>NW_028317828.1:1165000-1869166 GCF_062004578.1 Staurois parvus
GCTCATAAAGCTGGAGAAGGCTATAAGAAGATAGCAAAGCGTTTTCAGTTGTCAATATCCTCTGTTCGGAATGTAATTAAGAAATAGCAGTCATCAGGAACAGTGGAAGTTAAAGCAAGATCTGGAAGACCAAGAAAAATATCAGACAGAACAGCTCGCAGGATTGTGAGAAAAACAATTCAAAACCCACGTTTGACTGCACGATCCCTCCAGAAAGATCTGGCAGACACTGGAGTTGTGGTACACTATTCCACTATAAAGAGATACTTGTACAAATATGGTCTTCATGGAAGAGTCATCAGAAGAAAACCTCTTCTACGTCCTCACCACAAAAATCATCGTTTGAACTTTGCAAATGAACATATAGACAAGCCTGATGCATTTTGGAAACAAGTTCTGTGGACCGATGAGGTTAAAATTGAACTTTTTGGCAGGAATGAGCAAAGGTACGTTTGGAGAAGAAGGGGCACAGAATTTAATGAAAAGAACCTCTGTCCAACTGTTAAGCATGGGGTTGGATCAATCATGCTTTGCTGTTGTGTTGCAGCCAGTGGCACAGGGAACATCTCACGAGTAGAAGGAAAAATGGATTCAATAAAATTTCAGCAAATTTTGAATGGTAACTTGATGCCATCTGTGAAAAAGCTGAAGTTAAAGAGAGGATGGCTTCTACAAATGGATAACGATCCTAAACACACCTCGAAATCCACGGGGGATTACATCAAGAGGCGTAAACTGAAGGTTTTGCCATGGCCTTCACAATCTCCTGACCTCAACATAATTGAAAATCTATGGATAGACCTTAAAAGAGCAGTGCGTGACAGACAGCCCAGAAATCTCAAAGAACTGGAAGACTTTTGTAAGGAAGAATGGGCAAAGATACCTCAAACAAGAATTGAAAGACTCTTGGCTGGCTACAAAAAGCGTTTACAAGCTGTGATACTTGCCAAAGGGGGCAGTACAAGATATTAACTCTGCAGGGTGCCCAAACTTTTGCAGATGCCATTTTTTTGTTTTCTGTTATTTTGAAAGTGTAAATGATGGAAATAAAATCTAACTTTTGTTGACATATTATAAGAATGTCTAATCTGTAATTTGATGCCTTTTGGAGATTTTTCCATCTTTCCTTGGCTTCTTTATGCACATTAATACAAATTTTTAGCTGGGGTGCCCAAACTTTCGAACCCCACTGTATATATATATACATATATGTGTGTATATATATGTGTGTGTGTATATATATATTGTGGGGTTAGCTCAGGTGGGGGATCACCTTCCCTGGGAAAAAGGTAGACCGCACTGCAGGCTTTCTTAAAATCTGACGGGTTGTCAGCTTTGTTTAAAAGGTTTGCAACATATCAAAAATAAACAAACATCAAAATAAATCCTTGCCATCCAGGCACTAACTAAACATGAGATGTTTCCTCTCTCAGAGATGAAGGGCTTCTCCCTGTCACCCAAAAACCAAACAAAAGCAAACCTTTTCTTGTAGGTATAGTGCACACACACAGCTCTCTCAGAATACCTCTGAGTCCCAAGCCACGCGCAACTCCTTGCTCCAGCCCTGCCTCCTTTATACCACCTGTTGGTGGTCATCAGTGGAGCACAAACTCCGGTCCGGAACCACCTCTGCCATTGTGGCCCCGAAAACCCGGAGTGGACTCCACCTTACACCTCACAGTATGACCTCATGCGAGGTGACACATATCGTCCATCCATCACTTTGCCGTTCATACTGTCACATATCCCCCCCCTCTGCTCAAGCCCCTGCGGCTGAGCAACTGTCCCAACCAGGCAATGGACCCGGGAGAGGGCATCTACATTGCTTTGCAGTTTCCCCGCTCTGTGTTCCACCGTAAATTTGAACGCTTGTAGCGCAAGAAACCACCTTGTCACTCGGCTATTTTTCTCCTGGCTATCGCACATCCATTTGACCGGGGCATGATCAGTAACCAACTTGAACTGTCTTCCTAACAGGTAATATTTCAGGGCCTCCAAGGCCCATTTGATGGCCAAACCTTCCTTCTCCACAATGGCATAGTTTCTCTCATGTTTGTTGAGCTTTCTACTTAGGAAGACCACGGGGTGCTCCTCCCTATCTCTGATTTGGGACAGTACAGCACCTAGTCCCACGTCAGAGGCATCAGTCTGTACCACAAACTCTGTTGTGAAATCTGGGGTCACAAGCACAGGTTGGGCACAGAGAGCTTGTTTCAGCTCTTTTGAAATGCGGTCTCCGCCTCAGGATTCCACTTAATCATGACCGACCCCTTACCTTTTGTCAGATCTGTCAGTGGGGCTGCAATGGTGGCAAAATTGGGGATAAACCGCCTGTAGTATCCTGTGATCCCAAGAAATGCCCGGACTTGCTTTTTATTTACCGGTTGGGGCCACTTTTGAATTGCCTCGATTTTATTTATCTGAGGCCTAATGAGACTTCGACCAATAATGTAGCCAAGATATCTGGCCTCCTCCAAGCCTATGGCACACTTTTTGGGGTTGGCGGTAAGACCTGCTTCCCTCAGCGAATCTACTACCGCTTGCAAGAGGGACAAATGAGACTCCCAGTCTGGACTGTGGATGACGACATCGTCCAAATAGGCAGCTGCATATTGGCAATGTGGTCTTAGCGTTTTGTCCATCATTCGTTGGAATGATGCCGGAGCACCATGTAAACCAAATGGCATCCGCTTATACTGAAAGGACCCCTCGGGGGTAGAGAATGCCGTCTTTTATTTTGCAGCTTCCTTTAAAGGAATCTGCCAATAGCCTTTGGTTAAATCTAAGGTGGTTATGTACCGAGCCGTTCCCAACCTGTCAATGAGCTCATCCACCCGAGGCATCGGGTACGCATCAAATTTAGACACACTGTTCAGTTTCCTGAAATCATTACAGAAACGAATTGTTCCATCTGGTTTTGGGACCAACACTATGGGACTCGACCACTCACTGTGAGACTCCTCAATCACTCCCAACTCTAACATGTCCTTTATTTCCTTTGCCACCGCTTCCCGCCTGGCCTCGGGTATTCTATAGGGCTTGACATTTACGCGGACCCCTAGCTGGGTAACTATGTCATGCTGTAGGACCGTCGTCAGTCCAGGTAGGTGAGAGAAGAAATCTCCATTTTTCCTCACAAACTGCTTAACATCATTTTGTTGGGCTACTGACAAGGTTTCAGTTATAGGTACCTGAGGGGCCACGTCCTTTTGGGGGCTTGGTACTGCCAACAAACTTTCCCTGTCTTTCCAAGGTTTTAAGAGATTAACATGATAGATTTGTTCGGGTTTCCTTTTCCCTGGCTGGTAGACTTTATAATTTACTTCCCCCACTTTCTCCCTAATTTCAAAGGGACCTTGCCACTTTGCGAGGAATTTACTTTCCACGGTGGGGACTAGCACCAGCACTCTATCCCCAGGGTTGAAGGTACGGATCCTGGCACCCCGGTTATAAACCCTTCTCTGGACCTCCTGGGCTTGCTCCATGTGTTCCTGAACAAGTGGCATGACAGCTGCGATTCTATCCTGCATCTATGAGATATGCTCGATGACACTTCTATAGGGCATGGACTCTGTCTCCCAGGTTTCTTTTGCAACATCTAGCAATCCCCTGGGATGTCAACCATACAGTAATTCAAAAGGTGAATATCCTGTAGATGCCTGAGGTACTTCTCGTATAGCAAACATGAGATATGGTAGCAAAAAATCCCAATTTCTCCCATCTTTGTCTACCACCTTTTTTAACATGTTCTTAAGGGTCTTGTTAAAACTCTCCACAAGCCCATCGGTTTGGGGGGTGGTAGACCGAGGTACGGAGATGGGAGATTTTGAACAATTTGCATAGTTCTTTCATAACTCTAGACATAAATGGTGTGCCCTGATCTGTTAATACCTCCTTTGGAATACCTACACGACTAAACACCCGGACAAGCTCTTTGGCGATAGTTTTAGCGGAGGTATTACGCAAGGGAATGGCTTCTGGATACCGGGTGGCATAGTCAAGTATCACCAGTATGTGCTGATGGCCCCGGGCAGACTTTACTACTGGACCCACTAGATTCATGCCCACTCTTTCAAACGGTACTTCAATTATGGGTAGAGGTACTAGCTGACTGCGAAAATGGGGTGAGGGCGCAGAATATTGACATTCCGGGCATGACTCACAATACGCTTTGACATCTCCATGTAAGCCTGGCCAAAAGAATCTCTGGGTTATCCTCTCCTTTGTTTTCTCTACACCCAAGTGTCCCCCCATTATATGCCCATGGGCTAAGTCTAGTACCATCCGGCGAAAGGGTTTGGGGACCACTAACTGTTCTACCAGCTCTTCCCCTTACTTTACCACTTGATACAGCAAGTTATTGTTAAGAGCCATGTAGGAAAAAGACACCCTTACATAATTTTCAACTGGTTCCCCATCAATTATTTTAATGTTTTCACAGGCTCTATTAAGTGTGGAATCTTTCAGCTGTTCCGTACAAAAATCCTCTTTTCTGACCTCTAGGTCAGGCACCACATTCTGTCCACTCTCACTAGAGCCAGCGATCATCTCTTGTTCCATATCCTCAGTGTCTGGGGTTGGATCCAACTCCTCCTGCTCCCCAGCCATTACAGAGAAAGGGAAAAGATCTACGCCTTCCTCGGACACACCCACAGTTTCCTCTTCCACTCTGCAGTCAAAGGGGTCAGGAGTGAGTTCAGGAGTTTCCGGAGTTTCCCCAGCAGGGGGAGCTCGGTCCTCCTGACACCTCTCCTTGTCCCATAACCTCCAGAAATGGGGAAAAGCTCTCCCCACTATGGCTTCATGAAGCAGAGAGGGCACCACCCCCACTGAATGGGTCACAGGGCCCCAGGGAGTATCAATCTCCACCATAGCAGTCTGGTAATTACGTGTATCACCATGAATACAAATAACCCCAATCGTGCTAGGGTGTAAACTTGCGGGGTTTACCAAATCACTTTTAACTAAGGTCACAACACTACCCGAGTCTAGCAGAGCAGTTACTGGCTTTTCATCAATTGCGATCACACACATTTGCTTTTCCATGCGTTTCTGACATGCTGCAGTACATACCACCTGTGCAAAAAGAGACATGCGTTTTCCTAAATACGCATTTTCACGTTGCATAGGTTCATCATTTAAAGAACAGTTTGCAGCAATATGACCTAACGCATGACACCGATAACATTTTATATGTTCAGTACCTAAACCTCTAAATGGCTTTCGGGACCTTCCTGAC
Source organism: Staurois parvus (assembly GCF_062004578.1). Taxonomy (NCBI): domain Eukaryota; kingdom Metazoa; phylum Chordata; class Amphibia; order Anura; family Ranidae; genus Staurois; species Staurois parvus. Next base: position 1,170,240 of record NW_028317828.1, read on the forward strand.
CTATTTGGCCAGTCTCTAGGTCCTAAGCCTACAGTCTCGTTATCTGACACAATAGTCTTATCAATTTTCCCTGAGCCTTTGACCCATGGAACAGTCTTACCGGATCCTCTGGATAGTTTTCCACCCCTAGTGACATTGGGGTACGGCCCAGGTGAGTGCAAAAAGTCCTCAGCGGCTGCATATCTCTCCACCAGGTCCACCAGCTCGTTTGCAGATTTAGGGTCTCCATGGCCAACCCACTTCCTCAAAGTGGCAGGGAGCGCACATAAATATTGGTCCATGACCACACGCTCCACAATCTGAGGGCCTGACAATACCTCTGTCTGGAGCCACTTCTTGGTGAGATTTATCAAATCAAACATCTGGGATCTGGGTGGTTTGTCAGCCCTGTAATGCCACTGATGCACCCGTTGAGCCCGGACTGCAATGGTGACGTCCAGGCGTGCAAGGACCTCAGCCTTCAGTTTCTCATAGTCTTGGGCATCCCCTGGTTCCAGGTCATAATAGGCTTTTTGGGATTCACCTGTCAGAAATGGTGCAAGCAGTCCTGCCCATTGCTCTTTTTGCCATCCTTCCCGAACAGCAACCCTTTCAAAAGTTGTGAGATAGGCCTCCACATCATCCGCAGGTGTCAACGCGTGCAAAAAATAGCTGGCCCGCGCCATTTTCTGCTCCACTGGCAGCGGATCTGCAGATTCCTTCTTTAATTCCAGTAGGTGTTGGGCCATCTGCTTAAGGAGCTCTCGGTCTGCTTGTTGGGCTTCATGTTGTGCTTGTTGGGCTTCATGTTGTGCTTGTTGGGCTTCATGTTGTGCTTGTTGGGCTTCCGTCAACCGGCAATTCACTTCCTGTTGTGCTTGTTGAGCCTCCGCAAACTAGCGATTCGCCTCCCGTTGTGCTGCATTGGCCTGCAGCAAGGCTCTTATAACTTCCTCCATCTTCCCACTTGCTCAGGAAGTTGCCCGCCAAATCCACCATATGTGGGGTTAGCTCAGGTGGGGGATCACCTTCCCTGGGAAAAAGGTAGACCGCACTGCAGGCTTTCTTAAAATCTGATGGGTTGTCAGCTTTATTTAAAAGGTTTGCAACATATCAAAAATAAACAAACATCAAAATAAATCCTTGCCATCCAGGCACTAACTAAACATGAGATGTTTCCTCTCTCAGAGGTGAAGGGCTTCTCCCTGTCACCCAAAAACCAAACAAAAGCAAACCTTTTCTTGTAGGTATAGTGCACACACACAGCTCTCTCAGAATACCTCTGAGTCCCAGGCCACGAGCAACTCCTTGCTCCAGCCCTGCCTCCTTTATACCAGCTGTTGGTGGTCATCAGTGGAGCACAAACTCCGGTCCGGAACCACCTCTGCCATTGTGGCCCCGAAAACCCGGAGTGGACTCCACCTTACACCTCACAGTATGACCTCATGCGAGGTGACACATATCGTCCATCCATCACTTTGCCGTTCATATTGTCACAATATATATATATATATATATACTGTATGTGTATGTGTGTATGTATATATATATATATATATATATATATATATATATATATATGTGTGTATATAAATATATATATATATATATATATATATATATATATATATATATGTGTGTGTGTATATATATATATATATATATATATACACAGTTGCAAGAAAAAGTATGTGAACCCCTTGGGATTACGTGGAGTTTTGCATGAATTGGGCATAAAATGTGCTCTGAACGTCATCTAAGTCACAACAATAGAAGAACACAGTCTGCTGAACATGATACTACACAAACATTAGATGTTTCCATGGTTTAATTGCACATAATATGTAAACATTCACAGTGCAGGGAGGAAAAAGTATGTGAGGCCCTAGCTTAATGACTTCTCCTAGAGCTAATTGGAGCCAGGAGTGAGCCAACCTTGACTCCAATCAGTGTGATGCCCTTAAAAAACACACACCTGTTTTGGGTTTACTGGTTACAAGAAGCACTGTCTGATGTGAACCATGCCTCGCAGAAAAGAGCTCTCAGAAGACCTACGATCAAGAATTGTTGATTTGCATGAAGCTGGAAAGGGTTACAAAAGTATCTCTAAAAGCCTTGATGTTCATGTGTCCATGGTAAGACAGACTGTCTACAAATGGAGAAAGTTTAGCACTGTTGCTAATCTCCCTAGGTGTGGTCGTCTGTAAAAATGACTGCAAAAGCACAGCGCAGAATGCTGCATGAGGTAAAGAAGAATCCCAGAGTGTCAGCTAAAGACCTACAGAAATCTCTGGCACATGCTAAAATTTTTGTTGACACATCTACAATAAGGAAAACATTAAACAAGAATGGAGTACATGGGAGGACACCACAGAGGAAGCCATTGCTGTCTAAAAAGAATATTGCAGCACGTTTGAAGTTTGCAAAAGAGCACCTGGATGTTCCACAGCACTACTGGCAAAACATACTGTGGACAGATGAAACCAAGATTGAGTTGTTTGGGAAGAACTCACAACACTATGTGTGGAGAAAAAAAGACACAGCACACCAACATCAAAACCTCATCCCCACTGTAAAACATGGCGGAGGGAGCATCATGGTTTGGGGCTGCTTTGCTGCCTTAGGGCCTGGACGGATTGTTGTCATTGATGGGAAAATGAATTCCGGAGTTTATGAAGACATTTTGCAGGAAAACGTACGACCATCTGTCTGCCAACTGAAGCTCCGCAGAGGATGGGTGATGCAACAGGACAATGACCCAAAGCATACAAGTAATTCAACAAAACAATGGCTGCAACAGCACAGAATACGCCTTCTGGAGTGGCCCAGAGTCCTGACCTCAACCTGATTGAAATGCTGTGGCATGACCTTAAGAGAGCGATTCACACCAGACATCCCAAGAATATTGCTACACTGAAACAGTTTTGTGAAGAGGAAGACAGAAGGTCACTGCCTGGAAGTCAGGTGGGCTTCACCTAGGAGAGGTGGAAGCCAAAAGCAGCAAGGGGCTGCTAGAGACTAGCTGTGTGCTAGAGGCCAGCGGTGTGCAAGTGCCATATTTTGGGAAGAAGTCTGCAGGCGACAGACAGCAAGCTGAGTATAAGCCAGGAGGCTGAACCGTTGTTTTGTGGATGATCGATACCCCTGTGTGGGAAACTTCTGTTTTGAACTTTCATTTAAATAAAAGTGGGCTAAAAAAGGCCCTTAAAGAAAGCGAGTAGCTGTGTGCGTTTAAAAGCTCTACCACTTTGAAGCGAGTTCCCACAACATATATATGTGTGCATATATATATATATATATATATATATATATATATATATATATGTGTGTGTGTGTGTGTGTATGTATGTATGTGTGTATATATATATATATTATTATTATACAGTATTTATAAAGCGCCAATGGTTCGCTCAGCGCTGTACATTACAAAGGGGGACAGAACATGTGACAGAACAATACTAATACAATGCAAAACATGAGGGGATCGTGGGCCCTGCTCTTTCGGGCTTACAATCTAGGAGGGAAGGGATAGTGGTACAGGAGGAGATAGCTGTGGGGGATGGAGTGGTAAGAAGAGTGGAGGAGGTCGGCAGGTTAGCAGGGGGTGGGGTAGGCTTCCCTGAAGAGATGGGTTTTCAGGGTGCGCCTAAAGGAGAGGAGAGTAGGTGATAATCTGATGGGTTGGGGCAGGGAGTTCCAGAGGATGGGTGACACCCTGGAGAAGTCCTGGAGGCGGGCATGGGAGGAGGAGACCAGGGAACTAGAGAGAAGGAGGCCTTGTGAGGAGCGGAGTGTGCATGCTGGGCGGTACTTGGATATTAGGTCAGTGATGTAGTACGGGGCAGTATGGTGGACAGCTTTGTACGTCAGTGTTAGGATTTTGAATTTGATCCGTTGTGCAGTCGGAAGCCAGTGGAGGGATTGGCAGAGGGGGGTGGCGGAGATGGAGCGGTTGGAAAGGTGAATGAGTCTGGCAGCCGTATTCAGGAACGACTGAAGCGGGGATAGCCAGCGGCGAGGCAGGCCAGTGAGGAGGGAGTTGCAGTAGTCGAGTCGTGATATGATGAGGGAGTGGATGAGCTGTTTAGTGGTTTCTGGGGTTAGGAACGTGCGTATTTTGGCGATGTTGCGGAGGTGGAGTCTGCACGAGTTTGTTAAAGATTGGACTTGGGGCTGGAAGGATAGGTTGGCATCCAGAATGACACCAAGTACTCTGGCCTGCGGGGCGGGTTTGATGGTGGCGTTGTTGGATGTGACGGAGAAGTCAATGGGGGGTGGTGTCCGGGCTGGGGGAAAGACAAGAAACTCGGTTTTGGAGAGGTTCAGTTTAAGGAAGTGGAGCGACATCCAGTCTGATATGTCGCTCAGTAGGTGTGTGATTCGGGCGGAGACCGAGGGGGTGAGGTGGGGGGTTGAGAGATAGATATGTGTTTGGTCGGCATAGAGGTGGTAGTTGAAGCCGTGAGAGTGTATGAGTTGGCCAAGGGAGGAGGTGTAGATGGAGAAGAGAAGGGGACCGAGGACAGAGCCTTGAGGGACCCCAACAGAGAGGGGGAGTGAGGGGGAGGTGGTAGCATTATAGGTAACGCTGAAAGAGCGTTGTGACAGGTAGGATGAGAGCCAGGAGAGAGCAGAATCTCTGAGGCCGAGGGAGTGTAGTTTTTTGAGGAGGAGGGGGTGGTCGACTGTGTCGAAGGCCGCAGAGAGGTCAAGGAGTAGGAGCACTGAATAATGGCTATTAGCTTTGGCGGTTAGCAGGTCATTGGAGAGTTTGAGTAAGGCAGTTTCGGTGGAGTGTAGGGGACGGAAACCGGACTGTAGGGGATCGAGGAGGTTGTTGTCGTTGAGGTGAGAGCTTAGGCGGGTGTAGACTAGGCGCTCGAGAAGTTTAGATGTAAATGGGCGCAGGGAGATGGGTCTGAGGTTGTTCGGGTCATTGGGGTCCAGGGAGGGCTTTTTAAGTATGGGGGTGATGTGTGCATGTTTCAGAGGGGAGGGGAAAGTGCCGGAGGAGAGGGAGAGATTAAAGATGTGGGTGAGGGAGCGTAGGATGAAGGGAGAGGGAGGTCGTAGGAGTTGTGAGGGGATAGGGTCGAGGGGGCAGGTGGTGAGGCGGACATCAGAGAGGATCTTGGAGACTTCCTCGATGGTAGTAAGGTCAAAGGTGCGGAGTGTTGGGGGGGCTTCAGTATGAGGAATGTAGGGTGGGGTGGAAGTGGGGGTCAGAGCAGTGGTGGGGCCGTGGGAGAGGGGTGATGAGGGGGTAGTTGAGTGAGGGGGAACAGGGTTGGAGGGAGTTTGAGCAGCGACGAAGTCCCTGCGGGTTATGTCGAGGGAGAGGGGGGATGAGGGGGTAGCTGTGTGAGAGGGGACGGGTTGAGAGGGCGTGTGAGTTACAGCGATGTCCTTGCGAATTGTGTCAATCTTGTTTTTGAAGTGATTGTCAATCTCAAGGGCAGTGAGTGAGGTGCTGGGTGGAGGTGGGGGTGGCGAGAGTAGAGAGTTGAAGGTGGAGAAGAGTCAGCGAGGATTGGAGGAGAGGGCCTTGATGAGGGTCAGGAAGTAGACTTGTTTGGCTGCGTGGAGGGAGGAGGTGTAGGTGTGGAAGGCAGATTTGTAGCGGACAAAGGCTTGTTGGGATTTGGTTTTGCGCCATAGTCGCTCCAGGGCACGACTGTGTCGTTTGAGGGTTTTGGTGTGATCAGTCTGCCAGGGCTGGAGCGGTCGGGGTCTGATGTTGCGTGTGGTTAAAGTCGCTAGTGAGTCAAGGGCTGTTGACAGCGCGTTGTTGTAGGCAGTCATAGCCAAGTCGGGGCAGGACAGGGGAGGATGCTGTCCTGGAGTTGATCAGCTGCAGAGTGGAGGGGGGCAGGGTTAAGGTTGTGGAGGTTACGTCTGGTAGTAGTATGACATTTGGAGGGGTAGGCATTGGAGGACGAGGAGATAGAGAAGGTAATCAGGTTGTGGTCAGAGAGAGGGAAGGGGGTGTTAGTGAGGTTGTGGGGAGCGCAGCGGTTGGAGAAGACGAGATCAAGGATATTACCGTTGGAGTGGGTGGTGGATTGTATGCACTGTGCAAGTGCAAAGGAGGAGGTTAAGTGGAGGAGATGGGATGTGTCTGGGTTGTCGAGGTTGACAGGGATGTTGAAATCCCCAAGGATGATGGTGGGTAGCTCAGAGGAGAGGAAGAAGGGTAGCCAGGAAGAGAAGTCATCCAGGAAGCGGGATATGGATCCAGGAGGCCGGTATATCACAGCAATCTTCAGGGGGGTTGGGGAGAATAGTCGGACGCAGTGGGCCTCGAAGGAGGAGAAGGATAGGGAGGGGGGGTTTGGGAGGACTCGGAAGGTGCTCTGCGGTGACAGGAGCAGACCAACCCCACCACCTTTACTACCGTTAGGCCTGGGTGAATGGGTCCAGGTGAGACCTCCGTAGGAGAGTGCAGCAGGAGAGGTGTATATATATATATATATATATCTATCTATCTTGATCATAGCAATCACATGATAATAATGTAACAGCTTGCTTACTGTGATTGGTCCACAGCAATCACATGGTACCTAGCTACCTGAACCTTATAATTAGCTAAGCCTGTCATAGATCAAAGCCAAAAAGAAGCTGTTCATGAATGGAAGCCCATTCATGACAGGTTGTTTACATTATTATCATGAAATCGCTATGAGTAATCATAGCGATTGCATGATACACTGTTACCAGTAACAGTGAGCTACTCTGATGAAAGGGGGTAAAAAAAATACTAGAAAAATTAAAAATGTAAAAAAATTTACACTTTTTTTTACATACTGTCATCAGTCAGTATACCTGATCACCATCGCACCAGTCAAATGAAGATGCTGTACTGCACTAGTGACATTATGTAAAAAAAAGTGAAAAAAACACATTTTATTTAATTTCTTAATTTTCCAAAAAATTGTGACAACACAATGAAGGGAAATGTATGTCCTTTTTGTCTGCCATTTTGTTTTCCCCCTCCATTTTATATCTTGTACTCCATGTTGATTAATTGTTTTATATTATACCCAGAATGAGTTAATGAAAATATGCTGTGCCAGTTATGTGTTACAGAACTGTGCTCACACATTCTTTTGTTTCTTATCTTAGCTTAGCCTTGGTAGAGGCAGGGAAAGTATCCAGTTATTTCTTTGTACTAACAGCACCTGTTTCTACTATGATACAGTTAAAAGTTAACCACTTCTGCTCCATGGGAAAATCTAAATTGTTCACGTACACAGCCTTGACAAGTATCCAGTGAAATTCCATTGTGTGTTACAATATAAGGACGAGTATTATGAATAAAGATTAGATTTGCTCTTTGGAAGGCTTGGTGTGCGGGTGAATTTCTTCCTTGCAGAGAGCAATCTCTTGGATCCAACGCGAGCCCGAAACCTATCCAGTGGTCATTAAAGAAAAAACCCTTTCACACATAACTTCAAAAAAACTTACTAAATACCTCAGACTGTCTACTTTCCAAAAAAGGGTAATTTGGGTGGTAATTGTACTATCCTGGCGTTTTAGAGCCTCAAGAAACGAGATAGGGCGTCAGACTTTCACACAAACCAATTAACCACTTGCCCTCCTGAGGATTTCCTGACCAGGCCATTTTTTTCATTATGCACTGCATTATTTTAATTGACAATTGCGCGGTCATGCAACGCTGCACCCAAATGAAATTTACATCCTTTTTTTCCAACAAATGAAGCTTTCTTTTGGTGGTATTTGATCGCCTGTGCGGTTTTTTATTTTTTGCACTATAAAAAAAAAAGGCCAACAATTTTGAGAAAAAAAAAGTTTTTTACTTTTTGCTATTAAACATGTCCAGTAAAAAAAATTTGAAAAATCAAATTTCGTCATAAATTTAGACAGCTGAATGTTAACCAAACTGCATGTTGATTAGGCTGTCTGCTTGGTTTTTGCTTTTAGCTTTACTTTTTTAAAAATCAATAAAAATTCCATGATTTGTTTCATTATGCATTAATTAATATAGAGCTGCATTCATCTGTGTCTTTTAAACCTGTCTAGAGTTCAAATTTAAATGTTAGTGGGGTAACGTTTTAAGGACTTGTTTTGTTTGTTTATATCTTTTAGGTGTTCAGGTTAGGGAAGGGTTAACTGTTAGGGGTGCTGTGGAGCAAGTATACTTTTCTTTATTATTGATAGACCGTTTCACATGTTGTGGGCAGTTAGAGCCCCATGTCAAAAATACCTCCTGCCACGGAGAGCTAAAGTTGGCCATACACATACAGATTTATTTCCCATTCATCTAGCCAAAAATCTAACCAAGTTCCCCATTCATCCAGAAAAAAATCTAACCGATCCCTCCATCCACACTACAGAGCCAAGTATTGAGGAATCCTCTTGCGGCTATTGTATGAGCCAGCTTTAAAATACCCTAACAGTGGCTGCATCTCATTGGAAGCAGATACTTTTTAGCCATGAGTTTTCTCATTTGCTTTTTTAAATAAAGGGATATCAGGCAAAAAGGTGGCCAAGAGAGCAGCCTACTGAGCAAATTTCAGCCAATCAGGAACTGTCTGATATTAAACATGTGTATGGTCAGCTTACCAACTTGACTTTTCCGTCAGACAGGTTTTAAGACCACCTATTAAGACCAGCATTTTTCCTTGAAGTACACTCTATTGCTGAAAACTATAAATCAGTGAAAATATTACTGACCTCATAATTTTAACCACACATTTAGACATGTGCAGAACAAAAAAAAATTTGTTTTGTTTTGGACCAATTCATTAAGTTACTAATTTTGTTTCGTTGCATTCGGAAAAAAATTCATTTAGTTTCATTTCACTTATTCGTTGCTGACCAGATTTGACATTTGAATCAAACTCTAATATAAAATATCAAATTGATCCGAATTCATGGTGAAGAATAGTTGGTTCTATTCAAATTTCAGAAGACAGCTATTCTATTTTTTCTATTCTTTTCTATCCTTTTCTTTTCTATTCTTTTATTTTCTATTCTATTCTTTTCTATTCTGTTTTAGTCTATTCTATTCTTTTCAAAAGTTGACTTTCGGAAGACAGCTATATTCTGCTTTATTCAATTTTTTTATATTCTTTCATTTTCTGTTCTATTCTTTTCTATTCCTTTATTTTCTATTATATTCTATTTTTATTCAATTCTTTTATTTTCTATTCTATTTTATTCTATTCTATTTTCGAAATTCAAATATTGGAAGATGGCTATATGGTTTCTATTTTATTCTATCCTTTTATTATCTATTCTATTCCTTTATTTTCTATTCAATTATTTTCAAAAGTCAGATTTCAGAAGGCAGCTATATTCTATTCTAAATAATTTTTTTCTCTTCCTTTATTTTCTATTCTATTTTATTCTATTCTTTTCACAATTAGGAAGTCCGCTAAATTCTATTAAATGCTTTTTTCTATTCTATCCTTTTCTATTTTATTTCTTTATTTTCTGTTTTATTCTTGTTTTCTATACTATTTTATTCTATTTTATTCTCTATTCTATTCTTTTATTTTCTATTCTATTAATTTTTTATTCTTTTCTATTCAATTCTCTGAAGTTAGAATTTTGGAGGACAGCTATATTCCATTCAATTTCTTTTTCTATTCCTTTATCTTATTTTATTTTCTATTCTTTTAAATTTTATTCAATTCTTTTAAAAAGTTTAATTTAGAAAAGGTTGCTATTTTCTCAAGGACATGAAACGTGAAAAAATTAATGCAAGAATTGGAAGTAAATAATGATTTATTATTAAGCACAGCAGATGTGTCTTCATTGTACACAATCATAGGGCATGAAAGGGCATTAGAAGCAGCAAATTGGGCCTTAAAGAAATACTCTACCCTTCCTAATACACAACAAAAATATATACTTAAATGTATTGATTTTTGCCTTAATCATAACTATTTTTGGTACCAGAATAATTATTATTTACAAATAAGAGGCGTTGCCATGGGCGCTAGATTCGCCCTGAGTATCGCCAATCTTTATATGGCTAAATGGGAAGAGGAAGTTATATTAAAAAAATAAACAAGAAGAGGTAGTTATCTATAAAAGATTTATTGATGATATTATATTAATTTGTAAAGGAAATGAAACATCATTGGTGGAATTACATGAAAATCTAAATAATAAATATAATAATAATAATATTATTACCAAGGAGATACATTTTTTAGATATTTGGTTAATCAATATGGGTACACAAATATATACTAAAAATTATTTAAAAAAAAAAAACAGACCGGAATTCATATATAGCGGTCAATAGCTGCCATCATAAACCATGGATAAAAAATATACCAAGAGGCCAATTCCTCTGCCTTAGAATACATTTTGCAAATATTAATGACTATAAAGAACAGAGTAAAATATTTATTAAAAGATTTACTGATAAGGGTTGCAATAAAGAAATAGTAGAAAAAATTAGTCAAGAAATTGGATTTATGGATCGAAACAGTCTGCTAGACTCAGTTAGACCACCGACTATTGGAAATGGGGATTTATCTATAGTACTAGCTTATAGCAGACAACCTAGACATGTGCAAAATATTATAAAGAAGCATTGGCATATTCTTACATTAGATAAGGATTTTAAAACCACAATTAATGACCAACCCAGATTTATATACACTAAAGCACCTAATATTTGGGAAAAGGTAGTTAAAAGTGTATTAGAACCTCCTGTCCCTAAAAAAACCACACTAAGTTTTTTTCAGGGTGTTGGATTTTTTAAATGTGGTAGATGCTACAGTTGTAAAAACCCCTTATGACTAAGTCGATGACGAAACGCGTCAAGGTGGAGTGACGTCAAGACGTTTTCCCGGAACCGGAAGTTACCTGGTGGCCATTTTAGATGAGGGAGAGATCGAGCAGGTGTACCTGGACGTTTTCCCTGGATGACCGTGAGATTCCTTTACTCCCTCTAATGCGATTTTAAAGCTTTGGCAATGTGAGCAGTTTTAAATAAAGTCCATGTTGTTAAGTTTATTGGCGGTATCACACTATGTCCTGTATGTTTTTTTGGAGACACTGTGAGCAGAGTGTCTGAGGAGTCCAGAGAGTGTGGTGGCTACAGGATACAGCAGAGGAAAGATCCCCAAGAGGTCTAGCCTGTGGAGTTCCTGGATTACTATAAAGCCTATTATATTGGGATAGTTGGTAAGGGTACCCTTACTGTATTTAGAAGTGCACACTTTTTTGAATTTGAGTTTTTGTTGATGTGGCACTAAAAGAGTGTTATATACACTGATTTGTTTTTCACTGATGACGTTTGGTTCACGTTTCTTCACCATTTTTCACCTTTATTCACTGTAAGAAGTATATACAAAAGTTCTTTTATATATATATATATTTTTGTAAAGGATAATGCACTATATGAGTTTTCTTTTCTTTGAGGTGGACATTTTATGAATATCGTTGGAAGAATTGATTGGATATTTTCGTGAACTTGAAAAAGAATTGTAGTGGACTTTATATTGGTAGTGGATTTATATAATTTTGTAAAAAAAATTTTGGGGATTAAGGTGATTGTAGGATTATTGTCTTTTGGAGAATTTGTTAAATACACTGTCACTTATATAATTTGGTACACTTTCAGGGGAAGGTGTTGATTGTGTTATAGGGTAATTATAGTACTAAGGAGGTGGTTTATTTATGATTAGTTGTAAAAACTCCACATAATCCAAAACATAGGTATACATTCATCAATCCGAGTAATTATAAACAATACAAAATAAAACAGTTTATATCTTGCGACACTAAGGGTGGCGTATATGCATTGAAATGCCCATGCAATTTGTTATATATTGGACGTACCAAACGCAGTTTGAAAGAACGCATGAAAGAGCACATTCACAACATCAATATAGGATTTAAATACCATCATTTGTCAATGCATTTTCGGAAGTATCACAACAGTAAGGCTGATAAAGTAGAATATTGGGGAATAGAAAAACATAATTCCCATTTGATGGGAGATAATCTGGTTAAAGAAATTAGCAAGAAGGAGTCATTATGGATATATGAGTTAGGGAGTCTAGCCCCAGGTGGTCTGAATAAAGAGTTTTTAAGTGACAATTAATTTAGTAGATAATGGGGATTTAATGGAGTAGATTCTGTTGTTTTTTTTTTTTTTGGTTATGTATAAATATTTTTTTTATTTTTTACAAATTATTTATTTTTTACATTTATTTTTTACATTTATATTATTTTTTATTTTTCATATATTGTTTAGATTTTATTTTATATATTTTTTTCATTAATATAATTTAATAAAATTGTAATATTTATATTTTTACATTTATTTTTATTTCTGATATTATATATTTTTTGATAATTTATATGTTTATATTCATTGTTGTAATATATATGCACTTTTACAATATTTGAAACGATTATATATTATATACATAGTTGGTTAGGTTGTGAGATCGTATTTTATAAGGGATAACAGATTGCAGTTCAGTACATTATAATAATATTACAATGTATTCAACATCAGTCATCTATGTTGCTATTATGTAAGTGTTCACCATCCTCCGTGAATGGGAGTGATATGTAGTATTAGTAGGACAAGCAACACTGTATCTTTATTACAAACAGTGGCAGAGACGATCCTTTTCAGCTTAATTATGGCCCCAATAAGATGGCCGCGCCCATGGGAACTACAAGAAAATGGAGGATAGTTTATAAATATATATATATATAGTGACAGTAGGCAGGTGAAATCACCTGGTTGCGTCCCGGATGTACGATACATTTGTCCGAGGTTCAGGCTTTATGTGGATTTGTCCCACTAGAGGGAAGTGCTGAGTCCTTCAGCACTGAGGTAATGAGCCCAGCTGAAGGTAGTGGGCTCATTAAGACCTGTATAAAACTTCCCAGAGTGCTTAGGGAGTTGCTCCAACCTGGAACCAGATCTGTGTCTGAACTGACTGGGGAGCTGACATCTTATCTGTGTGCAGAGAGACCAAAGCCTGTGTGGCTAGCCTCCAAGTATTAGCAGCTAGGTATAGCAGCAGGCTGTACCTAGTGGGTAGCTAGGGAAAGCTGTTGTTGCAGTAAGTAGCCAAGTTGGCCAGGATTTATTTTGATGTTTTTTTTTTGGTTTACCATTTTCTGTAAATATTGTAAATAAATTGCACCTGTTTGTTTTCACCTCCACTGTTTTTGTGCTGTGCCTGTCTTTTTGTGTTGTGCCCCCATCCAGGGGGCACACACACCCGCTGCCGAGCTAACCCTGTTACATATGGTGGAGGACCGCGGGCAGTTGTGGTAACTAAAGGCCAGCATGGAGGAGATAATAAGGCAGTTGGCTCTGGCAAATGCCAATCAACAGCAGGCAAATGCCAATCAACAGCAGGCAAATGCAAGTTTCCAGCAGAGCATTGCAGCCCAGCAGAAGGCCTTGGAACAAGCAGAGGTCCGCCATAGGGAATTGCTGGTGCAACAGGACCAGAAACACCAGCAACAAATTGAGGCTGTGTTGGAGCAGCTCCAGCAGAGGCAGCAGACTGAGGCTGGTGATGATTCTGGTAAAACACCATCATTTTTTGTGGGCCGTTTATTGCCAAAAATGACTGGAGAGGATGATCCGGAGGTGTTTCTAACCACCTTTGAAAGGACTGCTGAAAGGGAAAAGTGGCCTAAAGAACAGTGGGCTGGATTGATGGCCCCATTATTAACTGGAGAGTCGCAAAAAGCTTACTATGACCTGGAGCCGGACCGGGCCAAAAACTATGATGTGCTAAAGGTGGAAATTTTGGCCCGATTGGGTGTTACCCTCGCTGTCCGTGCTCAGCGGGTACATAATTGGACTTTTCGGCTTGGGAAACCTCCCAGGTCACAGATGTATGATCTCATTCACCTGAGCAGGAAGTGGCTGCAGCCAGAGACTTTGACCGCCCCAAAAATTGTGGAACGTGTCGTCATGGATCGGTTCCTAAGGTCTCTGCCTAATGCTATTCAAAAGTGGGTCAGCCATGGAGACCCAGAGACCGCAGACAAGCTGGTGGATCTAGTGGAGAGATACTTGGCTACGGAGAACCTGACCTCCTCTTCCAGAGACTCACGGACTTTCCACCCTAAGACCAGACCATCCCCAGCGGCGGGTAAGATGATTCCACGGGGTGAGGGTGGAGAGAGTGAGAGGGTGGGAGTATTACCCAATGTCTGGCAAGAGCGGCCAGGAAGGCCAAGGCCGCAAGAAGCGGCGAAAAAAATTATTTGTTACCGCTGCCGGCAAGAGGGACATATTGCAGCTAATTGCCCAGTGGTGGATGAGCCTATGCAGTGTGACTTTCTGAGCAATAGACGTCAGTCGCTGTTTGCGACAGTGGTATGCACGGCCAGCCCGGGCACTGAGAAACATTTGTGCAAGATGACTGTTAATGGAAATAATATTGTGGGGTTGCTGGATTCAGGTAGCCTGGTAACCTTGATAAGAGAGGAGATGGTCACTTCAAAGGTCTCTGGGCATAAAAAGGTGGCGGTGATTTGTGTGCATGGGGACACTAGGGAGTATCCTGTGGCTACTGTGTTTTTTGAGATCCCCAAAGGTAACCTGTCTCATCAGGTAGGATTGGTACCTCACTTACCACATGATGCCATTGTGGGGAGGGATTTTCCAAAATTCTGGGAACTCTGGGATTGTCCTGACCCCCCCCCCCACTGTCTCCCCTGCAGACCAGGAAGGTGAATCCCAGAAACCGTCTGAGTGTGATGAGGTCTCTCCCAAGTTCCCCTTCTCGGTACTAGCTGGGGAGACCCAAGGAACTGGGGAGGAGCCTGCCTCTTCAGATGAAAATCTGCCGGTTGTGGAGTTCTCGGACTTAGAGGTGCATAGGGAAAATTTTGCCACCGAACAGCTGCAAGACCCCACGCTGATAAAAGCCCGGGAAAATGTAGTAAAAGTAGACGGCGAACTAGTGAGCCCTGAGAAAACTGCTGCTTATCCATACTTCCTTGTGGAAAGGGACCTACTCTATCAAGTTGCTCAAGGGACAGAAGAAACCATTGAGCAACTGGTGGTGCCCAGACCTTACAGGAAGTTGGTGTTGGAGTTGGCCCATGGACACATCCTTGGGGGTCATTTGGGGGCGGAGAAAACACGGGAAAGAGTATTGCAGCGGTTCTATTGGCCTGGGGTCATTAAGGAGGTAGAAAACGACTGTTCCTCTTGCCCTGTGTGTCAGAAGTCGGCCCCGATGCCCCATTTCTGTAGTCCACTGGTACCTCTTCCCATCATTGAGGTCCCCTTTGAAAGGATTGCCATGGATTTGGTAGGTCCGCTGGTGAAATCCGCTAGGGGGCATCAGTACATGTTGGTCATACTCGACTATGCCACCCGCTATCCAGAAGCAATTCCACTCCGAAATACCTCTGCCAAGACAATAGCTAAGGAGCTATTCCTCGTGTTCACCCGAGTGGGTATTTCGAAGGAACTGCTTACAGACCAGGGAACCCCCTTTATGTCCCGGGTGATGAAAGAGCTGTGCAAACTGTTCAAGGTAAAACAGTTCCGCACCTCTGTGTATCATCCCCAAACTGACGGGTTGGTGGAAAGGTTCAACAAAACCCTGAAACAAATGCTAAGGAAGGTGGTAGATAAGGATGGAAAGGGTTGGGATTATTTAGTACCCTATTTGATGTTTGCCATCCGGGAGGTACCCCAGTCCTCTACAGGGTTTTCACCATTTGAGTTGCTCTATGGGAGACACCCAAGGGGGCTGTTAGATATCGCCAAGGAAACTTGGGAAAGTGAGAGTTCTCCCCACCCAGGTCATGCCTATTGTAAAGGAACATTTGGCCCAAGCGCAGTTAGCGCAGCAGAGGGTTTACAATCGGGGGGCCCAGACCAGGTCGTTTGCTGAAGGAGATAGAGTGCTAGTGCTAATCCCTACGGTTGAAAGCAAATTCCTGGCCAAATGGCATGGCCCATACGAGGTGATTGAGAGAGTGAGTGAGGTGAATTACAGGGTCAGACAACCAGGAAGGCGGAAACCTGAACAGATCTACCACATCAATCTGTTAAAGGCCTGGAGGGACAGGGAATCCCTAGTTGCTGAGGTTTCGTCACCAGCGCCATCTAACTGCTTGGTTCCGGAGGTTGGGATAGCAGTCACGCTGTCTACAACTCAAAAACAGGAGGCTAAAGAGTTTGTGCTCCGCAACACAGATGTTTTTTTCTGAGCTGCCAGGACAAACCTCGAGGGTGGAGCATGACATTATCACCCCACCGGGTGAAAGGGTAAAACTGAAACCCTATAGAATCCCAGAGGCCCGGCAGGAGGCAATACGTGGGGAAGTACAGAGAATGCTAGATTTGGGGGTGATAGAGGAGTCCCAAAGTGACTGGTCCAGCCCTATAGTGTTGGTGCCCAAACCAGATGGGAGCTGGCGGTTTTGTAACGACTTTCGACAGTTGAATAAAGTTCCAAAATTTGACACCTACCCCATGCCAAGGATAGATGAACTAATCGACCGACTGGGAGCAGCCCGGTACATGACAACGCTAGACTTGACAAAAGGTTATTGGCAAATTCCCCTAGCTAAGTCAGCAAAGGAGAAGACTGCATTTGTAACCCCAGAAGGGTCATTCCAGTATAAAGAATGCCGTTCGGGTTACAGAATGCAACGGCCACCTTTCAGCGCAAAATGGATCAGATTCTTCGTCCCCATCAGAAGTATGCTGCAGCGTACTTGGACGATGTGATTGTCCATAGCGCAGATTGGGCCTCACATTTGCCAAAAGTTCAGGCTGTGCTAGACTCAATACGGAAAGCTGGGTTTACGGCCAACCCAAAGAAGTGTACGATTGGACAGGAGGAGGCCAGGTACCTGGGGTACACTATTGGGAGAGGGGTAAAAAAAACCTCAGATAAACAAAGTGGAAGCAATACAGAATTGGCCACGCCCAAATAACAAGAAGCAGGTACGGGCTTTTCTAGGAATTGCTAGCTACTATCGGCGATTCATTCCCCATTTTGCTTCTATGGCAGTACCCCTAACCAACCTGACAAAAGGGAAGGAGTCGGTCATGGTTAAGTGGTCCCCTGACGCTGAAGCAGCCTTCCAATCTTTAAAAAGGGCCTTATGTAGCCAGCCAGTCCTATACTCACCAGACTTCTCAAAAGACTTTGTGGTCCAGACGGATGCATCCAATGTTGGCTTAGGAGCAGTGCTGTCCCAGGTTTGGCAAGGGGAGGAGCACCCAGTAATCTATCTCAGCCGAAAGCTAAAGTCTCACGAGGAAAATTACACCACGATTGAGAAGGAGTGTTTAGCGGTAAAGTGGGCCCTAGATTCCCTTCGGTACTATCTGCTGGGCAGACATTTTGACCTGATCACAGATCACGCTCCCTTGAAATGGATGGCTCAAAATAAGGAGACCAATAGAAGGGTAAATAGGTGGTTTCTGGCCCTACAGGAATTTACCTTCACGGTGAAGCATCGCCCTGGTGTTCAGATGGGAAATGTGGATGCTTTATCCCGGGTACATGCCTGCCTGGCTACTGGTGTTACAACCCTAAGGTTGAAACAAGAGGGGGGGGGGGGTATGTGACAGTAGGCAGGTGAAATCACCTGGTTGCGTCCTGGATGGACGATACATTTGTCCAAGGTTCAGGCTTTATGTGGATTTGTCCCACTAGAGGGAAGTGCTGAGTCCTTCAGCACTGAGATAATGAGCCCAGCTGAAGGTAGTGGGCTCATTAAGACCTGTATAAAACTTCCCAGAGTGCTTAGAGAGTTGCTCCAACCTGGAACCAGATCTGTGTCTGAACTGACTGGGGAGCTGACATCTTATCTGTGTGCAGAGAAACCAAAGCCTGTGTGGCTAGCCTCCAAGTATTAGCAGCTAGGTATAGCAGCAGGCTGTACCTAGTGGGTAGCTAGGGAAAGCTGTTGTTGCAGTAAGTAGCCAAGTTGGCCAGGATTTATTTTGATGTTTTTTTTTTTTGGTTTACCATTTTCTGTAAATATTGTAAATAAATTGCACCTGTTTGTTTTCACCTCCGCTGTTTTTGTGCTGTGCCTGTCTTTTTGTGTTGTGCACCCATCCAGGGGGTCACACACACCCGCTGCCGAGCTAACCCCGTTACTATATATATATATATATATATATATATACATACACAGAATGGAGGAGTGAACGTTCAATCACAACCCCCTGATGAAGCCGCGTGATGCTAGGGGAGGGGCTACGATGTCACTGGCCATTCTCGGACGAGAGGTTCACATAAGGCATGCGGTGTTTGCCGTGCTGAAGACGCTACATTGTAACTATACATGCGGTTTTAAATTCTTTTATGTGTGAGTGCATTTGAGTACCTTATTAACCACCTTCCGCCCACCCTATAGTACAATGACGGGCGCAAGGTGGTTCTCTCGTTCTGATAGGACGTCATATGACGTCCTACCATTCTCACTGCGCATGCGCGGCTCAGTGATCAGTGATGCCTGTCAATGCCCATCAGTGCAACCTACCAGTGCCACCTATCAGTGTCCATCAGTGCAACCTATCAGTGCCCATCAGTGCAGCCTCATTAGCGCACATCAGTGAAGGAGAAAAATCACTTATTTACAAAATTGTATAACAAAAACTAAGAAAAAATGTTTTTTTTTCAAAATTTTCGGTGGTTTTTGGTTTGTTTAAGAAAAAATAAAAATCCCAGAGGTGATTAAATACCACCAAAAGAAAACTCTATCTGTCTCAAAAAAATGATACAAATTTCATATGGGTACAGTGTTGCATGACCGCGCAATTGTCATTCAAATTGTGACAGCGAAATTGTGAAATTGGCCTGGGCAGGAAGGGGGTATAAGTGCCCTGTAGGCTAGTGGTAAATAGCTATTTTTAAAAAGGATAAAGCACTATTTTTGGCATTTTTCTTTCCACTGAGGGCATATGCAAAGAATATAGCAGGGGAGAAGTAACAGGAGAGTAAGATCCCAGCAGGGATAGGAGACAGGGAGCCGGCCAAGAGGGATTCACCATTCCTCATATGGTGCAACATACATCTATATAGTTCCTTGAAAGTGAACAAAAGTGCTATTAGCCCATCATAGGCTTCCCTGGAGTTGAGCAAACATCCTAATTTCACTGAGGAAGTCACCTGGAATTATTTAATGTATTTTATCACTGGGAATCATCACGGTTTTTCACAGAGACTTAATATTTGCATATGAGGAGCACTGGAAGTCACGTTTATTTGTTTTTCATCACTTATTTACAGAGATTTATTATTTATATATGTTTATCACATTTTAGTGTGTACAGTATACATCACTGTTTATTGGAAATATGTACAATTATTTTATTTAATGAATTCATTTTAGATTATTTCACTAAGAGGAGAAGCGCGGCATAAATCTATATTTTTATATTGGCTATAATCTATTTTATTTTTTCTTATTTATTTTTTTTCTAATCTGTTCCTTTATTTTGTTCTATTCTGCTTTATTCTATTCTATTCAAAATTTGAATTTTGGAAGAAGGCGTTATTCTATTTTAGTCTATTCAAATCTATTATATTTTGTTCTATTCTTTTGTTTCCTATTCTATTTGAAGTTTGAATTCTATTCTAATCTATTTTTTTCTAATCTATTCTTTTATTTTCTATTCAATTATACCTCTTTATTTTCTATGCCGTTTTTTTCTATTCTAATATTTTAATTTTTATTCTATTCGGTTTTATTCTGTTATTTTCTATTTTATTCCATTCTATTCAAATTTCAAAATTCAAGTTTTGGAAGACGGCTATATTTTTTTCTATTTTATTCTACTTTCTTTATTCTTTTATTTTCTAGTCTATTCTGTTTTGTTCTATTTTTTAAAAAATTAGAATTTAGGAAGATGGCTATATTCTAACCCTAGTACACACAGGGGTTGATTTACTAAAACCGGAGAGTGCAAAATTTTGTGCAGCTCTGCATAGAAACCAACCAGCTTTCAGATTTTTTTTTCAAAGCTTAACTCAACAAGCTGAAGTTAGAAGCATATTGGATACCGTGCACAGCTGCACCAGATTTTGCACTCTCCAGCTTTAGTAAATCAACCCCACAGTTTTTAAGAAAATCTGCAATAGTAAGCAATACGATAACATTTCAATTTTGTTTTCGAATTCGTTTTCATTTCAAATTCAATTCAAGTAATTCATTATTTGGGACAACATTTTGTTTCTTTATTTCTGATTCTTTTAAATTCATTACTGTTGTAATTCTGAAATCCGGATACATCCGAATCTCTGAATGGAAATTTTGTCCGAATTTCGATTTGAAACTAAACGAATTGCACATGTCTACCACACATTGGGGGGGATTTACTAAAACTGGATAGTACAAAATCTGGTGCAGCTCTGCACAAAAACCAATCAGCTTCCAGGTTTTATTGTCAAAGCTTAACTGAACAAGTTGGAGTTAGAAGCTGATTGGCTGCCATGCACAGCTGCACCAGTGTTAGTAAAGCTTCCCCATTATGTCACGCAAGAAATGCAACAGATATTGCTTTTAAGGTAGTGTTATTGATGCTAATAATTACACTGTTCAACAGGTAAAAAGTTTTGGGCATAAAATTAGCTAATCTTACATAATTTTGGGGTGCTGAAAACGAAAATGACCCTAAAAAATGTTGATTGGCTCTAGTTTCCATGATATATTCACCCATCTAATGACGTAAGCCATTCAAAATTATGATGCAACTTCAGCTGCATATTGCGCAATTGATACTGGTGACCAATAGAAAATTGCATGTATACTGAGATGATGCAATATTAGCCTTTAATTGCATCACTTCACTGCATAAAAGCTGCAGTATCTGTAGCTGATTGTAGTTCAACAGCGTCTTTACATTTCGTTTTATGCTTATATAGGCTACTCAGTAATGCCTCGAACTTGTGTGAATAAAGCAGATAATTTCTGCTATATCTGCGGTGAAATAATTTTTATCTCACAAAAAAGGAGGATAACAGGAATGATTAAGAAAGCCTACAACTTGTATTTTGGCTGCAAGATAGGAGACCAGGACAAGAGCTGGGCACCACATATATGCTGCAATTCTTGTGGGACGGCACTGGAGCAACGGTTGAATGGAAAAAAGGCATCTATGCCTTTCGCTGTGCCAATGATTTGGAGAGAGCCAACAGATCATGTTAGTAGTTGTTACTTTTGTATGGTGCCTCCAATTGTAAAAGGGCTAAATAAGAAGAAAAAGTTATCTGTGCACTATCCAAATATTCCATCGGCAATACGTCCAGTTCCTCATGGAGATGGCCTACCAATTCCTAAAGCACCAGAATCCTTTGTGGTTGAGTCAAGTGAGGAAGAACCTGAAGCGTGTAGTCACGTGCAGTTGTAAGAGATAGCCCTTTCCTCGAATACAAGAGAAAAGCCAAGAGAAGCAAAACCGACACAAACTGAAGACAAAACTAGTGAGAATCCTTAGTATTAAAATGATTCAACTTAGCTTATGGCTATAATTTTTCTTGGTAATCCTATGCAATATATTATGCCGTTTAGGCTTTGTTATGTAGTCAATATCACTTGCTTTATATTTGTGGAAAGACATCTATCTATATAATTATTGTGCATTATGTAGTCATTACGCCTATAGTAGAAAACTTTCCGTTTACAGAAAAACTAGAGCCAATTGACAAATTTCATTGTTATATTTGAACTCAGAATGTGAAATTCATTAAGAAATGGATCCTTTTGTTTCCAAAACTGTCAAAAAATAAAAATTTGTTGAACAGTGTTATCTACAGCAAATCATAAAGCTGAACAGTGCGCAGTACCTACCTGCAACACCTCTCCATGTAACACCGACAGCTCACTACTGTTCCGTGCAACAAAATCATACGTGCAGCTGACACACTTGCTGTTTATCTCTTGATGGCTGCAAAGTAAAATTAACATAGGACACATACACAGTTTATCAGCATTTTATGTTACTTCACAGAAGCCCAATATGAACAATGAACAAAGTAACACAAATAATAAAAACAGATAACATACCCATTTAGAACGGAAGGTGGTAGAGGCTGGTTTATCTGAGGTGCCGATTGCTGAAAATGAATTAACATACTTAATGAATATAATTAGAAATAAACAAAGCACACGTTTATTTATATATTTCACAATTTAAGTCTTCATATCTAAAATTGTAAACATTTTATTAAAGAAGTTGTAATACTAAAAATAATGTTATACCTTTAAAAAGGAAACTTGGAAAACTTTGAAGTGGAGACAATATGGGAATTTTTCTTATTTTATACTTTTTTAAATTTAATGTCAATGTAGAACTATGTGAAGCTTGCTGCTCAGGTATCAGGACCTTCATAATTGCAGCCCCTGCGAATCTAGGAGAGGCTGTGCTGCCATGCTATTCTGTGCTGTATTTGGAGGGGGGGGGTGTCATTCAGTGAGTGAGGAGAGAAGGGAATCAGGTGTCCCTGCTGCTCCTAGATCACATTCTGCGCTGTACTCTGGGAACGCCCAGCCATGTACTGTGATCAGCCTGCACTCAACCTGCTTGAATACCTACTGGTTGACAAATTCTACTGTGGCTCCTACTACACAAGCCAACTGTCTGTTGCCTGTTGTATGAGTGCATGTGCTGTTGATATACTCACCACAGCAGCTAGACTGTATGGGAGTTGGATTGAGCCGATTCAGGGCTGGAGGGTGCTGAGCTAGGGAACTGCTGGGGATCAAGCAACTGAAGTCCTCTGAGTTGTTGGAGGAGTGGGGGTAATTTGTATGAAAATGTTTAGGTCAGAGTTCTAAATATTAACTCTTTCATGCTACTACTGCTGCTAGAGTGTTATAGCACTATACTGTATTGCAACAGTGCTACAGGGCCAAGTACTATAGTGCTTAAGACATTTGCCTACAACATTTTTTTTTCATGCCTTTGTTTGTGGTTATCTGGTATATCACAAATGGGACGGTCTGCCTAAACCGTGAGGGGTCAGTGTGCAAATTATATATGTTAACTGCTTCAGAATCGTGTCTGTCATGATGACATGCAAACTGCTAACATTAACTGATGAATGACTGTTATATGGTGCTCCGTTATCGTTCTCTTAATTTAATCGCTCAATGACTTCCTAACACGTTGTGTTTAGCCTCAACATTTATGTAAACATCAACTGCTTTCTTGGAACTTGTTAGTGGTAATGCTGTTGAGGTCCTCTAGTGGTCATACTCTGTGACAAAACAAGAGTATATAGAGGACCTAGAGTGGTGGGAACATTGTTGAGGTGAGGCTTAATTTTTACTTTATAATTTCATGCCCGATGTAGTTTGACCAGATTGGGATTTTTTTGCTTGTAGTTTATTTTCCACTTGACACATTTTTCACCCGAATTAATACCTGATACCAATAAGCCTCAGGTAGAATATCATACAATTCTTTCTCTATTTTTATCTGATAAAATCACAAATATTTAAACAGTCTATGAACAAGTTGTACCTAACTAATTTTCAGGTATTTGATTTGAATCGAATACGGATAAAAATTTTGAATCGGAAACTAAACGAATTATGAAAACAAATCATTCTAACATAATGAATGTAACTACACAACATTTTTACAAAATTAATTTTTTCATTCTGCACATTTCTAGCAAATTTGGTGAACTTGTAGTCCGGGAAATTGTTTGCAGATGACATAAGGCTGTGGTCGCCATCGATCAGCTAGCTTGTGTTTTCTCCCTGTTAGAGATCTTGCACCTTCATCTTGAGGTCAATGTTCTTTTTATTCCTTTGCTTACGTAAAATCTACAGTTTCAACTGCACAAGAACAGACTTCAAAATTTTGCATAGTCTATCAATATACCCCTTGAAAGAGGTTAAGGAAGTGTGATCAATAAAAGTCACAAAAGCTAAATCAACAGGCAGGAAAGATTCCCTCCCAAACATCAGTCTAAAGGGAGAGTACTCGGTAGCATTGTTCACAGTGTTATTGTAAGCATTGACTACTGTAGCTATTTAGTTTCCACAATGATGCTTTTTCTCCAAGGGCAATGTTTCTAGCATGTTCAACAAAGCACAATTTAACCTCCTTGGCGGTATGATTCTTTCCGATTTTTTGTGCTGAAAGCGGTACCATTTTTTTGCATGGAAATATGTAGTTTTTTATTGTAGGCTGTAATTTTTAGGAATAACTCACTGAAATCTGTACGAACAAGAGTCTATTAATCATTCCGGATATGATAAAATTTGAAACTCGAAATCATAAATTATAATTTAATAAATAATCATAAAAAATAAAAATATAATAATAATAAATTTAATTCAATAATATAATCCAAAAACACTGAAATTTGAAATACAGAGGCAAATTCGCACATCGCTGAGCAAAGTCGCAAAATCGTTTTCAGTGTCTGATGACGAATTTCCCCACGAATCATCACTCAATTCTGCAAGTGGTTCTGATTTACTATCGCTGCTCTAAAACCGCTTTTGACGTAAAGGGATGCTTTTTGGACGCCATGGACTTTTCTACGTTTCCAGGCAGAAGGAACGTTCAAAATGCAGGCAGGGCACAGGACAAAGCACTAGGGACAATATGTATGTGAAATGCATTGAAACAGCAATGACAGCAAAAATGACATTTTTTAAAAATTTCAAATTTCCCGCCGTACGTCGTGACGTCACAGGGACCGGAACACAGAAACCAGATGCCGGCATCGGCCAGAAGAGATGGCCGGGGACGCTGCAGGGGACACATCGCGGGAGCGAAGGACAAGGTAAGTGCTGCAGGGACCCCCAGAGCAGCGCCGCATGGTAAGCCCAAGTGTAGCTCGGGGATACCACTTTTGGCATAGAAATTTTACCCCGAGCTACACTCGGGAATACCGCTAAGAAGGTTAATCGCTTAGGCTGGTGGTCCCCCAGTGGGTGGTATGGGGAAGTTCTAGATTTCTGAATTTTTTTAACCGTTCACATAATTTCTGAATGAGTTTACTTTCAAAATCTCTGCCCTGACCGGAGTGTATTTGCTGTGGTAGACCATAATGGACCTTGGCTACAATACTAGCTAGTGATCTTTTGGTTGGGAAGGCCTGAGCGTAACATGTAAAATGATCAGTTATGACCAGAACATTACTTCTTCCACTTGAGATGGGTTCCAGACACAGAGGGGTTTATTTACTAAAGCTGGAGAGTCCAAAATCAGACTCCCTTCTGCATAGAAACCAATCCGCTTCTAACCTCAGCTTGTTCAATGAAGCTTTGGCAATGAAACCTGGAAGCTGATTGGTTTCTATGCAGAAGGGAGTCTGATTTTGGATTCTCCAGCTTTAGTAAATAAACCCCAGAAAGTCAATGCACACCAGTTTCATTGGCCATTGGCTTTGTAGATTACCCATTGGGGCAGCCTTGCTTTGCAGGGTTTTCTGCTGAATACACCTGAGATAAGATTGACAATACTTTCTACCTCTGCAATCATAGAAGGCCAGTAGAAACGGTCCGAGACTAATCTAAAAGAATTATCTGACCCTAAATGTCCATGGGCATTGTGAAGAGCTGTCAACACTACATGTTGATATTTCTAGGGGAGGAATAGCTGCCATGTATCCTCTGAGTGTTCAGAGAGGCCTTGTCTGTAAATGTGGGATCTAAGTGCAACCGATACCACTCTCTATAGAATAGTTTGGAATCCTTAACGGAGCTGGGGTCTTGGTTGACTAGCGCCCTCCATGTTAGGCTGCAGAGCAGGTCCTTGCTCTGATATCTCTTTAGATCTTTCTTTGACAATTGGGATAATTCATCGCTATGCACTTGGGGGAGGTCACAGTATCATTTAGGTACCCCAGTTGAGGTAATGCCCACAGCTTTGGCTCTGACTGCTCCTTTGTGAAAATGTTTGACTCCTTGACACATGGCCTGAACTCCTTCTGATGATAGATGGTGTGACGATCGCGATGTCAAACCCCAGCCCTTCTCACCAAACTTGTGACTGAAGGGCTAGCCAATCTAAAACTGCGCTGTCACGTGCGTAACAATGCCACGCACAGCTGCACCCTGCACAAAGATTTTCCAGCTAATGGACCACAACCTGTGTGACGGCAGCCTGGGAGCGATTGTTACTGGGTAAGGTTAATTACACAATTAATCCTTCACACTGCCACCACCTCCTTTTTGTACAGAGAAAGAGGAAGCTCTGCAATATTAGCAATAACACTATTATGTATTCATAAGCGCCGGTATACCCCTTTCACCGCAGGCAGCAATATATCAAAGTTTAAAACACACACACAGTAGCGCTCTTCAGAGGTAGGGGTTCTTTAGTTTGAATTAAAGAGCTTATAAACAGTTCAACTTGCAAAAAGTAAGATTTATTACTAAAAGGTCAAAAGGGTGCAATAAAAATATTTACAGAAAAAGATGTAGCCAATATATAAAAATAAATATAGAGAACAATAACACAGCAAAGCGATAACAGAAAGGAATTTAGATAGATAAAGTACTTGCCAAAAGCCTTGGGGTAAGCAGTTTTCAAGTTCAGAGCAAAAGGGCCGTCTCCCAGAGTTGGTTCCAATGTTACAAGGGAGAAACTTCAACTTAGCTCAACTCAGCTTAGCTCAGCTTCAAGCATCACAGCCTTTATCTAGGAACTCAGCAGGGTGTCTCCCTGAAGCAGAGAACCAATTGCCTCATTTGGGTGGGTGTGGCAGGCGGAGACCCAAGCTATGACCAAAAATCCCTCCTAGCTTATATTATGGTTCATAACTTACCCTGGGTACATATAACATTCTATCCATGAGTAGATTAATATGAAGAATCTTCTGCTGAACGTTTACATATGAGATACCTGCTTGGATGGTTAAGGAGATATAATTTTCTGCTCTCCTGTATATGCCAACTAGGGGGTGTAATATACCAGGCGTCTTGTCTTAAAGTGAGCCGTCCGAATATGTGCTCCATGTTTATGTAATTATGTCCTATTTGAAGATATAAAATTATATGGAAAAGTGACTTTTTAAATGTAAGTCTGTTTTTATGACTACCTGGAACGTCTTTGAGGCTCCATGAGGGCTTGGTTTATGGTCTTATGATATCCCAGATTGCGAAGCTAACTGGCATCTAGGCACCAGTTTGGCTGGGGTTTTATAGCCGTGACGCCCTCCCAATGAGTTTGCTGCCTGTGATCTCTGTCACCATCCAGACCACATGTCGCTCAACTGAGAGGAAGGGGGGATATCGGAGGAACAGGATTTGGGAGAGAGAGATACAAAATGGAGGGGTTTGGAGCAAAATGGATGACCACTTCCACCTCTGTGTGCATGATTGCTACACCTCCCCCCTCAGGTGGTTGCATGGGAGGGAACTGCAATTTCCCTCCTGACGCAACTGACTTCTGCCACTGGTTTGCCTGACCATTGGGCCCAGAGGTTCACCTTGGGGTGATCTGGTACCACTGCACTGCGGGAGAACCAGGTTCCTTCTGAGAAGGGTGCTGTTCTCCCCAGCAACACTGGTGTGCCAATCAAGTGAGTTGTCAGGGGTGAGCACCAGTCAGCTGTGACTACCCGGATATCGTGGCAACTGCCGTGGTGCCCACCTGTTCACACAACACTTCCGTTCAGGGGTGTCATATGCTAACATATTGAGATGTAGCTTCTTGTCAAGGTAGAGAATGAGATATCCCTCTCCAATCTCCTTCCTCAGACCCAGAACTACCTCTGACCCAAAGGTAGTGGCGCCTGTGTGCACCGGAACCGGACAGGCGAATTCTGGAACTCGCCTCCCAGATGTATCCACAGGTACAGTGGGGCAAAAAAGTATTTAGTCAGGTTCTCCCACTTAAAAAGATGAGAGAGGCCTGTAATTGGCATCATAGGTAGACCTCAACTATGAAAGACAAAATGAGAAAAAAAATCCAGACAATCACATTGGCTGATTTGGAAAGAATTTATTTACAAATTATGGTGGAAAATAAGTATTTGGTCAATATCAAAAGTTCATCTCAATACTTTGTTATATATCCTTTGTTGGCAATGACAGAGGTCAAACGTTTCCTGTAAGTCTTCACAAGGTTGGCACACACTGTTGCTGGTATGTTGGCCTATTCCTCCATGCAGATCTCCTCTAGAGCAGTGATGTTTTGGGGCTGTCGCTGGGCAACACGGACTTTCAACTCCCTCCAAAGGTTTTCTATGGGGTTGAGATCTGGAGACTGGCTAGGCCACTCCAGGACCTTGAAATGCTTCTTACGAAACCACTCCTTCGTTGCCCGGGCGGTATATTTGGGATCATTGTCATGTTGGAAGACCCAGCCACGTTTCATCTTCAATGCCCTTGCTGATGGAAGGAGGTTTGCACTCAAAATCTCACGATACATGGCTACATTCATTATGTCCTGTACATGGATCAGTTGTCCTGGTCCCTTTGCGGAGAAACAGCCCCAAAGCATGATGTTGCCACCCCCATGCTTCACAGTAGGTATGGTGTACTTTGGATGCAACTGAGCATTCTCTCTCCTCCAAACACGACGAGTTGTGTTTCTACCAAACAGTTCTATTTTTGTTTCATCTGACCATATGACATTCTCCCAATCCTCTTCTGGATCATCCAAATGCTCTCTAGCAAACTTCAGACGGGCCCCGACATGTACTGGCTTAAGCAGGGGGACACGTCTGGCACTGCAGGATCTGAGTCCCTGGCGGCGTAGTGTGTTACTGATGGTAGCCTTTGTTATGTTGGTCCCAGCTCTCTGCAGGTCATTCACCCGTGTGGTCCTGGGATTTTTTTCTCACCGTTCTTGTGATCATTTTGACCCCACAGGGTGAGATCTTGCGTGGAGCCCCAGATCGAGGGAGATTATCAGTGGTCTTGTATGTCTTCCATTTTCTAATTATTGCTCCCACAGTTGATTTACCAAGCTGCTTGCCTATTGCAGATTCAGTCTTCCCAGCCTGGTGCAGGTCTACAATTTTGTTTCTGGTGTCCTTCGACAGCTCTTTGGTCTTCACCATAGTGGAGTTTGGAGTGTGACTGTTTGAGGTTGTGGACAGGTGTCTTTTATACTGATAACAAGTTCAAACAGGTGCCATTGATACAGGTAATGAGTGCAGGACAGAGGAGCCTCTTAAAGAAGAAGGTACAGGTCTGTGAGAGCCAGACATCTTGCTTGTTTGTAGGTGACCAAATACTTATTTTCCACCATAATTTGCAAATAAATTATTTCCAAATCAGCCAATGTGATTGTCTGGATTTTTTTTCTCATTTTGTCTCTCATAGTTGAGGTCTACCTATGATGCCAATTACAGGCCTCTCATCTTGTTAAGTGGGAGAACCTGCACAATTGGTGGCTGACTAAATACTTTTTTGCCCCACTGTACCTTTGTCCAAGATGAACAGTCCTCTTTACCTGCTAGCATCCAGGACACCATTTCCATCAGTTTCCTGTTTGCTAAGTCAGTCACAGGTTCAGCTGAGCCATGATAGTTGCACCCAGGCATCTTACTGTAGCCAGCTGTACCCAAGACTGATGTAACCTGCTTTCTGGCCTGGGGAGTAGGCCAGGCCATAACTGCCTCAGTCTCCCCATTTCCAGACTTCTGGGGGTCTCTTCCTACCGGTGGTTCCCAAGGCTGAACCACTGACATGCCCCTCTGACAGTTACCATCCTCAACTGTCAGGCTAGGCATGGGCAGTTTGTTCCTGACTAGTGACAGGGGCCCAAGTTGCTCTTCCCAGATCGGGCCGAACACTGCAAGGCCCCTAAAGTGGGCAACTGCCCACAGTTCCACTCCACATTGTAGGTCATTCCTGACCCTGGGGAGGTGGTTGGTGCGTTCTCAACCCCAGCTAGCTTTCCCGTGAATTCAGGCAAGTCACATGGGGTGGTGAAGGCTGACTTGTCCTGAGTCTCCTGGGTTAGGGGTGGTGACCCATACCCTCTGCTCAGGTCCATGATGGTTAGACAGCGGGCACCTGCCGGATGCTTCATTACCTCATGGCTCCTGGGCATGGGGTAGGCCACAACCACAGGGCTGGCGCTCAGTTTTCCAGGTCCTCAAAAGCCTGGTCATCTGATCCTGTGTGGGGACCGAGACTACCGGTGATGCCCAGACTCTGTGGGACCTCTGGATCCCTGACTGCGCTATTCCCTCTGTCTCTTTGGCCCATTCAGTCTGCACCTCCTGTGAGATGAGGTGGGCCGAAGGCATGAGGGAAGGATACACCATGCCGTCCAACTCATGAACAGCACGTTGAGCTCTCCCCGGGTTTCCCTGAACTCAGACACCATCTACCATAGGCCTTGCCAGCAGCTTCTGTACCTGAATGGAAAGGTGATTGGAGCTGAAGGCCGAAGCTCCCTCTCTGCGGGCCAGCTATCAACTCCAATGAGTCCCCTCGCACTTCCAACCCAGGTGTGCTGTCACTGCCCATGACATATGATTGTCTGCCTGGTGTTTGGGGAGGGAATCTAAGCCAGAAATAGCTGGAGGGGGTGTCCTCCCTTGCTTCAGATTTTCCCCACCCACTTTGACAGGCTAGATCAGGTGACACTCTTTCAGTCCCCAAGCCCCCTGCTGGTAGACCATTCATTTCGCCATCCCTGCCAAGCCATTGTTTACCTTTTTCAGCATGGAAGCTCATTGCTAGCCTACAGATGAATGCAACATCCTGGCCATGCTCTGGGGCTGCCTTGCCCCTGGGACTACAAGTCCTAACAAGCTGTTTACCTTTCTCAGCAGGGAAGCTCACAGCTAGCTTGCTGCTGAAGTCCACCTTTTGATCACTTTTCAGTGCTGCCTTGCCCGTGGGACTACAAGTACCAGTAGGCTGTCCAGTACCATGCAAGGACGACGGCTGGGCGATTATCAAGGTAGACTCCTCTGTGCCTGGGCAAGGTACAGGCCTATCCAGACCATCCCTTTGCTCAGCCCCCAGAGATTGTACCTCTGCCCACTTCACAGCACTGTTGGTGACCCCCAACAATGAAAATGCATCATTATTATCATTATTATTATACAGTATTTATATAGCGCCAACAGTTCACTCAGCACTGTACATTACAATGGGAGACAATAAATGAGACAGTCTATAACAATACAATGCAATACACGAGGGTTTTGAGGACCCTGCTCCTTGGAGATTGGCTTACAATCTAGGAGGGAGGGGATAGTGGTACGGGAGGAATAGCTGTGGGGGATGGAGTGGTAGGAAGAATGGAGGAGATCGGCAGTTAGCAGAGGGCGGGGTAGGCTTCCCTGAAGAGGTGGGTTTTCAGGGTGTGCCTAAAGGAGAGGAGAGTAGGTGATAGTCGGATGGATTGTGATAGGGAGTTCCAGAGGATGGGTGAGGCCCTGGAGAAGTCCTGGAGGCGGGCTGGGGGAAATACTAGGAGCTCAGTTTTGGAAAGGTTCAGTTTGAGGAAGTGGAGTGACATCCAATCCAATATGTCGTTCAGTAGGCTAGTGATTCAGGTGGAGACTGAAGGGGTGAGGCGAGGGGTCGAGAGATAGATTTGCATGTCATCGGCATAGAGGTGGTAGTTGAAGCCGTGAGAGTGTATGAGTTGGCCAAGGGAGGAGGTGTAGATGGAGAAGAGAAGGGGCCCGAGGACAGAGCCTTGAGGGACCCCAACAGAGAGGGGGAGTGAGGGGGAGGTGGTAGCGTTATAGGTAGCACTGAAGGAGCGTTGTGAAAGGTAGGACAAGAGCCAGGAGAGATCGGAGTCTCTGAGGCTAAGAGAGTGTAGTTTTTTGAGGAGGAGGGGGTGGTCGACTGTCGAAAGCCGCAGAGAGGTCGAGGAGTAGGAGCACTTAATAGTGGCTATTAGCTTTGGCGGTTAGCAGGTCGTTGGTGAGTTTGAGTAAGGCAGTTTCGGTGGAGTGTAGGGGATGGAAGCCAGACTGTAGGGGATCGAGGAGGTTGTTGTCATTGAGGTGGGAGCTTAGGCGATTATAGACTAAGCGCTCAAGGAGTTTGGATGTAAATGGCAGCAGGGAAATGGGTCTAAGGTTGTTAAGGTCGGTGGGGTCCAGGGAGGGCTTTTTAAGTATGGGAGAGATGTGCGTGTGCTTCAGAGGGGAGGGGAATGCGCCAGAAGAGAGGGAGATATTAAAGATGTGGGTGAGGGAGCGTAGGATGGAGGAGGAGGGAGATTGTAGGAGTTGTGAGGGGACAGGGTCGAGGGGGCAGGTGATGAAGCGGGCTTCAGAGAAGACCTTAGTGACTTCCTCAGTGGTAGTAAGGTCGAAGGAGTGGAGTGTTGAGGGGGCTTCAGTGTGAGGGATGTTAGGTGGGGTGGAGGTCTGGACAGTGGTGAGGTCGAGGGGTGTTGAGGGGGTTTCCATGTGAGGAGTGATAGGTGGGGTGAAAGTCTGAGCAGGAGCGATGTCCCTGCGAATTGTGTCAATCTTGTTTTTTAAGTGATTGGCAATCTCGTGGGCGGTGAGTGAGGTACTGGGTGGAGTTAGGGGCGGAGAGAGTAGAGAGTTGAAAGTAGAGAAGAGCCAGCGAGGACTGGAGGAGAGGGTATTGATGAGGGTCAGAAAGTAGGCTTGCTTGGCAGCATGGAGGGAGGAAGTGTAGGTGTGAAAGGCAGATTTATATCATGTGAACGCTAGTTGGGATCTGGTTTTGCGCCCTAGTCGCTCCAGCGCACTACTGCGTCGCTTGAGAGTTTTGGTATGATCAGTCTGCCAGGGCTGAAGCGGACAGGGTCTAATGCTTCGCATGGTTAGAGGCGCTAGTGAGTCTAGAGCGGTTGACAGCGAGTTGTTATAGGTAGTAGTGGCCAGGTCGGGGCAGGACAGGGGAAGGATACTGTCGTAAAGTTGATCAGCTGCAGAGTGGAAGGGGGCAGAGTTCAGGTTGCGGAGGTTTCGGCTGGTGATAGTTAGACATTTGGAGGGGTAGGTGTTTGAGGATGAGGAGACGGAGAAGGTAATAAGGTTGTGGTCAGAGAGAGGGAAGGGGGTGTTAGTGAGGTTGTGGGGAGTGCAGAGATGAGAGAAGACAAGGTCCAGGATGTTCCCGTCGGAGTGGGTGGTGGATTGTATACACTGTGCGAGTGCAAAAGAGGAGGTTAGGTGGAGGAGTTGGGATGTAGCTGGGTTATTGATGTTGACAGGGATGTTGAAGTCTCCAAGGATGATGGTGGGTAGCTCGGAAGAGAGAAAGAAGGGTAGCCAGGCGGAGAAGTCGTTGAGAAAGCAGGACACGGGTCCAGGAGGCCAGTAGATTACAGCATTCCTCAGGGGGGTTGGAGAGAATAGTCGGATGCAGTGGGCCTCAAAGGAGAAGGATAGAGAGGGGGGGTTTGGGAGGACTTGGAAGGTGCTCAGCGGTGACAGGAGCATACCAAACGGACCACCTTTTCGACCATCATGACCATCATCAACATTATCAATGTCATCATCATCGTCATCATTATCATTATCAACAGCTAAGTTTATAATATCAGTATCACATGAGTTCATTACCTCCCCATGCAAGGGGATTTCTTCCTCTCCAGCTAATGGAGAATCCTGTAACCCCACTCAATTCCCAGCCCCCTCCCTCTGTCCATCTACAGGTTGCCCAGACATTACCCCAACATCTGCACACAGTACCTTGGCATGTCCAGAGAGTTCCAGTGGGGCCTTCAGGGTATTCTTGGCAGGGGCATAATAGGACACAAGAGTACCCAAATCGGCACCCAACAAAACAGGTGTGGGAATTTCATCCGAGACCCCTACTCCCTCATCCCCCTTCCCGCACCCCAATTAATGAATACCTTTGCACAGGGTATGCGTGAACGGGTTCCCCCAACTCCAGTGAGGGTAAGGAACTTTCCTGGGATGAGGTTCCTTGGCTCAATCACCTCTGGCCGGATCAAGGTGACTTCTGCCTCGGTGTCACGAAAACCAGTTACAGACCGGTTGCCCACAGTGACTGGCTGCAAGTTGGCGGGGTTACCCGCATCTTCCTGCGGACAAACAGCACGGAAGAAGAGTTGCTGGCTGGCTGGCCAGGTGATGTCATATGCTTCTGCTCAGGACACTGCGTCCTGAGATGTCTGGATTTCCCAGGTGTAACATCTGGGGTTGTCAGGCATGGCTTGGTTTCAAGTACTGCAGGTGTTGGGTGAGGGGGAGCTTGACTCACCGGCGTAGGAGGGGTTGCTATGCGTGATTTCCCTCCTTTCCAGCCATCTGCACCGCCTCTCTCTCTCAGCCGCTGCCTGGCGTTCTGCTCTCTCAGCCGCTCTCTCAGCCTGGCGGTCAAGGAACTGCAAGTATGCAATAGGATCTGTCTCCATGATGCGTTTCAGGGCTTCCTGCATCAGAGGACAGTCTCTGCTGGTTACAGGCATTCCGGTCCTGGCCTGCTCAGGCTGTGGTGTGAAGATAACATGCTGTGGTACTCCAGTGTCAGTCTCTGTATGCCCATCCTGCGAGGCCGTCTCTGAGCCACTGGGATCGAAGGTAGTGGGAACCCCTTCATGGTCAAATTCCCCTGAGTTCTGGTCTGCTCGGCTATCATGCTCCTGCAGGTCACGAATCAAATCTTCACGAGTTTTGCGACCGACGTCCATTCCACGTGAGGTTTATTCCGTACTCAAATCACTTTTGTTCATTTTCCTGTATTCTGCGTCACCAGGCATAATTGCAAGCAAAGATAGAATAGAAAGTAGAAAAAGGAAGGAGGTGTTGCTTTATGTCTCTCTATATAACAAAGGTTACAATCCTTCAGTGCAGAGCTAATTCCTAACAATGCACTGAAGCTCTAACGCAAATTATCCCACGTACGCTGCCAGTCAAAATGTGACTATCGCGGCGTCAGACCCCAGCCCTTCTCACCAAACTCGTGACCAAAGGACTAGCCAATCTAAAACCGCGCTGTCACATGCGTAACAATGCCATGCCCACCTCCACCCTGCACAAATATTTTCCAGCTAATGGACCACAACCTGTGTGCCGGCAGCCTGGGAGCGATTGTTTCTGGGTCAAATTAATTACGCTATTAACCCTTCACACTGCCAGCACCTTCTTTTTGTACCGAGAGGAAACTCGGCAATATTAGCAATAACACTATGATGTTTGCATAAGTGTCGGTATACCCCTGTCACCGCTGGCAGCGATATACCGAAGTTTAAAATACACACACAGTAGCGCTCTTCAGAGGTAGGGGTTCTTTAGTTTGAATTAAAGAGCTTTAGAAACAGTTCAACACTTTCAGAAAGTAAGATTTATTACTAAAAGGTCAAAAGGGTGCAATAAAAATATTTACAGAAAAAGATGTAGCCAATATATATAAATAAATATAGAGAACAATAACACAGCAAAGAGATAACAGAAAGGAATTTAGATAGATAAAGTACTTGCCAAAAGCCTTGGGGTAAGCAGTTTTCAAGTTCAGAGCAAAAGGGCCGTCTCCCAGAGTTGGTTCCGATGTTACAAGGGAAAAACTTCAACTTAGCTCAACTCAGCTTAGCTCAGCTTCAAGCATCACAACCTTTATCTAGGAACTCAGCAGGGTGTCTCCCTGAAGCAGAGAACCAATTGCCTCATTTGGGTGGGTGTGGCAGGCGGAGACCCAAGCTATGACCAAAAATCCCTCCTAGCTTATATTATGGTTCATAATTTACCCTGGATACATATAACATTCTATCCTTGAGTAGATTAATGCGCATAATCTTCTGCTGAATGTCTACATATGAAATATGAGATACTTGCTTGGAAGGTTAAGGAAATATAATTTTCTGCTCTCCTGTATATGCCAGCTAGGGGGTGTAATATACCAGGCGACTTGTCTTAAAGTGAGCTGTCCGAATATGTGCTCCATGTTTATATAATTATGTCCTATTTGAAGATATAAAATTATATGGAAAAGTGAGTTTTTAAATGTAAGTCTGTTTTTACGACTACCTGGAATGTCTTTGAGGCTCCGTGAGGGCTTGGTTTATAGTCTTACGATATCCCAGATTGCGAAGCTAACTGGCATCTAGGCAACAGCTCGGCTGGGGTTTTATAGCCATGATGCCCTCCCAATGAGTTTGCTGCCTGTGATCTCTGTCATCATCCAGACCACATGTCACTCAACAGAGAGGGAGGGGGGATATCTGAGGAATCTGATTTGGGGGAGAGAGATACAAAATGGAGGGGTTTGGAGCAAAATGGATGACCGCATCCATCTGTGTGCATGATTGCTACAGATGGATCCAGTATTCCAGGCCGCTATTAGACACATGAGGTCTTCGAGATAGAGCATCTGCATCTCGGTTTCCCACTCCTATACAGTACTTCAGGCTGAATTTGAATTCAAACAAAGTGGCCAACCTGTAACATCCAGCTTGGCTGTAGTCAGGAGGTAGGTCAGAGGGTTGTTATCAGTCTTGACCATGAATGTTGCCCCATAGTTGCCCCATACAGGTAGTCTCTGAATTTAATAACAGCAGCCCACTTCAGGGATAGGAACTCCAACTTATGCGTAGGGTGATTCTTCTCAGATGGCGTGAGACTTCAACTCGGGTAAGCTATGGGATGTAGCTTCCTTTCTAGCTCTTGGTACGGAATCCCCCAATCCATCTCAGCTGGCATCAACATGAAGTTTTTAAGGTTTGGAGGGATAAGCGTATGCCAGGACTGGGGCCTCTGTGAGGTTTCTCTTGAGATGATGACAAGCTCTCTTGTACTGTGGGTTCATTGACTCTGGATGTGACTTTCTAGTCCCCCATTTTACTTGGTTCCCCCAATTCTGCCCATCATCTTCATCCATATAATTCAGCAACAACTCATTGAGGGGTCTTGCAATTTTTGTGAAGTTCCCCATAAATCTTTGGTAATTGGAACAGAACCCCAAGAAACATCTCAGCTCCATGACATTTCTTGGCCAAGGCCATGAGGTGACA
This sequence comes from Staurois parvus, assembly GCF_062004578.1. Classification (NCBI taxonomy): domain Eukaryota; kingdom Metazoa; phylum Chordata; class Amphibia; order Anura; family Ranidae; genus Staurois; species Staurois parvus. The sequence goes on from NW_028317828.1 coordinate 1,207,078, forward strand.
GCCTCCAGTTTCTTAGGATCAGTTGCCACTCCTTTGGCCGAGACCAGGAATGTCCCAGGTATGTGACTGAAGTGTGATAGAACTGAAAAGATAGCTTCAGTCCTTCTGCTTGAAGTCTTTGGATGACCTTCTCCAGCCTTGCCTCTTGTTCCTCTAGCGTTCTACCAAAGATGATGATATCATCCAGGTACACTGGAACTTCTAGCAAATTCATGTCTCCCACTCTATTCTGCAGCAGCATCTGGAAAGGGTCCAGAACACCTGATAGTCATTGTGGCATTCCATTGAACTCGAAGAACTCCAGGGGGCTTATGAAAACTGTTTTCTCTTGATCATCAGGGTGCATCAAGATCTGGTAATACCCACTCTTCAAGTCCAGGATACTGAACCATTTTCCTCCAGACAAACATTGAAGGGCATCTTCTATGCAAAGAGTATTGTACTGATCAGGAAATGTTCTTCGGTTCAGCATTCTATAGTCAATGCACATCTGAAGGGACCCATTTTTCTTCTGCACAACCACTATAGGAGAGGTGTAAGGACTTCTAGACTCTCTGATAATTCCAGACTTCTTCAATTTAGCCAGCTGCTCACTGAGGTACTCCAGATCATATCACTCAAAGGTATCCTTCTGGCTCTTTCCTGGAAAGACTTATCTTCACTCAATCAGATTCGGTGTTGAGTGCTCTTGGCTCAGCCCACATCAAAGTCTATCTTCAAAAACATTTTTTCCCATCTGGACAGCTGCTTCCTAACCCTAGCTTCCCATTCGGGAGTTAGAGCAAGATTTTGTAAGCAAGACTCTCCTCCTGGGCTTTCACTTGTTGCTCTCTTCACCAAATCATCCAATATCACTGTGGTGGCTAAGCTTTCAACCTAACAGGGCAGTCAGTGATGTTCCGCACACTGACTGGAACTCTTCCTCCATTCCGTGACTCTTGTGGGCACTATTTCTGGAATCTGCTCTATCCCTGTTTTCACTCCCCAAGAATCAGTTTCAAGGACGACAAAGGGTCTGGGATGGTCAAAGGACAGTTTGACAGTGGATTTTATACAAACTACTTCCCCAGGCTGCAACACTCTCTCCTTGGTATCCAGTCTCCAGAGTTTTCCCACCTTCTCCATTGGTGTCCATTGTCCCATTGTATCATTTGAAAGGTCTTTTTTTAGCTGGGTGTGTACCTTCTCTGCTGTTGAATCCTCTTTCAAATCCAGTAGGGTGATCTCCTTACTAGGCCAGTGTTCATTTTGGTGAGAAAAGAGTTCTGTCTCTCACCTGGGGGATGAGGGTACATGACTGCCAGAGTGTCAAATGTCTGTTTTCACCACCAGTGAAGGGCCAAAGGTCATTTTGATGGGAATGTACCCATCATACAGGAACTTTTGAGTGCCGATGTAACAAATTTCCTATTCCTTCAATTTTCAAAGAGGAATATGCCTCAATTATTTCTCATAGAAGTCTCTGTACAGCAGTGCTACTTGGGCTCCAGTATCTAGTAAGGTCTTGGTGTAGACACCAGGGGCGGACTGACCATTTGGAAACTCAGGCACTGCCTGGAGTCAGTAGGGGGCCCCTGAGATGCTCCTGGTACCTTTTTCATAGGATTTTTTGAGTTTGGTCAAGGACACAGGGGCCCCATGATCCCCTATTGCCCGGGGGCCCTATGAGTTGTCAGTCCGCCCCTGGTAGACACCCTCCACTTGTACCGAAACAATGGGGGATGGACCTACAAATTTTTCTGAAAAATCATTCTGCCTAGATTTGACTGCTTGGACCCTAGTTGGTTTTTATGATTGCTGAGTAGATCTAGAGCCTACACTCTTTCTTGATACACCAGTTGACCTAGGTTTGACTGGTTGGGCCCCAGTTGGTCTCCATGGCTGTTGATGGAATTTAGCAGCAACTCTGGGAGGAGGTGGTGCATTGACTCTCTTTGTCTTTCTTCCTAACTCTGGTGGGTTAGGACTACGTGCTAACAGGGGGCTTAAAAAAATGTCCAGGGGATTTTGCTTTTGGAGCTCTCATTCTTCTCGGCTCTTTTGTAGTTTTACCCTTTTTGTTTGTTAAGAAAAGCTTTTGTAAGGCCTCAGCTAATAGTTCCTTTCTAGCTTCCGTCTTTGAACATCAGGCCTTTAAAGTGTCTGGGCTCCCCGCATCTGAAACATCTCTTTTTCTCAGTCACTTGCATCTCCATCACTTGCAACAAGGCTTGCTGTTATGTGATTCTGAGTTTGGGCAGCATGGGTCAACAGCTGTTTGTAGGACTCACTAACAGTCTTTGTGGTAGACAAGCTTGAGTGTCCTTCCTTGTCTGTCTCCAAATCACTGTTCTCATCAGAGAAGTAACTCTCCAACTGAGCTGCATGAGTGGATTCTCTTTCTTTAACCCCAACTTAGTCAATTCCTTCTGCTCTTCATTCTTCTCCTCTAATTTCATCCTCTCTTGCTTCTTTCACCAGCTCTGGGTAGGTGGGGAGTGCACGGGACCCCTTGAGCAAGAGCTTCAAAACAACTGGGTGATTCAGATGTGCTCTTAGCAGAACCTGGTCTAGCCAAGTTTTGTCCACATCTCCGGGGTCTATGCCCTTTTTCAGAATGATTTGGTGCAATATTTTATCTACTCATGAGATATACTCAGTCTTTCACCCCTCCGTTGATGGGTATGTTCAAACTTGTACAGGAGATCTGGATGTTTCTCCACCCGCCCAAACACAGGCCTCAATGTAGTTCATTGCTACACAGTCCCGCTTCACCATCTGCAGGCTGAGAATCACTTCCACTGTTGGGCCCTTGAGACTGTGAAGAGTCATTGCCTTTTCACAGATCACTCTTCTACAGCCTGATTTGCCTGGTCCATCCAGGTCTGAAACTCCTCTTCTCCTATAGGGGTTGGAACTTGCCCAAAGAATAAACACAGTTTCCTGTACCTTTTTGGTTGGCCAAGACTGAGCTGTTCTTCACTAAATTCCCAACCAGTTTACTCAAGTCAGGGTAGGAAGAGGCCCGGGAGTCTGTATCAATCAACTCTGAATTTTTCCAGGCTGGCCTGTGGGCACCCCTCTGTCAAGTCTATGGTTGATTGCAACTGGACCACTCAAGCATCCACCCCTTCAGCTAAACTTTTCTTCTCCCCAGAAGCAGGCGGGTATAGTCTCTTGCCAATCTAACACTCGGGTGCAGTCCAGCGTAAGCTCCACTCTCACATGCAGAATGTATGCCCTTTGGCACTAGAGCTCTCACCTACTTTCGGACTTGCCTATCATCCCATTCACAGGACCTCAATTACTACACACATTTGAACATGGGCTCTTGCTCTTGGCCCCATATGGCTGCGGCAGCTGAATCTATAGCAAACTCACTCCTTGACTCATAGTCTGGCTTACTAGGGCTGGTATAAGAGGACATCCTGGATGAGCCTCCAAATGTGGTGGTACCCCTGTTTGAGCCGCTAGACGAGGCTTGTCCTCTTGTGCCGACCCTGTAAACTTCCCAGCCCTTCTGACACTCTAGGTTCTGACATATTGAATGCCCCTTGACATGATCAGCAGGCACAATTTAAATTTTAACACTGCAGGTATTGTATTAATAAAGACAAACAGTAGGTTCAGAATGACAATCAATCAGTACTTGAAACAACCTCTAGTTCTGTTTGAAATGAACACCAAATAAACAGATAATATCAGAGAAAAATTAAGCAATCAGGGACAGGTGAATTTAAATGTGTGTCATGCAATAGCCATACTGAGCAATTGGGGTAAAAGCAGAAAAAGATATCAAACAAAAGAGAGAAAGTTATGGCAAAGATGACATTAGTTCAAGTGGAGGGTCCCAGCAACAGTTCAGCTTTTAGTGGTTGAACTGGATAGACTTTTGTCTTTTTCAACCAGACTAACTATGTAGCCGCCTCTGGACCAACATGACCAAATCTGGATTTATAACATAAGAAAGTGAAATCTCCTTTGGAGAGAATTCACACACCACTAATAATAATATATGGGTAGTTCAGGTTCCTAGTAAAGGGAGTATCTTCACCGGCACACTGGAGCTCAGAAATGAAGAACGAATCCATAGAGTGCTAAAGTGATCACTAAATAGATGACAGGCATAGCAAAGTAAAGGCTCCTTTAAGAAATCCAGGTTATGACGTCTTCATGCAGTCTCTCTATACTATGAATAGCAGAATGAGAGATTTTCGGCATCTGACTGCTAACTACTCCTGGCTGGCTGAAAGGGCAACCTTTGCAGAGATGATGGGTGCAATGCAGGCTCTGTGATCCAGCAGAGTAAAAGCATAGATACCACTGTTCAACAGGTAAAATGTTTTGGGCATAAAATTAGCTAATCTTACATAATTTTGGGGTGCTGAAAACGAAAATGACCCTAAAAAATGTTGATTGGCTCTAGTTTCCATGATATATTCACCCATCTAATGACGTAAGCCATTCAAAATTATGATGCAACTTCAGCTGCATATTGCGCAATTGATACTGGTGACCAATAGAAAATTGCATGTATACTGAGATGATGCAATATTAGCCTTTAATTGCATCACTTCACTGCATAAAAGCTGCAGTATCTGTAGCTGATTGTAGTTCGACAGCGTCTTTACATTTCGTTTTATGCTTATATAGGCTACTCAGTAATGCCTCGAACTTGTGTGAATAAAGCAGATAATTTCTGCTATATCTGCGGTGAAATAACTTTATCTCACAAAAAAGGAGGATAACAGGAATGATTAAGAAAGCCTACAACTTGTATTTTGGCTGCAAGATAGGAGACCAGGACAAGAGCTGGGCACCACATATATGCTGCAATTCTTGTGGGACGGCACTGGAGCAATGGTTGAATGGAAAAAAGGCATCTATGCCTTTCGCTGTGCCAATGATTTGGAGAGAGCCAACAGATCATGTTAGTAATTGTTACTTTTGTATGGTGCCTCCAATTGTAAAAGGGCTAAATAAGAAGAAAAAGTTATCTGTGCACTATCCAAATATTCCATCGGCAATACGTCCAGTTCCTCATGGAGAGGGGCTACCAATTCCTAAAGCACCAGAATCCTTCATGGTTGAGTCAAGTGAGGAAGAACCTGAAGCGTGTAGTCACGTGCAGTTGTAAGAGATAGCCCTTTCCTCGAATACAAGAGAAAAGCCAAGAGAAGCAAAACCGACACAAACTGAAGACAAAACTAGTGAGAATCCTAAGTATTAAAATGATTCAACTTATCTTATGGCTATAATTTTTCTTGGTAATCCTATGCAATATATTATGCCATTTAGGCTTTGTTATGTAGTCAATATCACTTGCTTTATATTTGTGGAAAGACATCTATCTATATAATTATTGTGCATTATGTAGTCATTACGCCTATAGTAGAAAACTTTCCGTTTACAGAAAAACTAGAGCTAATTGACAAATTTCATTGTTATATTTGAACTCAGAATGTGAAATTCATTAAGAAATGGATCCTTTTGTTTCCAAAACTGGCAAAAAATAAAAATTTGTTGAACAGTGTACTTTGTCAGCCAGCCAGATGTGTTGAAGTAAGCAATCTGTGTCAAAGTTCACAATCTTGCTCTCAGGCTGCCAAACAGGAATGATGATCAGCCTCCCCATGGTGCCCAGCATAGCTGGGATAGGCAAGACCGCGGCACCTCAAGATCCCTGTGTGTAGAACTGTGGTCCCACCACTCTGTAGATCAGGGGTCCTCAAACTTTTTAAACAGGGGGCAGTTCACTGTCCCTCAGACCATTGGAGGGCCGGACTATAGTTTAAAAAAAAAAAAAAAAACTATGAACAAATGCGGACACAGTACATGAGATGACCAGAGACTGCGGACATAGTACAGGGGATGACCAGAGACTGTGGACACAGTACAGGAGATGACCAGAGACTGCGGACATACAACGGCGGCAGGAATACTGGGCCGGCCGCTCCATAAGACACACAGACATTTCCCCCCAAGTGTGTCTTATGGAGCAGAATAGTGCCCCATCATTGGTGTCAGTGGGAGGAATAGTGCCCCATAATTGGTGTCAGTGGGAGGAATAGTGCCCCATCATTGGTGTCAGTGGGGGGAGGAATAGTGCCCCATCGTTGGTGTCAGTGGGGGGAGGAATAGTGCCCCATCGTTGGTGTCATTGTGGTGGAGGGGAATAGTGCCCCACCGTTGGTGTGGGGGGGGGGAATAGTGCCCCAACATTGGTGTTCGTGGGAGGAATAGTGCCCCATCGTTGGTGTCATTGTGGGGGGGGAATAGTGCCCCATCGTTGGTGTCATTGTGGGGGGGGGGAATAGTGCCCCATCGTTGGTGTCAGTGTGGGGGGGGGATAGTGCCCCATCGTTGGTGTCAGTGTGGGGGGGGGAATACTGCCCCATCATTGGTGTCGGTGGGAGGAATAGTGTCTCATCTTTGGTGTCAGGGGGAGGAATAGTGTCCCATCATTGGTGTCAGTGGGAATAGTGCCCCATCTTTGGTGTCAGTAGGAGGAATAGTATGTCATTGGTGTCAGTGGGGGGAGGAATAGTGCCCCATCGTTGGTGTCATTGTGATGGGGGGGAATAGTGCCCCACCGTTGGTGTGGGGGGGGGGAATAGTGCCCCAACATTGGTGTTAGTGGGAGGAATAGTGCCCCATCGTTGGTGTCATGTGGGGGGGGGGATAGTGCCCCATCGTTGGTGTCAGTGTGTGGGGGGGAATAGTGCCCCATCGTTGGTGTCAGTGTGGGGGGGGGGGGAATACTGCCCCACATTGGTGTCGGTGGGAGGAATAGTGTCCCATCATTGGTGTCAGTGGGAGGAATAGTGTCCCATAATTGGTGTCAGTGGGAATAGTGCCCCATCTTTGGTGTCAGTAGGAGGAATAGTATGTCATTGGTGTCAGTGGGGGGGATAGTGTCCCAACATTGGTGTCAGTGGGGGAAGGAATAGTGTTCCATCGGTGTCAGTGGGGGGAAGGAATAGTGTTCCATCGTTGGTGTCAGTGGGGGGTGGAATAGTGCCCCATCGTTGCTGTCAGTGGGGGGGAGGAATAGTGCCCCATCGTTGGTGTCAGTGGGAGAAATAATGCCCCATCATTAGTATCAGTGACACCAATGATGGGGCACTATTCCTCCCACTGACACCAATGACACTTAACTTGCTGACCCCTGTTCCAGCATGGTGCTGCTGCAGCCAGCATACCTGGTTGCAGCAGCAGCACCATCAGCACGGCACACTTACTTGTCAGCTGTCCTTCACTCCGGCCCTCTCCTTCACTCGATGTTCACGGGGCCACTCGGCTCTGCCTCCTCGCAGGTGATTGGCTGCCTGTGTGCCTTTCTTGAGCTACAGTTCTGGCGCCCAATCACCGGTGAGGAGGGGGAGCCGAGCGGCAGGCGTGAGGGAGTGGCCGGAGTGAATGAAGGAGCAGCGCTTCCTGGACTGGATCGTCGTGGGACTGGGACCAGAGCCAGGTAAGGTACAGCAGCCCCCTGTACTTAGTGTCCCTTCCTCGTGGAAAATATGCCCTTGCCGGTGGGCCGGATAAATGGCCTCGGCGGGCCGCATGTGGCCCGCGGGCCGTAGTTTGAGGACCCCTGCTGTAGATGATCCCGGGAGGGTGAAAGAGACCACCAGAAGCAGTTTTTTATATAGCCTCTCCCACAGTCCTTTTTGCTGGCAGCATTCTGAGGTGTGTAGTCTGAACAGGACTTAGAAAAACAGGGATGGCTGCCCACAGGACTACAAATCCCCAAGGTCCACGAAGCAGAATTCCCTTGCTCTACAGTCAGGAAGTGAGGAAAAATTGAGGAAAAGTGAGGAGTGCAGCACTAGAGGCGAACTAGTTGATCTGTGGTTCTGAGGATGGTATCCTCTGTATTCAGCTTGTAGTAGCAGGCACTTTGCTACATCTATATTCATATACCAGGTATATGGGCACACATAACTAGACATGCTATCCTACTTAAAACAAATATAATATACAAATTTATATAGGGAACCAAAATTATGTAATACGGTCAGCTAATATCTCCTTGGGCCAAACATACATAAAGTCAGCAGAATAGCTTATCTATGGGAACTCCATGAGGGTATTTATATATTTCCTCTACTGTTAGACACACCCCTGACATGTGATGTCACTTCTTCAGTAAGGTGGAAGTTAAGACTAACTAGTGGGGGCATAGACTCTGCCCCTTACCTGTGGGGTCGAGAGCGGGACCTGGCAACACCTTCCTACATGCCCTCATCCGCATCATAGCCTTTTTGCCCACCTCCCATGGTCCACCACATTCATTTGAGGGGTTATTATTATTAGACAGGATTTAGATAGCGCCAAGAGTTTGCTCAGCGTTTTACAATATAACGGGAGACAATACAGCAATGCAGTTCAGTGCAAGAGGGTTAGGAGGGCCCTGTTCTTTGGAGCTTACACTCTGAGAGGGAGGGGCTAGTGGTACAAAAGGTAATAACTGTGGGGGATGGACTGGTAGGCGGAATAGAAGATCCCATTATTAGCTGAAGGATAGGCTTCTCTGAAGAGAGGTTTTCAGTGATCGCCTAAAAGTGAGCAGAGTAGGCGATAGTCTGATAAATTGGGGTAGAGAGTTCCAGAGGATGGAGGAAGCTCTGGAGAAGTCCTGGTTTCCCCTCCTATGCAAAGCTGCCCAGAAAGGGTGACTGCCACTATAATGGTGACTGGAGGACCAATAAGGGCAAAATCCTCCCTATAACACTCTTGATCATGCCCCCACTGTTGCTGCATTTAATGTCTGCAGGCCCCAGAAAGTGGACCTGGAAGTTAAATTAATCTCTTTTAGATGATGGTGAGATTTTGGGTGAAATTTGCTTCACACTACGAAATTCTTTTGCAGAAAATTCTCAGCAGGGGGCATCTGTAAGTATGGGGGATGTTCATAATGTGGTAGTGCAAGGGGAGTTTATACCACAGGGAGCACCTCTCAAACTAGAGCTTCAAGCTGATCTGAAAATGCTTCTTTCACAAATCTCAAAGCTGGAACACTGTCATTAAAGATTCTCGGATCCCTCAAAAGATTTCTAACAAAGGACTGGGTTAATCAGATCTGATTTTAATACAGCTGTGGCCTACAAGGAAATTGAGTGTGTCTTAAATAGTATATTGCTGACTAAATAGCCACAATTTGATAGTAAATATTAATTCCACGATGATTGATGACAGGTGAGAGGTTTTTTCTACGATCTTTCTTTTAATCTTTTTTCTATGTAATGGTACTTATGTTTTTATTCCTCACATAGAGAATACAGTTACAGCTAGTCGTTTCTGATTTCTTCAATGTATTAATCAATTAAAACTGATTTTGGAAAAAGACTACATTATTAGAATGTCAGTGCTCACCTGTGACCTTAACTCTTCATGACGATGCTGAAGCTCCACTGGATCTTCCCAGGGCTGGCCATTGCTATTACTTGGTACCCATCCACTATTAAAAGCTGGTGTATATGAAGGACAGTAGTCACGAGGAAAATCCAGTCTTTTGGAAATAAGAGATGTTTGATATTATCACCCAAAATATTCAGATGATTTTATTCTATTAGAATATGCATATAAAATACTGTATTTGTGAATAAATACAGGTCCTCAATAATTCAAGATCACCTGTACTGTATGCAGAGCTGGATTAAGACAAACTGGAACCTATGCAAGTTAACACCTTTGGGCCTTCTATCTGAGCCAGCTTCCCTGTATGTTCCCTATTCTAATGATATTACAACATTCACATAAACATCCATTTTTCAATATCCCATCTTATACTTTGATGAATTGCAAGAATTCTAAATTCCAATATCACTGCCTTATATTGTAAAACCATAAGCTCTCCAACCTTTTGTACATATTTATGAACTAAGATAAATATTTCCCACCATTTTAACTCTACACCTAAGGCTGTACTTTACACAGTTTTGCATTTATATAGCTTTCCATCAGATTTTAACTACAGCAATCTGTGACACATGGTTTCAACTGTTTCCCGGTTTTGACTTAATGATAGAAGCTGGTATGACAATGAGGCAAAAATTGTGAGTTTTGTAGCAAGCAATGCAGAGTAACCAATGAATGAAGGGGAGGGTGGCCTGTGTCCTGTACTGTACTGCAAGATATGGAACTAACAGGTAAGTCAAAATTCCTCTTATCTTAATCCTACAGTACAAGACACAGGCAGAGTGTTCATAGGCCCTGAGGTGTCCCCAAGCAACAAATGAGAAGGGTGGGCAACAACAGGGCAAACATAACTTTGCCAACAGGCCTAACAACAAGGGTCTAAAAGCTCCAACTTCAGAGTGCCACTGCAAGAATCTTGCAGACGAAAGCTACACCCACAGAAGACTGGACATTTACCTGGCAGAACATTGAAAAAGTAGAGAACCGGATGGCAGCCTTACAAAGCTGGGCCTGCAAAGGAAATGCCCAGGAAACCCTCAGTGATCTGGTGGAATGAGTGAGAAAGCACAGGAGGAGAGTTGTCCTTGAGAGTGTAAGCTCTGGCAATCAGATTTCTTATCCATCTCACAATGGTGGACTTGGAAGCAGGGAGTCCCTTACAAGGTCCTGATGCAAAAAGGGGGAATCCATCAGCCTGATCAAAGCCGATCAATCTGATTGAAGCTGTAGGTTTGAGCTATACTTCAATGACTCTGACTATGTCCAGGCAATGAAGAGAAATTTACTTTGGACGCTTTGGAGCAGGGCATAAGGATGGTAGGACTATGTTCTCATTGAGGGTGAAGTATAAGGAACGACTCCTTAAAAAAAAAAAAAAACAACTTGTCTGACAGACATGATAGCAACCAAAAAGGCCACTTTGTTGATGGTTTCTGCAGGGCGGAGAGAACCAAGTAGAGATCCCAAGGCAGCCTCAGTTGCAGTAGCCTGTGCTTAAAGTTTAACTAAAGGCAAAACTGTTTTTTTTTTTGTATTGGATAAAGTGGAGAGGGATTAAAACAGATTAGTCAGGTTTTTATTGCTGTCTGTGTCTGGCAGATTCATCATCTCTATTTGTTCTGCTATCATCAAAAGTAAAAGACAATCTAAAATTTTCTGTTGTCCCCAAAACAGTAATAAACCTTCCATTGGGACACAAATTCTGATGACCCTGGTAGTAACAAGGGATTTTCTCACTTTGAAGACATTTCTTCTCACTTACTGTTTTGGCTATGGGACAGGAAATGCAGGGAAATCTCCACAATGGGACAAAGATGAGAAAAAAACTGATATGGATTATAACCCCTCCCTTACGTTACCCAGAATTAAAAAAAAGTTTTACCTTTAGTACTTAAATGCTAGATACACCTTGAAGAAAAGTCATATTTACAAGTGAGAGCAAATCCAGAGGTCCTTATAAAGTATGGACAATGCAGAAACCTGTCCTTTCGGAATGAAGCACAGAGTAATCTCTGGGATTGAATAACCTGTGTTCACACTAAGCAAAAAAGATTTTCCAGGTATGATAGTAGATCTTTCTGGAAGTGGCTTTACTTTCTTTCAACAAGGTATGAAAAGCAGACTTAGAAACCCATCTATCTTAAGACCTTGGCTTCAACAGCCATACTATGAAAGGGCCCTGAGACAGCATATCTAGTCTGTTGGAAAGAGGACAAGGGTCATCTGCTAAGGCTCAATGCACACTAGTATAAAAATAAACACTCCTAGCAGCGATTTTGAGTAATTTGTTTCTGTTTCTAGAAGCAAATAGTGTTATCTATGCACACTTTTTAGTATAGAAGCATTTTTGAAGACGTCTGAGTAAACGTCTGTGTACCAGGATCCTCTGAGCCAGTTTGGTGCAGTGAGAGTCACCACTGTCCTCTCTTGCTCTATATTTTTGAGCAGATGTGGCTAGGCATAGACTAGCATGAGCTGAGACCAGGGAACTATCAAGGTCTCCAAAGCCAATGCCAGAGGATCATTTGTCCTGGCTACAAACAGAGGTAATTTATGTTTGAATATGGAAACTAGAATGTTTGCATCTGGAGTCCCCCATTTCTGGTATATTAGACTGAAAGTGAGTTTATGTCCATGAGATTACCTAGTTTGCTTCCTTCAAGACTGTTAGATTCCTGGTGCCCCCTTGGTGGATGATGTAAGCCACAGGTATGGCATTGTCTGACTGCACCCTGTGTCTTTGCAGAAGGCGGGTCCATTGTTGCAGAGCTATTTGAACTGCTCTTTGCTCCAGAATGTTGAACTTGGCCTTGACAGGTGACCATGTTCTCTGGTCTGTGAGCAACTGGAACACACCTCCCCAGCCTAAAAAACTAGCAACTATTATCACTTTCCAGTGATAGGGAAAGAAAGACTTCCATATTTTTAAGGCTGGTTTGGAGATCAACCAAGTAAGGAAATTCCTTGCTTGGTTGGGCGGGAACAGTAGGTAGGTCGAAAGAAGAAGAATGCTTGTTCCAGGTCAACAAGATGTTTTATTGGAGAGGTCTTGAATAAATTAGGGCAAATGGTAAGCCTCAAAGAAGACTATCATGAGGCCTAAAATTATCATGGACAACCTCATTCTGGTATGTCTCTGACCTCAATTCTCAAGCATAAGCTCAGAAAGAGAAAATGTTCTTTCTGGGGAAAAAAACTTTTGTTTGGGATGTGTCCAAGACCATATCAAGTATTACAGGTGAAGAGAAGGCCAGAGAGCAGGTTTTCTTTAATTGACAACCCAACCAAAAACTTGGAGTGTCTGACTTGTCCTGGGAACATTTGTCGACAGCTGGAAGGAAGAGGAGTCCTTTAGGAGAAGTCCATCCAGATAACCTGTGTCCTCGCTGCTTCGAGTAAGTGCAGAGAGTGCTGATAAGGTGCATAAATGATAATGCAGATCATCTTGGATGTCTATTGATTTCATGCAATCCCCTTGTCCCAGAAAGGCAATTACCAACCTTGCGGATTCCACGTGAAATTTTGGATCGGAGGAATTTGTTGAGGGATCCCAGAATAGTGTAAATACCCCCATTGGGCTTTGGTACCATGCACAAATTTAAATAAAATCCTCTGAGCTTGTCTTGTGGGGGTATCGGCACAACTACTCTCTGAAACAAAAGCTGGTTCAAGGCATTCTGCAAATCTGACTGTCTTTGAACAGTCAGTGTTTATTGGATAGAAGGAGGCAGTGAAGGGGTAGAGTTTTATAATCTACTTTGTACCCTGTTAGAACCACTGATTGAACCCATAGGTCTGAGACCTACAGAGAGGAAAACTGCAACAGATATCCCATTACTTCCTGGGGGAGAGGGAGTTGGAAAAGACTTGCTAGCCTTTGTGGCCCACATCTTGCACCGAAAGGAAGGGCTGAACTTAGGTTTGGAAGTTGAATCCTGGGTAGAGTGATTAGGGGCTCTATGTTTGCCAAGGAAGAGGCTCCTGAGGAGGGGGGTTTGGGATCTGCTGTGGAAGAAAAACCTTCTCTCCTGTGGCATCTTTTATGAAATGGTCAAGTGCCTCCCCAAACAGATGTCTTCCTTGAAAAAGCATACTTGTGGGACATCTTTTACAGGTAGTCATCCAGGCTTTTAGCCATAAAATGCTATGCATGGAAATTAGGGCCATTCTGGAAATTTGTCTCATGACATGTTCTAGGGCAAAAGTAAAGGAAGCCTTTAGAAGTGTCTCAAGCTTTCTATCTTCAAAATCCTGAATAGAATGAACATCTTCAATGCTTACCATGAGATTTTTGTTAAAGACAGAGATGGCAAAAACAGAACTCTTTTTCCACTGGACAGGGTTTTTCAAATACAACATATTTTGGGAGGAGTAAGAATCCTTTCTGGAGTGATCCAGTAGCCACAGATTGCACATTCTATCTGTTCATGAAAGAGAATGTCATTGTATGTAAAGGGGAGGCAAGATGGAGGAGACTCAAGCAGAGAGCTTTTCCACATTAGCAAGTATATTGCTCTTCAATAATGTGGCAATCTGTGGGGAAAAATCTTCTGCAACTGCCTGCAATACCATCTGAATGTTTTGATGAAAATATGCTAAAAGTACCAGAAAAGGCCTTTTTTTAATTGAAATGAAAAGACAAAGTTTGGAGTGAGAGTACTTGCAAAAGAAGTCCTAATTCCAAGCCAAATATGTGCTGCCAAAGTAATCTTTGACAGATGCACCCCCCCCCCCTTCTGTGCAGTGTAAGTTCAATGTTGTCACGTCAAATGTGAACGTTCGCCTTTAACACTGCCCATCCACTGCTGCTCAGATGGGTGGCACATCATTAGTCTGGTATTGCCATCAGAACCAGCTCACCTTGGGAGGCCCTGCTGGTAACAAAACTGCCGACGGCATAGCTTTTGGCTTCATAGTTACACACAAGCCCCGGCGGCACAACAAGCCTATGTACCATGTTAGGGTGTACAACACTGCATATAGCTTTAAAGGTTAAGTTCATCTTTTGTGGAAAAAAAAACCAAAAAGGCACATCTTTGCAGGTTTAACAAATGTGTTACAGTGTGCAGGCTTTTAGATTCATTAAGACCTACAAGCCGGCAGATGCAATGGCTGATGGTAGTTGTTGTCTATTCAAAGTAAAATGTAAATTAATGATGCGCTTGTGTGGGCAGAACCCCACAGAGTCACACTATTTTTAACAATTACAAGATTTGGGCGCCTTAGACATCATTGGGATTCAGGCATTATGTTCATCATTTGGTGATTTCAGGCTGTGTTTAGAAATCATGCCACAAAATGAACCCAGGCCAGCTTACTCATTACTGCTTACACATGCAAAGGAGCACTTCTTAATACATGCAGATATGCCTGTTTTCATAGCAGCTAATTTATTACGCATAATGTAACATAACAAAAACAAAATATTTCCCTAATATGAGTTTAAAATAAAAGCATCAACAAATTAACAAACACAATAAAAAAGACAGTATTCAAAAATGTCCCCGCTATGTTTTCCCTTTTAAGAGCTTTTCTTTTCAATAGTCCTATCACACCTTGGCTTTGTCCAGTTTGGTCCCAGAGAATTCCATAATTCAAGTTCATTTTCATCTAAACATTCTTTTAGAAAAGCCACAGCTTCCTTGGTTAGCATTGGGCTCTTAATTTCAGCAGCCATATCCACACCACCAGAACTGTCCACAAGCTGTATACGGAAATAAAATAATATTTAACAAACAAAATACAATATTTTAACGAGAAGCACCTACTGATTTAAAAGAGATATGAAGTTTATGTAAAGGCAACATTTTTAGAAACAGTAGAAAAGGGTAAGACACTCTGCCAAGTTTTAATTGCAGTCTGGTTAGATTTACACCTCTTAGTGACCATTGTCACAGACAGAAAGTAAGGTGTCATCAGAGCAAGGTTTGGAAATGAATTGCATTACTGTTCAAATTGCATGCTATTCTTCGCAGTGCAATTTGCATTCATACATTTTGTATTGATGCAAATCACACTGCAAAGTATCGGTACTTGGTATTGACGTGTGAAAGCATCGATACTCGTACTCGCCTTTAAAAAAAGGGTATCGGTGCATCCCTACACTACAGTATAACCTCATTTGACTGAGGAAACATGAAACAATCTCTGCTTCTACTACCGAATGGTGGTAAAAGCAGAGATTGTTCTTGTTTCCTCAGTCAAATGAGGTTATACTGTAGTGTAGGGATGCACCAATATCCTTACATATCCTTATATGTTTATTAGAATAATATGGAAGACAATAGAAGCATTATGCATGATATACACTATGAGTTTTATTTAATTCAATCCAGTAGGCTGAACAAAAAAAACCTGACAGATCAATGTACTAACACAGGCGATGTTAACACAGGGACTTCCCCTGATATGCTGTTGTGTTCTGCCCCCCCCCCCCCCCCCCTCCTGGCCAGAACACACAGGTCAGAGCTTACAGCCATTAGCTGAAAACTGATCAGATAACGATCCGGGTGCTGGCTTTCCAGCATGCCCGCTTGACAGAAGCTGGTCATGACAGCAGTTTCTGTTGGACAGGGAGCTGTAAACATGGACTGAAAGTCAGCTGGTTTCTGCTGAACCTGGTGATTTTGGCCGATAATCAGCATTACTGAACAAGCTTCCTCCAGACACTTTACATTCAGCAGCAAAACAAATTACTTTTATCTTTAAGCCTGGGTTCACACTGATGCTGTGTGGAAAGCACAGACGTTTCTGTGCGAATTCCACACCGCATCACAATCACATCCCGTTCATGCGAATCGCTGCGGGTGTGTATGTTAAGGTAACAACACTCCAAAATCGGTCCGCAAAATGCGGTGCAATGTGCAGGATCAGCTCGCATGGGTGTGAATACTCATGCGATCCGATTCTAGTGCGGAACAAAAATAAGGGTCCTGCACCTTTTTGGTGCGGATGCGGTGCAGTTTGAGCTATACACAATGTATGGATCAAATCACACTGCAAAGAATTTGCATGCGATTTGCACAGGAATGCGGTGCGGTTCTTGTGCGAATCACATGCGATAAGCCGCACCACACAATAGTTTACCCAGGCTAAAGTGGTTGTAAACCCTTACATATACCCAGTGAAGTGATTAAACAGGTGGTAAACAGAGATGAAACAAATCCTGCTACATAAGGTGTACCTGTCTATTAGTAGTCTTCTTTTCTCTACATGCATTCAAAATGCTGAATTTATAACGCTTGTCTGAGAGTTTAGACATAAAGGGGACAGAGCTGAAATTACACATTGCAAAGCTCAGTGAGGAAAGCTGAGAGCTGATTGGAGGGAAGATACAAACCACCCCCTCCACACAGCTCACAGGAACAGAGCTGAGGCTGTCAATCTTCTGGAGCTCCTTCCCTCATCGCCATTTTTCTCTTGGTATCAGGAAAACTTGTCAGAAGTGATTCATGCAGATAGCGGAGGAAAAAAGCAGCAGACAGAAATGACACTTATTGCTCTTAATTTAGAAAAGTACACACTATATATGTATGCTTTGTTCATAATTCATGTCTGAGGTTTACAACCACTTTAATGACATCAAACTATAGCCTGTTCTTGGAAATCCACGGAAATACATTTCTCCAAAGTTATTTCTTGATTGAATGGGACTATTTAATTCTGATACTCAGAAGAAATTCCCCATGGATTTCTGACTCCCAGCCAGACCAAAAGCTGTTACACCACTGAGTTACTGGAATGCCCAGATGGCCCATGGGTGGGCCATGTTTTGGACTTTAACTTCTTCTAGCTTAGTAAAAATATCATATGCTATCTTTTCCTCAAAGAATTTCCATAAATGGTTAGTTAACAAGTTCCTCACTCATTCAATAGTAAAGACTGGCCGGAACGGATATTCAGCATTTTGACATATTCCATTTTTTGATAGAAAAGAAATCACATTTGCTCGTAACAATTATTACACATATAATTACTTTACTGCAGTCTCTGGAAATATTAACAAATTGTGTAAAAACTACTTGTGAGCCACTGGAGTGTGTGTTCTAAATCTTTATACAAAACACATTTGTAGTGTATAAAATATGGGCGCTGGCTTCCTTGCTCACCCTCATATATGTGAGTCAAATATTGACAAAAATGAATATAATATAAGGTACCGTGCTCTATTTAGGACTAATTGCTTACTCACTTATGGTGGTGACTATGTACTCTCTACAGTATAGTCATGAACAGTTTATATTATCTACAGAATATAAACTGTTCATTACTATACTGCAGAGAGTACATAGTCACCACCATAAGTGAGTAAGCAATTAGTCCTAAATAGAGCGCGGTACCTTAAATTATATTCACTCTGGAAATATTAATTGTGTCAGTTATTCAGACTACTATTCTATTAAAACTTTGCTCACTGAATAATAGATACCTGTATGCAGCTGTATCTACAGTTTTCCTAGAATAACAAACAAAATACTAATGCTCACAGCACTGTCCACTTCAATATGTGCAAAATATAAAATCTACAAAATACATGCAAGTGGGCTAAAATTAGGTAGGTGCTGTCCCAGAAGGGGGTGTAGGGGTTAATGTTCTTAAGGTCCTTTGGCTGGATTGTTGGGTCCGACCCACTGCACCTTTGAGTATAAAAGGGGACAGAGGTCTATGAAAGTGGGTGACCGATGGCCTGTACCCTTGACCTTGGTCAAGAGTCTGCAGGATCTACTGTGAAAGAAGGCTGGTTCCCTTTCTCAGCCCTGGCAGTCTCCCCAGAACCCTGAAAATAATGTCACCTGACAATAGAGATTGTGTAGAGATTGCACAACTACTATATCTTGTACATCTTAAAAGACTTAGGATTCACCCCAAAGAGACCAACTTTTGGGACTTGCCTTTGTTGGATGTTGCAACTACATGGACTCAGCTCTGCAGGTATGCTGGAACAGCACATAACCTGGTTAGGATTAGAGACTAGGGATTTAGGAAAATGGACTGTTCTGTTGAAGTTCTGTTGGACTTTGTAATATTGCATTTTATTTAGGAATGTGTTAAAACTTTGCCTTTGCCTGGTCTGAAGTTACTCAAAGGGGTATAATGCAAGTAACTGGCACAATTACACACTTAGTCTACAGCTTGGGTCACTAGCACATGCAGTATGAAGAGTTAACATACTAAAAAAAAAATCAACTAATGCAAGTTACACATGTGCTTGCAACGAGCAATGAAGGTACAAGCAGCGATCTCCAGGTAACTCGTAGAATGTACCTATTATAGGTGGAATTGCCTCTAGCCACGAGGGAGATGTTGTCGGCACTCCCTACATTCTGACCCCATAGCAACCGGAACAGAATTGCACTGCGAAGGTTTCCATCCTGTACAGAGGTATGGAAGCTCAACAGTTAAAGTCAAGTGCCCATTTGGAGCCCCCGCTATGTGCATGGCGGGGTTCCATGCTACCACCAGAACCGGTAGTGGGAAACATTAGACAGGTGGCTGTGGTCAGTGTTTGGCTCGGCCCACCAAATTGTAAGCTATGGTGTATATTTACACGGGGGCCCATGAGTTACCTGGAGAACAGTTCTTGTGTAAGTATACATGGTGTATATATGGTTAATCTCTAAGAGTAAAGGCCCGCTTTAAGGTAGAGTATTCCCTGACGGCAACCTCAGCCTTGTCCCAGGATATTGATGAAAATGGCACTAAAGCAAAAGAACCCCAAGTGTGTGAAGAGAGAGAGACCCTGTAACAAGGTGCCTAGTGTGGCCCAGACGAACCCACACTGGGGTAGGCCTCATGTTTCCCAGACTTGGTGCCCAACAAGTTAATTGGAAAACATGGAGGATGTGACAAAAAACCACCCCCCTGCCCCTTATTACATTTTGGCACCCAATGTGAGGGCTATGCCTGATGCATACACCTGAAGACCACTCCCAAAGTTACCAAACCATCGCTAGGTAGTTCAAAACTTGTCCAGGTTTGCCCGGTGATAGAACTCATTACTCACAAGGACTGAACATGGACTGACTCCTGTAAGAGGAACTCAAGCTCAATTGTTGGTGTCCTGATAAGGGGGCAAATAGAGCCACCTAACCCAGAAGAAGTGTGGATTGCTCCACACGTGTTGCTAGCTGACACTATGGCCAAAAGGACTTTGCCATGGAAGAAGCCCCCCAGTACTGATCAACACAGGAACCGGGTATGTTCCCGCACTGGTTTCATATTCTGTCAGGTTGGTCCCAGAAATGAGCTGCAGGTGCTCTGTCACCCTCATCTACCATGCCCGCTGCTTGGTCCCTCTGTTTCAGCAGATGGTCAAGGAAGAGAAGCCGTGCATCATCGGGCCAGACCATCTGCCAGAGTCTGCTGCTGCCACTGGAGAAGACGGTACCCCCGAGCCTCCAGTTCAGATACTGCGGCTTGGATTCACTCCTGTATCTGGGAAGACCTCCTTTAACCCTTTCGTGCCCAGTGTCAATACAGTGTCAGTGCTTTTTATTAGCACTGATCACTGTATTAGTGTCACTGGGGATGTCAGTGGCAGTTATTTCCCGCCCAGTGTCAGAATGCCCACCACAGTCTTACTATAAGTCGCTGATAGACGCCATTACTAGTATTAAATAAAAATTACAGGATATATACCGCCATTTGTAGACGCTATAACTTTCACGTAAACCAATTAATATACAATTATTGGGACTTTTTTTTTCTTTTAATATAACAAAGACATAGCAGAATACATTTTGGCCTAAATTTATGAAGACTTTTAATTTTTTATTATTTTATTGGATGTATTATAGTAAAAAGTCAAAATTCGTTTTTGGGTTTTTTTCAAAATTGTCAGATTTTTGTTTGATCAAATACCACAGAAAGAAAGCTCTATTTGTGGGGGAAAAAAGACATAAGTTAAATTTATGTATAGCGTTGCATGACCGCGCAATTGTCAAAGTAACACAGTGCTGTATTCCATTAAACGACCTGGTCAGGAGGGGGGGGGGGGGTAAATCCTCTGGAGGGCAAGTAGTTAATAAATCAAGGGTTGAGTTGCCATTCCACATCTCTGCAACAGAATCTTCGCCCATTTTGAAAGAACCACACTGCCCGGAGGAGGTCCTTCTTGAAGATTTTCCTCCTCCACCCCTCCTATCGTGCACTCCTAGGATGAAGAGGATAGACCGAAAAGCTTGAGCTCTCTTCTGGACTTATGGTCACTGGAAATTGCACAAAGCTACCCATATTGGAGTACCACCCACTTCCAGAGTCCCCAATAGTGGCAAACACATCACGATCCCAAGACCGGTTAACAGGAATATTGTGGGACTGGTTGGTCTTTGACCTGGATGAGGAGTTGCCACCGTCCCTGGAACCTGAGTTGCCTCATCCTGGGAGTGTGGAAACATTGGAGGGGAGCACAGCACTGTGATTTCTGCACCATTTATAGAGAAGTGATTGCACATTAACACAATATTTTAAAGACAGCACCAGTGTTTTCTTATATTAGCGCAGTTTAGAGAAGACTGCATCGGACACTTATTACATTGGGATTTTATGTATTCGGCTGTATTTTCTAGGTTTGATATTTTGCAGGTATTGAAGTGGGCAGCACTGTGAGTATGAATATCATTGTTTAAGGTCATAGAACCTTTGTAACAGTGGCTGCCTAATTTGTTTATTTTCATTTTTTTTTCATTGCATGAGTATTCATTTTTTTAAATATTCACAGGAGTGTTCCTAATACTAGCATGAGTAAATAGAAAGCATTTCATAATACTAAAGCTGTCCATTAATGGATCAAAATTCATCCAGTTCAGCAGAGACTGGTTGAATTTTGTTCCATCTATGTCCGTTCCCACTCGACAGAAGTCAATCCAATGATCTACTTCTGTCGAACAGGAATTTTGGAAAACTTTAATTTGATCAGCGGCTGCAGCAACTCTCAGCCAGAGCAGCAGACAGTCCAAAAACTCCAGGACCAGTCTTTCCCCCTCTCTGCATATCCCTGCAAATGAGTGCAGTTTTAGAGGTGCTAGGAGGCAGGAAGGTAAGTGATTTTAGTTGGCATGGGGAATAGGGTCAATAGGAATAAGGTATTTAAAAGTAGGGTTCATCTTTAGACCCCCCAGCCAGAGGCGTAGCTGGGGGGGGGCAGGGGGGTACATATGTACCCGGGCGCCAAGGTACAGGGGTGCCAAACTGAGGTCACAAGATCACTGCAGCGGCTGCAGAAGACGTGTCATCTTATACGTCTGCCATCCACAGTGAGTTATGAGAGGAGAGAGGAGCCAGCCAGGATAGGGCAGTGAGCCGGGCATGTACCGGAGGGGAGAGCCGAGCCGGGTGAGTAGTGCCATGGATGAAGGGGGGCAATGTGATCGGGATGGGGGGGTGTCTACAGGGACCATATGAAGCGGGGGGGGGGTGTCATTGCGGTGGCCATTCGTCCCCGGGCACAAAATATCCTAGCTACGCCTCTGCCCCCAGCAACCCTGTAGATTGAGGCAATGGGTATTTTACTACGAAATAATACAATCATGGTAACAAACTGCACTCCATGCAATGTTAATTTAGAATAGCACCCTAATGGAAAAGTATAGTTGTTGCCAATAAACCTGCCCTGCAATTCACAATAACTGTTAGACACAACTCTTATTTTAACCACACTCACTTGCTCACTAACCTTGGAAAGCAACAGGAGCAAACCTGAAGGGTCAAAGACTAGGAAGCCAGTCAAGCAATACTGGCCTATGGATGCATTTTGGAAATATAATATTACATTTTTGATGAACTATATAGGGTTCAGAATACCTTTAGCCTTTTCTTACCGTTTTCAGTGGCCCGAATAAAAAATGAACGAGCTCCAAAGAACTGGGATTCATAATATTAGTTCTTAGTCTTGCCTGGAGAGAGAATCACAAGGAACAATTGGTAAACACTAGTAAAATGAAACTAAGTTGCATGCCTTTATATATGCAGTATTTTTTATCATACCAATAAGCAGAAGCAGTATTTAAATTTCTGGGCAGCATCTTCATACTCTTCCAGTTTTGGAGGTTTTGCTCGCAGTGTCAGTAAACCCTCTGTGGAAGTAAGCAAAAAATTTAAATTTATTAGATCTACTAGGTCTGGACATTACAAGACTCAAACATTTAATGATAAAAGCAAACTCATCATAAACTGATATTTTGGCTCTACATGTTGTTGGCAAGTTAAATCAGTTTGTCTTTTTCTATATCTTGGAGTCTCCATTGGTTCTCCCCCCCCCCCCCATTTCAACAGCGAATCATTGTATTAACCTCACTTTTTAATTTTCCGTAACGTATACAAACACATTTTCGAAGAATTCAGTGGCAACAGCATAGCACCTTTGTGGAAAATATAGCTACTGTAGAACATACTGTGCCATATTTCTGTAATGTTCCATTCGAAACTTAAGATTGGGTGATGTATCACTCAATTACATCAATACTGCCAACAGCTCAATATAGCAATAAACATATAGAAAAAGATATACCCCCCATAGGACTCTTTTTTTGGAAGAGACATGTACAACAGTATAAAAGAAAATAATGTTTATTACAAAGGATAGTAAAAGACCAAAAAGGTCAATAAAATCAGACTACAATACAACAGATCATAGCTCAAATATGTAAGATCGTACAATATTGATGCATATAACCTGACAGTCTGTTGTACACCAAAAAAGAGACAAACTGCCAGCCCATTAAAGCTTGGTCAGTAGCAGTGATCAACAGACAAATCCAACATGTTTCAAAACCCATATTTCCTTCTTCAGGTATAATGTACTACTACATAAAAAATCAATTGTTGTAAAGTTACTCCAGTCTGCCGAACTGTGCTCATCTTATCACCAATTGGCCAATATCATGCGGTCCTTGCTGATGCGCGGTGTACCGAGGCGTATTTCCTTTACATGTGCCTCCTAGGTGTAACCTGACATTTATTCCCTGAAGAAGGAAATACGGGAACCGAAATGTGTTGGCTTTGTCTGTTGATCACCGCTACTGACCAAGCTTTAATGGGCTTGTAGTTTGTCCCTTTTTCGATGTACAACAGACTGCCAGGTTATATGTATCAATATATTGTACAATCTTACATATTTAAGCTATGAACTATTGTATTGTAGTCTGATTTTATTGACCTTTTTGGTCTTTTACTACCCTTTGTAATAAATAATATTGTCTTTTATACTGTTGTACATGTGTCTCTGCCAAAAAAGTCCTATGGAGGTATATATTTTTCTATATGTATAATGTTCCATTCAAAAGCAAAAAACTTTTCAGAAAAAAAAAAATAGTTTTTTTTTAGTTTTAGATAAAAAATATAGTATATATTTTTTACTGTGCTTCCCGAGTTTTACTTTTATTCCCTGTCTGGAGGGGCATCATGTGGTAAAGAAAATTTCTCCAAAGAGATACCCTCTTAGCTCCGGTATATACACATATGCGGCCGCGCTTTGCACGGGCACGAAAGCCCATTCATTGGAATGGACCCCCGTGCCCCGTGACACACAGAGAAGAAGTCCCTGCACTTCTTCTGAAAACACAGCCCACACTGGAACCTTGGTTCCCAGTACGGTTGCGTTTTCCAGTGCGGGCGGCATGCCATTAGAACTAATCTTACCCGCCTGCGGGTCTGCATTTATCTGTGCGGGTGGTCGGCTGCACGGATTTTTGTGCGGATCTGCAGCGGCACCACCTGCACAGATGTGAACCTAGCCTTAGACAGCTGCCATCCAGTGTTGCCAACTGTCAGTATTTTTACAGGCAGCCAGTAAAAAAATAGCTATTTTGATCCTGCCAGTAAATGCCAGTGACAGGAAAAGGTTGCCAGTTAAAAATATGCATGTGACACTCAGCTTCGTACTGCACATGTGAAGTTCTGATCTGGACCATTCGAGTGCCTTCCACAGTGTGTTTGGGTGGTGCCAGCAGGGGGCGGGTCTGGCAGAGGTGGTGCCTGAGCTTGCCATGTGATGTTATGGTGCAAGGGAGCCAAGCAGAGTGGTCAGAGCTTCGTGTGCGACTCTGCGGGACGGGAGCAAGGCAAGCCGGGATCAGGACTGTCAGTGCTGTTTGGACTGGAGTGGACTGAAGGTGCTATGTGTCATTGAGAGAGACTGTCACTGTGACTCAGGAGGGGACATTGCATGTCGGTAAGGTGCCATCACCTGTGCTGCTGCACACTGCTGTCATAGTCAATTACATATGTGTGTTCCTGCCTATCCTACTTTTTTGCTGTCCTGAGACTGGTCCCTGAGCTACTTACTATATCAAAAATAAGATAAGAAATATGTTTTTTTACTTAATATCTACCTTAAATCACATTGCTAATTGCATATTGTACTTGTTTGTAGCCTAAATACTAAGATTTGCACTTAAAACTGTATTTTTTTTAATGACAGTCTGGTAAGTTGGCAACACTGCTGCCATCTAAAGGTCCCCAATGTCTCTCACTTTCAATCCTGGTGATCCCGAGTTGCCCTATGCATAAGAAATTTTGTGCCCAACACATTTTAAAAATTGTACCATGCGTTACGGTGCATGTGCTAGCAAGCTGCATTGGGGCACCATGTAGAATTAATGGCACTGCCATGCATATGCAAAAGGGCAGAATTTTTTTTGTGTATTGTGGTTTTGCACACAATCCAACAAAGAACAAGGTTGAACAAAGCCTAAAATAATGACTCTCTCATTTAATTCAACTACTCTCATTCAGT
This sequence comes from Staurois parvus, assembly GCF_062004578.1. NCBI lineage: Eukaryota > Metazoa > Chordata > Amphibia > Anura > Ranidae > Staurois > Staurois parvus. The sequence goes on from NW_028317828.1 coordinate 1,232,213, forward strand.
TCTTCTGTACTACTGTCAGATGTCAAATGCAGTCTTGCATTAATTAATATTCTCTTCATGTAAATCCTTCTGTAATTTGGATGCACCTGCATTAATAATTAAAGATACCTCCAGCTTCAGCTTTCTTGCTTCTTCTTGATTTCTTTCTTTGGTTGAGGACTTTGAATGCTTCGGCAGATTTCTGGAGTTTCCCCATGAAAAATTCAATGTCATCAAAGCAGTGATTCAGTAACTCCTGTGCAAAACATATAGCAAAATGACAATGACATGATGTATGGAGCACAAAGATGTTTTAACTCTTTCATTGCCTGGCCCTTCACTTTGAACCTCAGGTGGCAAGACCATTTTTGCAATTTTTAAAATTTTTTCACTTACAGCTTTAAGAGTTTGTAAAAGACCCCACCAAAACATACATTTTCTGAAAGCATAGGATCATTAGAATAAAAGTATTACACTACTGGTTTTGTAGATCCTGTGATAGTTGCATGAATGTTTATCAGAAATTATATTTTTGATAAAAATATAATAAAATCATTATTAGTGCTCACAAACACTACATAACTTACAAAATTCCTACAAACTCTACAAGCTAAAATTTTATGGAGTTAACAAGTAACAAATATCTGTAAATTTAAATTGTGCCTTTGAAAAACCCTGAAAATTGAAGGTATGCAAAAATATAGACGAGTGATCTAGAGGTTATCTTCCCACTTTCCATTGTATGAAAACGGAGTCGTAGTATCATGTGTGCACTGCATTGGTGTACATTGTGATAAAATGATGCAAGCATACCTGTTATTGCAATGCAGTGCATTACAATGCACGATAATATACCGCAATGTGCTGCCACACATAGTTAATTGTATACAATAAAAAAAATGAAAAAAATAACACTGCAAAGTATTGTAATGTTGCACTTCAGTGCCAGTCCACAATACATATCAGTGCACCTAATACACAACATAACGCACACCCACTGAGTCCTTAGTGTGTTGGTGCACGCCAGATCCAGAAGATGCTGTTAAAATATTTTGGCAAGGTATCATAGGTTTGAGGTGGATAAATTTAAGGGATGTATTAACTTGTTTATCAGGAATTTGGCTCAATCCAGATTTAATTATAATTTGTGCTGGGGCAAATTACCTAGCCAAAGTCAAAACCTGGCACCTTTTTTGTGAAATCAAACAGGATCTTTCCTCTTTTAAGGTGTTATTTCTTTTTACCATTCTTGCTCTCTCTGAAAGGGTGCCAAGGTTACTTTGGTCCCCCTTAGGTAAATTGTTCTATTTGGACAAGATTCGAAGATGTTTGAATAGAACAATTCATAATTTTTTGATCCATTCAAATGGTTTATCACTTTGATTTAGAAGGAATTTTTCCAGGTCTTTATAGATCAGATTTAATACACTTATCCAATGCAGGTTTGGATATATTCAATATGCATTTGCAGAACATTATTGAACAAGCCACAGTGTTATTTGGGGGGCCTCAGCCAAAAGATCTACTTTTGGTCATCCAGTCTAGTGTGGTTGGACAGTGGTATTTGATTTACTGTATTTGCTAATTCTGAAGTTATGAAAATTAATGTTATCCAAGTTTTAAAATTGGTTATTGAATTTGTTAAACTTTTGGTTACCCCTTAAACACCATGGCCAAAATTTAATTTGACTTTGTGTAATACATGCTCCTGAAACTTGAACTCTTTACATTACATATCATGGACCCCTACAATATGTGCATTACACACCCCTAACCTCTGCACTTTGCCGTACAGACTACTGCACTATATACACTATTTTGTATATACATACTTCTCACCAAAGTGAGTTTCTGGAGCTTTGATTGTATGCCACACACTATGCCATCTATAGCACAAGCCTCTGGGGCTTCTCTTTCCCTCCTGTTTTTCCCTATTTTTTTTTCTTCTCTTCCTTCCTTTGTCCCCACCTGTTTTTTTTTCCTTCTCTTCCTGATCCCAAACAGGTGTGTCTGTAAAACACAGATCAATGTAAGCTACCTCTGTAAGCACAGCTGGCGATCAGTTTGATCTTTGTTTTACAGACACAAGACATCTGTTTGGAATCCTTCCCAGTTTACTAGCATGCAGCATCACTCCTGAAAAAAAGGGGTGTCTCAGATGTAATTAACAGTACAGCATCAAAAGTCCAGACTTGCTCAGGCATTACTTTGGTGTGTAATCTGATAGACACTCCCAGAAGGCCTTATAAAGGGAATGAGGTATAACATCTGATTAGGGGCTGTGTGATGGTAGTTTCCTGTATGGATGCTGGCAGTGTGGTGGAGCCATTAACCCTTTGATGTAAAATGTAATTTGGAGCCATTTACCCTTTTGAATACTATTATAAAGGCTTGGTGATTATTACTATCCAGTAAGCAGTTTGTGAGCATGGAGGGGAGCACCTTTTTTTTGGATTTTTGACACTTTTGTTCTGGGTGTTTGAAGATTCAAGTAATGTTATTATTTATATGAGCTGGAATATATATATGGACACTTTGTGGTGAATTTGCACTGTATGGGTTCACATTAATATTAATTCTGTGTTTTTGTTTTTTTTCTTGCATGTTTTTGAAATATGTTTAATTTTTTATATAGAGCTTCACTTTATATACTACATTTTGCATTTGGTATCCCAAGTGTGTGCTGGCTGCTCTATTTTTATGTGAGCATAATAATATTTTCACACATACTTTCTCTAAGAATCTCTGATCAGCTGCGCCAGTGAGCAGAGTATTTTGTGTATTATTTACTGTTCTATTTGTATGACGATCATTCACATTTGCTGTACTTCAAACAAAAATTAATGAATATTTCTTGTATATTCTTTTTGCCTTTCTCTCAATAAAATCTAAGTGAAAAAAATTGATCAATCCTGATATTTCAACTGCCTGTCTCATTTCTTGAGGCCCTACAATCCCAGGACAGTACAAATACACCCAAAATGACCCCTTTATCAGCAGTAGACATTCCAAGGTATTTAGTAAGTTAGTGAGTTTTTTTTTAAATTGTAATTTTTTTGTCACTTTTTTTGAAAATTAAGAAACTAAATAAACTTAGTTTTTTGTCATTTTAATATTTTTCTCACATACAGATTAGGCATATGTACAATTACACCCCAAAACACATTCTGCTACTCTTCCTGAGTATGGGGATACCATATGTGTGAGACTTTTTCACAGCTGGGTGCATATAGGAACTCAAAATCCAAGAAGCACCTTTGGGCTTTCAAGGAGCATAAATTACACGTCTAATTTCCCGACTACCTATCATATTTCTTTAGTCCCTGAAGTGCCAGGACATGAGAAACACCCACAAAATGACCACACTTTGGAAAGCAAACAAAGTGACTCTGAATTTTTGGAAAATGCAGGAGATAAAATGAAAATTTATTTTTGTTATAAGTTAAGTTGGCAGGTAATAAGATATTTCTTAGATTGAAAGCTCCAAGGAGCAGGGCTCTCCTAACCCTCTTGTATTGTCTCCTGTTATATTGTAAAGCACTGAGCAAACTGTTGGCGCTATATAAATCCTGTATAATAATAATAATATTTCTAACACACAGCGTTAGTATACTCTGCATTACATGCTAAAACACATTCTGCCACTCCTCCCAAGTATGGTGATACCACGTGTGAGACTTTTTCACAGCCTAGCTACACAGAGGGGCCCAAAATCCAAGAAGCACATTCAGGTATTCTACACATATACAGTACATATCGAATTACCTGACTACCTATCACATTCTGGAGGCCCTGGAGCACCAAGACAGTGGAAACACTCACAAAATGACCATGTTTTGGAAAGCAAACACTCCAATGTATGTTTTTAAGAGGTATGTTGAGACTTTCAAAAACTTCATTTTTTACACAAAGTTGTCAATTTCAAAAAGATATTTCTTACACAAAGTATGGGCATACTTAGAATGAAAACCCAAAACACACTGGTTGCTGAGATCTTGGGGTCTTCGCCCGCTCTGCCTGGGACTTCATCACCCTAAGGAAGGTACCGCTACTGTTACATCTGCAGATTATATCTACCCCTCCCTTCCCAGCGCGATAATCTTTTCTACAATTTATTGGTTGTGGCGGGACGCATGATGTGTTCGCAGCCATGGATCTTATGTGAAAGCAACCCTGTCGGGGGACGCATACACTTAATCGGGGAAGATGACCTTGTGATCTCCCTGTGCCGTGCCACTGGAACATATATCTCGGCAATTGGGCTTCTACACCCTGCCGAATAATTTCAATCGGTTGAAGGTGTTTGTGAAATACCTGGGCTTCTCTTAAAAATGCATCGTATCCCCACGCACCAAACCCAAACACCGGGCCCAGCAGCAATCCCCTCCGCATAGCAACACTAGCAAGCTCACGCCCAGCCCCCCAGAGCCTGATGACATCACACTGCTTACAGGGGATCCTGAGTCAGATGGCGATAGTCAGCAGCAGTTCCCATCAGGACTGACCGGCCCTCTTGAACAAAACCCTGAAGCCTTGTTACACAAATTCCGCGCCATAGTGCAAGAGGAGATTACAGTTGCCTTTCGTAAATTATCTTCTGATCTGGTAAGAGGCCTAAAAGAATTGGGTCATCATGCCCATCAACTAGAACAAAGTATGGATCTGGCAACTACGGTCCTGAAGGCCATGTACAGGAGGTGGATGATCTGCATGCTGAGCTGGACACTTTAAAAGATAAATTGGAAGATGCTGAGAGCAGAGCCCGCAGAGATAATCTCCGCATCCGTGGGGTTCCTGAGGTGATCACGGATCTACAGGGTACTGCTACCGCTCTATTCCAGGAACTGGCCCCTGAGATCCCCTTGGAACGACTGGAGTTTGACCGTATCCATAGAGCTTTGGCTCCTAAACCCACGGAAGGCCCTCCCAGGGACATTATCATTAAATTCCACTTTTACCACACCAAAGAGCGTCTACTACAGGCAGCTCAGAATCGTCCGGCTTTGGAACTTCAGGGTCACTCTATTCAGCTGTTTGCGGATGTGTCCCCAGTCACGATTGTGAAACGTCGTACCCTGAGACCCTATCTCTACAATCAGCTGACATCAAATACAGATGGGGCTTTCCTTTCAAGCTCTCTTTCTCCTTCCAAGGTCGTCAGTTCCAAGCTTCTTCACCTGTGGATCTTCGCCGTCACTTTCGGGAACTGAAATTGGAGTTACCACACTCCCAGAACGAGGAGGCTACAGTTTCTACACGCCCCCGGAGTTCCCAGTCTCCGCATAAATCTTCTCCTCCAAGTCAGAGTAGCTCCCAGGCTCTTCGGTCTCTACAGGCCCAGCATTTCCAAGAAGTTTCTGTGACTTGACATTCTGGCCTTGATTCACTAAGATGTGAGTGTATTAGCAGAGACTGACCATTCAGGCAGACTCCGGTCAATCAATCAGTCGTCTGACCAGCGTCTAGCAAGCTCATTGATGAGCGTCTACTGACTACTTTGCTATCACTAAATGTGGTATCCCGTCTGGCACATTTTTAGGTGCAATACCGGATATGTTTGCTAGATGGCGTTATTAACATTGGTGTTCTTATGATGGCAAAATAGAATTCTTAGAATGTAATAAATAGTACACCTTTATTAGAATTTTCTATTTTCTTCTATTTCTTTTCTTGCTGTGTCTCCAAAATGATCAGGAAACTAATGCATTTACTAATGAATGTCATACATTCTGTACTCAAATGTTAAACATTTTCACACTTATATCTCAAATAATTTATATACTTCTAATTTCCCAATATAATTATATATCTTCATTCTCTTTAATCACGTAACTATTCTATGGTAAAGACAAGTGCAGCGCTATAAATGCATGTGATCAATAATGAATGCATGTAAAAACCAAAAAGTGCAAAGAATTGCAACAATGATGTAATATTGTAAATGGTGCTAAAATAAGTTCATAGAATCATTCCTGAATAATGGAATGTCCTTCGTGTGAGAGTACCAACTCAGAGAGTGCCTATGAATGGCACGTGTGGTCTCTCCGTGACGGACAGTAGTGCATGAACTTGTGAAAGGTAAACCACCCTTGGGACTGGTCTACACTCACCAGAACAAAAGTATTAATGTGTATGGGTTATACACATCACACATCTGGGGGTGCAGCGGTATGCTGGCAGCTATGGGTTAGTCATCCAGCTCCATCCATCCATCCATCAGGGTGGGTGCCCAAATGGTCCTGGGGAGGAATTAGCTCAGCCACAGGAGCCAGAAAGGTGCTCAATAGTGTAGTACACTGTCACAGGGGTGGATGACCTTTCACGAGTTCATGCGCTACTGTTCGTGGTTATATTTATCTTGTGTAATACCATTTTACTAGTCTATATCATTTGACCAGCGCTCGCTTTATCATTTTTAAACAATGTAACTATTCTACATTATAACTCAAACTGTGTCTCCCACAGTGGTTTAGTGGTTAGAGCTCAGAACTTACAGCACTTGGGTCATGGGTTCTAATCCCAGTCTTGGCAACATCCCAAAAAAAGGGAAATCAATTTTATGGGTTGTGGCAGGAATATTGATCAATCAATTATGATTTTGCCTAATGACTAGAAAGTGGATGAATGTTACTTGCGTACTGTTCTTCTGCCAATTAGGAAATGTGCAAGTTTCATGCCGTGTATATTTCATTGTAACTTTTTTCTCTTTTAAATCTGTCTCCTTATACAACTTGACACCCTCCCCCACCCCATCATCACCTGTCCCATATGCAAATCTATGGATCACCGCCCCACTCTTTAACTATCTATTTACTGATCAAGTGAATGTGTCTCATTTTCTATCAGCTACAGCTCAGATCTCACATTATTATACAATTGCTGATTGTATCTCACCACTAGTCTGATTGAATTCACAATTCCTGGTCAGTCCTGTTCCCTGACCTCTAATAACCTATAGGGCCAGTTCACACTACATGTGTTTCAGTTGCTTTTTCAGCATCACAAACGCACAGAAAGAAGGTTATATGGTTGTCAATGTCATAGTTCACATCAGCGCTTGCATTTTCAATGCATTGCAGGTGCTGTAAACAAAGTTGACCACGCTGCATTGTTTCTGCACAGAACTGTACTGGAACACATTGAAACGTCCTTGAATGTACTAAAACGCACATGTCCCTAACTACATTGAATACAAAGAAAATAGAAAAAAATAAGTGGAAGGGATACAAAAATGCAATGTAAACATGTCCAAAATGCATCCAAAATGTACTGGAACACACTAAACATGCATGCCAAAAGGGCATGAAAAAAACCCATCAGGAACACATCTAGACTGTTTCTATAGTGTGAACCAGCCCTTAGGACTTGTTCACACCATTGGTGGTGCAGAAACGCATGCAAGAACACACATTTTCCAGCACAGCAAAGAAATGCAATGCCCTATGTAGATGTGTGCAGGTACCATGATGAAAACGTTGTTGCACCTACACACGTCTATTAAAAACAGCCCCATTCACAGCCACAAATACGCATGGCACCACACTACTGTGCGGTTAGGTGCGACACACTTGGAAAATAACATAAAAATAAGCCAACATGGCTAAAACATATCTTGAAAATAAGGGGACTCTGATATCCGGCGACAGTCCGTTCACGAACGAGAAGCAATTCTGCACCCCTAAAACCAACATAGAGGAAAGGGATGGTCAAATTGCTGTGCTGCTTCCAAACCACCTCTGGCATGCCAGGGTCATTATGCAGGTCCTCGATGCCAGTTCTTGCCTGCGGCCACAAAATATCCACTGGCCACAAGTGAAGGTGAGTGGAGGACGTGAAGGTGGATTTCTACCAGCTTCAACCGCAAGCAGTACCACTCCTGAAAAATGAGAGCAAATAATCATTGACACGTCATCATGACAGTCAATTCTCAGTGCAGGCTATCTAGAGTGTCTTTCCTTTTTAACCATTTCAAGAGTTCAAGGAAACATTCTTGGAGCATCTACTGTGTTTGGAAAGGCCAAAGGTCCCCCCCTCCCCCAGGCACACTAATACTTATGCAGGCCATAGACGGGGAGAAAAACAGCCAATTTTTCTTTTAAAAAATGAAAAATCGGTTGTTCAAGCGGCCGATGTTACTAGCAATGGTAAAAAAAAAAAAAAAAAAAATCGGCCGATTTTCATCCCGTCTACAGCCGGCAAAAAGTGTCCCTGCAGAGAGCTCCGCTATTTCTTTGACAGTTCTTTGACATTTATAGCGGTTGCAACAATGTATTTGTATCCATTTCGGATACAGATGTTTTTATTCGGAAACAAATAGATACAATGTTGCAACCGCTGTAAATGTCAAGGAACTGTCAAAGAAATAGCGGAGCTCTCTGCAGGGACACTTTTTGCCATACTGGAATTCCTCTCATTTTTCATCCTTCTTCTTCCTCTTCTTCTTCTTCTTCTTCATCATCCTCTTCTACTTCTTCTTCATCATCATCCTCTTCTTCTTCTTCACCATCATCCTCTTCTTCTTCTTCACCATCATCCTCTTCTTCATCATCCTCTTCTTCTTCTTCTTCTTCTTCATCATCCTCTTCTTCTTCTTCTTCTTCATCATCATCATCCTCTTCTTCCTCTTCATCATCTTTTTCATCATTATCATCATCATCATCCTCTTCTTCTTCATCATCATCATCCTCTTCTTCTTCATCGTCATCATCCTATTCTTCTTCTTCATCATCATCCTCTTCTTCATCATCCTCTTCTTCTTCATCATCTTCTTCATCATCATCATCATCCTCTTCTTCTTCCTCTTCATCTTCTTCATCATCATCATCCTCTTCTTCCTCTTCTTCATCATCATCCTCTTCTTCCTCTTCTTCATCATCATCCTCTTCTTCCTCTTCATCATCATCCTCTTCATCATCATCCTCTTCTTCATCATCCTCTTCTTCATCATCTTCTTCTTTTTCTTCTTTTTGTCTTCCTCTTGCAGGTCACTGCTCATGTGCAGATTTTTTATCAGTAAAAATTTGGCCGATTTGCCCATCATTGCTGCGAAAATCGGCCGATCGGCAAATTCGGCCGTTTTTTTCCCAACTTTACCGAAAAAAAAAATCTGCCAAAATACCGAAAAACGGCCGAACAAATAGCCCACTAACGATCCGAAAATCGGCCGATTTTATTTTCGGCCGAAAAATCGGCCGATTTGCGACCCATCTATGGCCTGCATAAGATATGGTGTGGCCCTAGGGTCAATGTGTGTTTAGAATACTTCCAAAATGCACATACAAAAACACTCCATCCAAATGCATGTTGCATTTCTATAGCATGTTAAACAGAAGAAAAATGCACTTACATAATGTTAACATGCGCAAGTAAAAGTAGACAAAATCCACATCCTTTTATTCTGGCTTCACATACATGCATTGTGGTCTAACACCGCACTCCTGGGGAAATCACATGCAATTTGTGTGCGTTGCAATTAGAGACAAACATTTTGCACACCTCAAATTGCACCGCATCCGGGCCAAAAATGTGCAGGACCCTTTTTCAGGGTATGCACATGGGTGTGAATAGGCATGCGATCCAATTTGGCAAATCGCAATACGCTTTGTGTACCAATATTGGTGTGTTGGTAACTTCACCTAGAAAGCCGCAGCAGGTGGCATGAAGGGGTTGCGGTTGTGATGCGGTGCAGCGCTTGCACAGAAAACACTGCAAATTTCACATCGCATCTGTGTGAAACCAGAATGTGCCAATATGTGGCTTGACAAAGCACAGTGGTCAGTGCAGATTATTTTCAATCCATGTTTTTTTACACTTTTCATTCACTGGTTTAACTCAGGTGATCGTTAATCACAATTATCTCCGGCGATCACATGCAGCCCCTCAACCATCTACACATATCTCTGGAAATCTATACAGATCTCCTTGAAAAAATGTCTCCTCTCTTCTTCGGAAAACAATTGTCCTCCACCTCATAAACAGGGGGACAGAGAAGACTTCTCCTTGATAACTAAAATCAGATTAATTATCTGTGCTTAATAAACATACACCAATACTGCAAATGCATTGTACTGTCCAAGGCATTGCACACTAACGCATTGCACACTAGAAATGTCAAATGCGTTAGTGTGTACAGTGCATGAGTGTAAAATGCTTTAGTGCACACTGCAGTGTACAACGCATTGCACACTGTAATACACTGTACAATGTAATACCGAGTACACCCACACATTGTAGACTGTAATGCACTGTACACTGTCATGCAGGATGGAGCAACGCATTGCACACTGTGATACCGTGTACACCCACACATTGTAGACTGTAATGCACTGTACACTGTCATGCAGGCTGGAGCTACGCATTGCACACTGTGGTACGCTGTCCACTGTCATGCAGAATCCAGCAACGCATTTCACACTCTAATACCATGTACACCAACACATTGTAGAATGTAATGCATTATACGCAGTATACATGTCCAGATATTCAAAGATTAGCCATGAAGGCCTAGCTGGTTACCTATTTGGCGACCGCAGATAGCCGAATAACGCTACACTGCATCCAGGCAGCTCTGGGAGGGCGTCATATGACATCCTGGCAGAACGCACTCTCCGTGATTGCTGTGTCCTAAGGACACAGCTGATCACGTGATGTGGTAAAGGCCAATCACAGCGGCTTTTTACCATGTGATCAGCCATGTCCAATGACACGCTGATCACCGGGAAATGCATTTGCCGGGTCTTGGCTGCACTTTCATCACGCTGTCAGAATGTGTGGAAAGTACTGCCGAGAACCAGCAGTTATCAAAGCAGGGGTCGGCCCCGATGATCAGTGCCCACCAGTGCCACCCAACAGTTCCGCCCACCTGTGGCCAGCAGTGCCACCCACCAGTGCTGCCTCATCAACGCACATCAATGTTGCTAAATTACCAGTTTACCAAATGTTATAATATAAACAGACTTTTATTCATTATGAGCTATTTTGTGGTTTATCGAGCAAAAAGTAAAACTCACAGCAGCAAGTCAATACCACCCAAAGAAAGCTCTATTTGTCTGAAAAAACTGATACAAATTTAAGATGGGTACAATGTGGCATGACCGCACAATTGTCATTCAAAGGGTAACAGTGCAGAAAGATGAAAATTGGCCAGGACAGGAAGGGGGTAGGAGTACCCAGTAGGCAAGTGGTTAATATCATTGACCCATCAATACCCAGGAGCTAATGTACTATCTGTAGCATGTGCACCAAGTGAGATTCTGCTAGGCCCCACCCACAAAATTGCAATTACCTGTCCCTCACATGTTATAAACATATTTGCAATGGCCACACTTACTTTACATATAAGGATCATCTCCTCAGTTGAGAACTGTGCTCTCGCCATGTCCAAATGCCAATAAAGTTATCACAATTTTCAACCAACACAAAACCTCCAACCACTTCTCATCCACTTACACTCCCCACAACCACTTCCGGGTGCGCGCGCACGTGATGACGGACTTCCAGGATAGCCGTTCATGCGCCATGCGGACACCTGTTTGGTGCTTATTTGTTTGCAATCGCGCATTTCTATGCACGGCTATGATAGCTTTCGCAAATGTGTGTTTCTTATTGATTTGTTTTTTTTAACCTTGGCTAATATTTGTTGCCAAAGGCCAAAAATCAACAAAGTGTGGACTATTTTATTACTGTAAATCGAATTGTAGAAATCTGTAGCTGGCTGCACAGTGAATGTGACATTCATTAGTACATAACAATATTGTGGTGCAAGTGGGGTTTTTTTTTTTTTTGGTTTTGAAAAAGCCAGTTTGCACACACTTGCATATTCACGCTCTTACAAGCTACATTTGAGCAGATTATATAAGTATACAAAGTAACTATTAAGGTTGTTCATATATTGAACATAAAAAACACAAACATCGGTCAAACATTTATTGATCAAATATATCTTCATTTATTTGGTCAGCAGGAACAAGTAGGTACAGTCAATATCTTGGTGAGTCACAAAAATAGGATTCACGTGGCAAAAATAAAACACTCCTGCTCATAAGAGCTTACAATCTAAAGATACTTCTAGTGAACTGTGTGTGCTCAGGTTATAGCAGGAAACAAAGGGGAAGATGAATCAAGAACATTTTCGTGCACATAAGATTTACTTACACAATCACTTAGTATGAAGATCCATTCACAAAAAAAAGTCTACATATCAAAATATCAAGAAAACAAAGCATGTGAAAAAAAAACCCTCCCACCTCTACAAACCCCCTACACATACATTTGTCAGCAGGTTTGTCAGAAAAATGCATTGGAGTCTAAATAAGCAAACAAAATTAAAACAAGAGCAGATTTTAAACAAAACGATTGACATGTGTGAGGCTTTCAATGCAAAGAGAAAAAACACAATCATTGTGCAATAACACACAAACACTTTACAAGGCCAAAAATATGCAAACATTTCCAGCCCACTTCCAAACACAGCCTGAGTGGTGTCTGGGGCAATTCAGCACAAAATCTCTTCTTCCCCCAAACCACACCATGCAAGGACTTAGTCACAAACCACCCGGCCTAGTAACAGGCCAAATTACTCACTACTGCACGTCTTTATATAAGCTAGGTTGTATTTGGAGCACGCCAAACAAGGCCCCACACCCAATGAAGCCACACCCACCACTGACCTTAATTTGGTCAGTGAAAGTGTTTTCACCTGATAAATCCGCTTCCTACCTGCATTAACCCTTGGTATACAGGCCCCACAAATCAGAAAGATATATACAGTGAAATGTACGTGTGCAGCATACAACAGAACATTGAGCAGGGATGTAAAAGGGAACCCCAAATGGAACCTTTATTGCTACTATGGTCACAATTCCCTCCAGATTCTCGCATGAGTTAAGACAGTCACATGACCACATCTTGTATGCAATACTGAAAATGACAAATCGATTTGACTAGTATGGTGAATTTCCCATCAATTGGCAAAACACTCCAGAAATCAAACTTCACCAAACATTACACTCTGGGCAAAGCTGATTTACAAATACTGCGACTTACAGTAAAATTGACCATTTCAATGCGATTTTCAAGACATCTGACACAGATCTCTATGCAAATTGTCACTAAAGTAGTACATGTACTACTATATACTACATACTATATGTACTATAGAAATCAATGTTTGAAACACACCCATGTGGTCGCTCTAATAGCATACAATAGGGTGCGACTTTGCAGACTTTCTCTCTCTCTGTCAGCTCTTTGCTTGCCAAATCCTTCACAAAAGTGGATGGAGTGTAAACCATCATTATCAAATCTATTAGTGCTCCAGGCTCTTATCCCATTGTATGACATTCACATAAGGTGCAGCTTTGAAGGTGTTTCAACAGACAAGGCCTCATTCTAATTCACATTTTAGGGATCATTTAGACAGAAAGCAAAGATGTTGCCAGAACATGTATGTGAAGACAGCCACACACAGAGATCATGCTATTTCCTCACCGGGGTTGGGATTCAAACCGACAACCCTAGAGTTGTGTGGCAGTAGTGCTAACCACTAATCCACGGAGCTACATTGCTAATCCAGCCTGTATTTCTGTGCTGTGAATCAATCTTAGGTCCCTGGGCAAGGTCAGTATAACTACCAGATATCTCCAATGTGACACAAATGTTGTGCTATGTTGCCAATTCAGATGTATGTTGGTTCTATGTATCCCAATACAAAGGATTGCAATACTAATACAGGCGTACCTCGGTTTACCAATGCCTCAGGGAACGTCATATTTGGGGTACAAATGCCAAACCATTTCAGTTAATTGGTCTGTTTACAAATGTTTGAATAATTTGGTATGGGCATGTGGCCTGGTATGGTTCAGGAGGGGGGGAGGCGCTCGCTTGTCCCCCCCCCCCTTTCCTGACCTGCTGGGCTGCATGCTCAGATAAGTATCTGTTATGGATTTTGGGGGGTACCCCATGCTGTTTTTTATTTAATTTCAGCGTGGAGTTACCCCTTAACATCCATACGAGACCCGAAGGGCTTATTATGGATGAGAGGGGGGACCCCACGCCGGGTTTTTTACAAATTGTTTATAATTCCCTGCAATACTTTTACATCAACTGTCAGTGGGGAACTCCGCCGACAGCTGAAACATGAGCGTTGCATTGGTTTTCGCTACTAAAATGCTGCATGAGTTGATAACATAACTCATGCGGGATTGTAGGAGCGACAGCCATGTGTTAATGTTTCAACTGTCAGCGGGGTTCCCCACTGACAGCTGAATGTACAAAAAAAAAAAAAAGCGTGGGGTCCCCCCTCACATCCGTACCAAGCCCTTCGGATCTGGTATGGATATTAAGGGGGAACTCCACGCTGAAATTAAAAAAAAACAGCTTGGGGATCCCCCCAAAATCCATACCAGACCCTTATCCGAGCATGCAGCCCGGCAGGTCAGGAAAGGGGGGGGGGGACGAGCCCATCTATGGCCTGCTTTACATGGGTCTAAAATCGTCCGCAAAAAAAATCGGCTGATTTTCGGCCCGTTAGTGGGTTAATTGGTCAGCCATTTTGGGGGATTTTGCAACTTTTTTTAATTGGTAAATTTGGATAAAAATTGGCCGATTTTGCAGATCGGCCGATTTTAGCTGCAATGATCGGCAAACTGGCTGATCTTTTAACAGATAAAAAATCTGCACATGAGCCATGACCTGCAAGAAAAAGAAGAATAAAAAAAAAGAATAAGAAAAAGAAAAATGCAGGCCATAGATAGGGCGAAAACTGACCGTTTTAAAAAAAAAAAAAAAAATTTGGTTGTTCAATGGGCCGACGTTACCATCAATGGTAAAAAAATTGTTCAATTTTCGCCCCGTCTACGGCCTGCAAATATAATAGCAAAGTAATTACTTCTGTCCCTGCAGAGAGCTGCGCTATTATATTTGACATTAAAAAGTATAAAGGTTGCAACAATGTATCTATTTGTATCCGAATAAAAACATCTATATCCGGAATGGATACAAATAGATACAATGTTGCAGTCTCTATACTTTTTAATGTCAAATATAATAGCGGAGCTCTCTGCAGGGACAGAAGGAATGTTTCAGCTGTCATCGGGGTTTCCCACTGACAGCTGAATTTCAAATTATTTCGGGTCTGGTATGGGTATTAAGGGGGAACTCCACACTGAAATTTAAAAAAAAAACAGCGTGGGTCCCCCTCAATATCCATACCAGACCCTTATCCGAGCATGCAGCCCGGCAGGTCAGGAAAGGGGGGGGACGAGCGAGCGCCCCCCCCCTCCTGAACCATACCAGGCCACATGCCCTCAACATGGGGGGGTGCTTTGGGGCAGGGGGGGCTCCCCCCCAAAGCACCTTGTCCCCATGTTGATGAGGACAAGGGCCTCTTCCCCACAACCCTGGCCGGTGGTTGTGGGGGTCTGCGGGCCCTTTCCTGACCTGCTGGGCTGCATGCTCGGATAAGGGTCTGGTATGGATATTGAGGGGGACCCACGCTGTTTTTTTTTTAAATTTCAGCGTGGAGTTCCCCCTTAATATCCATACCAGACCTGAAGGGCTTGGTAAGGATGAGAGGGGGGACCCACGCTGTTTTGTTTTTCTTTTTTTTATTGTGGACTTTTATTTTTACATTCAGCTGTCAAAATAAATATTATCTAGACCTTTGAAATAAGTAAAATCATTACAGAAATAATTATAAAGGATAAGAAACAAAAATAGAATCACTAGAACTAAGGAAATCTAGTTAGATTACATGAAGATATGCCGAGTGCTGTTTATTAAACACAATAGACGCGAGCGAATGCCGGCTGTCAGAGGAATCCACAGTAAGATTCACTATTAGTCAGTGGCTAAAAAGCAAACGCCCATGGCAGAAGTCTAAAATGTGTTCTGCACATGCTCAGTTGTATCTGCCAAAGACACTGCACGGGCTTCTAGATTTTTACTGTGTCGATTTCCTTGAAAAAAACGATTTTTAACACATTCTTAATTTTTTTGGAAATAGCAGATATTGTTTAAAGTGAAGTCCTGATATTTGGCAAAGCAAATTTCTAAGTGAACATGTCTCTGCAGTGATTTTTCATGGTTTTAAACTTGCTTCTTAGCAAGTCTGTTTTGTGAGTCTGATTTCGGGCGTGTGTCTTTTTGTGAATTAGATTGGGCATCTGCTTATGGGCTCTGGTCAATAGTGAATTAGGTTGCAGGGTAAAAAATGACGGACGCCCATGAAAATTGGGCTTAAGTCCATAAATTGGGTTTTCACATTTGTTTACTCTTTGAGATGCGGGTGACACTGCCCATAGGTGTTCCTATGCAGTTATGCTTTGTAGCACTTTCTCCACAGCAGCTAGTGCCTAAATAACCATGTTAGTTCTGTGTAGATGCTTCTACTTATGTTATATTTGATGGACAGAACTGGTTGCGGATCTCAGGCCACGGGTGTGACTCTGTTCACTGGGCGGTCCCATGGGCGGTCTCACCCCTCCGGCTATTTTGGAGCTTCTTCATTTTTGAAGTTCTAGTCTACTGAGATTCCTATTGCCTTACTAGCCATCTATAGGTTAATTATTCATGGGTTTATTAGCCTAAGTTGTTTGTTTAGTATTTTCTTGCTTTAACTAAGTCGAGTAGTTCCGGTGGACTATGGTGTCCCCCTCCGAGCTGGTTAGTGGTCTGGATTGGTGTCCTGCCCGCTATCCAGACTTTTTGTGGGTATTTGACATACAGTGGATTATTACGATTAGAGATGAGCGAATCGAACATGACGAAGTGGAATTCGTTCCGAAGATTTGGAAAAATTCTATTCGCGACGAATCCGAAGATTAGCAAACTTCGGATGCACGAATCGAATTTTCCCAAAAATGGCGGCGACATGTGTGGCCACGGAGAAAATGGACAGAGAAGATGGGGCGGGGATCTCTGGGAAGGCGCGCAGACAAGGCGCGCTGACCCATAATGCATTCATGACATGTGATCGCATTAGCCAATCAGCAGCCAGCCAGCACTATAAATCGCGGCCATCTTAGAATTCTCCATTAGCCTCCGGTCATTCAAGAGAGACAGACCTGTGTGTATTAAGGGACAGAGTTAGGGCCACAGAGACTTTAGGGCCACAGAATCTTTACTCAGGGACACAGAATCGTTACTCAGGGACACAGAATCGTTACTCAGGGACACAGAATCGTTACTTAGGGCCACAGCTATCAAAGAATCGAAAATTTAAAGTGACATACACCCTTTTTTTTTTGGTGGCTGTCGTGCACAGTTGGTGCTGCAGTTTGCCGATTGTGCAAAATAAACTGACTTTCTGCTTCACAACCACTATTGTACGTTCAAAGAGTTAAATCCATTTACACGCCGGCTGGCGGTAATATTTTTTGGGTGATTAGTGCATTCCAGTGACATAAACGTACAGTTTACAGCCAACGGCAAGCTGCAATTGACCGATTGTGCTAAATAAACTGACTTTCTGCTTCACAACCACTATTGTACGTTCAAAGAGTTAAATCCATTTACACGCCGGCTGGCGGTAATATTTTTTGGGTGATTAGTGCATTCCAGTGACATAAACGTACAGTTTACAGCCAACGGCAAGCTGCAATTGACCGATTGTGTACAATAAACTGACTTTCTGCTTCACAACCACTATTGTACATTCAAAGAGTTAAATCCATATACACGCCGGGTGGCGGTAATATTTTTTGGGTGATTACTGCATTCCAGTGACATAAACGTACAGTTTCCAGCCAACGGCAAGCTGCAATTGACCGATTGTGCTAAATAAACTGACTTTCTGCTTCACAACCACTATTGTACGTTCAAAGAGTTAAATCCATTTACACGCCGGGTGGCGGTAATATTTTTTGGGTGATTAGTGCATTCCAGTGACATAAACGTACAATTTCCAGCCAACGGCAAGCTGAAATTGACCGATTGTGCTAAATAAACTGACTTTCTGCTTCACAACCACTATTGTACGTTCAAAGAGTTAGATCCATTTACACGCCGGGTGGCGGTAATATTTTTTGGGTGATTAGTGCATTCCAGTGACATAAACGTACAGTTTACAGCCAACGGCAAGCTGCAATTGACCGATTGTGTACAATAAACTGACTTTCTGCTTCACAACCACTATTGTACGTTCAAAGAGTTAAATCCATTTACACGCCGGCTGGCGGTAATATTTTTTGGGTGATTAGTGCATTCCAGTGACCTAAACGTACAGTTTCCAGCCAACGGCAAGCTGCAATTGACCGATTGTGCTAAATAAACTGACTTTCTGCTTCACAACCACTATTGTACGTTCAAAGAGTTAAATCCATATACACGCCGGGTGGCGGTAATATTTTTTGGGTGATTAGTGCATTCCAGTGACATAAACGTACAGTTTACAGCCAACGGCAAGCTGCAATTGACCGATTGTGCTAAATAAACTGACTTTCTGCTTCACAACCACTATTGTACGTTCAAAGAGTTAAATCCATTTTTATTTTTGGGGTAGTATGCTGTGGAGATGGAGGCAGGGAGTCCCTCGCATTCCTTGGCACAAATGGCCCATAGCATGCTCGGTTGCTTGCGTAGCGACAGCCGAATAATAACCATCAGACAGAGGGATGACTTTTGGCTGTCCACCTTGTTGGACCCTGGCTACCGTTCAAAAATGGTGGCCTTTTTCACACCTGCTAAGAGTGAGGCCAAAATAAAGTACTATAAAAACCACCTATGTAGTCAGTTGGTCTCTGCCTTTCTGCGCCAACGTCCATCCTCAGACACTGTGGGCCCTGTGCGCTCGCGGGAATTGCTTTGTATATCTGTCGCCTTAGGGGCCGCTGTCTGGCGACATAATTTTTTGTCACTGTGTAGACATCTATTTATAGGCCGATGTTTGGACACAAAAATATATTTAGTAATAGCCTAGCCATTCAGGCCGCTCCCTGAACACCTCGGGAATTGCTTTGTATATCTGTCGCCTTAGAGGCCGCTGTCTGAACAGCTCATGAATTGCTTTCTATATGTGTCGCCTTTGAGGCCGCTGGCTGGACAGCTGATGAATTGATTTGTATATATGTACTTATTGTCTGCTGTCCGGACAGCTCATGAATTACTTTTTGTATATAGCCTTCCAAACCACTCTCAGAATAAGTCATGATATTCATGCTGTGTATAGCCTTATAGGCCAATGGTCAATCAAGTCATGATTGTTATAGTGTGTATAGCCTTATAGGCCGCTGTCTTTACAACTTTATAATTCCATGCAGTATATAGCCCTATCGGCCACTTTCTGGCACCCAGTTGCTGTAGCCCCCATCACCACACTGTGCCACGGGCCCCTGTACCGCCTTGTCATACTGCTGCCAGATCCATCCTCTGCCATGTGCGTCTTTGTCGTCTGCTCACGCTGCTGGGTTCCAGTTTTAAACCTAGGCCCGTGTATGGCTTCCGAATACTGCTGCCTCCACCGCCACCCTGCGCCATGTGCCTCTGTCGTCTGCTCACGCTGCTGACGGCTTCCGCTTTTTAACCTAGGCCTGTGTATGGCTTCCGAATACTGCTGCCTCCACCGCCACCCTGCGCCATGTGCCTCTGTCGTCTGCTCACGCTGCTGACGGCTTCCGCTTTTTAAACTAGTCCTGAGTATGGCTTCCGAATACTGCTGCCTCCACCGCCACCCTGCGCCATGTGCCTCTGTTGTCTGCTCACGCTGCTGACGGCTTCCGCTTTTTAAACTAGTCCTGTGTATGTCTTCCGAATACTGCTGCCTCCACCGCCACCCTGCGCCATGTGCCACTTTCGGGTCTCCTCACACTGCTGCCAGGTCCATACTGATTCATGGCCCCCTGTACCGGCTCCTCATGAACGTGGTTCAGCGGGTTTGCATCACTTAACGGCAAATCGTTGACAAATGCTGGGACGTTCAGTGTTGTGCGCATTAAGCCAGACACCAAAGGGCAGCACAGACCTGTTATTACTCGCTCAAGCATGGCTGAACAAAACCAGTCTCTACCACAAATTGGACCCAGACCTGCCCAGGGTCTCGTAACTAGATTGCACGGAGGAGTAGAGTCCGTTATCGGAATTAAATAGACAAAAACGCCACACCAAAAAGAGTGGCCATTTCCAACACTTATTCCAGAAAGAGGAACAACCCATTTCATATACGGCCCGTAGACGTTTCACGTCTGCCACATTCATCGATTTAAGACGCAAGCTCCACTTCCTGTGGTCTCTGACCGTCGATATACCTTTAAGTGTCAGCTTTGAAGCTATATTCCCTCCGGAGCACTGACACTGGTGCCCTTCGGTCAACATGCCTTTAAGTTTCAGTTTTCAACCATATTCCCCACAGAAGCCAAACTCTTGGGTATCCCAGAAGCTGCTCAGCGGGTCAGGGCAATAAATCTCCCGGTTCGCAGGTTGTTCCGTCTTATGGATGGAAGTACGACGGTATATGATCTTCTTCGCACCCACGGCATTACCTCATAAAATTTCTGCATTGCATCTGCAATCACAACGCTGACTTCCCGGATCGCCACTCAGCCATTGGACTCTTGATAGTCGTCTCCCCACACTGCTGCTGGGGGAACTTTTTAACATAGGCCTCTGTATGGCCTTTAATTGAAGCTGCTTACGCTCCGCCACTCTGCCATGGGCCTCTTGGGTATCCCAGAAGCTGCTCAGCGGGTCAGGGCAATAAAGCTCCCGGTTCGCAGGTTGTTCCGTCTTATGGATGGAAGTACGACGGTATATGATCTTCTTCGCACCCACGGCATCACCTCATAGAATCTCTGCATTGCATCTGCAATCACAACGCTGACTTCCCGGATCGCCACTCAGCCATTGGACTCTTGATAGTCGTCTCCCCACACTGCTGCTGGGGGGACTTTTTAACCTAGGCCTGTGTATGGCCTTCAATTGAAGCTGCTTCCGCTCCGCCACTCTGCCATTGGACTCTTGATAGTCGTCTCCCCACACTGCTGCTGGGGGGACTTTTTAACATAGGCCTCTGTATGGCCTTCAATTTTAGCTGCTTACGCTCCGCCACTCTGCCATGGGCCCCTGTACCGCCTCCTCATGCTGCTGCCAGGCCTGTAATCTGCCATGGGCCCCCGTACCGACTCCTCATGCTGCTGCCAGGCCCGTAATCTGTCATGGGCCCCTGTACCGCCTCCTCATGCTGCTGCCAGGTCCAGAGTGTGTCATGGGTCCCTGTACGGCCTCCCATTGCTGCTGTCTCCATCGCCACACTCTGCCATGTGCCACTTTCAGGTCTCCTCACACTGCTGGTGGGTTCCATTTTGTCATAGGGTGCTGTATGGCCTCCCATTGCTGCTGCCTCCACCGCCACACTGTGGCTCCACACTCTGGTTTTGGCCCCGTGACTGCCCAAATGAGTGAAGTGTGCGGTGATTCTAAGATCAACGGCACTCATCTGCATGTCATACTGACTGACAGTATTATTTCTCTTCCCCAGCAGACTCCAAGGGCATTTAAATTAAAGGTACAGTGTTCTGCACTAATATAAAGGCTCTCTGAAGCCTAGAAACATCCTTTTTATAAGTTAAATTCGCAGCGAATATATTCGGCTCGAAGCGAATTTATTCGGCGAATTCGGCGAATCAGCCGAACCGAATTTTTGAATAATTCGCTCATCTCTAATTACGATGTTTGTGCTGATCTTACTGTTTCATATGAATATTGCTCGTATACCAGAAGGTTTCTCGTTTTCTTCCTTCTTTCCTGTCTTTTTTTTCTCTGTTTCATGTAATGTGTGTGTTGTGTTTTTAGAAATTTTTTTTCAGGGCTCTCGGGGATCGTAGCAGAGATGATCTTTTTCCCTTCCGATCGCCATGTCGCTAAACTGGTTATCCTTGAATGTTCAGGGCATGAACTCTCCGCAAAAACGGGTAAAGATATTCAAGTTTCTCCGGGCTTGCCATGTCGACATTGCTTGTCTGCAGGAAACTCATTTTTCAAATACTTCTGCCCCTAAATATTTTGATGCATGCTACCGTCAGGCTTTTCAGGCTATTGGCCCTACTAAACAAAGGGGAGTTCTTGTTGCTTTTCACAGCAAAACCCCATTTGTTTGTGTGAAGCGTATTGATGACCCAAACGGCAGGTATCTTTTATTACAGGGCACGATTCAGGGTATAGATGTTACAATACTGACCTATTACATTCCCAATGTCAACCCTGGACCCTTTCTATCACATATCTGCTCCCTCCTGGCTGTCCATCAACGGGGTACTCTTCTGATGGCAGGAGATTCCAATTTAGTATTAAATCCCTCCCTAGATAAATACCCTGCAGAGAACTCTAATTATTCGGCCAAATCCTTTACCCGTACGTTAAGTACCCACGACCTGGTAGATCTATGGCATGAATTCCACCCCAGGGGAAAAGACTATACCTATTAGTGTCACCCTCATCATTCTCATTCTAGAATTGACCACGCTTTTGTACTGCGTAAACATCTTCCTTTGGTACGCTCCGTCTCTATCCTCACGGTTCCATGGTCCGATCATGACCCCATTTTGGTGGTTTGTCGATCTCTCCTCTGTAAGCCATCCTACTCCTTTTGGATTATGAATGACTCTACTTTCACTGAAGAAGATTCAGGCAGAACTACAGCGCAAATCCCAAGAATATTTTCAGCTAAACTCGGGTTCTGTCTCTTCTTCGGTGACGTTGTGGGAATTTTACAAGGCTGTTCTCAGGGGTCATATTATTCAGATAGCTTCAAGACGGAAGAGGGATAGACAACATAAACAGTGTCAGCTGGAATCAAAACTAGCTTCTGTGTCGGCTCAATTCAAGCAGGTACCAACCCCATCGAACCGTAGGCTGTTAGATCAGGCTCTAGGCTGGACTTGATCTCTGTTTGACTGATGAGGCTGAGCGCTCTTTGTGTTGGACATGCCAGAAGTGGTATAGTAAAGCAAATAAACCAGATTCCATGTTAGCACGTAGATTGCGCTCTTTTGTGCATCACCCTAAACCGATTTCTCTACGCACTCATCAGAATGTTCTTACCAGTAATCCTGTAGCGGTATTGGTGGAGTTCCGGTATCGACTTGCCAGACTTTATGCGGATCCTACACGGGCTGATCCCCAATCTATTTCTGATTTTTTTTGTCCCATTTGTCCTTACCTACTTTGACTCAGGCTCATAAGGACCTGATGGACCGTGATATTCAAGTATCGGAAGTTCTGCAATGCATTGCAGATCTGAAGACGGGCAAACGCCCAGGTCCAGATGGATACATAGCTTCATATTACAAAAAATTGGCTGATGTGCTTTCCCCTCACCTTGCCTCTATGTTCAATGCGGTGAAGGGAGGATCAAACTTTTCCCCTGCCTCTTTGACTGCCAATGTGGTTATGATCCCCAAACCGGATCGGGATCATTCCTCTTGGGAAAATTACAGGCCAATTTCTCTTATTAACATTGACATGAAAATTCTCACTAAGATCTTAGCCACTCGTTTGAATTCTTTCCTTTCTCGCTTGATTAAGAAGGACCAGGTGGGTTTTGTCCCCCACAGACAAGCTGGAGATGCCATCAGACGCATTATACAGTTACAACATTTGGCCCATATTCGCAAAATTGATATGATGCTCCTATCTCTAGATATCAACAAGGCCTTTGACACCTTGTCCTGGCCTTATCTCATGTTGGTCCTTCATCATTTTGCCTCTGGTCCCTCGTTCTTGCGTTGGATTTCCTCGCTATATACATCCCCTCAAGCAAAACTCAAATATTATGGTTTTGAGTCCTCAACGTTTTCGATTGGCAGGGGAACAAGACAAGGTTGCCCACTTTATCCCATACTATTTATCTTGGCTTTGGAACCGTTGGCAGAAGCCATTCGTATGCATCCTGATATTAAGGGAATAGATGTAGCTGGTTCCCAACACAAGTTATCTATGTTCACTGACAATATATTGTTGTCGGTTACAAACCCGGGGGTTATTTTGCCAAACCTACTTGCAGTTTTGGATTCCTTTGCAGTTCTCTCAGGCCTCCATGTTAACCCTGCCAAATCCAAAGCTATGTCAATTACCCTCTCACCATCACTTTTGGAGACTCTGAAACATTTGTTCCCTTTTCAATGGCTTTCGGCCTTGCCGTATTTAGGAATCAAGCTTACTTCGACTTACGAAGGACTTTACCGGGCTAATTTCCCCACTGTTTTTAATGACTTGACAGAGTTGTTGTCCTCCTGGTCTCACTATGCGCTTTCATGGTTCGGTAGAATCAGTGCGGTCCGCATGACTTATCTTTCTAAATTATTGTACGTGTTTCGAGTTTTACCAGTCCCTGTTTCCTCACATATATTGCGCATTCACCAGCGAAAACTCCTGTCTTTCATTTGGAGCTCCTCTCGACCCAGAATCAGCAAACAAATCTTATTTGCTCGTAAGGCCGAGGGTGGGTTATCTGTCCCAAACCTTCAGTCTTACTATCTGGCGGCCAATATTGCCCCCTTAGCCCATCTCCATGCATCTCACCATTTTCCCTTTTGGGCTACTGTAGACTTGATGGACTCCCACCCAATTCCACTCTCTTCTTTGCCATGGTTTCCTTCTACTCATCGACCCTCATCCCTTAGTCTGACGCTGACGCTAACACTTTGTCTTTGGGATTCTATTAAATATTCAGCTGGCCTCATTTCTGCTCATTTACCGTTACTACGGTTGCTACACAACCCATTATTCCCCCCAAGTCGTGACAATCCTAGACAGTTTGCTTGGTGGCAAGCAAATGGCTTCCATGATATACATTCCATGCTCTCTCCCACTCGGATACTCACCTTTGAAACTTTGCGCTCTTCTTACAATATCCCATTGCGGGAACATTTTAGATATCTTCAACTCTTTATCTTAACCACTTTATCAATACATTAATACAAACACATTCGGGACCCTACAGGTTGGCCCCCTTTGAAAGTCAATGTAGACATAGACCCCATGCTCTGGGCCTAATTTCCCTGGTCTACTCTTCCATTATTTCTTATAGAACTCCTCCAGTCTGTTCTTATTAGCGTTGGCAGTCGGAACTTGGGGGCACTCTAGATCAACAGGATTGGCGGATCATGACCCAACAATTATCCAAATGTTCTAGGAATGTTATTCTAGAAAATGCCTAGAAGGTTCTCTATAGATGGTATTACACGTCTGCTCATCTGGCTCATTTTATTCCCACATATTCCCCGACTTGCTTTCCGGGTTGTCAACAAATGGGTACTATGGTTCATTTTTGGTGGACTTGCCCCAAGGTGTGCAGATTGTGGATCAGAGTTTATGCCCTTCTCCGCACTATGTTTCACACAGACATTAAGTGCAACCTGTACAAAGCGCTTTTATTTAAACCATTCTACTTGTCAGGGATCCCGGGTCCTCGGCGGCGCGCGCATGCGCAGACCGCCGATCCGTCCCAGCCGGCGAGCGCAGAATCCTCGGCGATCGCGGCGGCCGCGCATGCGCAGTAGCGATCGCGGCCGCACCAATGGGAGAGCAGGGCGCCCTATTTGAAGCTGCCTGTGCATCTCCAAGTTGCCGCAAGGTCTTGTTCCAGTCCTGTAAGTACGCTTCCTAGTTGCCAAACTCTGCCTGTTCTGACTTATGCTTACCTTCTCCTGCTCTGACCCCGGCTCGTCCCTGACCATCCTTCCGCCTGACCCTCGGTACCTCGTTGCCCGCTACCTGTTGAACCTGGCTTGTGACCCCGACTATTCTCCGCTTACTCCCCCTGTACCACGCTGCCCGCACAATTCCGACCCGGCTAGTCTGACCTCGTCCACTCCTGACAGTTGCCCATCCATCCCGCTCGGATCGGGATCTGTCATCCCATCCATCCCGCTCGGATCAGGAGCTGTCATCCCCTTCACAGCAGGCTCAACCCGGGCACATACCCCCAGCGGGACCCCTCTGCCACCGCCGGGGGTGCCCAGGAACGCGACCTGGTTTCAATCTTGCACCAAGTCCATCCCCACCATCAGGGGCCCTGGTGAAAAGGCAGACTGGGACTTAGACTCCGCGCCCTGGGAAACCCCGTGCCGTGGACCACTAGAGATCCCGTTGGGTGGAGCCTGACAGTACTACTACTTCACCCCGAACAGCAGCTGGCATCGCACTTATTCATGGCCACCAAGCTGACGATTGCGAGGGCTTGGAAGAATCCCCTCCTCAGCTTCGAGGCTGTCAAAAATCGGATGAACTTTATAATGGTCAACGAAAAGTTGACAGCTATACTGTTAGACACTCATACAAACTTTTTACAGACATGGCATCCTTGGCTTGATATAGCTAAACCGACGAGATTCGACCAGTCCCTTTTGTCGATATAAAACATACACACCAGTTTATTTTTTCTCCTTTTTTTTTTCTCTCTGCTGCGGTCCCCCTGGAGCCCCCTTTTTTTTTTTTTGTCTTCTCTCTTTGCTCCTCTCTTTCCTCTTGTCTAGTCTTTTTTTATGCTATTTGTCCTGATTGTGATTCCTGTTTTGAGTGCCGTACCAGCAACACTACATCCATATGCTGGACTCCTTTGAGAGCCCTGCATGTTAAGTACCGATCTGTATTCAGAGAGGCTCCATCTCCTGTTCTTCTCACATTCTGTATGCTGATACAGTAACAATTTTCCCTTAGCGTTTATTACGTTATTGGTCTCTAAATGTATATTATTTATGCAATTTATTGTGTTTTCCCCCTATACGGCACTTGTGTACGCAGTTTATTTTCATGTTTTCTCTTCAGTGCATATTCTGTATTATTCATCAAATCTTTTGTATGTTATATTCCTGCTGGTCATTGCATGTGTTTTTGACTGATTCTCTGCTGTTTCCTATTCTATAATAAAATTCTTTGTAAAAGAAAACCCAAAACACATTCTGCTACTCTTCTCGAGTATGACGATACCACATGAGACTTTTTTAATGTTTGGACTGATTATGTACCAGACATTACATCTTATGTATCACACAAATCTACCAATTGTATCAAAAATAATGTACAAGCCTAGTCTACAGGTACGTGGCTGCCCCCAATAATGCCATTGTTCACTGGCCAGGAGGTACATGAGGCTGAAGAAATTAAAGTGATATTAAAAGCAATGTTATTACAAACATGTCATACTTACCTGTTCTGTGCAGTGGTTTTGCACAGAGCAGCCAAATCTTCTCTTTTGGCACTCCAGGCCCCTCCCTCCTGCCAAGTGACCACAGAGCAAGTAGCTTGCTATGGGGCACCCAAGCAGGCTCACTCCTGAGCTGCTGCTCTGTGTGTCCATTCACACACAGAGCTGCAGTTTGGCCCCACCCCCTCTCTCTTCATTAGTGGTGTGGATGTTTGTCATGCTGCTGGAGTCAAACTGAATGCCCTGGGGATTGCATAGAGTGCTATTTGACCATTCTTAATTAGATGTCACCTAACTCCGCTAAGCCCCCCTCTTGTTGCACTGAGGTGATGTGTGGTCTTGCTGCATGGTAGTTTAAATGCTTCACTTCTGTCCTCCTCCTCTAACTACATTGAGAGGATCACGGATTTTTTCCTCTTGGATCTTCATTGAGACCTTACAACTAAAACTGTTTTTTCATACGCTTTTGTTTTTTTACATATATTTGTTTTTGATTTATGCAACTTTAGTGCGGTTGCTTCAACAGCGGCATATACTTTATGTTCACTTTTTTGCACTTATATTATTCACTTGTTTGTACTTTTATAACGCTGCATTTTGTATATTACATGGTCTGTAATATACAAAATGCAGAAGGTGGTCTGTCACAGTCCTAAGAGGCAGGTAATGACTAACCACTTCCCGCCCGGCCGGGTGGGACATTCCTTGATCCGGGTGGACATCATATAACATCCTCCCGAAACGCGCCTTGTTCTCTTCCAATACCACGTAATTGCTGAGAACAATCACAGCAGATCACATGACAATTGTAAACAATGAATGGCTTTGATTTATGCCATTCATTGTGTACAATTGTGTTGCTAGCCTTGATTGGTCACAGTGATCACATGGCCAATCACAGCTGTCCTGTACCATGTGATTAGCTGTTGCCAATCACAACTAATCAGAACAATACTTACTAAATGAATCGATTACATTCAGTAAAAATGCTTTTTTATAGCAATCATAATGTGTAAAAAAAAAATAAAAAATACTGATCACTTCCCCAGAGTAGTACAATATTAATATGATAACATTGTATTGCTCTGGTCATAGTTTGGTGAAAAATAGTGAAAAAAATTTAATTAAAACACAATTTAAAAAAAATATTAAAAATGTACTGTCACCAGTCAGTGTCCCTGATCACCGCCACGCTAGTTAAATGTAAACAAAAAATTGTGAACATATTTTTTGTACATTTTCTTAATTTTCCAAAAAAAAAAAAAGAGTTGACAAAAAAGTACAACTTCAAAAAACTCACCATGCCTCTTATTAAATACCTTAGACTGTCTACTTTCCAAAAAGCTGTCATTTGGGTTTTTTTGTAGTGTCCTGACACTTAGGGCCTCAAGAAATGAGATAGGCCATCAATGCATCAGGATTGATCAATTTTCATATATATATATAGCATAGTTTCCTACAGACTAAACAATAACTAATTTGGGTTATTTTCACCAAAGAAATATAGCAGAATACATTTTGGCCTATATTTATGAAGAACAATTATTTATTTGCAAAATTGTATAACAGGAACAAAGAAAAACCCTTTTTTTGTTAAACCTTTGGGCCATTTCTCATTTAGTTAGCAAAAAATAAAAAACCCAGTGGTGATTAACCACTTGCCCTCCAGAGGATTTACCCTTTCCTGACCAGGCCATTTTTTGCAATACGGCACTGCATAACTTTAACTGACAATTGCGCTGTCATGCAACGCTGCACCCAAATTAAATTTACGTCCTTTTTTTCTTACAAATAGAGCTTTCTTTCAGTAGTATTTGAGTGCCTGTGCAGTTTTTATTGTTTGCGCTATAAATTTTAAAAAATGAAAATTTTGAGAAAAAAATGTTTTTGACTATGCAGAGCCATACAAAGTAGTGTGCAAGAGCGGACAGGCATGAGATCTGTGTTGTTTATACACAGGGCTCTCCCCCATTGGAGATTCTCAGGCATTACCAGGTGCCGGCGAGTAATTACTGGCTAGGACCTAGTGATTGACAGCCGAGACCGCAAATGGAAGCGCAGGTAGGGCGCGTGTGCCCCCTACCCGGAACCGCAAAAATCACATATATATATACACACGTGACTTTGCACACTCGTGCTGCCCTGTAGCAGTATTTCTGCTATAGGGTGTCCAAAGCCGATTAACCAATTCAATACCGGGCAATTTTACACCTTCCTGCCCAGGCCAGTTTTCAGGTTTCAGCACTCTCACACTTTGAATGACAATTGCACGGTCATACAACATTGTACCCAAACTAAAATTTTATCATTTTCTTCACACAACTAGACCTTTCTTTTGGTGGTATTTAGTCACCAATGGGGTTTTTATTTTTTGCTAAATTAACAAAAAAAGACCAAAAATTTTGTTTCTGTTATAAAAGTTTGCAAATAAATAATTGTTCTTCATAAAATTTAGCCCAAGATGTATTCTGATACATGTCTTTGGTGAAAATAACCCAAATTAGGATGTATTTTTTAGTTTGTAGGAAAGTTATAGCATTCACAAACTATGGTATAGATCTGAATATTGATCAATCCTGAAGTACTGACAGCCAATCTAATTTCTTGAGGTCCAAGAATGTCAGAACAGTACAGATATCCCCCAGAATGACCCCTTTTTGCAAAGTAGACAGTCCGACGTACTTCATAAGAGGCATGGCGAGTTTTTTGAAGTTGTAATTTTTTTGTAATAATTTTTCGGAAAATGAAAAAATTAAAAAATTTAGTTTCACTATTTTTTATTTACATATTGTCACCAGTGCAGTACAGCGTCATCATATAACTGGCATGGCGGTGATCAGGAACACTGACTGGTGACAGTATGAAAAAATATATATATATGTTTTTTTTTTTTATTAAATTTTATTTCTTTTTTTTAAGATTTTTTTTTCATATTTCACTATGACCAAAGTAGTACAATGTTACCATAGTAACATTGTACTACTTTGGGGAAGTGATCAGTATTTTTTTTTTTTACACAATTTGCTTATAGCAAAGAATTATTTTGCTATAAGCAAGCATTTACCTGAATGACATCGATTCATTCAGGGGGTTTTTTTTTTGTGCTTAGCTGTGATTTGGCCACAGCTAATCACATGACATGTGCATGTGATTAGCTGTGACCATTCACAGCTAGACACTAGTATACAATGGATGGCATGAATGAAGCCATCCATTGTATACAACTGTCATGTGACCTGCTGTGATTGGTCACAGCAGGTCACATGGTACCGGCAACAGGGCGGATCCTCAGATCTGTCATCGGCCGTGTCCGGGGTACATGGCCGGTGACAGATCGCGCCGCTGCGCCGCTCTGCAGGAGCGCAATCTGCGCATGTGCGGGAGGATGCCATATGGCGTCCACCCAGAACGTTGATGACATTTGCCGCCCGGCAAATGGTTAAATACCACCAAAAGAAAGCTCTGTTTGTGTGAAAAAAATTATAAAAATTTCATTTTGGTACATTGTTGCATGACCAAGCAATTGTCATCTAAAGTACAACAGTGCTATAACCTGAAAATTGGCCTGGGCAGGAAGGGTGTAAAAAGTGCCCAGTATTGAAGTGGTTAAAGTGACACTAAACTCTAGATTAAAAAAAATAGACTATTCCAAGTATCTATTCTTAAAGTATATTCTATTGCTCCAGCCCCCTCCAAATTGCCAAATTTTATTTTTTTCACTGCTGTGATGTGACTTCCTGTATGAGGGTAGCTACTTGCATTCTCCATTGTCCTATTCTATGTAGGAACGTAGCCACCCTCTTGTGCTCATTCTCGACATGGACTAGGGAGTATGGGATTTGTAGCATTTATACAGCAGTGCACATGACTACAGCTAATGTGCTTGTTCCAAACAAACAGAATTACTGGAAAAAGGACAGGATCGTAAGCTCATGAAGAAGTTAAAAGGAGGCAAAAACAGTAAAAAAATATTTAAGGCGTGTCCAAGATGGCGACCGGAGCGGCCGCATAATCCGGAGCTCCGGTGCCGAACTTTTAGATCCGCTGCCATCCGTGCGGCGGCGGGTCACGGAGTGCCGGCGGAGGACCCGGGTAGTATCCCTGATCCCGGGGAGTCGGAACCCAGGTGATATTTCCGCCCCTCGTGGCGGCTGACGTCCGCGGCCTGGTGCGGCCGCGCGGGCCGGGGCTCCAGCGCCGCCCATCAGCTCTCCCATCCGCACCTGCTGCCATCCGGTGCCGAGCTTTTGAGTCCGCTGCCATCCGTGCGGCGGCGGATCGCGAGGTGCCGGCGGAGGACCCGGGTGATGTCCCTGATCCCGGGGAGTCGGAACCCGGGTGATATTTCCGCCCCTCGTGGCGGCTGACGTCCGCGGCCTGGTGCGGCCGCGCGGGCCGGGGCTCCGGCGCCGCCCATCGGCTCTCCCATCCGCACCTGCTGCCATCCGGGCTGTGGGAGATCGCCTGGGGACATCCGCGGCGCCCTCTGCATTGCTGGGACTGGGGGAGAGACGCCACTGAGCCTTGCTGCTTCCCGCGGTGGCGGCGGCCTACATCACCGGTCTGGAGCCTCCATCTGGTCACAGTGAGTGGGGGATGCGGGTGCCCTCTTATTATTAGCTCCCCCCGCAGTGACCTGGGAGTGGGCCTCACGTTGCTGACCCCGGAGCCTGCCATCTCCTGTAACCACAGCCCCTGTTGGGCTCAGAGGCATACTGGGGCCTTGATATTGCCCCGTGGAGTGTCTCCCTGGAGGGCCCTGTGCTTGGTGTTGGAGGTCCTCTGCTTCCCACTTGTCCCTCTTGTGTCCTAGATTGGGATCTGGTGCCATCATCCTGCTCCGGTGTGCTATATCTACGTGTTACTGTGATCTATGTCCTCTCTACCCTTCCATGACTTGCTAATTATCCTTACAATATAATGTTCTCGCAGATGAATCTAACCGCATTCATGTAACTACAACCCTAAACCTATTTTGGGCGTTATAGGTCCCCTGGGGTTATAATCTCCATTCATTATCCTATTTTCAGTTGATCACCCCCAGGAGACTCCCTGTATGCCGTCCACAAAGAAAAAAAAGGGACAAGCCCAGAAGTCCCTCACAACATACCTACTTAAGGCACACGAGCTTTGTAATATGTCTCCAGTCAATACAGAGCGAGCATCCCTGTCCGATCCCACACAGGATACCACCGCTCCCTTATCGGCCTTGGTCAATGAAAATACACAGCAACTTACAAAAGGAGACTTGGAGTCCTGCTTGGAATCTATGTACGCCAAACTAGCCGCCAAATTTCAATCAGAATTGCATAAAAGCACTAATGTTCTCTCTCAGGAAATAGCCACATTGGGCTCCAGGACAGACCGCTTAGAAACCAAACACGATGAACTTAGCCTGGCCTATGGTGAACTTTCCAGAGAGCATGATCATTTACAAACGGCCTTTTTTCAACTACAGGCGCAGGTGGAGGACCTTGATAATCGCAATCGCAGGAATAATCTGCGAATCAGGGGAATCCCGGAGTCTATGTCTGACCTCTCCTTAATCGTGACCAAATTATTTCAATCACTCCTCCCGGATCGTGACCCTGGGTCTTTTGCCTGTGACCGCATCCATAGAGCCCTGCGCCCTAAACCTCCTACTGACAAGCCACCTAGGGATATTGTCCTGTGCATGAGGGACTTTTTGACCAAAGAGGAAATACTCAGAGCTGCTCGCAATACCCCTACGATCTCCTTTGAAGGCTCGGTCTTACAAATCTTTCCGGATGTTTCCCCGGCCACGTTGGAGAAGCGTAGAAAAATGAAAGAAGTCACAACGGTCCTGTTCTCAGCTCGTATTCGCTACAAATGGGGCTTTCCCTTTAAGTTGATTGTTCCACATAATGGGAGCACATATATAGCTACATCTCCTTCTGAAGGTAGAGCAATCTTGGCCAAACTGGGCCTAGCGGATGCCCCATCACCTCAACGTCCACCCTCCACCCCTCGTGTCTCTCCCATTTGGCATACCCCATCTCCACGGAGAGATAGAAGGAGAGTCAGACAGGATCCGGGTTGATAGGTCCATTCTCACTTGCCTATTACCTATTGTTTGACAGTCCTTGGTCTTGCCTATTGTCTTTTATGACTTTACCGAGAATTGAGACACAGGGATTTTGTTTCTTACATCTTACGCTGTCAGGATGTGTATTTCTATGGTTACTGCTATGTTAATTTTATAATCCTGAGTAATATGTGTGTGCCTTGCATTGATAGCTGGACGAGTTAAGGTATAACAAGGGTCTTTGGTCCCTCTTAATTGCGCCCATTGGTTTATGGTTCCACAACTCTTTGACACGTTACCCCACCCTGCCTCCTGACATGGCTGGAAGTGTCGCCACCCGATTGAGGGGTGGCAGTTCCGTTTTCCATGTTTTAGGGAGACAGGGTTTGGGCCCATTTGGCCCCTTAATATTTGAACTTTTTGTTTTATCAGGTATGACAAATTTTCAGCCTGATCCATGTTCTTTAGTTACCTTATTTGTAGGAGCTCTTCAAATATCCTCTCTATTGTTTTTTGTCTTCTCTTTTTTCAACACTTTAGTGCATGAGGATTGTGTTGTGTCGGTCTATGGACATCATGGCCCCCATCTTGGGGCCGGGGGGGTCCCCTGGGCTGGTTCTGCCACCTGTACGTCTGTCTGCTATAGACCTGCGGATCTCTATGTCTAGCCAATTAATTTTAGGGGATATCTTTGTAATGTATACTTTTATGATGATAGTAATAAGCTCTGTTTACTATGGTAATTCAATGTATTTCGCATAATGTCCAGGGTTTCAATTCGCCAAACAAGCGCAAAACGGCCTTTCTTCAATATAAACGACTGGGAGCCAAGATTATCTTATTACAGGAAACACATTTTGCAGCTGCAAAACACCCGACATATTTTCATAGATCTTATAGGCAGGGGTATTATACCCTGCATTCCTCCAAGAGTAGGGGCGTAGCCATCTTTCTACATAATTCATTCCCCTTTGAGGTTCAACATGTGTATCGTGATCCGGACAGTAGGTTTATCATTCTTAAAGGCACCCTTTCAGGTCGAGAACTTACTATTGCTAATGTATATGCACCGAATTCAGCTCAAGCTACCTTTTTTTCAAAATTTTTTGGTACTCTGGATAGGTTTTTGTCCCCTCATCTCTTGGTGGGTGGGGATTTTAATCTGGTGGCAAATCCTCTTTTGGACCGTAGTTCCCCCTCGCATTCTTCCCAGGCTTTCCCAAAATCCCTTACTAAGAAATTAGATACCCTCCAGTTGGTGGATGCCTGGAGAGCGCACAACACCGGAGCCAGGGATTACACATTTTATTCCCACCCACATGACTCTTATGCTAGATTAGACTATATATATTGTACCCCAATTTTACTAGCTAATTCTAAGGTAGCTTGCATTCATTTGAGCCCCTGGTCGGATCACAGTATTGTGGCCTTATCTATCACATTTGTGGGATTGGCACCTACTCCTTTCTCTTGGAGACTTAATGATTCTATGCTAACCGATATCGACTCTCGCCAGGAAGTGGTTACATCTATTCAGGAATATTTTCAATCTAATTTAACCCCTGATATTTCCCCAGCCACACTCTGGGTAGCCCACAAGGCGGTCCTACGAGGCCGACTTATCTCCATGGCCTCATCCAGAAATAGAAAACGTTGGCAGCAAATACTACTTCTAACCCGAGAATTAGAAGCACACTATAGAAGCCATGTCGCTAATCCATCTCTGCTTAATAAACAGCTACTGTCCCAAAAGCGCTTGGAACTGAATGCCCTGCTTTCCCAAAAAACTGAAAAGGCCCTTCGCTGGTCGAAGGCCTCATTCCTATTACATAGTAACTCGGCATCTACCATGTTCGCAAGGAAGTTGAACCACTCTCTGCGCCCCCCACACGTGTATAAATTACGCACAAATTCGGGTGCTATCTCATCTCTACCTCAGGAAGTCTTGGGTATTTTCGAACATTTTTATTCAAAACTACTAGCTCCTCCGCAGTCGGATTCTGTCCCTCTGTCGGACTCTTGGCTGGACTCTATACCCCTCCCTGCCCTTACACCCTCTCAGATTGTCACTCTTAATGCCCCCTGTACTTTAGAGGAAATAACATGTGCAATAGGCGCGCTCAAGCGCTCTACTGCGCCGGGTCCTGACGGATTTACCGCTAGCTATTATAAACATTTTGCCTCTACATTGGCTCCATACTTGATAACTTTATTTAATGATGTTTTGCAGGGGGGTAAGTTCCCTGAGGAGATGTTATTGGCTAACATGTCTCTAATACCCAAGCCACAGAAGGACCACTGTTTGCCACAAAACTATAGACTAATCTCAGTCATGAATAATGATCTAAAGATATTTAGCCGTATTTTGGCGGACCGGTTGGCCCCTATCATCTCCTCTTTGGTCTCTCCAGACCAGTCGGGTTTTATTCCCGACAGATTTATTACTGATAACATTCGTCTCACTCTAAATGTTATTCAAGACGCCAATTTACATTCCAAAGAGGTTCTGTTGATGAGTTTGGATATAAACAAGGCCTTTGATAGTGTTCTTTGGCCCTACTTGTTCTCCTTGCTACAGAAAATGGGCTTTAGTGAGGGGTTTTTGGCAGGCATACATGCCCTGTATGACTCTCCTAAAACGAGAATTAGGCTTCCTGGCTGTAACTCTGACTTCTTTACATTGGGTAGAGGTACCCGCCAGGGCTGTCCTCTTTCACCCCTTTTATTTGCGCTGGTGTTGGAACCTTTGGCATTGGCGATTAAATCACATTCGGATATTTCTGGCTATTCATTATTAGTTTCACAGTTTAAATTGAGCATGTATGCTGATGATGTTATGCTTTTTATTACTAACCCGTTGACTTCTTTACCTAACTTGTGTGCTGTATTGAACGATTTTGCCAAAGTGTCAGGTCTCACCGTTAATTTTACCAAATCTGTGGTCATGCCTGTTAATGTTCCTGACTCCCTAAGTGCATCTCTCCGTAGTTCTTTCCCATTTCGCTGGGTCAAGGACAGGATATCCTATCTGGGGATTAACCTCACTCCCAGATACTCGGATTTATTTGCGGCTAATTATCCACCATGTGTATCGCGTCTCTCTACTCTACTGAAGATCTGGCACGGTTATCATATCTCCTTTCTGGGTAGAGTCACGGCGGTTAAAATGAATATTTTGCCCAAATTGCTTTATCTCTTTAGAGCACTTCCAGTTCCGGTCTCAAAAACCTTTTTGGATCATTTTCAGCGGACTATTAATAATTTTATTTGGGGAAATAAGCATCCACGTTTTGCCTCATCCATTTTGTATCGCTCACAACGGTCGGGAGGTCTCGGTCTTCCTAACTTTTGGCTATATTATCTCTCGGCTCGCTTTGCGCAATTGTCACAATGGGCTACTATTAACTCTCAAATCCCGTGGATCAAGTTTGAGTCTCAGTCGATACGCCCTTTTTATTTACCGGGAATTTTATGGTCTAACATCTCCCCCCGATCTACTGTTTTTTATAACTCCATAGTGACTCACTCACTGACGCTTTGGTCCAAACACAAATCTAAATTGGGTTTAGTCTCTTCTATTCCCCCAGGTGTGTCATTTTTTGGGGATCCTACTTTTGTTGTAGCCTTTTCTTCCCCTCATATGTTTCGTTGGTGGTATGATCGATCTTTTATCAGATTGTCTGATTTCCAAAGAGGAGGATCTTATATTACCTTTGATATGCTGCGCGTGTTGTTTGATGTTCCTCTTCGCGAGTACCTTCGTTATAGACAGATTAGGCACTTTTTTAAAGCGCACTTTGGCCTTGCCCCATCCTCTCCGATTTCCTTTTTTGAACGTGTCAGCCGTGACTCTCCCAGGGGTAGGGGTCTTATCTCAAATCTTTATCACCAATTTTTGATCTGTCTTTTTCATGCTCCCCCTTTGTACAGACGAAAATGGGAGGAGGATTGTGGCGTCACTTTTTCGGATGAGGATTGGGATTCCATGGTGGATAATATATGCAAGAGCTCTAGATCTCTTTCGGTTCGTGAGACGGCCCTTAAAGTTCTAACCAGATGGTATTATACCCCGTCAAGACTACATGTACTGTTTCCACAAACGTCCCCTCTATGTTTTCGGGGCTGTGACTGCACGGGTACTTTGGTTCATATATTTTGGGATTGCCCGACCATATCTTTGATCTGGCGTAGGATTTCTGAGGTCGCTACCTTATTGTCGGGCGCCCCGATACGATTGTCCATGCAGACCTGTTTGTTGGGGGCCCATATCCCAGGGGTCTCTGATGCCAATCTGAGATTGATACACACATTATGTATTGCCACTTTATGGTCTATTGCCCTACATTGGAGGTCCAATGTTGTACCCTTAGACTCCGTTTTACACAGAATTGACACTGTAATGCTTATGGAACGCATTCATTATACCCTACTGGATAAGCTGCACTTATACGATAAAAAATGGGAGTCATGGAGAGATTGCAGACACTTATTACATGCTTAATAACATCCCCAGTAAAAGTTGGCTGGCATGTACTATTGACAGGTGTATCACCTAACCTATTTTGTCGTTTACGTACTTCATGCACTGTAACTTCCTCTTTTTTTTCTTATCTTCTTTGTTATGTTAATATACCTTTATGTATTGTACTTTTCAAAAGTGCCTTGTTTTTGCTGACAATATCACTTTTAAAGTGTGCTGTTGTTCTACTGTCTACTCTTGTACAATAAAATCGTTTGTAAACAAAAAAAATATTTAATTCACCTTCTACCTCAAAACTATAGGTCCATTTCTGTGATAAATAATGATTTAAAGATATTTAGTCTGAGGGAGGAGCCTGAGCATGCTGCTGATCGGGAGATCGTGGTGAGATCTTCCGACACCCAGCTCCTCAAGCGTTACCTCCGAATGGCCAAAGACTGTGAGAGATGAGGTGGACTTATCCGTGACAGCTGCAGTTCCCTCTGGTCTGTCTCCTGCAGTCCCTGGAGTGCAGGGGGGAGCGGTGGAGCGGGCTGGGGTCTAGGAGGAGGAGGAGAGCCCTGGAGGTCGGAGCCCGGAGGATGCCGAGCGGTCATGTGACCAGCTGCAGAGGAGTGTGGAGAGGAGAGAGATGCCGGCTGGTATAAGAAAGCACATGCAGCTTTGGTCTCCCTGATCTCCCTCACCCCTTTAAATTGAATCTCTCTCTGACACTGTACATTGCTGGAACCAAAAGGGAGTCACATGCTGAGAACCCCATATCCGGAAAGCATACTGAACTGAAAGATCTATATTTTTGCAACCCCCTTTCTTTCTTGGTGAATATGCTGGATGCTACCCTCCCCCAGAACTGAATGAAGTAAGAACTAAATTGATGAGTGAGAGCGGCAGAGGAATTTGGAATGTGACACATTTTAAGAGTTAAGTGGAAAATAAAGTGGGGGTTGCATATTGGGGTCACTATGGAGACTACTGAGGGTCTTGTATCCAAATGGATGAAGGATAAATAAAAGAGAGATGAACTGAAAAGCAGTTTCTGTTCCTGTAGGGGGTTAATGAGGGAAATGGAAGAGAGGAGGATATAAAGAAGGAGAGGAGGTGAAGACGGAGAGAGGAGAAAATATTTTGTTGGAGGAGTGAAATCTTGAATCCCTAATATATCAGATATATATGAGATATAAATTGAGATGAAAAACAAAGCAACAAAAGGAGGTGGGTCAAAGGCCCCCCAAACAAGTTCAATTAAAAAATATATTCCCGGGCAGGAAAAACGGACTCCTGAAGGCAAAATGGAATAAATGAAAAGTGTTTCTTGGAAAACAGTATTGGAGAAAGCTCCAGATTATCCTTGGGACTACCTAATATTAGCCAAAATTTAGAAGAAGCAGACGCTGAGAAAATAGGTCCGCAGGAGAACTTAAAAGAGCAGGACACACATCTGCCAACTAAATCAGAAATAGCAGGAATGTTTAAAGGTTTGGACAAATCTATAAAACAGGAAATGGCAAAGTTACAAAAAGATCTGGTGCTGGTGCTGTCTAGAGTAGAGGAGATAGAAGGAAAAATAAACAAACATGCCCAAGTGATCCAGTCCATAGGAAAACAAATGGTGGAAATGAAAAAAAAAAAGCACAAAAATTTGGTTTATAAATTTGAAGATCAGGAAAATAGGCTTAGAAGAAGTAATTTAAGGATAAGAGGTTTCCCAGAGATTTCTCAAGGAGAAGATTTGAGGGAAACAATAGAGAAAATGTTAGACAGAATAATGGATAGAGCTGCAGCGAAACCGTATAAAATAGATGGTGTGTACAGAATTGGGAGGTTCCATCAAGAAGGTAGAAAAGGTAATCAGAGAGATGTCATTGTTCAATTCCATCACTACTGGGATAAAGAAGAGATCTGGAAGAGGATGAAAGGAAGAAAAGCTATAAAATACGGTGAAATAAATATACTGTACAGTTTTTTGCGGATCTTGCTGCTGAGACATTGTTAAGAAAAATAACTTTGAAACCATTAGTAGAACAAATGAAGAAGCAGAACATTCAATACAGCTGGGGGTTCCCAGCATGTTTGATTGGTTGGAGAAATGGGAGTTCTGCCAAATTAAGGTTTCCTGAAGAACTCAGAGACTTCTGTGAAAGACTGGAGTTGCAATATATAGATATCCCTGGATGGGGTGTGGAGGAGGAAGAAAGTGTGAATATAGAAAGGGAAAGGTGGCAGGGGGTTTGGGAGGGAACTTCAAACCTGAGGGGGATGAAGAGAGGAAGAGGGTTTGAGGGGGAGAGGAGGGTCCACCCCTCTTTTTTTTCCTCTCTCTCTCCTCTTTACCTCCCCCTTCTTTCCTCCTCCTCTCCTCTTTTTCCCTTAGAAGGTGTTGTCTGTCTTTCTTCTCTTTACGTCTAAAGAATTTTTTTTTTCTCTCTTCTTCTTCTTCTTTCAAATATTCCTCCTTGTGGTTAAGCTGATGAGATGCTGGGGGAGTGTAAACGGGTTGAGGTGGGCATGTTCAGAGCTTCACTCTAAAGTGGAATCAAGGGTGGGACTTAGACCACAAATGATTCATAGGCTAATTATTTGCCTAAAAAGGTAGGGGGGATGGGAGGGGGAGGGAGTGGGAGTGGGGGGGGGGTGGATGGGAGGTGGGTATGGGGGAAGGTTAGGTAGTTTAAGACTCTGCAAAATAGTAAGGAATATATCTGTCTGGAGAAAACCTAGAATAAGAAGGGGAAGATATGGAGGAAAGAGGAGAAGGGGGAAGATGGAGAAGAGGAGAGGAAAGGAAGAATGGAAGAGATTAATGTTATGACTTATAATGTTAAAGGATTAAACAGCTTTGGGAAGAAATTTAGGATTTTCAAAGAAATTCATCATAGATTTTCTTCAGTGTTTTTTTTTTTACAGGAGACACATTTAGAACGAGAAGCAAATGTGAAACTAAATTCCAGATATTACCCAATATGGTACTACGCAGATTCCCCAATCAAACGAGCCAAAGGATTGGCAATAGGTTTTGCGAAAAATATCAGGTTTAATTTGGAGGACAGATAGGTAGATGCGGAAGGGAGATTTCTGTTTTTGAAGGGGAATTTACAGGATTGAGAGTATACACTAGCAAACATCTATTGCCAAAATAAGAAACCAGAGGAGTTCCTAAAAAATACTCTGAGGAAATAATGGATTTCAAGAAAGGTAGTTTAATTGTGGCAGGAGATTTCAATCTTTGTATGGATCTCAGATA
The DNA here is from genome assembly GCF_062004578.1 of Staurois parvus. NCBI lineage: Eukaryota > Metazoa > Chordata > Amphibia > Anura > Ranidae > Staurois > Staurois parvus. The sequence goes on from NW_028317828.1 coordinate 1,273,095, forward strand.
GATATGACGTTGCATGTGCAGAGGGATGGGAGTAGGTCTCTGAAATCTTTAAAAAAAAATGCTATATCAATGTCAACTTGTAGATATATGGAGAATTAAGCATATGAAGGCTATAGACTATACGTTTTATTCTCATGCACATGAGATGTACTCAAGATTGGATTATATATTGTTGGACCATCGACTTACTGGCCCTGATTCACTATTGGGCGTGGGCGCATATTTATGGGCTTAAGCCCAATTTTCATGGGCGTCCGTCTATTTTTTACCCTGCAACCTAATTCACTATTGACCAGAGCCCATAAGCAGACGCCCAATCTAATTCACAAAAAGACACACGCCCGGAATCAGACTCACAAAAGCAGACTTGCTAAGAAGCACGTCTAACACCATGAAAAATCACTGCAGAGACATGTTCACTTAGAAATTTGCTTTGCCAAATATCAGGACTTCACTTTAAACAATATCTGCTATTTCCAAAAAAATTAAGAATGTGTTAAAAATCGTTTTTTTGAAGGAAATCGACACAGTAAAAATCTAGACGCCCGTGCAGTGTCTTTGGCAGATACAACTAAGCATGTGCAGAACACATTTTAGACTTCTGCCATGGGCGTTTGCTTTTTAGCCACTGACTAATAGTGAATCTTACTGTGGATTCCTCTGACAGCCGGCACTCGGTCGCGACTACTGTGTTTAATAAACAGCACTCGGCATATCTTCATGTAATTTAATTAGATTTCCTTAGTTCTAGTGATTCTATTTTTGTTTCTTATCCTTTATAATTATTTCTGTAATGATTTTACTTATTTCAAAGGTCTAGATAATATTTATTTTGACAGCTGAATGTAATAATAAAGGTCCGCAATAAAAAAAAAAAAAAAAAAAAAAACAGCATGGGTCCCCCCTCTCATCCTTACCAAGCCCTTCAGGTCTGGTATGGATATTAAGGGGGAACTCCACACTGAAATTAAAAAAAAAAACAGCGTGGGTCCCCCTCAATATCCATACCAAACCCTTATCCGAGCATGCAGCCCGGCAGGTCAGGAAAGGGGGGGGGACGAGCGAGCGCCCCCCCCCTCCTGAACCATACCAGGCCACATGCCCTCAACATGGGGGGGGTGCTTTGGGGCAGGGGGGCTCCCCCCCCAAAGCACCTTGTCCCCATGTTGATGAGGACAAGGGCCTCTTCCCCACAACCCTGGCCGGTGGTTGTGGGGTCTGCGGGCGGGGGGGCTTATCAGAATCTGGAAGCCCCCTTTAACAAGGGGGCCCCCAGATCCCGGCCCCCTCCCCTACGTGAACGAGTCTGCGGTACATGGTCCCGCAGACTTATTCACAAAAAAGCTAAGTGTGGTGTAAAAAAAACACAGTACAGGGTCTTTGACAAGTCCTTTATTAAAACAATGTCCCCCGAAGTAGATCCAACGTCAATCACGGCGGCGGCGGCAGGGACCCGAAAAAAGAAAAAAAAAAAAAGGTTCCGCTCCCGTCCGAGGCTTCCAGCCTTGTGAAGAAGAGGCTAGCTGACATTTCTTATATAGGTATGGGGCGGGGCCAGCCGGGCACATCATCCCCGCCCCTTACCTATTTGAGAAATGTCACCCTGTCTCTCCACTGAGGCTAACTAGCTGAATGCAGGAGACAGTCTGACATTTCTTATATAGCTATGGGGCGGGGCCAGCCGGGAACAGCAAGCATGTGACATGGGGCGGGTCACTCGGATGATGTCCCCGGCTGGCCCCGCCCCATACCTATATAAGAAATGTCAGCTAGCCTCTTCTTCACAAGGCTGGAAGCCTCGGACGGGAGCGGAACCTTTTTTTTTTTTCTTTTTTCGGGTCCCTGCCGCCGCCGCCACGATTGACGTTGGATCTACTTCGGGGGACATTGTTTTATTAAAGGACTTGTCAAAGACCCTGTACTGTGTTTTTTTTACACCACACTTAGTTTTTTTGTGAATAAGTCTGCTGGACCATGTACCACAGACTCGTTCACGTAGGGGGGGGGGGCCGGGATCTGGGGGCCCCCTTGTTAAAGGGGGCTTCCAGATTCTGATAAGCCCCACGCCCGCAGACCCCCACAACCACCGGCCAGGGTTGTGGGGAAGAGGCCCTTGTCCTCATCAACATGGGGACAAGGTGCTTTTGGGGGGAGCCCCCCCTGCCCCAAAGCACCCCCCCATGTTGAGGGCATGTGGCCTGGTATGGTTCAGGAGGGGGGGCGCTCGCTCGTCCCCCCCCCCTTTCCTGACCTGCCGGGCTGCATGCTTGGATAAGGGTCTGGTATGGATATTGAGGGGGACCCACGCTGTTTTTTTTTTAATTTCAGTGTGGAGTTCCCCCTTAATATCCATACCAGACCTGAAGGGCTTGGTAAGGATGAGAGGGGGGGACCCACGCTGTTTTTTTTATTATTTATTTAATTCACGGAAATAATTTGAAATTCAGCTGTCAGTGGGAAACCCCGATGACAGCTGAAACATTCCTTCTGTCCCTGCAGAGAGCTCCGCTATTATATTTGACATTAAAAAGTATAGAGACTGCAACATTGTATCTATTTGTATCCATTCCTGATATAGATGTTTTTATTCGGATACAAATAGATACAATGTTGCAACCTTTATACTTTTTAATGTCAAATATAATAGCGCAGCTCTCTGCAGGGACAGAAGTAATTATTTTGCTATTATATTTGCAGGCCGTAGATGGGGCGAAAATCGAACAATTTTTTTACCATTGGTGGTAACGTCGGCCCATTGAACAACCAATTTTTTTTTTTTTTTAAAACGGTTAGTTTTCGCCCCATCTATGGCCTGCATTTTTCTTTTTCTTATTCTTTTTTTTTATTCTTCTTTTTCTTGCAGGTCATGGCTCATGTGCAGATTTTTTATCTGTTAAAAGATCAGCCAATTTGCCGATCATTGCAGCTAAAATCGGCCGATCTGCAAAATCGGCCAATTTTTATCCAAATTTACCAATTAAAAAAAGTTGCAAAATCCCCCAAAATGGCTGACCAATTAACCCACTAACGGGCCGAAAATCAGCCGATTTTTTTTGCGGACGATTTTAGACCCATGTAAAGCAGGCCATAGATGGGTCTAAAATCGGCCGATTTTTCTGCCGAAAAAAAAAAGGGAACGATTTTCGGGCCGTTAGTGGGTTAATTGGTCAGCTGTTTTTCGGGATTTTGGCACATTTTTTTTATCAGTAAATTTGGAACAAAAAATTTTCAACTTTACTGGTAAACAAAATATGCTAAAATCCCAAAAAATGGCCGACCAATTATCCCAATAACGGAAGAGGCCCTTGTCCCCATTAACATGGGGACAAGGTGCTTTGGGGGGGAGCCCCCCTTCCCCAAAGCACCCCCCCATGTTGAGGGCATGTGGCCTGGTATAGTTCAGGAGGGGGGGGGCGCTCGCTCGTCCCCCCCCCCTTTCCTGACCCGCCGGGCTGCATGCTCGGATAAGGGTCTGGTATGGATTTTGGGGGGATCCCCAAGCTGTTTTTTTTTTATTTCAGCGTGGAGTTCCCCCTTAATATCCATACCAGATCCGAAGGGCTTGGTACGGATGTGAGGGGGGACCCCACGCTTTTTTTTTTTTTTGTACATTCAGCTGTCAGTGGGGAACCCCGCTGACAGTTGAAACATTAACACATGGCTGTCGCTCCTACAATCCCGCATGAGTTATGTTATCAACTCATGCAGCATTTTAGTAGCGAAAACCAATGCAGCGCTCATGTTTCAGCTGTCGGCGGAGTTCCCCACTGACAGTTGATGTAAAAGTATTGCAGGGAATTATAAACAATTTGTAAAAAACCCGGCGTGGGGTCCCCCCTCTCATCCATAATAAGCCCTTCGGGTCTCGTATGGATGTTAAGGGGTAACTCCACGCTGAAATTAAATAAAAAAACAGCATGGGGTACCCCCCAAAATCCATAACAGATACTTATCTGAGCATGCAGCCCAGCAGGTCAGGAAAGGGGGGGGGACAAGCGAGCGCCTCCCCCCCTCCTGAACCATACCAGGCCACATGCCCATACCAAATTATTCAAACATTTGTAAACAGACCAATTAACTGAAATGGTTTGGCATTTGTACCCCAAATATGACGTTCCCTGAGGCATTGGTAAACCGAGGTACGCCTGTATTAGTATTGCAATCCTTTGTATTGGGATACATAGAACCAACATACATCTGAATTGGCAACATAGCACAACATTTGTGTCACATTGGAGATATCTGGCTAGTTATACTGACCATGCCCAGGGACCTAAGATTGATTCACAGCACAGAAATACAGGCTGGGTTAGCAATGTAGCTCTGTGGATTAGTGGTTAGCACTACTGCCTCACAACGCTAGGGTTGTCGGTTTGAATCCCAACCCCGGTGAGGAAGTAGCATGATCTTCGTGTGTGGCTGTCTTCAAATAGATGTTCTGGCAACATCTTTGCTTTCTGTCTAAATGATCCCTAAAATGTGAATTAGAATGAGGCCTTGTCTGTTGAAACACCTTCAAAGCTGCACCTTATGTGAATGTCATACAATGGGATAAGAGCCTGGAGCACTAATAGATTTGATAATGATGGTTTACACTCCATCCACTTTTGTGAAGGATTTGGCAAGCAAAGAGCTGACAGAGAGAGAGAAAGTCTGCAAAGTCGCACCCTATTGTATGCTATTAGAGCGACCACATGGGTGTGTTTCAAACATTGATTTCTATAGTACATATAGTATATGTATATAGTATATAGTAGTACATGTACTACTTTAGTGGCAATTTGCATAGAGATCTGTGTCAGATGTCTTGAAAATCGCATTGAAATGGTCAACATTACTGTAAGTCGCAGGATTTGTAAATCAGCTTTGCCCAGAGTGTAATGTTTGGTGAAGTTTGATTTCTGGAGCGTTTTGCCAATTGATGGGAAATTCACCATACTAGTCAAATCGATTTGTCATTTTCAGTATTGCATACAAGATGTGGTCATGTGACTGTCTTAACTCATGTGAGAATCTGAAGGGAATTGTGACCATAGTAGCAATAAAGGTTCCAATTGGGGTTCCCTTTCACATCCCTGCTCAATGTTCTGTGGTATGCTGCACACGTACATTTCACTGTATATTTCTTTCTGATTTGTGGGGCCTGTATACCAAGGGTTAATGCAGGTAGGAAGAGGATTCATCAGGTGAAAACACTTTCACTGACCAACTTAAGGTCAGTGGTGGGTGTGGCTTCATTGGGTGTGGGGCCTTGTTTGGCGTGCTCCAAATACAACCTAGCTTATATAAAGATGTGCAGTAGTGAGTAATTTGGCCTGTTACTAGGCCGGGTGGTTTGTGACTAAGTCCTTGCATGGTGTGGTTTGGGGGGAAGAAGAGATTTTGTGCTGAATTGCCCCAGACACCACTCAGGCTGTGTTTGGAAGTGGGCTGGAAATGTTTGCATATTTTTGGCCTTGTAAAGTGTGTTTGTGTGTTATTGCACAATGATTGTGTTTTTTCTCTTTGCATTGAAAGCCTCACACATGTCAATCGTTTTGTTTAAAATCTGCTCTTGTTTTAATTTTGCTTGCTTATTTAGACTCCAATGCATTTTTCTGACAAACCTGCTGACAAATGTATGTGTAGGGGATTTGTAGAGGTGGGAGGGGATTTGTAGAGGTGGGAGGGGTTTTTTTCACATGCTTTGTTTTCTTGATATTTTGATCTGTAGACTTTTTTTTGTGAATGGATCTTCATACTAAGTGATTGTGTAAGTAAATCCTATGTGTACGAAAATGTTCTTGATTCATCTTCCCCTTTGTTTCCTGCTATAACCTGAGCACACACAGTTCATTAGAAGTATCTTTAGATTGTAAGGTCTTATGAGCAGGAGTGTTTTATTTTTGCCACGTCAATCCTATTTTTGTGACTCACCAAGATATTGACTGTACTTACTTGTTCCTGCTGACCAAATAAATGAAGATATATTTGATCAATAAATGTTTGACCGATGTTTTTGTGTTTATTTTATGTTCAATATATGAACAACCTTAATAGTTACTTTGTATACTTATATAATCTGCTCAAATGTAGCTTGTAAGAGCATGAATATGCAAGTGTGTGCAAACTGGCTTTTTCAAAACCAAAAAAAAAAAAAACCCCACTTGCACCACAATATTGTTATGTACTAATGAATGTCACATTCACTGTGCAGCCAGCTACAGGTTTTCTACAATTCAATTTACAGTAATAAAATAGTCCACACTTTGTTGATTTTTGGCCTTTGGCAACAAATATTAGCCAAGGTTAAAAAAAACAAATCAATAAGAAACACACATTTGCGAAAGCTATCATAGCCGTGCATAGAAATGCGCGATTGCAAACAAATAAGCACCAAACAGGTGTCCGCATGGAGCATGAACGGCTATCCTGGAAGTCCGTCATCACGTGCGCGCACCCGGAAGTGGTTGTGGGGAGTGTAAGTGGATGAGAAGTGGTTGGAGGTTTTGTTTTGGTTGAAAATTTTGATAACTTTATTGGCATTTGGACATGGCGAGAGCACAGTTCTCAACTGAGGAGATGATCCTTATATGTAAAGTAAGTGTGGCCATTGCAAATATGTTAATAACATGTGAGGGACAGGTAATTGCAATTTTGTGGGTGGGGCCTAGCAGAATCTCACTTGGTGCACATGCTACTTATCTGTACATTAGCTCCTGGGTATTGATGGGTCAATGATATTAACCACTTGCCTACTGGGTACTCATACCCCCTTCCTGTCCTGGCCAATTTTCATCTTTCTGCACTGTTACCCTTTGAATGACAATTGTGCGGTCATGCCACATTGTACCCATCTTAAATTTGTATCAGTTTTTTCAGACAAATAGAGCTTTCTTTGGGTGGTATTGACTTGCTGCTGTGAGTTTTACTTTTTGCTCGATAAACCACAAAATAGCTCATAATGAATAAAAGTCTGTTTATATTATAACATTTGGTAAACTGGTAATTTAGCAACACTGATGTGCGTTGATGAAGCAGCACTGGTGGGTGGCACTGCTGGCCACAGGTGGGCGGAACTGTCGGGTTGCACTGGTGGGCACTGATCATCGGGGCCGACCCCTGCTTTGATAACTGCTGGTTCTCGGCAGTACTTTCCACACATTCTGACAGCGTGATGAAAGTGCAGCCAAGACCCGGCAAATGCATTTCCCGGTGATCAGCGTGTCATTGGACATGGCTGATCACATGGTAAAAAGCCGCTGTGATTGGCCTTTACCACATCACGTGATCAGCTGTGTCCTTAGGACACAGCAATCACGGAGAGCGCGTTCTGCCAGGATGTCATATGACGCCCTCCCAGAGCTGCCTGGATGCAGTGTAGCATTATTCGGCTATCTGCGGTCGCCAAATAGGTAACCAGCTAGGCCTTCATGGCTAATCTTTGAATATCTGGACATGTATACTGCGTATAATGCATTACATTCTACAATGTGTTGGTGTACATGGTATTACAGTGTGCAATGCGTTGCTGGATTCTGCATGACAGTGGACAGCGTATCACAGTGTGCAATGCGTAGCTCCAGCCTGCATGACAGTGTACAGTGCATTACAGTCTACAATGTGTGGGTGTACACGGTATCACAGTGTGCAATGCGTTGCTCCATCCTGCATGACAGAGTACAGTGCATTACAGTCTACAATGTGTGGGTGTACACGGTATTACATTGTACAGTGTATTACAGTGTGCAATGCGTTGTACACTGCAGTGTGCACTAAAGCATTTTACACTCATGCACTGTACACACTAACGCATTTGACATTTCTAGTGTGCAATGCGTTAGCGTGCAATGCCTTGGACAGTACAATGCATTTGCAGTATTGGTGTATGTTTATGAAGCACAGATAATTAATCTGATTTTAGTTATCAAGGAGAAGTCTTCTCTGTCCCCCTGTTTATGAGGTGGAGGACAATTGTTTTCCGAAGAAGAGAGGAGACATTTTTTCAAGGAGATCTGTATAGATTTCCAGAGATATGTGTAGATGGTTGAGGGGCTGCATGTGATCGCCGGAGATAATTGTGATTAACGATCACCTGAGTTAAACCAGTGAATGAAAAGTGTAAAAAAACATGGATTGAAAATAATCTGCACTGACCACTGTGCTTTGTCAAGCCACATATTGGCACATTCTGGTTTCACACAGATGCGATGTGAAATTTGCAGTGTTTTCTGTGCAAGCGCTGCACCGCATCACAACCGCAACCCCTTCATGCCACCTGCTGCGGCTTTCTAGGTGAAGTTACCAACACACCAATATTGGTACACAAAGCGTATTGCGATTTGCCAAATTGGATCGCATGCCTATTCACACCCATGTGCATACCCTGAAAAAGGGTCCTGCACATTTTTGGCCCGGATGCGGTGCAATTTGAGGTGTGCAAAATGTTTGTCTCTAATTGCAACGCACACAAATTGCATGTGATTTGCCCAGGAGTGCGGTGTTAGACCACAATGCATGTATGTGAAGCCAGAATAAAAGGATGGGGATTTTGTCTATTTTTACTTGGGCATGTTAACATTATGTAAGTGCATTTTTCTTCTGTTTAACATGCTATAGAAATACAACATGCATTTGGATGTAGTGTTTTTGTATGTGCATTTTGGAAGTATTCTAAACACACATTGACCCTAGGGCCACACCACATCTTATGCAGGCCATAGATGGGTCGAAAATCGGTCGATTTTTCGGCCGAAAACAAAATCGGCCGATTTTTCGGCCGAAAATAAAATCGGCCGATTTTCGGATCGTTAGTGGGCTATTTGTTCGGCCGTTTTTCGGGAATTTTGGCAGATTTTTTTTTTTGGTAAAGTTGGAAAAAAACGGCCGAATTTGCCGATCGGCCGATTTTCGCGGCAATGATGGGCAAATCGGCTGATTTTTTACTGATTAAAAATCTGCACATGAGCAGTGACCTGCAAGAGGAAGACAAAAAGAAGAAAAAGAAGAAGAGGATGATGATGAAGAAGAGGATGATGATGATGATGAAGAAGAAGAAGAAGAGGATGATGATGAAGAAGAGGATGATGATGAAGAAGAGGATGATGAAGAAGAGGATGATGAAGAAGAGGATGATGATGCAGAGGATGATGAAGAAGAAGATGAAGAAGAGGATGATGATGAAGAGGAAGAAGAGGATGATGATGAAGAAGATGATGAAGAGGAAGAAGGATGATGATGATGATGAAGAAGAAGAGGATGATGATGAAGAAGAGGATGATGATGATGAAGAAGAGGATTATGATGAAGAAGAAGAAGAAGAAGAGGAAGAAGAAGGATGAAAAATGAGAGGAATTCCAGTATGGCAAAAAGATGATGATGATGATGAAGATGATGATGATGCAGAGGATGATGATGATGATGATGATGAAGATGATGAAGAAGAGGATGATGATGAAGAAGAAGAAGAAGAGGATGATGATGATGATGAAGATGATGAAGAAGAAGAAGAAGAGGATGATGAAGAAAAGGATGATGAAGAAGAAGAAGAAGAAGAAGAAGAAGAGGATGATGATGATGATGATGATGAAGAAGAAGAAGAGGATGATGATGAAGAAGAGGATGATGATGATGAAGAAGATGATGATGCAGAGGATGATGATGATGAAGAAGATGAAGAAGAGGATGATGATGATGAAGAAGAGGATGATGATGCAGAGGATGATGATGATGAAGAAGAAGATGAAGAAGAGGATGATGATGAAGAGGAAGAAGAGGATGATGATGAAGAAGATGATGAAGAGGAAGAAGGATGATGATGATGATGATGAAGAAGAAGAGGATGATGAAGAAGAGGATGATGATGAAGAAGAGGATTATGATGAAGAAGAAGAAGAAGAAGAAGAAGAAGAGGAAGAAGAAGGATGAAAAATGAGAGGAATTCCAGTATGGCAAAAAGTGTCCCTGCAGAGAGCTCCGCTATTTCTTTGACAGTTCCTTGGCATTTACAGCGGTTGCAACATTGTATCTATTTGTTTCCGAATAAAAACATCTGTATCCGAAATGGATACAAATACATTGTTGCAACCGCTATAAATGTCAAAGAACTGTCAAAGAAATAGCGGAGCTCTCTGCAGGGACACTTTTTGCCGGCTGTAGACGGGATGAAAATCGGCCGATTTTTTTTTTACCATTGCTGGTAACGTCGGCCGCTTGAACAACCGATTTTTCATTTTTTAAAAGAAAAATCGGCTGTTTTTCTCCCCGTCTATGGCCTGCATAAGCATTAGTGTGCCTGGGGGAGGGGGGGACCTTTGGCCTTTCCAAACACAGTAGATGCTCCAAGAATGTTTCCTTGAACTCTTGAAATGGTTAAAAAGGAAAGACACTCTAGATAGCCTGCACTGAGAATTGACTGTCATGATGACGTGTCAATGATTATTTGCTCTCATTTTTCAGGAGTGGTACTGCTTGCGGTTGAAGCTGGTAGAAATCCACCTTCACGTCCTCCACTCACCTTCACTTGTGGCCAGTGGATATTTTGTGGCCGCAGGCAAGAACTGGCATCGAGGACCTGCATAATGACCCTGGAATGCCAGAGGTGGTTTGGAAGCAGCACAGCAATTTGACCATCCCTTTCCTCTATGTTGGTTTTAGGGGTGCAGAATTGCTTCTCGTTCGTGAACGGACTGTCGCCGGATATCAGAGTCCCCATATTGTCAAGATATGTTTTAGCCATGTTGGCTTATTTTTATGTTATTTTCCAAGTGTGTCGCACCTAACCGCACAGTAGTGTGGTGCCATGTGTATTTGTGGCTGTGAATGGGGCTGTTTTTAATAGACGTGTGTAGGTGCAACAACGTTTTCATCATGGTACCTGCGCACATCTACATAGGGCATTGCATTTCTTTGCTGTGCTGGAAAATGTGTGTTCTTGCATGCGTTTCTGCACCACCAATGGTGTGAACAAGTCCTAAGGGCTGGTTCACACTATAGAAACAGTCTAGATGTGTTCCTGATGGGTTTTTTTCATGCCCTTTTGGCATGCATGTTTAGTGTGTTCCAGTACATTTTGGATGCGTTTTGGACATGTTTACATTGCATTTTTGTATCCCTTCCACTTATTTTTTTCTATTTTCTTTGTATTCAATGTAGTTAGGGACATGTGCGTTTTAGTACATTCAAGGACGTTTCAATGTGTTCCAGTACAGTTCTGTGCAGAAACAATGCAGCGTGGTCAACTTTGTTTACAGTACCTGCAATGGATTGAAAATGCAAGCGCTGATGTGAACTATGACATTGACAACCATATAACCTTCTTTCTGTGCGTTTGTGATGCTGAAAAAGCAACTGAAACACATGTAGTGTGAACTGGCCCTAAAGGTTATTAGAGGTCAGGGAACAGGACTGACCAGGAATTGTGAATTCAATCAGACTAGTGGTGAGATACAATCAGCAATTGTATAATAATGTGAGATCTGAGCTGTAGCTGATAGAAAATGAGACACATTCACTTGATCAGTAAATAGATAGTTAAAGAGTGGGGCGGTGATCCATAGATTTGCATATGGGACAGGTGATGATGGGGTGGGGGAGGGGGTCAAGTTGTATAAGGAGACAGATTTAAAAGAGAAAAAAGTTACAATGAAATATACACGGCATGAAACTTGCACATGACCTAATTGGCAGAAGAACAGTACGCAAGTAACATTCATCCACTTTCTAGTCATTAGGCAAAATCATAATTGATTGATCAATATTCCTGCCACAACCCAGAAAATTGATCTCCATTTTTTTGGGATGTTGCCAAGACTGGGATTAGAACCCATGACCCAAGTGCTGTAAGTTCTGAGCTCTAACCACTAAACCACTGTGGGAGACACAGTTTGAGTTATAATGTAGAATAGTTACATTGTTTAAAAATGATAAAGCAAGCGCTGGTCAAATGATATAGACTAGTAAAATGGTATTACACAAGATAAATATAACCACGAACAGTAGTGCATGAACTCGTGAAAGGTCATCCACCCCTGTGACAGTGTACTACACTATTGAGCACCTTTCTGGCTCCTGTGGCTGAGCTAATTCCTCCCCAGGACCATTTGGGCACCCACCCTGATGGATGGATGGATGGATGGAGCTGGATGACTAACCCATAGCTGCCAGCATACCGCTGCACCCCCAGATGTGCGATGTGTATAACCCATGCACATTAATACTTTTGTTCTGGTGAGTGTAGACCAGTCCCAAGGGTGGTTTACCTTTCACGAGTTCATGCACTACTGTCCGTCACGGAGAGACCACACGTGCCATTCATAGGCACTCTCTGAGTTGGTACTCTCACACGAAGCACATTCCATTATTCAGGAATGATTATATGAACTTATTTTAGCACGATTTACCAGTTTACATCATTATTGCAATTCTTTGCACTTTTTGGTTTTTACATGCGTTCATTATTGATCACATGCATTTATAGCGCTGCACTTGTTTTTAACATAGAATAGTTATGTGATTAAAGAGAATGAAGATATAGAACTATATTGGGAAATTAGAAGTATATAAATTATTTGAGATATAAGTGTGAAAATGTTTAACATTTGAAAATAGAATGTATGATATTCATTAGTAAATGCATTACTTTCCTGATCATTTTGGAGAAACAGCAAAAAAAAAAAAAGAAAATTCTAATACAGCTGTACTCTTTATTACATTCTAAAAATTCTCTTTTGCTATCAGAAAAAACGCCAATGTTAATAAAGCCTGTGCTTGTGCGCCATCTAGCGAATATATCCGGTATTGTACCTAAAAATGTGCCAGACAGGATACCACATTCACTAATGGCAAAGTAGATGCTCCTTAATGAGCTTGCTAGACGCTGGTCAGACGACTGATTGATTGACCGGAGTCTGCCTGAATGGTCAGACTCTGCTGATAGACTCACATCTTAGTGAATCAGGGCCACTGAGTCTCTGGTTAAAGTAAAGATAGAAGAGATATCAATATCGGATCATGCTCCTCTCACAATGAAATTACTTCTCCAGGATCAAGAGATGGACCAGAAGATTAAAAAAGAAATAGAGCAATTTGTTTAGGAAAATGATTCTGAGGAGGTGTCTGTGGCAATGGTGTGGGAGGCTCATAAAGCCTATTTTAGAGGTATCCTGATAGCAATTGGAGCAAAAAAGAAGAGGGAAAGGAGAGAAAAAATAAATACGCTTTTGAAAGAACTCTGTGAGTTAGAGCAGAAACATAAACATAGAGTAACAAAAGAGATTATGCAGAGGGTAATAAACAAAAGAGAAGGATTAAATAATTTCCTGGAAGACAAGAGAAGAGTGTTTAATAAAATATGTGAGAGATTTAGATGGGGAGATAGGCCAGAAAAATATTTAATGAGGTTTCAGAGGAAAAAGAAATCCATGAATTATATAGAGAAAATAAGAGACAACAAAGGCGAATTAGTTTATTCAACTAAAGATATAGTTAAAGTGTTCAAAGAATACTATAATAAGCTATATAATATTATTCCCCATAGTATGACGTAGGAAAAATAGGAAAAAGACAGACATATTTAAAAGAAGCGAGACTACCGAAATTAAGTGAGGAACAATTAAAATCTTTGGAATCAACAATAACGCAGGAGGAAATATATTTAGCATTAAAAAGTACTTTAGCTGAGAAAAGTCCTGGGCCTGATAGGTATATCGTGAGACATTATAAAAAATATAAAGAACTATTAGTACCTAAATTGAGGACATATATGAATGCATTGGGAGGAGAGATGGAAATGAGGAGGGAATCTTTACAAGCTCATATAGTTCTCATACATGAGGAAGATAAGGATGACACTCAATGTGCATTTTATAGACCGATTTCTTTGTTAAACACAGATACCAAACTATATCCAAACGTTCTGGTAAATAGGTTAAAAGACTTGATGCCGGAATGGATACATATGGATCAGGTGGGTTTTGTCCCAGGAAGAGAGGGTAGAGATAACAGATTAAGATCTTTGTTTCTCATACAAAAGAGTAGAAAAGAGAAAATCCCTGCGGTGGTCCTCTCGATAGACGCTGAAAAGGCATTTGACAGAGTAGATTGGGGATATATGTTGGATACACTGGAAGTATTTGGGATGGGACCCAGAATGAGAGAATGGATAAGGAAATTATATAGCCAACCCACTGCTGCAGTCATGGTTAATGGAGAATTATCAGAGTACTTTAGGATGCAAAATGGAACTAGACAGGGATGTCCTTTGTCTCCACTGCTGTACGTTCTATCTTTTGGAATCTCTGGCTACAATAAGGAATGACATAAAAGGTATTAGGAAAGGAGATACAGAGCATAAGGTGGCAGTTTATGCAGATGACATGCTGTTCTATGTGGGAAATCCAAGGATAACATTGCCAAATTTAATGAAATCATTGAAAGAATATGGGGAGATGTCAAATTTAAAAATGAATCCAACTAAAACAGAGATTTTAAATATAAATCTTTTAAATAGCGAGAAAAATATACTGCAGGAGGAATTTCCTTTTGTATGGAGAGAAACAGAATTAAAATATTTAGGTATAAAATGAACTATCTTCCAAGAATTTATATAGATCAAATTATATCCCAGTATTAAATGAGATTAAGGATGAATTAAGAAAACTAGGTGGGGGAACTCTGTCATGGATAGGTCGTAAAAACCTGATAATAATAGTAATTGTTCCTAAAATTCTATACAAATTCCAAATGATACCAATTAAACTACCAGAAGTATATTTTAGAATAATTTAAAAAATGTTAACAAGATTTATTTGGAGGAATAAAAACCTAGAATAAGTTATGAAATCTTAAGTAGAAATAATCAGAAAGGTGGACTGGGAGTTCCAGACTTAAAAAGACACTATAACTCTGTAATACTGACAAGAATTTTTGATTGGACACATAATTCACATGGGAAAAGCTGGGTAAAAATTGAAAATACACTAAGTCACACAAGCCTTAGAATTGTATGGTTACTCCCACAATTCCGAGGATTAGCAGATAGCAAAAGTTTTTTCACACTTGATGTGTTAAGAGTATGGGATGTTATACATAAACAAAAGGGGTGGGAATATAATTCACTGTTAATGCCCTTATGGTCCACAGAGAATTTTCCTCCAGGTAAAGAAAGTGTCATTGGGAAGTGGATAAAGAAGGAAGACATACGATTGAGAGATGTAATGGTGGGGGAGGAAATAGGTTCACTTAAGGATTTGGAAAAAAAAGACGGAAATATTTACGAGAATTGATGAGTGACATTATTTTCAGTTGAAACACTTTATAGGGAAGCTCCCAAGGCCATTGAGAACAAGAGAGGATTGGAACCCTTTTGAGCACCTATTAGACACATGGGGAGATGGGAAACACGGGATTTCTAAAATATATAAGATTCTCACTGGAATAATTATGGATTTAAGTCCATCATTTATAGAGAAATGGGAAAGGTATATAGGATTAACAATAGATGTGGAAAAGCAAAAGAAAAAATATACCGTAGTTTAATCCACGAAAATGTAAATATGAAGGAGGTAGAGATGAATTATAAATGTTTGGCAAGATGGTATATTACACTGAGTGTAGCACATAGATTGAATAGAGATAATTCACCTTTATGTTGGCGTGGATGTGGGAGTAGAGGTACAATGTATCACATTTGGTGGGAGTGTCCTAAAATTCAAGAGTATTGGGGGAAAATAGTATGCCTGATTCAGAAAATAATGGAGGTTGATATTCCAATAGACCCAGAGATTTGCCTTTTTCATGGTACTAAGCTTTCGGTTAAGAAATATAAAAAATATGGTTTATTGTACTATCTGAATGCAGCAAAGGGATTGATACCCAAGTTTTAGAAGAAACAGGAGGTATCAAAAATAAAGGATTGGGTAAACAGGGTGGATCAGATATATAGATTAGAAGAACTTTACCACTTGAGTGAAGATAAGATGGAGAGTTTCCATGTAAATTGGATAAGATGGGAGGAATTTAAAGGGTCAGAATTAATCCTGGCGTATATGGGGGATTAATCTAGAAATAATGTGGATATATTCTTGAATCAGGATCTCCAGAGTGAGTAGGAAGGATGCAGAGCGGAGGTTTTGGTGGGTTAGAGGGGGTATGTGGTTTAGTGGAGGGGGGGGGAATATTAAGACTAAGGTTAATAATTATATATGATGACAAGCAAACTAGAGGATGTTTTTTGTGTTTATTTTTTTAAATGGTTTGTCTGTATAAATTTGTAATTTGAAAATTTAATAATAAAAGATTTAAATTAAATTAAAAAAAAAAGAAGATATTTAGTCGTATGTTAGCAGATAGATTGGCCCCTATTATATCCTCCTTGGTGACACCTGATCAATCGGGATTTAGGCTGGCCATACACTATACAAATTTCTACCCAATTTCCTTTAGATTTAGCTTCAACTATGTAGTACAAGGGCCTGCCTAATTGGATACAATTGAAAGTGTCATTTCGGTTTGATCTCATATCATATGGTTTTTGGTAAATCTTTATGTCTCACATTGAATTTTATTCAAGATGCTAACCTGTTGTTATTAACCCTAGACATTAATAAGGCCTTTGATAGTGTCCTTTGGCCATATCTGTTTTTGTTGTTGCAGAAATTGGGTTTTAGTGACAAATTTCTTTCTGGTGTACAGGCTTTATATAATTGTCCCCAAACGAGGATTAGACTCCCGGTTTGTAATTCAGACCTTTTTACCTTGTGTAGAGGCACCCGACAGGGTTGTCCGCTCTCGCCCTTACTGTTTGCGCATGCTTTGAAACCCTTGGCTATTACTATAAGGTCACACCCTGATATTACAGGGTATATGTCGGGGAGCGAGGACACACAAGGAGGTGCAATTAAATGTAGGTTTATTATACAAAAACAAGACAGAGTCTATGCAAGTGCAACAGCAACAGCGCATGACTTGGTAGAACAGTAGCCAGGAAGGATGGTTGCCAGAGCCGGGGTCAGAAGCCAGGAAGGATGATCGCCAGAGCCAGGGTCAGAAGCCAGGAAGGATGGTTGCCAGAGCCGGAGTCAGAAGCCAGGAAGGATGGTCACCAGAGCCGGGGTCAGAAGCCAGGAAGGAGTCTTGCCAAAGCCGAGTCGGTATCCAGGAGAGCAATGAGAAACTAAACAGGAGCTTGCTGCTGTGCAACAGACAGGACACGAATGCAATGGACAGCTGCAAACAGCAGACTTATATGTGATAAGCTGCCACCTCCTGGGGGAGGAGCCGCAGAGGGCTGAAAGCATAAATGATCCCACAATGCTTTGCAGACACCTAAAATGGATGCCAGCACATGGAGCAGCACAAGCCCTGAGGAAAGGCAGGACCTTGACAGTATCCGCTCTTGGGTTTCACAATTTAAGTTATGTATGTATGCTGATGATGTTGTGCTTTTTCTTACCAACCCATTGGTATCCTTTCCTAATTTATGCACTCTGTTGAATGATTTTGCATCCATATCAGGTCTCTCCGTGAATTTCTCTAAATCTGTTCTTATGCCTATTAATGTTACTGAGTCTGTGGGGGAATCCATCCATGGTTCTTTCACGTTTCGGTGGACCACAGATTAGTTTCTATACGTTGGTATTTGCCGCACACCCAAGTACTCTGAGCTATTTGCAGCCAATTACCCACCATGTGTGTCTTGTCTCTACTTAAGATCTGGCATGGGTCTTCGTTTCTGGGTAAAGTCACAGCTGTGAAAATGAACATCTTACCTAAACTCCTCTATTTATTTTGAGCGCTCCCATTGTCAGTCTCTAAACCGTATTTGGATCACTTTCAGAGTGATTAATAACTTTATTTGGCGAAATAAATGTCCTCATTTTACCAAGCTTGTTCTATATAAATCGCAAAGTCAGAGGGGCTTAGGCCTTCCCAACTTTTGGCTTTATTATCTATATGCTTGTTTTTCTCAATTAGCATAATGGGTGACTGTTAACTCTCCGACATCCTGGGTCAGATTTGAATCTCAATCTATACGCCCATTTTATTTACCGGGTCTATTGTGGTCAAATACTCCACCTTGTTCGCTGTTGATATATAATTTGGTTGTGTCCCACTCTTTGGCACTTTGGTCCGGTTATAAATCTAAATCGGGTCTTATCTCTTCAGCCCCACCAGGTTCGACATTTTTTGGTAATCTGCGTTTTCCCATCGGGTTTACATTTCCATAGGCTTTTCACTGGTGGTACGACCATCAGATTTTCAGCATGGTGGGGCTTTTATATCCTATGATATGCTATGTATGATGTTTCACATCCCGATTTGTGAGCATTTTCGCTATCGACAAATTCGACACTTTTTCGGTTCCCACTTTGGTTTGGTGCCCTAGTCCCATTTACTTATTTTGAACGTATCAGTCATGATTCACCCTAGGGTAGGGGTCTTATCTCAGATTTATATTGCTCATTCTTACAGATCATTTTTCCCTTGCCCCCTTTGTATAGACAGAAAAAGGGAGAATGAGTGTGGGGTTACGTTCTCTGATGAGGACTGGGTTTCCATGGTGGAGAATATACGGAAGGGATCTAGATCTTTCGGTTCGTGATATGGTCCTGAAGGTTTTAACTCGTTGGTACTATACCCCCTCTAGACTTCATGTCATGTTTCCGGGAACATCGCACCTTTGCTTTAGGGGGTGTGGCTTGGTTGGTACCTCGTACATGTTTTTGGACTTGCCCTGGTCTTTTCTTGATCTGGCGTAGGATTTTGAAGGTGGCTTCTGCTTTGGCGGGTTCTCCGGTGGATTCATCCTTGCAAATTTGCTTATTGGGATCCCAGTAAACCAAATGAGGCTAATTCACACTATCTGAAATTCCACCCCATGGGCCACTGCCCTTTATTGGAAGTCTCCAGTGGTCCCTTTGGCTTCTGTCTTACGGAGAGTTGATATGGTTATGCTTATGGAACGTATTCAATATACGTTGCTGGATGGGATGCATTTATTCAACAGGAAATGGGATGGTTGGAGAACGCATCGACACTTATTAGTCAATTGATGGTATATCATGGGTTGTTTTGTACCAAACCTTTTATTTATCTTGTGGTTGTTCTGCCGATATTATTGACTACCTCTTTTATGTTATGTTTATTTCTTATATATGCTTTTTTTCAAGCTGTTTATTCTACCTCACTAAATGGTTTTTGTAGTCTATCTACTAATAAAAACGTTTGTAAACAAAAAAAAAAATGATTTAATGAAAAACAGATTACAGGGCCTTTAAAGCTGGATGGGTATGGATTATTTTTTAAGAATAAAGATAAACTTTAGTTTCAGATTAAGCAGTAAAAGGGTGCCTGAGCAGGTGTGATTGCCAGCTAAGTGTTGACTTGCATAAGTGAATTAAGCTAGTCAGTGAATGCCCCTCTCTCCTCAGAAGAGTAGTGCTGCGCAGGGCAGTGTGTGTGGACATTCAAATTAAAAAAATAAACATTGAGCGCTATAGCTATGGAAGCAGCTGGCACAAAAAGATAGTGACAAAAATCTCAATATCAAAGTAAATGCAAAACAGTGCAGCGCATAAAAAAACTAACAAAGTGAAACAATTCAGTGAATAAAACAAAATAAATGTGTCATGAGTATAACAATCATAATAGTAGACAATAAAATCCTTCTAGTAAAAATATAGAGAGCGGTGATGTCAATCACGACCAATAGTGCTCAGTCCCACAAAGTGCTCTGTATCCGGTGCAAGGTCCTCCACCACTATGCACTCACCAGAAAACTACTTGGTCAGTAGCATGTATATCATGAGGTCTATGCCATCCACATTCCAGCTACTTTACCAGTCAGATTAGGTCCTGAGGGAAAAAAGCTAATAGCCTCTGCTTCTGGTCTGAATGAAATGCAGCAGATCCTGCATGGAAGGTCATGTGGTTCAATTATGGTACTACTTTCTGAAAAACGCCCCTTTGTAAGTTCTCACAGTCCTCCAATCGGAGTTTCTGACCCAGCTAGCAGAACAGGAAGTACCTGTCTGTTACAGTGTCACGTCAATACTGTATCTCTGTCACCTCTCCCCAGTGTCTTCAGATAGACTGTTGTACTTTCTGGTGTCTCCCCTTCTCAGCTCTAGCAGATCCCTCCTGTCTGCTGGAGTCAGTGCAACAGTGTGTGTGAACAGACATGGAGGGAGGGTGTTTGATGAGAAGTGAATGAGTCACTGTTGTACAGTTAGAGATGGCTATTTCTATATATTCAGGTATATCAGCACAGGAAGAGACTGGAAGCATTAGGGAAACTCCCTAACAAATAGAGGCCTGTAGTAGTAAATATTTTTCTCTCATCTACATTTAATTTGTAAAGTTTGAGAACGATTATTTTGCTATATACAGGTGTACCTCCATTGAAAATAATGCCTCAGTTTACAATTTGTTTATGAATTTTTTTTGTAATACGAAGTTTATGTTGGTGCCAATTTTTAAATGCAATTGCAGGCTTTTTTTTTCTTCACTATATCTCACAAAATTAGCCGTCACTTTCCCCAGAGCTAAAGGATACGTTGTTTCTTTTATCTTGGAAAATAAACTAAAAAGAAATTTTCTTTCTTTTAGCTGAGGGGAAAGTGACAGCTGATTCTCTGAGCTATAGTGAAGAAAAAAAAGCTGTTAATTACATTTAAAAACTGGCACTGACCTATAGTGACAGCAACTTTTTTTTACTTTGTTCTGACCTCAGGAATGGATTAATTGGTTTTCAGTGCATTCCTATAGGAAACGGCTTTCAGTTTACGAATTTTTCGCTATACGAAACATCTAGGAGAACGCATTACATTTATAAACCGAACTACACTTGTATAATGAAACTTTTGAAATTAGGAATTCCATTGGCTATATGCCTTCATGGCTATATGCCTTCATGTCATTTCTTTTAAGATTTTGGGATTGACCTACTTATTTTACCACTTATTGACATTAAAAATTGGCTGTTTGGGGATGCAATTGTGTCTGACTGAAGCTGTTGTCGTTGGCTGATCCTCTATTTGGGTATCAAATTTTGACTTCACCTTCTTCCTCACCTGATTTGGGGCAAATGCAACCTTGTCTATATGCATGTATGTATCTGGGATGAAGTTTTATGATTTGCTTATTTATTTTCATGGTTCTGCTTAGAAAAAGCTATTCCAGATTGCTATATATACGTGGCTCCTGAAGAAGAGGATTACGTCCAAGAAACGTGGTGAGCCTTTATATTTGAAGCTGTAACATCTAATGGTGGACATGCATTGTTTTCCCCCTTTGTAACTCTGCAATAGGGATACAACGTTTTGTTTTAATTGAAGAGATTCTTTGTTCTGTTTTGTTTTGTATACAGTATGAAAACAATGAATGCTCTAACACTCTTTAATATGAAAAAATAATACAAGAAAGGAATATGTCTGCATTCTAAGAAAAGTGTTGTGCCTTGAAAATCCCATTTAGCAATTTGTATTTTTTGTGGTCTGATACAGAAAGGGATGTGTCACTTTTAGCCAATCGGTAGTTGTACAGTGAGAGATGGTGTTTGAACAAGCAGGGACAACTCACATCCAGGAGACTCCTTCAGCATTCCATAGATCCCAGCGGGAACAGGGGGAACCAATATCATGGAAAAGTGGCAGCACAGTCAGGAGAAATTTACAGAATCAACCAAAAATTTAAAAAAAAAACAAAAAAAACCCAGCAGACGCATGCACACTCTACTATTAGTTTCAAGTTTATGAAAAAAAAACATTTTAATATAATTTTAATTAGGAAGACCATAATATCTTCAGTAGTCAAAAGATATGAATCTGACTTCCAAACAACCTATAAAGTTTAACTGTACTGTAACAGTAAATTTTTTCTAAAATGTAAAAAAAACTGTTTCAGATTGTATACTCACCACCTCCCGCCCAGCCCGGAGTGCCGTTAGGTCCTGTGTATCCCCATCAACTGAAAGACAAAAAAAGTTAAGATAACTATATATCCCCAGGGCTTTTGCCAATCAATATCCAATGCACAAATGTAAATTCAAGATTATACTAGCATTTCTTTTTAAAATTACTAATATTTAAAAAATACTACATTGACCATTATTTGTGTAGGGATGTTCACAATGACTTACCAACTGTTTCAATGGTTGTGTTCCTCTTCTGCTGCATCTGTGGATCCTGTGAATTTTTTTCAGTTTTAATTACCTGGCTGTATATTGCTTCCTGTGTACAAATCATAAAAAAAATTACAAAAAGCAATGTGCAAGGATAATACATACTATAGACTATGACACGGGATTAATCAGCTGTGACTGTTAAAATGTCCCTGGTTTGCTAACACTAAACACCATAAGTGAAAAAAAAGTCCACGTGAACACACAAAAAAGTGCAGTTAGGATGAGCATTAGTCCCCTGCCTGAACCCACCCCTCCCTCCCTCAGGTGCAAAACTCCTGAAGGGGTAAGACCTGTCCGACCCCTCTCCTCAAGGTCAGCCAAAGCTGACCAACGAGTTTTAGGTGGGGTCCTAAAGAGAGACTCCCCCACCCCCAAGGCAGGGGAAGAAAAAATCGAATGGCCACACATCTTAGCACTAGACTTCAGGGTAGGCCCGAAGACCCACACCCTACCATCCTATTAAAAAAGGAACACATACATTATTACTATTATTATTGCGACTATGGCGCAAAACCAGATCCCAACAAGCGTTCACCCAATCCGCCTTCCTCACCTACACTGCCTCCCTCCATGCTCCCAAGCAAGACTACTTTGTAACCCTCATCAATACCCTCTCCTCCAGTCCTCGCCGGCTCTTCTCTACTTTTGACTTTCTACTCTCTCCGCCCCCACTTCCACCCAGTACCTCACTCACCGCCCACCAGATTGCTAACCACTTCCAAAGCAAGATCGATGTAATTTGTAGGGACATCACCACTGCTCAGACTTCCGCCCCACCTAGCATCCCTCACGCGAAAACCCCCTCAACACTCCTCTCCTTCAACCTCGCCACTGTCCAGACCTCCACCCGCCCAACATTCCTCACACTAAAACCCCCTCAACACTCCACTCCTTCGACCCTGCTACCACTGAAGAGGTCACCAAGGTCTTCTATGAAGCTCGCCTTACCACCTGCCCCCTTGACCCTGTCCCCACACAACTCCTATTATCACCCTCCTCCTCCATCCTACGCTCCCTCACTCACATCTTTAATCTCTCCCTCTCTACTGGCGCATTCCCCTCCCCTCTGAAGCACGCGCACATCACTCCCATACTTAAAAAACCCTCCCTGGATCCCACCGACCTAAACAACCTTAGACCCATCTCTCTGTCGCCTTTTACATCCAAACTCCTTGAGCGCTTAGTCTATAATTGCCTGAGTTCCCACCTCACCGACAACAACCTCCTTGATCCCCTACAGTCTGGCTTCTGTCCCCTACACTCCATCGAAACCGCCCTACTCAAACTCACCAACGACCTGCTAACTGCCAAAGCTAATGGCCACTACTCAGTGCTCCTACTCCTGGACCTCTCCGCGGCTTTCAACATGGTCGACCACCCCCTCCTCAAAAAAAAACTATACTCCCTTGGCCTCAGGGACTCTGCTCTCTCCTGGCTCTCTTCCTATCTGTCACAGCGCTTCTTCAGTTCTTCTTTACCTATAACGCTGCCACCTCCCCCTCACTCACCCTCTCTGTTGGGGTCCCTCAAGGTTTTGTCCTAGGGCCCCTTCTCTTCTCCATCTACACCTCCTCCCTTGGCCAACTGATACACTCCCACGGCTTCACCTACCATCTCTATGCCGATGACACATAAATCTATCTCTCCTCCCCTCACCTCACCCCTTCAGTCTCCGCCCGAATCACTAGCCTTCTGAACGACATATCAGATTGGATGTCACTCCACTTCCTCAAATGAAACCTTTCCAAAACCGAGCTCCTAGTTTTTTCCCCCAGCCCGCGCCCCCCCCCCCTCCCCGACTTCTCCATCACTACCAACAACGCCACCATCAGCCCGACCCCCCAAGCCAGAGTACTAGGTGTCATTCTAGACTCCAATCTGCCTTTCCAGCCCCAGGTCCAATCGCTGACAAAATTCATGTAGACTCCACCTCCGCAACATCTCCAAAATACGTCCGTTCCTAACCCCAGAAACTACAAAGCAACTCATTCACTCCCTTATTATATCACGACTTGACTACTGTAACTCCCTCCTCACCAGCCTACCTCATCAGAGACTATCCCCGCTTCAGTCTATCCTGAATTCTGTGGCCAGACTCATCCACCTTACTAACCGCTCCGTATCCGCCACCTCCCTCTGCCAATCCCTCCACTGGCTTCTGATTGCCCAACGCATAAAATTCAAATTACTAACATTGACATACAAAGCTGTTCATAACACTGCCCCAAACTACATCACCGACCTGATATCCATTTACCACCCAAAACGTACTCTCTGCTCCTCACAAGACCTCCTACTCTCTAGTTCCCTAGTCTCCTCCTCCCATGCCCGTCTCCAGGACTTCTCCAGGGCTTCCCCCATCCTCAGGAACTCACTACCCCAATCCATCAGACTGTCACCTACCCTCCTCACCTTTAGGTGCACCCTGAAAACCCATCTCTTCAGGGAAGCCTACCCCGCCCTTGCCTAATTGCCAATCTCCTCCACTCTTCCTACCACTCCATCCCCCACAGCTATTTCCTCAATTAGCACTATTCCACCCCTCCTAAATTGTAAGCTCCAAAGAGCAGGGCCCTCGAACTCCTCGTGTATTATTGTATTGTTACTGTGCTGTCTCGTGTACTATCTCCCATTATAATGTACAGCGCTGAGCAAACGGTTGGCGCTATATAAATGCTGTATAATAATAATTATTATTATTATTATACAGAATTTATATAGCGCCAACAGTTTGCTCAGCGCTTTACAATATAAGGGAGACAGTACAATTACAATACATTTCAGTACAGAAGGAATGTGAGGGCCCTACTCGTGGAGCTTACAATCTAAAGGAAGGGGGAGATGATACAAAAGGTGATAGCTGTGGGGGATGATCTGGTGGAGGTGATTCAAGTACAGTTCTTAGGTGGAGGTGGGGTAGGCTTCCCAGAAGAAGTGCGTTTTCAAAGATCGCCTAAAGGCAGACAGGGTGGGGGCTGGCTGGACATGCTGTGGTAGGGAGTTCCAGAGGATGGGAGAGGCTCTGGAGAAGTCTTGAAGGCAAGCGTGGGTGAAGGTGATGAGGGAGCTAGAGAGGAAGATATAATGGGAGGAGCGGAGTGGGCTATTTGGCCGATATCTGTGGATGAGGTTGGTGATGTAGCTAGGGACAGTGTTGTGGATGGCTTTGTAGGCTGTGGTTAGTATTTTCAGTTATTGGAAGCCAGTGAAGGGATTGGCAAAGAGGGGCAGCAGACACTGATCGGTTGGAAAGGTGTATGAGTCTAGCAGCAGCATTTATAATAGACTGAAGGGGGGATAGCCTGTGTAACGGTAGACCAGTGAGGAGAGAGTTGCAGTAATCGAGTCGGGATATAACCAAGGCGTAAATAAGTTGTTTTGCCCCAAAAACACCACTCAATAAGTTCCAAAAATATATTGACATTCGGAAGTATGTCAGGCAACTATCCCTCAAAAAGTACTTTTATAATAAATCAGTTGTACTAAACACACATAACACTATGACTATTAACTCCAATCTAAGAAATGCGTCTACATTTAATCCCCCTCCACAAACCAATACGTATATCAACGCATTTCGGGATACTGTCTTCAAAGATTTAGAATCTTTAAAAATAAAACCAGTGAGTAGATATGACCCTTCAAAAAAAGCGATTGAATCCTTATTAGAAAGAAAGGACCTGGTGATAAGGCCGGCTGACAAGGGGGGAGGAGTAGTAGTCCTAAATAAATCAGACTATATTAAGGAAGTAAATAATATTTTGGATGGTAAAGAAACTTACCTACCTCTATCTAAGAATCCCCTGGGATTATACAGGAAAACTTTGAAAAGGATTATTCAACAAGGATATGATAAGCATATTCTGACTAAGAGAGAAACACTTTATCTCTGTCCATCAGCACCCAGGCTTCCTGTCATGTATATCCTCCCTAAAATGCATAAAACCCCCCCGGTAGGCCAATCATTAGCGGCATAGGATCACTTTGTTCTAGAATTGGTGAATATATCAACTATTTCCTACAGCCGCTTGTTACCAAAACCCCTGCTTATATAAAAGATACTAAGCAGGTACTCCAGGAGATCAGTAATATGACTACAGATACCTCTACATTTCTTGTGACTGCAGATGTAACCTCCCTGTATACTAACATAGCACACTCTGATGGGATGGAGGCGGTACAATTCTTTTTAAATGATTTTAATGACATGTCTGTCCCACAAAAATAATTCATTTTACTTCTTTTAGATTTTGTGATGACGAAAAACTATTTTTGGTTTAACCACCGGTTTTATCTCCAAACTAAAGTTGTTGCAATGGGGGCTAAATTTGCCCCCAGCCTGGCCAATCTTTTTATGGCCAGGTGGGAGGAGGATGTCATCTATGCCAGAGATTGGCCTGAGGTTTCTTTCTATAAACAATATATAGATGGCATCTTCCTCATCTGGAACGGAGAAGAACAGTCTCTTTTAAACTTTTTTACTACTTTGAATTTTAATACATTGAATATTAAATTAACTTTTAATTATAGTAAAAGTAGTATTAATTTTTTAGATCTGACTTTAAACAACCAAAATGGTAGCATCACGACAGAAACACATTTCAAACTTACAGACAGGAATAGTTACATTCCGACAGACAGCTGCCACCATACATGTTGGCTACGGAACATACCCAAAGGCCAATTCGACACAACTGCACTGATTATAGTACTTACCAGAAACAAGCGTCAATTATTAAAATGAAGTTTTTAGAAAAAGGATATGGCGAACCTGAACGAGATCAAGTGATGGAACAGATTGGCAGATCTAGTCGCAATACCATGTTAAATAACGAAACTATATAAAGACCTAAGAAAATTTGTCTTTTTGTAACGGGTTACTCTATCCAATATAAAGCCATAACTAAGATTATCAATAATAATTGGAAAATTTTGAAGTCTGATCCGGTGCTTGGCACTTTATTACCAGAGAAACCAAAGATTACATTTAGAAGAGCTACTTCCCTCAGGAATACTATATCCTCTAATATTACTGACCCCCCCAAAAATACCACATTATTTCCTAACCTAAAAGGTTTTTACCCATGTAGGAAATGTGTAATTTGCAGATGTAGCAAATTCACAAATAAATGTCAAAATTTTAACTCTACTGCTAAGTGCACTACGTATACTATAGATCAATGGTTCTCAACCTTCCTAATGCCGCGACCCTTTAATACAGTTCCTCGTGTTGTGGTGACCCCCAACCATAAAATTATTTACCCAGTAATTATAATTCATGAAGTATCATGCTTTCTACACAGTAGCGGCTTTCTACACAGTAGCGGCTTTCTACACAGTAGCGGCTTTCTACACAGTAGCGGCTTTCTACACATCGGAAATACGTGTTTTCCGATGGTCTTAGGCGACCCCTGTGAAAGGGTCCTTCGACCCCCAAAGGGGTCGCGACCCCCAGGTTGAGAACCACTGCTATAGATGATCTCATTACATGTACTAGCAAAAACGTGGTCTATCTCCTTCAGTGTCCTTGTAAATTACAATACGTAGGACGCACAACAAGATGTTTGAAAGATAGACTCAGGGAACATGTTAGTAACATTAAAAAAGGGTATAAGGAACATTCCTTGTCACATCATTATAAAAAGCGACACAATAAAGACCCTTCCTCCCTTATTTTTATGGGTATAGGAATTATTAACACCCACTGGAGAGGATCTAATAATAAGAGATCTGTGTCGCAATTAGAGTCAAAATGGGTTTATGAGCTTAGTTCCCTACACCCTAAAGGGTTAAATATTGATTTCGATTTAAACTGTTTTATAGATAATAGCTAACATATATTTGTTTTCTTGGGTCCTTTCTATTTCACTATGTTTCTATTCCACTATGTTTTATTGCGCCACCCATAAGCCCATATATGAGACACGTTAGTCTCTATCTTCTGAAATAGTTAGCGGCATCGCAGCTTGTTATGTGTGCGCGCGCGCACACACGAGACATCACAGTCTCTTCCTTTCTATTGCCTGTATGATCTATGGCAAAATGGCGCCGACACATCGCGCATGCGGAAATAGCCGGCAAAATGGCGACCGCGATCATTACGAGGCGCCATTTTCAAATATAAATAGTAGTAGCAGAACATCCTAGCTGTAAGCCCTGCACCCTATGATGATGAGCATCGCTCGAAACGCGTCAGTGGGGCTACAGTAGCTGGACATCTAGCCACCGCTGGTGGCCATCCTGAATTTTATATGGTCAGTGTTGTTTTTTTCCTATGCGTTTTTGCACACGTTCATACCTACCTGTTTGCACCTATTTGTAAATAAATTATCTTTGCGGTATCACGCTATGGTGTGTCCCGCAGAACCTGCACTTTAAAGGAACCTTTGAACGTGTTTCACATCTGAGTACTACACCTGAGACGTGACCAGAATACGCACAGGATCGTGACCCTTATTTGAATGCTGATGACCTCGCACACACCTGGTGAGACAGGCAAATCTCAAAGGCGTATTTTTACGCACTTCTGGTGAGTGTGCAATTTACTCATTTATTTCATTTACCACTTTGGATCAAGTCCTCCACGCACAAATTTTAGGATCATATTGGATCATCACGTGGGCTTTTCATACTGGGACATTGATTTCATTTATTATTAGTCACCATTAGTGACATGTGACTTTGCTATATCCATTGATTCATCTGGTACTTGATTTTTAGCACTGCACTTATTTTGTTATATGTCATTTTGAAGGTGTTGTTTGGTTACCTTTTAGTGTTCTAGCCGCTACATCCTACCCTTATTTCTGATAGTGCTCATATTACCGCTTTTTTACCTAGATAGATTTGGGTGTCATCAGCATAGAGGTGGTATTGGCAGCCATGAGAGGTTATCAGTTGGCCCAGGGAGGAGGTATAGAGAGAGAAAAGGAGGGGCCCAAGAACAGAACCTTGGGGTACCCCAACAGAAAGGGGAAGAGGAACGGAGGAGGAGGAGTTGTATGTGACACTGAAAGTGCACTGAGAAAGGTAAGAGGAGAACCAGGAGAGAGCAGAGTCACGGAGGCCGATGGAGTGGAGTTTACTGAGGAGGAGCGGGTGGTCGACTGTGTCAAAGACAGCGGAAAGTTCAAGGAGTATGAGTATGGAGTAATGGCTGTTGGTTTTAGCAGTTAGTAGGTCATTAGTGAGTTTTAGTAGGGCAGTTTCTGTGGAATGTTGTGGGCGGAAGCCAGACTGTCGGGGATCAAGAAGGTTGTTGTCGGTGAGGTAGCAGTTCATATGGTTGTGAACAAGGCGCTCAAGAAGTTTGGAGGCAAACGGGAGCAGGGAGATGGGTCTTAAGTTATTCAAACAGGTGGGGTCCAGCGAGGGTTTTTTGAGAATGGGGGTAACCAGTGCATGTTTAAGTGGGGAGGGAAAGGTGCCCATGGAGAGTGAGAGGTTGAAGATGTGAGTTAGAGAGTTTAGTATAGAGCAGGAAAGAGGCTGCAACAGTCGTGAGGGGACAGGATCCAGGGGACAGGTGGTGAAGTGGGCCTTGGAAAGGAGATTGGTAACTTCCTTGGAGGTAACAGGGTCGAAGGAGGAGAGTGTTGTGTTTGGTGTTGGGCCTGGTATGTTGGTTAGAGGAGGAAGCTAGACACTGGAGATTTCATCATGAATTGTGTCGATCTTCTTGAAGTGACTGGCAATCTCCTTTGCAGTAAGTAAGTTGGTGGGTGGAGGCAGTGGAGGGTGGAGCAAGGAATTAAGGGTAGAGAAGAGTTGACGAGGATTGGATGAGAGGGTCTTGATGAGAGTGTTCTAGTAGGTTTGCTTAGCAGCGTGGAGGCTGGAGTTGTATTTAAGAAGAGCAGATTTGTAGAGGGTAAAGTCTTTCAGGGATTTAGTTTTACGCAATGCTCGCTCAAGAGTGCGGCTGCGTCTCTTGAGACTTCTGGTGCCATCTGTTTGCCAGGGTTGAGACAGGCGAGGCCTGGTTCTGCGTGTAGAAAGAGGAGCAAGAGCGTCCAGGGAGGATGATAGATAGTTGTTGTAGGCAGATGTGGCCAGCTCTGGGCAGGACAGGGGTGCAATTTCATCATAGAGGCACTCAGTAGTGGAGTGAAGAAGGTCAGGGCTGAGGTGATGGAGGTTTCTACAGGTGATGGTTTGCTGGTTGGAGGCATGCCCTGTGGGTGGGGTGAAATGCGTCGACGCACTTTAGGTCTGCCGTACTGACGTCCCGTGTCATATCCGGTGAGTGGAACGCACGCCGAGCGGTGTGTTCCAAGCGGCCATCTTGAATACTGTTTGAATGTTATCCTGTCATCCCCTGCTGATCAGGCTGTGAGGTCTCTACTATAAAGCTTGGAAATATTGGATTTTATGTGAGCCTATGGAGGCAATAAAATGCTGTTTTTTCTTCTGACAAATGTGAGTGGTCTGGCTATGCTTTTTTTAGCACATAATAGTATTAGCAGGATTACACTATTTTTTTATTTCTTTCCCTTGCACTGCTGTGGAGTCTGGAGTGAGGACAAGGTAGGAGCTAGTGGAAGGATTTCTTCCCAAATCCTATATGGTGGAAAGGAGTCCAGGAGGCTTAGAGGGGGCTTGGGATCCCTTTATATCCCAAAAGGTGTATTACTCACCTTTATCTGGTGAGTGCGGTTAATATTGTTTTTTTCACTGGTGAATGGTGGAAGTACTCTTCTGGTTTGGACATTTTGTTTTTTCTATTTATTTTTTCACTACCTGTTTTTGGGAAAAGGACATTTAGAATTTTTTATAAAATATATATTTTTTTGATTTGGACATTTTTATTGATTTTATCACTCTCAAAGTTTATTATTTGAATTAAGGGGTTTATTTGCCCTGTTTTTTGTCTCTAGAAGTTAGTAGTAGTAGGAGGGTGAGGGAGGTGAGGTGAGAGATGGAATCGAGAGAACCTGTGTTTGAGAGACCAGTGGATGTTGAGTGGGCCTTGCCCTACTACTATCTCTCTCCCTTTTTTTTTCCCCTGTTCCCCCCCCCCACCTATTTACCTATTTTTCCCTTTTTTTGATCCTGGGTAAAGTTGGTTCGGGTGGGTAAAGTCTATAGAAGTACACATTAATGAGAGATCTTGGTGGAGCTACCCACTGCCCACTCGGCTGAGTGTGCAGGGCAATGGCGAGACTGGTCTCTCTTTTGGTTGTATGACTGACACATGTACCGGTCTGCAAATATTTAAACAGATGATCACATGACTGGATCCCTTTTTCTTTTAAGATTATCTCTGTGTTTTGCTGGAAGCCCTTCATTTTTAAGGTGGCTTCTCCAGTATTTGTTTTTTCTTATCTGCCTGCTTGTAACCTTGTGGAAAAAGCAAATCTTCTGGGTTTGACAAATAAGGAATGCAAAAAAAACCCCTCATAGGCAGTTGGATAGAGGGCCACATCCCTCTCCCATATCCTGTTTCCTTCCCTGTCTTTCCCTTGTCTCCCCCGTTCCCCTTTTTTTCCTCTCTCTCTCTTCCCTCTTTAACTATTTCAAGTTCTCCTTTAGTCCCTTTCCTTATTTACTGTCTCTTGATTTTGGAAAACCTCAAGCTGGGTGTTCTTTTTTTCCCCTGCTGGCAGAATCTGATATCCAGTTTCTTGCAGGATTATCATCTTAGTTCCATTCATGGGCAGTTTCTTCAAGACTATGATATATATGGCAAAGAAGGATGTTATACTGTATCATGCAAATTCTTTGCTTGAGTGGTAATGTTTTTCGTTTGTGTTGTTGTCCTGCATATACCATAAATCCTGCCTACCATAAATAAAATAATAATAATTTAAAAAAAACACACTCTCTCTACCTCCCTCTCTAGCCTTCTCCATCTCTCTCTTCCCCCTCTCTCTCCTCCTTCTCTCCCCTCCCCTTCTATCTTTCCCTCTGCCCCCTAACCTTATCTTGCTGGCTTCTATACTCTATATGATATACCATATGTTTATGACTCCTGACTAGAGATGAGCGAATCGAACTTGGCGAAGTGGAATTCGTTTCGAATATTAGGAAAAATTCGATTCGCACCGAATCCGAAAATTAGCAAACTTCGGATGCACGAATCAAATTTTTCCCGATCGGCCGATTTTCATCCCTTCTACAGCCGGCAAAAAGTGTCCCTGCAGAGAGCTCCGCTATTTCTGACAGTTCTCTGACAGTTCCTTCACATTTACAGCGGTTGAAACATTGTATCTATTTGTTTCCATTTAGTATACAGATGTTTTTATTCGGAAACAAATAGATACAATGTTTCAACCGCTGTAAATGTGAAGGAACTGTCAGAGAACTGTCAGAAATAGCGGAGCTCTCTGCAGATACACTTTTTGCTGTACTGGAATTCTTCTTCTTTTCATTCTTCTTCTTCTTTTCATTCTTCTTCTTCTTCTTTTCATTCTTCTTTTCATTCTTCTTTTCATTCTTCTTCTTCTTCTTTTCATTCTTCTTCTTCTTCTTTTCATTCTTCTTCTTCTTCTTTTCATTCTTCTTCTTTTCATTCTTCTTCTTCTTCTTCTTCGTCGTGCCCCGTGACTGCCCAAATGAGTGAAGTGTGCGGTGATTCTAAGATCGAGGGCACTCATCTGCATGTCATACTGACTGACAGTATTATTTCTCTTCCCCAGCAGACTCCAAGGGCATTTAAATTAAAGGTACAGTGTTCTGCACTAATATAAAGGCTCTCTGAAGCCTAGAAACCCTTTTAATAAGTTAAATTCGCAGCGAATAAATTCGCATCGAATCGAATTTCTTCCACAAATTCGGCGAATCAGCCGAATCGAATTTTTGAATAATTCGCTCATCTCTACTCCTGACACATACACCATGTTGTACCTTACACAGTCCTGGCCAAAGTAAGCATTGTCTCAATGTTTGCTGGTTTTAAAGAAGTTCTTTAACCTCCCTGGTGGTCTGATTATATCAGTATTTTTGAATGCCAAAGTGGTACATTGTTTTGCATAGAAATTTTTTGTTTTATATTGTAGGCCTGTACTGTAATTCTTAGGAATAACTCACTTAGATCTGTCCAAACAAGAGTCTAGTAAACATCCCGGGTATGATAAAGTTTGAAACATGAAAATATAAATTATAATATAATAAATAATTGTAAAAAATAATATAATAAATTTAATTCAATAATGTAATCAAACCAAAAACACTGAAATTTGTCCAAACAAGGGTGCAGTATGGGACTGCACAAAGTCCGACGTCACAATCAGGACAATGGAACCTGGTTTCCTTTCTGATTTTCTTTCCACTGTCATCTCACTCGAGCAACAAACTACGTACATTCTTGTAGGTGCTGACTTTTTCTCGGTTGGTGGGATGTAGTCCATGAAGTGACGACCAGTCAGGTGTTCCAGGTTGACAACGCCAACAGCACTATGACCTCTATTCACAGCCATTGATGGTGTTTAGTGGTTTACAAAGATACGTTTGGCAATTTTCCAAATGAAGTCAGAATGAATCACAGGCTTGTCACTCTTTTTTTTTTCTTTTAACAGAATGTAGGCATTCCACAAGCATTGCTCAAGAAGATGCCTGAAGATATTCTTGTAGTACTTCTTTTTCTGTTTCCTCATTGCTAGGTAGAATGTCATTGCTTGGTCAGCTCTGTCGACACCTCCCGTGGTGGAATTGTAGTCTATCACTACTTGTAGCTTCCTAATTTCTTTCCCATCTTTTGTGCGTACCAAAATAGTGGAGGTATTATGAATTGTACTCATTAGCCACACATCTTTCTTGTCACGCAATCGCAGTGCCATAATTTTACCTTTCTGCCAGGCAACCATTTCTCCAGTCTTCAGCTTCTTCTTGCCAAACAATGGTGGCATGTCGCACTGGTTAGCACTAACGGTTCCATAGGCATCCGTTTTGTTTTGCAGAAGAAACTCAAATCTCAGGAGACATATAAAAGTTGTCAGTTGTTACACAATAGCCCTGATTTAGCAATTTTTCAATTTTTCAATTAGTGAAAGAACGGAAGATGTTGCCATTCCATAATTGCTGTATTTTGGATTGAATTTTGTTCCTTTTCCAGTGTATATGACTGAATTCCAAATGTAGCCAGTTGATGATTTGCATAGCATGTAGGGTTTTACTCCGAATCGTGATCTCTTTGATGCAATGTATTGTACCCAGCTGAGCCTTCCCTTGTGGGCCATTAGACTTTCATCTATGCTGATATCTGTTTCTGGCATATAGCTCAGTTAGAAATTCTTTAGAATCATTTGAGATACTTCCCAAATTTTCTTTAGTTTTGGTGCAGGATGAGTAGTTTCATCAAATTCTTCGTTGTTTTCGAAGTGTAAAAATTTAATGATCAGGGAAAATCTGTACTGTGACATGACCGTGCCAAAGAATGGAGTGGCAAGTTTTTTTATTAGTTGTTCAATACCACTTCTGCAGGGATTTCCACACCACTCCCTGAAGTATTAATAGGCCCAGAAATTTCCAAATGTCATCTTTGGTCACTGGTTCCCACTTTCTGCTTCTTGGAAACTTCCAATGCAGAGTAGTCAATTGTTGCTCTTGGTACCGGTTTGTCTCAGTAACAATTTTTTCAATAACCTCATCAATCAGAAATAATTGTAAGTATGCCAAGAGGTTGTCGTGTTCAATGTCTACTTACATACCAGATGCTCTAGTAAATGGGAATCTTGGGGGCGCTGCCTGATCCATACCATCTACAAGTGATTCAAATTTACTGTCGCTGTCTTCTAGCTGGTCTAAAACTGCTTTTGGCCTAAAGGGATGCTTTTTAGATGCCATGGACGTTCTCAAGTTTCCAGGCAGAAAGAACGGTAAAAGTGCAGGCAGGGCACTGGACAAAGCACTAGGGACAAAACTGAGCTGAAATGGTTTGATACAGTAATATAATCCTAAAGATTACAATGTATTCTGTGTATGTCATATAACTTTTTTGAATGTCTCGCCTGTTTCGCCCCCCTGCGTTTGCAGGGAAGGTAACTTGGAAGACGGATGTTGGCAGCGGGATGACATTGGGAGATCGCAGGACAAGCACTACAGTGTAAGCCTGAGTGTGTCTCAGGGTTACCACTTTTGGTACTGAAAGTTAACCCTGAGCCACACTCGAGATTACTGCCAGGGAGGTTAAGCTAGGCTCAGACAAAATACCTTTTTTGTGTGCAGTAAAGCATATGTAAAAAAATTATCCTTTTTATTGGGTTTTTTTGTGTCTGTGAGATTCTAACCAGTAGTACAATAATTGGGAGTATTTTGTGGGTACAAGATTTGTGGCTTATGTGTGCAGTGTATACAGCAACTAGGCACATGTTCTATTTAAATATCCCCCTCTAAGCCACTCTCACTGTTATTAGGTGCAAGCTGGCTATGCCCACTCTTTGCTGTAGTACACTATGTTTTTGCTTCCTATCCCAGGATCCCCCAGATGTTTCATAACCGTACTCATGCTCACATTTTGTCACACTGGTTTGGCTTTTTTACTATAAAGCCAGGCAGACTACCCTTGTTTATACTCTCTAACCAGTTGTGGGCCGCCAGCATGTGATACATGCTAGTACATTATGACATTATCCTAGAGGGGCCCAATTTGTTTTTTTTTTGTTTTTTTGTGATTTACCACTGCTCTAAGTTTTAACTCGACTTTCCAATGCTGTTGGTTTTACCAACATCAAAACTGCCACTTTAGTGACTCCCATCTGAGCCTGTACCTCTTCCTGCAGAATTCCTACTTGTAGAAGAGTAACAGATGTCCCAGCACCATCCTTGGTCACCTGATTCTTCAGAGACCACCTCAGAGGGCCTGTTGGAACTCCAGTAATAAACTACATGTCACACTCACCTGTTCCACAAATCAGCACTGGGTCTTTCTTTCTGTGTTCAGCCTCTGGCTTCCTGCCAATTACAGAGGGGGTGCTGTCTTAAAAGGCTAGCGCATGGGTTGCTCATTATCCACATGCAAGCAGCCAAACCCCCTGTGATCCCCTTCATATTCTCTTGTGATTCCCAGTGCTTTTCAGTATCGTCTCTGAATCATGTTCCCAGTGTCTGTCCACCCTCGCCCAGCTCCTCTGTGTCTCTATATCCTAGCGTTCCCATTGTCTTTGATTTCCAGATTGCCTCCAGCCTTGCACTACTACCTGTTACTCTGAGCCCATGTGCCAGTGTCCCCTCATCTGTTTCCTACCTCAGTGGTCCTGTGCTTGGCTGCTAGCATTCAGTCTCTGTGCATTTCTATGCACTCATACTGTACAGCCTAGTCTACCCAGCACTCTAGCTCTGCAAGACACTTATTGTCATGTGTGCTTCCAGCATGTTCTCTGTGTCCTGCCAGTACCTAGGCTTCCATGTGTTTTCCTGAGTACATTAGCCAGCTACTTGTTGTCCACATCCTGCTTCTGTGATCTACACACCCTCACCTGTTACCTGCTTCTTTTGACCCCCTGTAAATCTGTGCACCTCTAACCATTCCCAGTGGCCATGTGTCTTTGTGCACTCCTGCTTGCCTTGCCTGTGTTACTCATTGACAAGTAAGTCCTGCCCCCCAGTGCAGCTAAGACTTTCTCCAGCAACCTACCTTCAGTTCCAAGTAGTTGCCTGCTCAGGTGAGTCGGAAGGCCACAACCTGGGCATTGCCTGCAACCAAATCCATCTCTGCCATCAGAAGCTCTGATGTCTGAAGGCAAGGCAGAACCTTAGACGCTGCACATTGGCCTTTTTAAGGGCTCTTACTTCCATTGTTGAGCAGGCATGCTGGGTTCTCTCCATCGGTGTCTTCAGCTATCCAGCCCACCCAAATTCCTCATAGCCACCTGTGTCTCCTCCATGGCCAATACCAATGCCTAGTTTCAGCTGCTGCTATCAATTCCTTGTTGCCCTTGCCCAATCAGCCCCTTAGTGGGAGAAGATTTCTTGATCCACAACAGTATGACTTGATCATAATTAGGCCTATCGCTAACATCCAGCTGATTCTAAAACTCTTGCATGGCCACTGCACATTGAGAAATATTCTCCCCTTCTTCTTGATTCCTTTCAAAGAACGTCTTAGGGAGTTCCACCACACTAGTAATCTCATCAGATAAGCTTTCCTAGCAGGCAAATATCACATCCACAGTGGCTTGCTCTCTTATGGACAGAACTATCACACTCCGATGGACCCATCCTCCAGGGATTTAATGGCCAGGCCAGGAAAATGGCTGCCAGCAAATACTGTAGGTACAGAGTTTTTCAGCCCTTCTGCCCAAACTAATGTAGCACTTCCCCCCTTAGGGGTTGCTGATGAATTTGGATCCCCCTATAGTCCTGCACAGCCAGACATTCAGCATTTTTCACACAAGCTTGCTTCAGAGTCAGAAACCAGTCCTTGAGTTTTTGTTTTGTTTTTCTATGGAGGGGATTTAGAACTGGGGGGTAAGGGGGGGTGTAGGATGCCCAAGGGAACTGATAACTAAATACAAACTTCCTGAACTATTCACAAGCTTCTCTTCTGCAACACAGTCTCTGTTGGAGAGCTAGCCAGCATCTCCTTGATGTACTACCCCAAACCCTAGATCGGGTGTCGGCAACCCGCGGCTCTTTTTCACCTTGGCTGCGGCTCCGGAGCACACTGCCCACCAGGTGATAGGCAATAGGGCAGCAATGGGCAAACTACGGCCCAGCGGACCTTTTAATCCGGCCCGCGGAGCTAGGCTCCCGCTAGGCTCCTCTCACAGTCCGCCCTGAAGACCGGTGTAGCATGAAAATCTGTCTCCTATGAGGATCTGTCCCCCTCTACGTATCTGCGCATGTGCCGGAGATCGCCGATCGGCTGCTAATGCCTGAAACTGGCACATGCGCAGATACGTCAAGGGGGACAGATCCTCATAGGAGACAGATTTTCATACTACACCGGAACGGCGCGGGAACACGGCGAGAGGAACGCACGGAGCAAAGGTAAGTGAATTGACACAGGGGGGGACTTGGGGACTTAATATGGGGGATGAATTAATATGGGGGATGAATTACTATAGGGGGGATGAATTACTATATGGGGGATGAATTTTCAGTTTTAAAAATGTGTCTCTCAAAATAAATTTCAATCGTGGTTTTGGCGAGATTTGGCTCAGTTGAAAAAAAAGGTTGCCCACCACTGACCTAAGGCTATGATTGTGATTATGACGATACACTGTGGCCCTGATTAACCCTTTGCTTACTGGGCCCTTAAACCCCCTTCATGACCAGAGCGCTTTTTGCAATATATGCAGTGTCGGATTTGTTTTAAATGTTGCAATGGTTTTGCGGCTCCCAGTCTTTTTTTCCCTCTCGGAAACGGGTCCAAGTGGCTCTTTATGTCTTAAAGGTTGCAGACCCCTGCCCTAGATGAACACCTCTTCACCCAGCAGTATGGACTTTTCCTGAGCAGGGGTCTGGCTCTTGTCCCTTTTAAATGAGGTAAACAGTTACTAGTATGGGGCTAATCTGGTTTTCCACCAGAGTGTGACTTCCACTATCTGCCCAGAGGTTCAGGTGTACTCACTCAGATTGCCTGTACCACTTGCGGGTTGGCGGCTGCTACCAGGCCTATCAACTGGGCTGCTCCTTTCCTGCCATACAGGTGGTCCTCACTCAGGGGGCCAGTGAGCTCCATGTTTTCATCTTTCAAGCTCCAGGCTCACAGGCAGGCCCCATCCCACTAGGCCTCCTGGCAGCCTTCCTCCTCCAGCCTCACATCTTCCTACTCCTTCTTCCACCTGACTCCTCACTGCTACTGAGCAGGCACCTACACTTTTAAAGGAGTCCCAGCCATTTGCCAAGTCTTCTGTTGGGGATTGGCTGAGGTCCCTCAAGAGTGTAGCCAGCCACTCCTCAGATCCACCCACTGCCTCCAAGGCTCTCCTCTGAAAGCCTCAGAGCAGGGAGAAATTCCAGAGGGGCTAGCCTGCAGAGTTTCACAACCCTGACCACAATTTGATCCCTCTGGCTTTTACACATGAGCTGTTAACCAGCTCCTGTCTAACCATTAGGATCTAGCTCCCCCTAGCTAAACTAATTAAAGTTTGAAATCATTGCCAGGGCCAATTCCAACAGTACCATTGGTGTACTCCTGGCCACCACACTGAATTTGAGGTTTGTTCCAACATCCTGCTGACTACACGACAAAATGTAGTAAGTGTTTATTACCATGTGAATGTGACTAGGTGTACAGTGTAAGAATGCAGAGCTTACATACAGAAGTTGCACAATGTGTGTTTTCTTAGCCCTTGTCCCAACAGGAATTCCTGTGGCAAGATTTTGTGGGATGAGCTTCAGTGTTTCAGTACACTGGTTTTAGGATCTGGAACCTATCTCTCCAGAGCCTGAGCTATCCCCCCTCATCAAGATCTCATTGTTTTCTTTTGACCTAGCATATTCCTAACAAATGGGGTCCTGTCACTATTTCTACTTACCACACTGTGAGCATACCTAATGACACACAGGCAGGGGCCAGGGGCTGCCCAATATCAGGAGAACTCTGTTTAATATGACACAGGACTTCCAAAATGGCGCCTAGAGTTAATGGTAGAAAATACATTGGTACTATGCCAGGTTCCCCGAACACCAGTTGTAAGCTCTGTTTACTACTTGTGCAACAACGAGGAAATGACTGCAGTCATGAATCTTTGTAACACTCAACACACTGTGGTCGCATCGCTCCTCAGCTAGCAGCACCTAAAGCTGCCACCTGCTTACCAGCTGGCCTGATTACTTGTATTAGAGGTAGAAGAAATAAAGTTAAACCACTGTGTAGCACAGCAAAGTATGAAACAAAACCTGAATTTGTAATGAGCAAATACGTATGCCTCCATATACATTAGTAATTACAAACTGCACATAAAAACAATGTTTTTACTTAGTGTTGAGAGGATACATATCTACTGAAGCCTGTTTTCCTGACCATATTAGGTCTCCATTTGTAGAATTCTAAAACAGACCACATTCACAGAGCATAGTGAACACACTCATGCATGGGTGTAGATAAACTCTTTGGTTTCATCCAGTGAATGGACTACTTACAATGTGTACTGACAGCAACAGTCAAACTGACAACTTAGATAAATTTGGTGGCACTTGGGGTCAGAAGTAAACACATTGTTATTGAGCAACAGCAACAAAGTATATACTTGTCAGTTTTATGTGACTTTAGGCAATATGTTGCACCCTAGCTGTCAAGGAATTACAAGTTCCATCTAAATTAGCCAGCTGCTGCAAATTTCTCAGCAGGTGGCATGGCTTAGGCTGGCCATACATCATGCAATTTTCTTCTCTTCAACCATAAAAACAAAAATCGCTCAATTTTCCTATCAACACAATCAGTGTTAATGGAGGAATCCCTCCCGCTGTGCTATTGTATTCTGAGAGTGGGAGTTTTCCCCTGTGACTTTAGAGAAAAATTACTGTTGTGGACTATAGCCAGTGGCAGTAAACACACAAAAAAACTTCAGTACAACCAGCCTATCCATGGATGGATGTAGACTCGACTGGTTCCTGCCGAAACGGCTGAATTTTGATCAGTCTATGGCTGGCTTTTGGCTAACACACGGACCACACCATGCTCTACATACCTGTGATGAGTTGCTTGACTGTTGCTGCTTCTGCATTTGAAGCCCAGGACTAACAATGACTTGAGGGGTCAGAGGGGAGACCGAGGGCTTGACTGATCTGCGCTGTGCCTCCCTCTCTAGGATCTCTGATGGGGTCACATAATGTATCTGCGGTTGTTTCCACTGTCGTTGAGGCTTGAATGGGTCTGGGCTGCTAGAGCTCTGTTGGTTTATCATCTTCTGGTTGTTCCTAAACACATTTAAAACAAACAAAACTCAAGTCAAGTCACATGACACATTAACAAGGAATGTAAAGGCGAGCAATGTTTATTGAATAGCACAGGGATGGGGCTAGAAATTACTGGATCACTCCTCAGCCCTGAAGAATTCTACACTCAGCATGAGTGAAACACATTCTGTATTTGCTAGTTAAAAAAAATATCTGACTTGTTTTCTAGACTGAGCTCTGTTTGAAGATCTGGAGATTGCTGTAGTTTGGAACACAATACCTAAAATATCATGACCTCATACTGTTAAAGGATATGGGGTTTATTTACTAAAGCTGGAGAGTGCAAAATCTGCTGCACTTTTGCATAGAAACCAATCAGCTTCCAGGTTTTATTGCCAAAGCTTAATTAAACAAGCTGATGTTAGAAGCTGATTGGCTACCAAGCACAGCTGCACGAGGTTCTGAGTGCATTTCAGATTCCTAATATGTGACTACTATGCCATGTACTTGCATGAAAATATATCCTGTTCTCTTTGAATTGCTTCCTTTGTGTGAAATCCCTGGCATTCCGGTCAGTCCCTCTGCTTTCCATTTATTAACGGACCACACTAGGAAGGAGAACAGAGCATGGTCAGTTCTTTAGCTGTGCTGAGAACTCAGCCTGCTCTCCTTAAATGATCAAAGTTGTGCTGAAATGTCCCTCCCCCCTGCACATTCACCGTAAAGACCACAGTGCTGCTTTTTCTCTATCCTCACCTCTCTAGGCAGCTGAGAATAGAGGGTAGGTGATCACTTATTTTTTTTTTTAAAAAAAGGTATTTAGAAATTTTTTTTTTTTTACATCTATACACAAATGTCTTATCTTCCATTTCTATTGCAAACTATATAGGTTGTTTTACAAGTTGAGGATTTACACACTTACTTTAATAACCCTGTACAATCATCAGTAGCAGATTAGGGAAGGTCCATTCAAAAGGATGTAGATTTGTGCCTGTATCTAATGTTTAACCAACTCAGTAGTGAACACTTTCACCTCCTTCCTGCCCAGGCCAATTTTCAGCGCTCTCACACATTGAATGACAGTTACTGGAACACTGTACCCAAATTACATTTTTTATAATTTTTCTTAAGACAAATATAGCTTTCTTTTGGTGGTATTTAATCACCACTGGGTTTTTCACTTTTTTCTATAAAAACAAAAAAAAGACCAAAAATTCTGAAATAAACAAGTATGTTTTAGTTTCGATTTTAACATTTTTCAAATAAATAATTGATCTTCAGAACTTTAGGGCAAAATCTAATCTGCTACATTTCTTTGGTAAAAAATAACCCAAATTATTGTGTATAGAAAGTTATAAAGTTTACCAGCTATGGTACACACTATATGTATGTATATATATATATATATATATATATATTGTAACAAGGTTAGCTCGGCAGCGGGTGTGTGTGACCCCCTGGATGGGTGCACAACACAAAAAGATAGGCACAGCACAACAATAGTGGAGGTGAAAACAAACAGGTGCAATTTATT
Organism: Staurois parvus; assembly: GCF_062004578.1. Classification (NCBI taxonomy): domain Eukaryota; kingdom Metazoa; phylum Chordata; class Amphibia; order Anura; family Ranidae; genus Staurois; species Staurois parvus. Next base: position 1,315,574 of record NW_028317828.1, read on the forward strand.
TACAATATTTACAGAAAAAATGATAAACAAAAAGAGACATCAAAATAAATCCTGGCCAACTTGGCTACTTACTGCAACAACAGCTTTTCCCTAGCTACCCACTAGGTACAGCCTGCTGCTATACCTAGTTGCTAGTACTGGGAGGTTAGCCACACAGGCTTTGGTCTCTCTGCACACAGCTAACAGGTCAGCTCCCCAGACAGTTCAGGCACAGATCTGGTTCCAGGGTGGAGCAACTTCCTAAGCACTCTGGGAAGCTTTATACAAGTGTTAATGAGCCCACTACCTTCAGCTGGGCTCATTATCTCAGTGCTGAAGGACTCAGCACTTCCCTCTAGTGGTACAAATCCCCATAAACCCTGAATCTCGGACAAATATATCGTCCATCCAGGACGCAACCAGGTGATTTCACCTGCCTACTGTCACAATATATATATATATATACATACATGCATACATATATATATACATACATACATATACATACATACACACACACACACACGTGTATCTCAATACATTAGAATATTATCAAAAAGTTCATCTATTTCAATACTTCAATTCAAAAAGTTAAACTCATATATTCTATATGAGAAGGTAAAGTGCAGCGCTAAAAGGATAATAAATAAGGGATAAATGCACATAAAAAGTTTGATCAATATAAAATCGTCCAATGGACTGTATGTGGTATATGGCACCAAAATAACTCCCACACCAGCAGGTAATTTCAAAGCCTGTGACAGGGAATAATATGGCAAAAATGCGCACTCACCGACTGCACATAGGATATGTGCATGTGAATATATAACTCTCCATCTGATGGGGTATAAACATTATGCAGGTGGTGGGCTTCCCTCAAGAGCAGGAGGTCATCAGACTTGGGTGTAGTGATCAGCTGTATCCAGAGGTCTCCTGTTATGATCCGCCAGGTGGTGCCTCTGGCTGCCCACTTGACAGACCTACCCAAAGCGTGGAGTCTAAGTCCCGGTCTGTGGGGATGGACTTGTAACAGACCAGGACCAGGTCACGCCCTCTGAGCAGGCCCACCAGTGGCAGAGGGAACCTCCGGGGATGTATAGGTACCGGGAGAGCCAGATGTGAGGAGGCCGGCAGGAGCTAGCAGGATGGATCACGAGCAGTGGTCCCGTGGGGTAAGCGAGGTACAGAATCGGCTGGCGGAGAGTAGTCAGGTCACACGCAGGGTCAGCAGGATAAGTCAGTCTGCAGATAGGTCAAACAAGCTGGGAGTCAAGAGGGGAGAAGGCAGAGTAGTCAGGGCAATCCGGGTCAAACACTGGAGAAGGCAGCGTAGTCAGGACAATCCGGGTCAAACACAGGAGAAAGCAGCGTAGTCAGGGCAATCAGGGTCAATATCACAGGTTTAGGAACTCAGGATCACAGATAGACCTTGCGGCAATCTGTGACAGTGCAGGGCATCTTTAAATATCGCGCCCTGCACTGTCATTGGCCGCCCAGGACGCGCCACCGGGCTGTCATTGGCCGCCCAAGGCACGCCCGCGGCTCCTACTGCACATGCGCAGCGTCCTGTCAGCCGCGGCCCGCCGGGACCTGATGCTTGTGTCCCGGCGTGAGCCGCCGCTAGTGCGCGCGCGCCGGGGGAGGCGCCGCGGCGGTCCCTGACATCTCCTTTATGCTGTCTAGGTGTAAATTATGGATAAAGGGCTCCCTCTTCTGGATATTAGATGGCACCAGAGATTGCTCTGTGGATGCTAAAAGCTCCTCCAAAAGGGAGCCAAAAGAAAAGAGGGGGTGCCAATAGTGTAGTATTTCTTGTAATTTATTGGGTAAAAATTAGCATCATATGGAGAAACAAAACTAAGTGGGGGTACAGTACAATATAAAAGAGAATGCAGAGTACTGCAGAACTGATCCTTACATAAGATGGCCGCCGGACCTCCTCGTGGTCCTGCCGGCGATGACGTCACACACTGTCAGCTCCTCCTGAGGCCTTTCGTGCTAAGGCACATCATCAGAGGGGGAAGCTAACAGCCATGTGACTGACGTCCAATACTTAAATAGCAAAGATGGCGCATGCATGTTACTGTGCCGCCATTTTTGCAGAGAACTACGAACTGCGCATGCGCGCTTTCAGAGATGCCATTTTGGCGTGGATTGGTGCGATCGTAATACACAGTAAACAGAATGGTGTCAAAATGCCAGTAGCTAGAAGGTGTCAGTGGCGCATTTCCCAGGGGGATAATATGTAGCAGCTACTAGTATACAAGACAAGAAGCCATGTATAAACAAAGGGGGAAGAGGCACTTAGACAAACTTCCCTGATTAAAAATTTATAAAATAAAATCAAAGGACCCCTAAGGTGAAAATCATATATGATTTATACAAAGAGAAAACATTTTATTATTAAACTTGATAAAAAATGATAAACATAAATAAACACATCCACGGCATAAAAGACGCTCAGAATGGCTATTTGCATTACCACGCTATCATTATGTCAAAGAACTCAAATATGCGCAGACGTGCATTAAGGCACAGTTACCACAGTAATGTTACAGATGCCATCAGCTTGGAGCAAAGGATGGCTTAGTATCCCAGGGGAAATATATAATAACTGATAGTACATATAGAGCAATGCCAGAAAGGAGAGCATACATATGAAGCTCCCCTATCTATAAATAACAACCCCATCGATGGAGATCATATTGTGATCTTTATAAAAATAATGTTAGTCAAAATTAGCGTCCGCGGCATATAAGGCGCTCAATCTTAATAATATCAATAACATTATCTGACATAAATATGTAAATCCGCACAATAATTACAGAGTCAGATCCATACAAAATATTATATAAAATTCCATTGTATAAACCTAAAGAAACAAAGGTGTAATACGCAAAGTATATAATATGTAAGATCATAAAAATCAATATTATATAGCCAGATAAAATAAAACAAACGGTCATAAAATGATATACATAAAATATTAAAATATATCCTCTGAATCAAGCAAAAACAGGTATGTATGAGCAAATATGTAATATTGTTTAATATAGGCCAGGATAAAGTTAGTTATTGGCAATAAAGCAATTGACATCGATCTCAATGTTATGCCCTTGTGGGTGTAAAGTGTCCAGCTCATACACCCATCTAGTCTCGGCCTGTGCTACAGTCCTCATTTTATTCATGCCCCTCCAGTGGGTAGAGATGCAATCAATACCCACAAACTTGAGGGATGTTGGGTCCATGTTGTGAAATAACCGATAGTGGTTAGAGAGGGAATGTTCCCTATATCCCTTCTTAATATTAGTTACGTGTTCTCGTAAGCGGTCACGTAATTTCCTTATCGTGCGACCTATGTACTGCTTTTGACAAGGGCATTGTAACAAGTATACCACATATCTGCTTTCACATGAGATGAACCGTTTGAATCATTTGTTACAGGTAAATCATACAATATCAAAGGTATCTAACCGATGGTTTCTAATGCCATTACATTTGCAAATGACACATCTGTTGCAAGGGTGAAATCCCTTAATATCATTGAACAGGGAAATGCTTCTTGGGGGATCTACCACATTTGGTGCAATCTGATGTCTAAGTGCTGTTGCTTTTCGAAAAATGATCTCCGGTCTATTGGGTAAGACCTTTCCCAAAATAGGATCCATTTTTAAAATATCCCAATTATTATGAATAATCTTACTGATATGTCTGAATTGGGTTGAGAATGTAGTCACAAAGGGACAGATTTTTTCTTGTATCTATTTGGATTTATTTTGTAGCATATCGTTCCTATCCAGTTGGGCAACCACTTGAATGGTATTATGTAGAGTGGATTCCTCTTAACCTTTCTCTAAGAATCTATTTTTCAAGATTTCTGCTTGGGAGTAGTAGGTATCAACATCTGTGCAATTGCGTCTTATGCGCATGAACTGACCCTTTGGGATGTCGCCCAGCCAGTTGGGATGATGGCAACTCCCGGTCGGAATATAGCTATTCCTGTCAGTTGTCTTAAAGAATGATTTGGTCACAATTTTGCCATTATAGTTAATAAGAGTGAGGTCCAAGAAGTTTATTTCCTGTTGGCTGTATACATAGGTGAGGTTGATGTTAAGGTTGTTGTTATTCAAGGTAGAGAAGAAATTGACAAGCGATTCCTCCTCCCCATTCCATAGGAGGAGGATATTGTCAATATACCTTTTATACATCACCAATTCTGGCCAGTCCCTTGCATAAATTAAATCCTCCTCCCATCGGGACATGAATAGGTTGGCCAGGCTGGGGGCAAATTTAGCCCCCATTGCAACGCCCTTAACTTGTAGATAGTGTCATGGAAATTTTGTATTGTTGGTCGAACTTTAAATGTGTCATATATTCGTGTTATTCATATGTCTCTCGTGTGGCTTAATTAAAGCTCTGAAGGCTGCAATTGGGCCATGCGCATGTACAATGTATGTATTACAGTACTCAGCTTGGTAATGGATGAGATGGCAGATCTGCGCTTATAGACCGGCGTGTATACCACCACGGCATTCGATGCGAATGTCGCTGGCAGTAGACCGTGGGCCTGTATCCACATATCAGCAGCATAGTACCACGTGGGCTTCATAACGCAAGGCGCCAAGCGGTACGAACTCCGCGTGTAGGCTTATGCATATCTTACAACCCATTACCAACTTGAAACTGTATCTTGGATGGATGTGTTTTAATAAAGATCGTATCGGGCCCATCCAGGTACAGACTGATATTTTTAGGGAGTGCTTGTACAGAGAATTTACATACCAATAGAAGCTAGTAGGACAGGAAATATGACCTCAGATGGCTCATGGGGGGGAAGGGGAGGAAGTCTGCTGACCTCAGAAGACTCATGGGGGAGGACCAGTGATAGATAATAGGAAAGGCTATGCTCCAATTGGAATATACATCCTGTGTATAGGCACTCCCCATTGCATTGTTTGGTGGGAGGGGATTGACTTTATTCATGTGGGGGGCATGTGTGTATTTTTAATAAAACAGAGAGCTGAGGCTAAAACCAGCCCTTATGTGAGTTGCAACACCATCCTGAGAGTGTCGTTTGATCATTCTAGGGTAACAGAGCTCTAATTCCCCCACATCTCAACAGAGCCAAAGTATTTGGATGGGCAGGAATCGTGTAGTTTAGCTGCAGTCGTGGTAAGCAAGATTCGCACAGCTTTATGGGGGATTTCTGCGCATCCAACTGCGAGTACTCAAGGTAAGGAGAAATTCGTTAAAGCGAATTTCCAAGACAGTTTGGCGAGCCTGGTGGATACTAATGCGTATTCTTGCATAGCTAACCAAGAACGGGAGGGGGAATAGCCATCATGAACTAGCAAAAAGTATGCCGGCACATTTCAGGTCTCTCTGCCATTAAGAGGATCGCTTTTTGCGTGTTCGTGTGGCTGATTTCGCTCTCTGTTAGCTAACAAGAATTACCGCTTGGCAAGGACCTAGTTTTTTGTCCTAAACTCTTGATTTGTGGGTGAAAGACGAGGGTTTGTCTCTGCGGAGAGCAGCAGAGGGGTGGGTTTGGTTGGCTGGATTTGGTCAAGTTTAAAAATCTTCCAACCAAAAATTAAACGGGTATATGTTTTAGCGGGTAAAAGTTGTTGCATAGTGTTAGGTAAGTATTTGCGGGTTGTAGGTACTGTGGTGATTGCTCTACCCCCCTCCACGTGAGGTAATTATTACAGTGCTGAAAGGTTTAGGTTAATTGTTAACTGCTGTAAGATCTTTGTATGTAGTCTGTGCAATGTTTTGTGGTACTACTGCTCCCAGCAAGCATGCAGCAGGGGGTCCTTTCTGTTACATGTGCATGTTAGTGTGATATGTTGGTGTTTTATGTCCGTTCTGTGATTGTGCCCAAATTGTGTTGTATGTGTACTGCATATTGTTGTGTAATTGTCCAGTGTATGTTCTGTCCAAAAGTCTGTTTTATGTAAGAGGTTAGAGGCAATTTTGAGGCTAGAATCTGCCATGTGCTCCTCTGTGGGGGGGCCATTCTAGTGTTACCATGTGCTTCCCTGTGGGGGGTAATTCTAGTATCTGCCATGTGCTCCTCTGTGGGGGGTCATCTTCTTGACTAACCACATGTACTCCTTTTGTTTGGTGGCCATTTTGTCGGCTACCATGTGCTTTCCCTGTTGGTGGCCATTTTGTTGACTACCATATGTGCAGTAATCTCTATGCAATGTGTATGCAGTTTCTTATATGCATTTGAGCCATATTGTGTTTTTAATCCAAATTTTTTACAGTTTCATTTGTTTGCTTTTAGCTTTAAATTTGCGTATTGCCAGCCAATTTAAAGTGTGTTAAGCGAGTTTTCCCTTCACGTGTTCCACATTTAGTGAGCGCAGTGAAGTCTGGGTTTTTGCACATAGATTTCTTGTATAGTGATTATGTTTTTCTTGTGTTTTTCCTGTTAAAAGTAGTTCCTTATTGTAAAGCGGGTTTGTTTTAAGCTGCTGTGTCACGTGTTTCGCGTCCAGCAGACTTTTTGTGTAAACGGTTTTAGGTGGTTGCAGCGAAAATTGCGTGTCTAACGTGGATCGTTTAGCGGTGCTGATAGGAGTGATTTTTGCGTCAGCAACAAGGTTACTTTTGGCGCAGTTTTTCGGTTTACCTCTGTGTAATTGTTTTACTGTGAAACGTCCCGTGTTTTTCATAAGGATCCACTTTGTCCTTTTTAACAGTTTTTCAGGTTGAAAAAGGGTTTTTCTGTGTGTATTAGGAAAGTTTTTTTCTTTACACAAATTTCCTAAAGGTCAGTTAGCAGGTTTCTGGCCAACCAGTGACCCCTAAGTAACATCCAAGAACCCCTCTTTTTGTTTTGACTTGTGTTAGCTACTGTGTGCAGGGAGAGAAAAGCCACTTTCATCATTGTGCGGTGTGGCCTGCCAAACACAGTGGGTGATGAGAACCACATAAATTGCGCTGTGGGAGTGGGCGGTCCAGGGAAGTAACACTTAGCCTGGTTACCACAAACACTTCGGGTGGTCAGGATCACATAAATTGCGCTGTGGGAGTGGGAGGTGTGCTCTCAGTCTGACGGCCACTTGATGCGCTTCGGGTGATCGATAAGTATCACATAAATTACGCTGTGCTGGGAAAGTGGTGGAATCAGGCCTCTCGGTAGGATCCCACCGAGTGCTCCAGGGGGTAAACAGGTACCCGGACGCGGGATATATACCAGTGACTAGTCACGATGGGCAGTAGTCAGTCCATGAAGAGAGAGGGGGAACCAGCCCTCTTCAGGGTAAGGACAGCTGCACAACTGATGAAGGTGAGTTTGGGGGGGAAGTCTACAGAACCCCTCAAAAGGTGGAATAAATGGTCGAAGGGTACCAGATGGGAAATTCCCCGGGAAGGTACATTTGACGCATGGAGGTGGGAAAAATTAATCTCTGAATTTGAACCACGGATGCAGGCGTCAGAACTAGAGATCGCACAGCTATGGCTTCACAGGTCAATCCAATTAGGGAAGCAGGGCATACATAAACTGGTGTCTGTCCGGAAGAACCAGGTGATGTATACCTGGCCTCCAGAGGGAATAAAACAGGAGGATCCAGTGTCAGAGGTGGAGGAAGCTCTTTCAGGGCTGACTCTACTAAGGCAGGCAGGATCAGGGTCTGCTGGGGTTCCCCAACAACCAACAGTGGCTGAGATAAGTATAACTGCACCTGTCTCTTCTGTTAGTGACATCACTCTTGATGTACCTTCCGTGTCTTCTGTATCTATGCCTCAGCCTCTACCTCTACCTCTCCCTTCTTCCTGCTTCACCCCAGCTCCTTCTGTTTCCAACTATGAAGCCTACTCAACAACCGATTTGCAGACTATCTGTGAATCAAGGGGAATAGACACCCGGTTAAGAAACAGGGCGGATTGCATCAAAGCGCTACGAACCACTGTTCAGACCCCTGCCCCCCAGCTATACCCTGATCTGAGGGACCTCAAACCTGAAGGTGCAGTAAGCGAGGTGGTTAATCTAAGCCCACCGATGAAGCTGGGTCAGCCCTTGCACTCTTCCCGGACCGAGGCCTATCCAGTCAGGGTGCAGCAATTTGAAGGTCCTCCCAATGCACAGGGGGAACGGACTTTAGGGGAACGGGTAGTTTGGCATGTCCCCTTCACCCCGGCAGAGATCCGCACTATTCTGGCTGAGCTCCCGGACTATCGAGTCAATCCGAGAGGATTTGCTCGAATGTTTGGACAAAACCAGTTCAGCTATGGTATGAGCGGGTCAGATTGTACGCAGATCCTGCGGGCTAAGGTGGGCATGGAAGTGGCCAGTACAGTGATTGCAGGGTGCTCTATAACCACGCATGAGGAGATGACTTCAGGGGGCAAAGAGTTCTGTACACAGCTAAAGGCAAAGCTTCCAGAAATGTATGGTGCTACCTCTACTACGGACATGATGAAGCTCACCCAGGGTCCTAATGAGGAAAGCGCCTGCTTCTGGCGCCGTCTCAAGCAGACGGCACTGGATGCGGATCTGGAAGTTGTACCTGATGCTCCAACTGAAGGGGTAAAGGTGACCGCGACGCACATTCTGTTGCGGGCCAAATTTTTGGAATGCATCAATATTAAAATTCGGGAAAGGCTGGTTCTGGCCCGACCCGAATATAATGAGATGTCTATCCCTGCTATCCTTTCCACTCTTGCGGCAATAGGGAGGGAAATGGATAGAAGAAAACAAGACAAGGCCAAAGTTCTTATGTCCCAGACCCCACACGAAAAACCAAGGGATCTGGGTCACAGGAAGGATAGGCCCCCACCCAGGTGCTTCCAGTGCCACCAAACGGGGCACATGAGGAGGAGCTGTCCCCAATTACCTAAAGGTCGATGGCAGTTCATTCCTGATGAGTCCTCCGCCCCTATGACCACCATGGTAAGTAACTCCTATGAATTCTCATAGGAAGTTGACAAATCAGTGTCGGCCCAGATCCATCTTTTTCTAGAGGAATTAAAATATCCCCTCCCTTGCCTCACCGACACCAGTGCAGCAAGAACGGTCCTGAGAAAACAGGACATCCAAGGCAAGGTACCCCTCTCAGGGGAAAGCCCTCCTAACCCCTACTAACCTCACTATCAAACGATGCACTATTCTTAACCCAGCTTCTCTTCTTCCTGTGTTGGAAGATGAGAAGGGGGGGGAAGACAGCAACGACAGTGCTGAATTTTGCAACACAACTAACAATACTAACACCTCTTCTGCTAACATGTCTTCTTTGTCCACTACTAATCTCTCTTCCAAAGGACACGACTGCATTTCTTTGGTGGAACTGGAGTCAGCGGCGACACACCCCATATCACCCCGAGAGTAGCGGTAAGGTTGAACGTCTTCCGATACCCAAAAACCTTGGCCTGAGTGTCTCCCCATTGCCCTCTATTCCATCCGGAATGCCCCTCGGCAACCACATGTGCTGTCACCCTACGAGGTGTTGTTTGGGGGACCTCCCAAAACAGGGTTGTACTTTCCTCAACAGTTGTCGTCTTTGCATTCACAGCTTACAGGTTATGTGCAATCTCTGCAACGGGAGCTGCAGAAGATACACCATCGGGTTCGCGAATCGCTCCCCGATCCAAATGCAATAACTGGTGTTCTTTCTATTGAGCCAGGTGATTGGGTCGTCCTAAAGAAACATCAAAGAACCGGACTCGAGCCACGGTTCACCGGACCATACCAAGTCCAGCTGACGACACCTACCTCACTCAAACTCGAGGGACGAGACAACTGGGTGCACGCAAGCCACTGCAAGAAGCTTTTCAGCTACACCAGAGAATGAGGGGTGTCATTTTCCTTTTTCTTTTTGTTTGTATGTCATACATGTGTGTGAACGGAGGAAAAGACGGCAGATACCCCAACCTTTTATTTAAAATGCACCTGCGTTTAGCCAGAACCGCCAAAAAAACCAACTGTTGGGTATGCTCTAAGCCCCCACCCAGTCATCACATGTCCGCAATGGCCGCTGTTCATGCCCTATATGACATCCGCGTCGGCATGAAAAAGCAAGGGACCCCTGGTCAGCCCCCACGTAGACATTTGTCGGTAGAACTTAATGACACATTTTTAGCAGGTAACATCAGTTTCAGCACCAATATTAGCTCTAGCTCCTGTAGGGCCCTCACCAGTCCATTATGGGTAACTGGGCAGCTAGGCAGCCCTCAGGTGTGCTTTAACATCAGCTTTGGCACAGGTAACAAGTTTGTTGGGACTACCACCTGCGAGGGAGGTATAACTGTCAATCTGACTAACCAGACTTCCCTTCTGAGTAACCACACTGACCGACCAGACCACGTGTGTTGGAAGGACGGATGTGATGTGCAGACTGAGGGAGCAATCCCCCAGTCTGTGCAACTGTTGCTCAGTGCCAGGGGCCGAACGAGGAACTCCTCCTGTTCTGCTCTGACAGGTCCATACTATTTTCTGTGTGGTTCGGCAGCCTATAGAACATTTCCCCAGAACGCGAAAGGTTCGTGTGCCCTCATAAAGCTAGTCCCAGCATCCTATGTAGTGATGGATCATGAAGAGTTGATGGTCCACAAGAAGGTAAGGATGGCAGGGAGAGTTCGCAGGGAGCTGTTCTCTGAGGGCGACCAAGCATGGGCTTGGTTCCCCTCATGGACAGGATGGGGAATAGAACTTATGAAGCGCCTGAACAATTTTTCTGTCATCGTGGATAGTATGTTTAACGAGACCGTAGAGGCTGTAAGAGAAATTGCCCAAGAACAACGGCAGATGGGAATTTTAGTGCTTCAGGAGAAGATGGCCCTTGATTATCTTTTAGCCGCCAAAGGGGGGTTCTGTGAGTTCATCGGAGAGGATTGTTGTACTTGGATAGAAGACACCGATGACAAGGTCCAGGCCCATATGGACAAAGTTAGTGAACTACAGGGAAAAGCTAGAGCTATAGCTAGTGAGGGTTGGAATCCGTTCAAGGGTTTGGGAGGATTGGGAGATTTCCTGTTCTCCATCGGATCTTGGTTGAAGGAAGTGGGAGTGTATGTCCTGATGCTTCTCTTTTTCATCTGCCTTTTATATGCCGCGGTGAGATGTTCCTGTTGCCTCATCGACCGTGTAAGCCAAGCTCGGGCAGACGACCACATCTCCATGCCCGCTCCTGGGATCCCACTCCAACCACTGATCGGAGGAAGACCTCACCAACCATCCACCTTCTCTACAGATTACGTCCTGGCTTCCCTCTAATTTATCTCTCTGAAGACCACATTCTCCAAGACCTTCAAGCAAGCTTCAAGCCTCATCATGGTTTGTGTCTGCAATTTGGAAAACCGTCTGGGTCGAGACCAGCCTTGTGTGGCCCCGTCTGCAGGGGCAATTTGAGAATCTATTGCTAGATCTCCCCAGACCACCGTGGGATCACAAGCCTTATTCATACCACAAGTCTGTTTGTGGTTTTTGCAAGAGCCTTCCTGTAGTGAAGGTTCCAACGCTCTTGAGGATCATTGCTTCAATCAAGCCTGTTTGCGTCGAGTCTGCGTCGGGTCTTGTTGTTTCAGGTACCCCGTGGAGCTTTATTCTCAGGGACAACTACAGGAACTCTTTGAAGTTTGAGACTACACCCATCAAGCTGAAGAAGATCAAGAAGGGACACGAGGAGAATATGATAAAACACGAGGGAATGTCATGGAAATTTTGTATTGTTGGTCGAACTTTAAATGTGTCATATATTCGTGTTATTCATATGTCTCTCGTGTGGCTTAATTAAAGCTCTGAAGGCTGCAATTGGGCCATGCGCATGTACAATGTATGTATTACAGTACTCAGCTTGGTAATGGATGAGATGGCAGATCTGCGCTTATAGACCGGCGTGTATACCACCACGGCATTCGATGCGAATGTCGCTGGCAGTAGACCGTGGGCCTGTATCCACATATCAGCAGCATAGTACCACGTGGGCTTCATAACGCAAGGCGCCAAGCGGTACGAACTCCGCGTGTAGGCTTATGCATATCTTACAACCCATTACCAACTTGAAACTGTATCTTGGATGGATGTGTTTTAATAAAGATCGTATCGGGCCCATCCAGGTACAGACTGATATTTTTAGGGAGTGCTTGTACAGAGAATTTACATACCAATAGAAGCTAGTAGGACAGGAAATATGACCTCAGATGGCTCATGGGGGGGAAGGGGAGGAAGTCTGCTGACCTCAGAAGACTCATGGGGGAGGACCAGTGATAGATAATAGGAAAGGCTATGCTCCAATTGGAATATACATCCTGTGTATAGGCACTCCCCATTGCATTGTTTGGTGGGAGGGGATTGACTTTATTCATGTGGGGGGCATGTGTGTATTTTTAATAAAACAGAGAGCTGAGGCTAAAACCAGCCCTTATGTGAGTTGCAACACCATCCTGAGAGTGTCGTTTGATCATTCTAGGGTAACAGAGCTCTAATTCCCCCACATCTCAACAGAGCCAAAGTATTTGGATGGGCAGGAATCGTGTAGTTTAGCTGCAGTCGTGGTAAGCAAGATTCGCACAGCTTTATGGGGGATTTCTGCGCATCCAACTGCGAGTACTCAAGGTAAGGAGAAATTCGTTAAAGCGAATTTCCAAGACAATAGTATGACTTATTGAACCAGAAATAATTGTGGTTCATCGCAAAATCTAACAGATCTAAGATAAAATGTCTCTGTATGGTAGGTAAAGTACTATAATTTGTTAAGTAGAAGTCTGCTGCTTCCATTCCGTCTGCATGTTTAATATTTGTGTAAAGGGAAGCTACGTCCACTGTTACTAGAAAAGTCTTGGGAAGCATTTTTATATTGCTGACTTCATTAAGCACTTGCTTTGTATCCTGCAAGTAAGATGGTGTTTGCGTGACTAGAGGTTGGAGAAAAAAATCTATATATTCTCCAATTTTTGAACTGAGGGATCCGATTCCACTTATTATCGGTCGTCCAGGTGGTTGGACAGGGTCTTTGTGTATTTTAGGATGAATATAAAGAACAGGAAGTTTAGGAACTGTGGGGCATAAAAAGGCTTTTTCTTTTTTATTTAAAATTTGGTTGTTATGGCCCCTGTTAATTATGACCTTGAGTAACTTCTTATAGCCTGACATAGGGTCCCTAGGTAAAGGGGTATATGCAGTGGTGTCACTTAAGATCTTATTGACCTCTATTATGTAGTCATTTTTGTTTAAGATCACCACCCCCCCTCCCTTGTCAGCCAGCCTAATCACCAAGTCCTTTCTCTCAAGCAACAATTTGGTGGCTTTTACATCCCCAGAACCATCATATATGCGTTTAGCAGGTATATTCCTTAGATCTTTCAAAACCTTTTCTTTGAAGAGGTTAACATAGGACTGTGATTGTGGAGGTGGGTTATACGTAGATGCATTGCACAAATTAGAATGTGTAAACCCATCAGGGATGGTGCTGTTAGTAATGGGATTATTAATGAAATACCTTTTGAGGGATAGTCGTCTGGCAAATTTATGTATATCTATATAAGTGTTAAACTTATTAAGTTTATTAGCAGGTGAGTATTTAAGGCCCTTATCAAGTACGTGTATTAATTTGATACGGGATAAATTAACCCCCTTTAAGGGAAATGACAACTAAAGGATGGAGTCAGATAAACTAAAAATACATCTGGAGGGGATAGAAAAAGAACAGAGAATTAAGAAAAAGATAGTTTTTCAAATTATTATTATTAGTATTGTGTTGTCGTGGAGATTGGTAATGTGTTGTGGGATTGGTTTTGATATTTAGGACTTGAAACCTGGGTGTTAGGTCGAGAGTCAGAAAACCTCCTGGGGGGAGTGTTATAGTTAATAAACGGTCCATTTCCCTGGAACCGATGTTATTATCCTGGAGAGGTTCAAATCTATTAGAGGTAGGGACATTATCATAGGCAATAGTATTAGAGTTACCTCTATAAGGCCTACCCTTAAAGTTCACTTTATGATCCTTCCCCTTAGGTTTGGATCTAAAGCCGGACATTGAGGGTTTGAAGTCAGGAATAGTGGAGGTAGGTTCCTTAATTTTCTGCCAATCAAAAACTACGTGATCTGAGTAGTCTTTGAAATCCCTGTGATACTTTTTCTTTTTCTTAATTCTCTGTTCTTTTTCTATCCCCTCCAGATGTATTTTTAGTTTATCTGACTCCATCCTTTAGTTGTCATTTCCCTTAAAGGGGGTTAATTTATCCCGTATCAAATTAATACACTTACTTGATAAGGGCCTTAAATACGCACCTGCTAATAAACTTAATAAGTTTAACACTTATATAGATATACATAAATTTGCCAGACGACTATCCCTCAAAAGGTATTTCATTAATAATCCCATTACTAACAGCACCATCCCTGATGGGTTTACACATTCTAATTTGCGCAATGCATCTACGTATAACCCACCTCCACAATCACAGTCCTATGTTAACCTCTTCAAAGAAAAGGTTTTGAAAGATCTAAGGAATATACCTGCTAAACGCATATATGATGGTTCTGGGGATGTAAAAGCCACCAAATTGTTGCTTGAGAGAAAGGACTTGGTGATTAGGCCGGCTGACAAGGGAGAGGGGGTGGTGATCTTAAACAAAAATGACTACATAATAGAGGTCAATAAGATCTTAAGTGACACCACTGCATATACCCCTTTACCTAGGGACCCTATGTCAGGCTATAAGAAGTTACTCAAGGTCATAATTAACAGGGGCCACAACAACCAAATTTTAAATAAAAAAGAAAAAGCCTTTTTATGCCCCACAGTTCCTAAACTTCCTGTTCTTTATATTCTTCCTAAAATACACAAAGACCCTGTCCAACCACCTGGACGACCGATAATAAGTGGAATCGGATCCCTCAGTTCAAAAATTGGAGAATATATAGATTTTTTTCTCAACCTCTAGTCACGCAAACACCATCTTACTTGCGGGATACAAAGCAAGTGCTTAATGAAGTCAGCAACATAAAAATGCTTCCCAAGACTTTTCTAGTAACAACGGACGTAGCTTCCCTTTACACAAATATTAAACATGCAGACGGAATGGAAGCAGCAGACTTCTACTTAACAAATTATAGTACTTTACCTACCAAACAGAGACATTTTATCTTAGATCTGTTAGATTTTGCGATGAACCACAATTATTTCTGGTTCAATAAGTCATACTATCTACAAGTTAAGGGCGTTGCAATGGGGGCTAAATTTGCCCCCAGCCTGGCCAACCTATTCATGTCCCGATGGGAGGAGGATTTAATTTATGCAAGGGACTGGCCAGAATTGGTGATGTATAAAAGGTATATTGACAATATCCTCCTCCTAAGGAATGGGGAGGAGGAATCGCTTGTCAATTTCTTCTCTACCTTGAATAACAACAACCTTAACATCAACCTCACCTATGTATACAGCCAACAGGAAATAAACTTCTTGGACCTCACTCTTATTAACTATAATGGCAAAATTGTGCCCAAATCATTCTTTAAGACAACTGACAGGAATAGCTATATTCCGACCGGGAGTTGCCATCATCCCAACTGGCTGGGCGACATCCCAAAGGGTCAGTTCATGCGCATAAGACGCAATTGCACAGATGTTGATACCTACTACTCCCAAGCAGAAATCTTGAAAAATAGATTCTTAGAGAAAGGTTACGAGGAATCCACTCTACATAATACCATTCAAGTGGTTGCCCAACTGGATAGGAACGATATGCTACAAAATAAATCCAAACAGATACAAGAAAAAATCTGTCCCTTTGTGACTACATTCTCAACCTAATTCAGACATATCAGTAACATTATTCATAATAATTGGGATATTTTAAAAATGGATTCTATTTTGGGAAAGGTCTTACCCAATAGACCGGAGATCATTTTTCGAAAAGCAACAGCACTTAGACATCAGATTACACCAAATGTGGTAGATCTCCCAAGAAGCATTTCCCTGTTCAATGATCTTAAGGGATTTCACCCTTGCAACAGATGTGTCATTTGCAAATGTAATGGCATTAGAAAACATCGGTTAGATACCTTTGATATTGTATGATTTACCTGTAACAAATGATTCAAACGGTTCATCTCATGTGAAAGCAGATATGTGGTGTACCTGTTACAATGCCCTTGTCAAAAGCAGTACATAGGCCGCATGATAAGGAAATTACGTGACCGCTTACGAGAACATTTAACTAAAATTAAGAAGGGATATAGGGAATAATCCCTCTCTAACCACTATCGGTTATTTCACAACATGGACCCAACATCCTTCAAGTTTGTGGGTATTGATTGCATCTCTACCCACTGGAGAGGCATGAATAAAATGAGGGCTGTATCACAGGCCAAGACTAGATGGGTGTATGAGTTGGACACTTTACACCCACAAGGGCATAACATTGAGATCGATGTCAATTGCTTTATTGCCAATAACTAACTTTATCCTGGCCTATATTAAACAATATTACATATTTGCTCATACAGTGGGGCAAAAAAGTATTTGGTCAGCCACCAATTGTGCAAGTTCTCGCCCTTAAAAAGATGAGAGAGGCCTGTAGTTGGCATCATAGGTAGACCTCAACGATGAGAGACAAAATGAGAAAAAAAATCCAGACAATCACATTGGCTGATTTGGAAAGAATGTATTTGCAAATTATGGTGGAAAATAAGTATTTGGTCACCTACAAACAAGCAAGATTTCTGGCTCTCACAGACCTGTACCTTCTTCTTTAAGAGGCTCCTCTGTCCTGCACTCATTACCTGTATCAATGGCACCTGTTTGAACTTGTTATCAGTATAAAAGACACCTGTCCACAACCTCAAACAGTCACACTCCAAACCCCACTATGGTGAAGACAAAAGAGCTGTCGAAGGACACCAGAAACAAAATTGTAGACCTGCACCAGGCTGGGAAGACTGAATCTGCAATAGGCAAGCAGCTTGGTGTGAACAAATCAACTGTGGGAGCGATAATTAGAAAATGGAAGACATACAAGACCACTGATAATCTCCCTCGATCTAGGGCTCCATGCAAGATCTCACCCCATGGGGTCAAAATGATCACAAGAACGGTGAGCAAAAATCCCAGGACCACACAGGGGGACCTAGTGAATGACCTGCAGAGAGCATGGACCAACGTAACAAAGGCTACCATCAGTAACACACTACGCCGACAGGGACTCAGATCCTGCAGTGCCAGATGTGTCCCCCTGCTTAAGCCAGTACATGTCCGGGCCCGTCTGAAGTTTGCTAGAGAGCATTTGGATGATCCAGAAGAGGATTTGGAGAATGTCATATGGTCAGATGAAACCAAAATAGAACCGTTTGGTAGAAACACAACTCGTTGTGTTTGGAGGAGAGAGAATGCTGAGTTGCATCCAAAGAACACCATACCTACTGTGAAGCATGGGGGTGGCAACATCATGCTTTGGGGCTGTTTCTCCGCAAAGGGACCAGGACGACTGATCCATGTACAGGACAGAATGAATAGGGCCATGTATCGTGAGATTTTGAGTGCAAACCTCCTTCCATCAGGAAGGGCATTGAAGATGAAACGTGGCTGGGTCTTCCAACATGACAATGATCCCAAACATACCACCCGGGCAACGAAGGAGTGGCTTCGTAAGAAGCATTTCAAGGTCCTGGAGTGGCCTAGCCAGTCTCCAGAACTCAACCCCATAGAAAACCTTTGGAGGGAGTTGAAAGTCCGTGTTGCCCAGCGATAGCCCCAAAACATCACTGCTCTAGAGGAGATCTGCATGGAGGAATGGGCCAACTTACCAGCAACATTGTGTGCCAACCGTGTGAAGACTTACAGGAAACGTTTGACCTCTGTCATTGCCAACAAAGGATATATAACAAAGTATTGAGATGAACGTTTGATATTGACCAAATACTTATTTTCCACCATAATTTGCAAATAAATTCTTTCCAAATCAGCCAATGTGATTGTCTGGATTTTTTTTCTCATTTTGTCTCTCATAGTTGAGGTCTACCTATGATGCCAATTACAGGCCTCTCTCATCTTTTTAAGTGGGAGAACTTGCACAATTGGTGGCTGACTAAATACTTTTTTGCCCCACTGTACATACCTGTTTTTGCTTGATTCAGAGGATATATTTTAATATTTTATGTATATCATTTTATGACCGTTTGTTTAATTTTATCTGGCTATATAATATTGATTTTTATGATCTTACATATTATATACTTTGCGTATTACACCTTTATTTCTTTAGGTTTATACAATGGAATTTTATATAATATTTTGTATGGATCTGACTCTGTAATTATTGTGCGGATTTACATATTTATGTCAGATAATGTTATTGATATTATTAAGATTGAGCGCCTTATATGCCGTGGACGCTAATTTTGACTAACATTATTTTTATAAAGATCATAATATGATCTCCATCCCTGGGGTTGTTATTTATAGATAGGGGAGCTTCATATGTATGCTCTCCTTTCTGGCATTGCTCTATATGTACTATCAGTTATTATATATTTCCCCAGGGATATTAAGCCATCCTTTGCTCCAAGCTGATGGCATCTGTAACATTACTGTGGTAACTGTGTCTTAATGCACGTCTGCGCATATTTGAGTTCTTTGACATAATGATAGCGTGGTAATGCAAATAGCCATTCTGAGCGTCTTTTATGCCGTGGATGTGTTTATTTATATTTATCATTTTTTATCAAGTTTAATAATAAATTTTTTCTCTTTGTATAAATCATATATGATTTTCACCTTAGGGGTCCTTTGATTTTATTTTATAAATTTTTAATCAGAGAAGTTTGTCTAAGTGCCTCTTCCCCCTTTGTTTATACATGGCTTCTTTTCTTGTATACTAGTAGCTGCTACATATTATCCCCCTGGGAAATGCACCACTGACACCTTCTAGCTACTGGCATTTTGACACCATTCTGTTTAGTGTGTCTTACAATCGCACCAATCCACGGCAAAATGGTGTCTCTGAAAGCGCGCATGAGCAGTTTGTAGTTCTCCGCGAAAATGGCGGCGCGGTAACGCGCATGCGCCATCTTCGCTATTTAAGTATTGGACGTCAGTCACATGGCTGTTAGCTTCCCCCTCTGATGATGTGCCTTAGCACGAAAGGCCTCAGGAGGAGCTGACAGCATGTGACGTCATCGCCGGCGGGTCCGGCGGCCATCTTATGTAAGGGTCAGTGCTGCAGTACTCTGCATTCTCTTTTATATTGTACTGTACCCCAACTTAGTTTTGTTTCTCCATATGATGCTAATTTTTACCCAGTAAATTACAAGAAATACTACACTATTGGCACCCCCTCTTTTCTTTTGGCTCCCTTTTCGGAGGAGCTTTTAGCATCTGCAGAGCAATCTCTGGTGCCATCTAATATCCAGAAAAGGGAGCCCTTTATGCATAATATACACCTAGACAGCATAAAGGAGACCTCTGGATACAGCGGATCACTACACCCAAGTCTGATTACCTCCTGCTCTTGAGGGAAGCCCACCACCTGCATAATGTTTATACCCCATCAGATGGAGAGTTATATATTTACATGCGCATATCCTATGTGCAGTCGGTGAGTGCACATTTTTGCCATATTATTCCCTGTCACAGGCTTTGAAATTACCTGCTGGTGTGGGAGTTATTTTGGTGCCATATACCACATACAGTCCATTGGGTGATTTTATATTGATCAAACTTTCTATTGATCAAACTTTTTATGTGCATATATACCTCATTTATTATCCTTTTAGCGCTGCGCTTTACCTTCTCATTTGCATTTTAAGGTCGTGATATTTCCTTTAGTGTACTAGCTGCTATCAGCTTATAGAGCGCTCGCTGAATTACCATACATTCATATATTCTATTGATTCATTACACACAGAATCATATATTTCTTTTACAAAGAATTTTATTATAGAATAGGAAACAGCAGAGAATCAGTCAAAAACAGATGCAATGAGCAGCAGGAAAATAACATACAAAGGATTCGATGAGTAATACAGAATATGTACTGATGAGAAGACATGAAAATAAACTGCGTACACAAGTGCCATATATATATATATATATATATATATATATATATATATACACACACACACACACACATATATATATATATATATATATATATATAAAGGGAAAACACAATAAATTGCAGAAATGATGGACATTTAGGCCCTGATTTACTATTGTGCCTAGGCGCATTTCCGTGGGCGAACGTCTACTTTTTACTAGTGACCGTCTACTTTTACCGCGCTAAGAGATTTACTGAAGAGAAGCATCAACAAGTAGACGCCAAATCGAATTTACTAATGAGACACAGACCAGGAATCAGACTCAAAAAGCAGACTTGCTAAGAGGCACGTCTAACACCATGAAAAATCACTGCAGAAACATGTTCACATTGAAATTTGCTTTGCCAAATATCAGGACTTCACTTTAAACAATATCTGCGATTTCCCCAAAAATTTAAAATGTGTTAAAGTTTTTTTTAAGCAAGTCGACACAGTGAAGAACTAAACGCTTGTGCAGCGTATTTGGCTGATATAAATGCGCATGTGCAGGACACATTTTAGATGTCCTCTGTGGGCGCTTGCTTTTTACCCGCTGTTCAATAGTAAATCTCTGTGTGGAGTCCTCTGACAGATGGCACTCGGTCGCGTCTACTATGTTTAACAAACAGCACTAGGCATATCTTTATGTATTCTAATTTGATTTCCTTAGTTCTATTGATTCTATTTTTGTTTCTTATCCTTCATAATTATTTCTGTAATGATTTTACTTATTTTGAAGGTCTAAATAATATTTATTTTGACAGCTGAATGTAAAAATAAAGGTCTGCAATAAAAAAAAAAACAGCGTGGGGTCCCCCCTCCCATCCATACCAAGCCCTTCAGGTCTGGTATGGATATTAAGGGGTAACTCCACGCCGAAATAAAAAAAAAATCCGTACCAGACCCTTATCCGAGCATGCAGCCCGGTAGGTCAGGAAAGGGAGGGGGGACGAGCGAGCGCCCCCCCCTGAACCATACCAGGCCACATGCCCTCAACATGGGGGGGTGCTTTGGGGCAGGGGGGCTCCCCCCCAAAGCACCTTGTCCCCATGTTGATGGGGACAAGGGCCTCTTCCCCATAACCCTGGCCGGTGGTTGTGGGGGTCTGCGGGCGGGGGGCTTATCAGAAGCTGGAAGCTCCCCCAGATCCCGCCCCCCACGCCCCTATGTGAATGAGTATGCGGTACATGGTACTGCTACTAATTCACAAAAAAAGCAAAAGTCTAGTGTGAAAAAAACACAGTACAGGGTCTTTGACAAGTCCTTTAATAAAACAATGTCCCCCCGAAGTAGATCCAACGTCAATCACGGCAACCCGAAAAAAGAAGAAAAAAAAAAAAAGTTCCGCACTCAACGAGGCTCACTAGCCTTATGCAGCCAGTCTCGCTGACATTTCTTATATAGGTAAGGGGCGGGGCCAGCCGGGGACATCATCCGAGTGATGTCACATGGGGTGCGATCACATGCTTGATGTCCCCGACTGGCCCTGCCCCTTACCTATTTAAGAGCTGTCAGCGAGACTGGTTGCACAAGGCAGCTAGCCTCGGTCAAGAGCGGAGCTTTTTTTTTTCTTTTTTTGGGTCGCCGTGATTGACGTTGGATCTACTTCGGGGGACATTGTTTTATTAAAGGACTTGTCAAAGACCCTGTACTGTGTTTTTTTACTCTACACTTTTGCTTTTTTTGTGAATTAGTAGCGGTACCATGTACAGCATACTCATTCACGTGGGGGGGGGGGTGGGATATGGGGGCCCCTTTGTTAAAGGGGCCTTCCAGATTCTGATAAGCCCCCCGCAGACCCCCACAACCACCGGCCAAGGTTGTGGGGAAGAGGTCCTTGTCCCCATCAACATGGGGACAAGGTGCTTTGGGGGGGGGAGCCCCCCTGCTCCAAAGCACCCCCCCATGTTGAGGGCATGTGGCCTGGTATGGTTCAGGGGGGGCGCTCGCTCACCCCCCCCCCCTTTCCTGACCTACCGGGCAGCATGCTCGGATAAGGGTCTGGTATGGATTTTGGGGAGAACCCCACGCTGTTTTTTATTTAATTTCGGCGTGGAGTTACCCCTCAATATCCATACCAGACCCGAAGGGCTTGTATGGATGGAAGGGGGACCCCACGCCGTTTTCTTTAAAACATTTTTTAGAATTCCCTACAATGCTTTTACATTCAACTGTCAGTGGGGAACTCCGCCGACAGCTGAAACATGAACGCTGCATTGGTTTTCACTACTAAAACGCTGCATGAGTTGATAAAATAACTCATGCAGGATTTTAGTAGCGACAACCATGTGTTAATGTTTGAGCTGTCAGCGGGGTTCCCCACTGACAGCTGAGTGTAAAATAATTCCGGTAAATTAAATAAATAATAAAAAAAGCTGCATGGGCCCCCCCCCCTTTCCTGACCTGCCAGG
Organism: Staurois parvus; assembly: GCF_062004578.1. Lineage (NCBI taxonomy): Eukaryota > Metazoa > Chordata > Amphibia > Anura > Ranidae > Staurois > Staurois parvus. The sequence continues at coordinate 1,337,993 of NW_028317828.1, forward strand.
CTGCATGCTCGGATACGGATCTGGTATGGCTTTTGGGGGGGACCCCATGCAGTTTTTTTTTCTTAATTTCGGCATGGAACTATTCCTTAATATTCATGCCAGACCCAAAGGGCTTGGTGTGGATGGGACCCCACGCCGTTTTGTTTTCATTTTGGTGTGGAGTTACCCCTTAAGATACATACCAGACCCGAAGGGCTTGGTATGGATGGGAGGGGGAACCCCATGCTGTTTATTTACTATGGTGCTGGTTTTTAAATGTAATTCTCCTTTTTTTTTTTCTTCACTATAGCTCAGAAATTCAGCTAAAAGCATTTGAAAATCAGTGCCAACATACACTTTTTATTGCGAAAAAAAATTATTAACAATTGTGTAAACCGAGGCATTATTTTCAATGGATTTTCATTCGTAAACCGAAAATTACCTTAACTGAGGCGTTGGTAAACCGAGGTACGCCTGTATTAGTATTGCAATCCTTTGTATTGGGATACATAGAACCAATCATACATCTGAATTGGCAACATAGCACAACATTTGTGTCACATTGGAGATATCTGGCTAGTTACACTGACCTTGCCCAGGGATTTAGGGTTGATTCACACCACAGAAATACAGGTGGGATTAGCGTTCAACAGCACTGTGGATTAGTGGTTAGCACTGCTGCCTCATAACACTAGGGTTGTCTGTTTGAATCCCAACCACGGCAATGAATTTGCATGACCAACGTGTGACTACCCTAACATACATGTGCTGGTGCTTTGCTTTCTGTCTAAATGATCCCTAGAATGTGAATTACAATGAGGCCTTGCCTGTTCAAACACCTTTAAAGTTGCACCTTATGTGAATGTCAAACGATGGGATGAGATAAGGGCCTGGACTAATGATTGATTTGATAATGCTGGTTTGCACTCTACCCCCTTTTGGGAAGGTTTGTCAAATCAAGAAAAGAGTGAGCGAGAGAGAGAAAAGGATTAAAAAAAAATAAATAATGGCATGGAGTCCCCCCCCCAAATCCATAACATACCCTTATCCGAACATGCAGATACCGCATGCCTTCAAAGATTTATTTCCTTTGTTGAATTGCCTGCTTGGTTCACACTAGATGCGATTTAAAATTGTGCTTTTTGTTGTCAATTTCACCGTATTTTCTGTAGATTTATGAATGAGTTATTGCATTTTCAATTGTGTTTTGCATTGGGGTTTCTATTGTAGTCTATATGTGAAATCGCTACAAAATGCTGAAAAAGTTAGGCAAGAACTACTTTTGAAATTGTGCTGCAGCAAATCGCTTACGTTAAGACACTCACATCCGTATTCATTAGATCCGATATCAGGTACAATTTCAATTCCCAAATTGCACCTGAAATCGTGCACCCTGGATGCGACTTGGCATGCGATTTGCATGACATGCAACTTGCAAATCGTATGCAAGTCGCACCCTATTGTCTGCTATTAGAGCAGTCACATGGGTGTGTTTCCGACACTGATTTCTAAAGTAGTACATGTACTACTTTTGTGGCGATTTGCATAGATATCTGTGTCAGATGTCTTGCAAATCGCAAGGAAATCGGCATCTTCACTGTACGTCGCACAATTTCTAAATCGGCTTTGATGTGGCCGGGGTGTAAGGCCTTTTTATGTTTGATTTCCTGAGTGTTTTTCCAATTTATTAGCAAAAATGAATTGACATTTTCAGTATTGCAAGCGAGATGTGGTCATGTGACTGCCTTAACTCATGTGATAATCTGGAGTGAATTGTGCCCATAGGGCCCAGAAATATTGCCAATAGGGTTCCCTTTTACATCCCTGTTCAATGTTCTGTTGTATGCTGCACAGGTACACTTCACTGTGGCTTTCTTTCTGACTCTGATTTGTGGGGCCTGTATACCAAGGGTTAATGCAGGTGGGAAGAGAATTAATCAGGTGCAAACACTTTCTCTGACCAAATGAATGACAGTGGTGGGTGTGGCCTACCTTATATAAAAAGATGCAGTAGTGGCTGATTTAGGCCTTGTACAGGCCACATTATTTTCTGCAAGTCCTTGTCTGTGGAGGTTTGGAGAGGAAGAGATATTGTGGGGAATTGCCCCAGGCCACACTCACGCTTTGTTTTGATGTAGGCTGTAAATGTTTTGCATGTTCTTCCTTCTAAGGTGTGTTATTGTACAATGATTGTGTGTTTATTATCTTTGCATTGTAATCCTAACACATGTCAATTGCTCTGCTCTTCCAAGTTTGCTTTATTTAGAATGAAATGCAGTTTTCAGACAAACCTTTTGAGAAATGTATGTGTGGGGGATTTGGGGAAGTGGGAGGTGTTTTTATTTTGGCACTTATGTATTTTATATATTGATATTTTGATCTGCAGCTTGTTTTGTGGATAAGCCTAAGTGATTCATATTAACTGTTTGTTTCCTGCTGTAACCTGTGAAAGCACAGTTCATTAGAAGTATAATCTTTTAGATTGTAAGCTCTTATGAGCAGGACCGTTCTATTTTAGCAACATCAATCCTGCTTTTTTTTTTATTACTTTTACCAAGATATTGAATGTATCTACTTGTTGTTGCTGTCCAAATAAATGTGGAATGTGTATTTGATCAATAAACATTTGGACTAAGTATTTTTTGGGGGGATTATTTCATGTTCTAGTTGAATGTAGCACAGTGGCTAAATGGTTAGCACTTCCACCTGGCAGTACTAGGGTTGTTGGTTTGAATCCCAACCATGGCACCTCCTGCCTGGAGTTTGCATGTTCTCACTGTGCCTGTGTGTTTTCTCCTGGTACTCCAGTTTCCTGCCACACTCTAAAGACATGCTGGTAGGTTAATTGGATCCTGTCAACATTGGCCCTAGTATATGTATGAATGTAAGTTAGGGCCCTTAGATAGTACGTCCCTTGAGGGTTAGGGACTGATGTGAATTTACTACATACAGTGGGGCAAAAAAGTATTTAGTCAGCCACCAATTGTGCAAGTTCTCCCACTTAAAAAGATTAGAGAGGCCTGTAATTGGCATCATAGGTAGACCTCAACTATGAGACACAAAATGAGAAAAAAAAATCCAGACAATCACATTGGCTGATTTGGAAAGAATTTATTTGCAAATTATGGTGGAAAATAAGTATTTGGTCAATATGTAAAGTTCATCTCAATACTTTGTTATATATCCTTTGTTGGCAATGATAGAGGTCAAACGTTTCCTGTTAATCTTCACAAGGTTGGCACACACTGTTGCTGGTATGTTGGTCCATTCCTCCATGCAGATCTCCTCTAGAGCAGTGATGTTTTGGGGCTGTCGCTGGGCAACACGGACTTTCAACTCCCTCCAAAGGTTTTCTATGGGGTTGAGATCTGGAGACTGGCTAGGCCACTCCAGGACCTTGAAATGCTTCTTACGAAGCCACTCCTTCATTGCCCGGGCGGTATGTTTGGGATCATTGTCATGTTGGAAGACCCAGCCACGTTTCATCTTCAATGCCCTTGCTGATGGAAGGAGGTTTGCACTCAAAATCTCACGATACATGGCCCCATTCATTCTGTCCTGTACATGAATCAGTCGTCCTGGTCCCTTTGCGGAGAAACAGCCCCAAAGCATGATGTTACCACCCCCATGCTTCACAGTAGGTATTGTGTTCTTTGGATGCAACTCAGCATTCTCTCTCCTCCAAACACGACGAGTTGTGTTTCTACCAAACAGTTCTATTTTGGTTTCATCTGACCATATGACATTCTCCCAATCCTCTTCTGGATCATCCAAATGCTCTCTAGCAAACTTCAGACGGCCCCCCGACATGTACTGGCTTAAGCAGGGGGACACGTCTGGCACTGCAGGATCTGAGTCCCTGGCGGCGTAGTGTGTTACTGATGGTAGCCTTTGTTACGTTGGTCACAGCTCCCTGCAGGTCATTCACTAGGTCCCCCCATGTGGTCCTGGGATTTTTGCTCACCGTTCTTGTGATCATTTTGACCCCACGTTGTGAGATCTTGCGTGGAGCCCCAGATCGAGGGAGATTATCAGTGGTCTTGTATGTCTTCCATTTTCTAATTATTGCTCTCACAGTTGATTTGTTCACACCAAGCTGCTTGCCTTTTGCAGATTCAGTCTTCCCAGCCTGGTGCAGGTCTACAATTTTGTTTCTTGTGTCCTTCGACAGCTCTTTGGTCTTCACCATAGTGGAGTTTGGAGTGTGACTGTTTGAGGTTGTGGACAGGTGTCTTTTATACTGATAACAAGTTCAAACAGGTGCCATTGATACAGGTTATAAGTGGAGGTCAGAGGAGCCTCTCAAAGAAGAAGGTACAGGTCTGTGAGAGCCATAAATCTTGCTTGTTTGTAGGTGACCAAATACTTATTTTCCACCATAATTTGCAAATAAATTCTTTCCAAATCAGCCAATGTGATTGTCTGGATTTTGTTTCTCATTTTGTCTCTCATAGTTGAGGTCTACCTATGATGCCAATTACAGGCCTCTCTTATCTTTTTAAGTGGGAGAACTTGCACAATTGGTGGCTGACTAAATACTTTTTTGCCCCACTGTATATATGTAAAGCGCTGCGTAAATTGACAGCGCTATATAAGTATCTGAAATAAATGTACTAGCACCCCTTAACACTTATTTTTGCTAGCTATATAATATGCCCAAATCTTCCTTGTTAGAGCGCACATATGCAAGTATGTCCAAAATAACAAATCAAAAGCCCCCTATTTCACCACAAGACCATGTTATGTACCAATGAATAGGTCATGTTCATTGTCCAGCTAGCTATTCTTTTTCTACAATCCTCTTAACAGTAATAAATTGGACCCCCAATTTATGTTGACTTTGGGCCTTTACTGGCAAATATTTATTCACCAATGTCATATACATAGTATAGCTGCAAGCATACATTCACCAATGCCAAATCCACAATAGAACTGCAAACATATATGTACGAATATCATATACACAATGGAGCCGCATGTAAAATTTCTATGGTGCACAAATAAACGCCAGGACGGCTGTTGGAGGAGGCGCTAGAGCAGCTGTCATACCAGAAATACGCCATGACGTTTGGGGAAGGACGTTTGCACACACCCGGAAGTGGAAGTGGTATTGGGGAGTGTTAGTGGATGGGAGTGTAGTTAGGAGAGTTTAGTGGTAATTTGCAAGTCTATTTTTTAGTTTTTGTTCTTTTGTGGAATTCCAGACCACCTCTGGACATGGCAAGATTGCTGTTCTCCACCGAGGAGCTGATCCTCATTTGCCAGGGAAACATCACTAATAATTTTTTGTATTTTCAGTTGAAAACATGTCCAATTCCTAGATCCATTGAGGTACATAGCAGAGGTTCAAGGTTTTTCTTAACTATACAGGTGGCACAGACACAAGTATACACCCAGGGCCACTGTTAGATATCATGGGGCCCCCTACAGCATACCTGACCGCGCCCCACCGCCGGAGAAAATATCCATATTATATTTATGTTAAAAGTACACTAAAAACATTATTAAGACCATACCATATTCCTGTGAAATCTAAATGACAAAACTGTACTGAGTTCATAAATAAAGCTGTGTGTGTAATTGAGGTTTTGGGGCTCATTCATATGGGTGCTGTGGCCTGTAGAGTGGGAATCAGTGGTTTGTTTTTGTGGCTATCGCCATTTGCAGGCAACCTATGTTACACTATGGAAATGCTGCAGTGCATAATTTGACAAGCATATGGGTGCAGGTGGACAGCCCTGAACACAGACAGGGAGCATTCAGGGCCACTTCCCCATGCCTTCACACCTGTCAGATTAAAACCTGTGTTCATACAGCTGCTGTGTCCCCATAGTGTAACAGGTGGCTCTAGCCACATAAACAACCCACTCTGTCAGGAATGGACTTGCCAATAATGGTGGGACTCACCTGCCTTGTGGGCTGCAGTACCAGGGCTGGCCAGCGGGTGCTCTCAGCAATCAGAGACTCAACCCTGCAGTCAGCCAAAACACCTGAGGCTGATTGCAGGTGTATTTAAGGGATGGCCAGACCTGCAGTCTGTGCCTCGGTGTGTGTTTTTCCATGGGCCCCTGTATCTTGTTACCTGCATTCCTGTTCCTGTTCCTGTCTGACTGATTTGTTGCCGACCCTGCCTGATCCGGACCTCTGATGACTTCTCCTGTTTGATCCCTGGCTTGTGACCCCGACCATTCTCTGCCTGACCCCCTGTACCTACCTGCCCGTTAGTTGCTGTACCCGGCTCGTGACCTGACTACTCTCTGCCTGCGCCTCCTGTTCCTACCTGCCCGATTGTTATTGACCCGGCCTGCCTGACTACGCTTGCATTGTATGTATTGTTATCTGTGGGTGGTTTGGTTTGGTTCGTTTGCACTGTGCTATGTTTTAGTATTGCACTGGGTTTATGTATTGTTAGTATTAATAAATTATATTGTTTATAACATATCTGAAGCCTGCGTTTCCCTGCGTCAGTTCACATACCTCTGGTCATACCCAGAGCCCTGACACACTCATTCATGCTGTACAGGCCAGAGGACCTGTGTAAATGGGGCATTTTTTTTTTCCTCAGCTCATTAATTTCAATGGGTTTCCTAACGTGTGGGAACATGCAAAAATACTGCAGGCATATTATTTTAAAAGTGTGTTGCACCTAACCGCACAGTAGTGTGGTGCCATGCGTTTTGGTGGCTGTGAATGGGCCTGTTTTTAATAGACGTGTGTAGGTGCAGTTACGTTTTCATCATGGTACCTGTGCACATCTGCAAAGGGCATTGCATTTCTTTGCTGTGCTGGAAAATGTGTGTTCTTGCATGCGTTTCTGCACCACCAATGGTGTGAACAAGTCCTAAGGGCCAGTACACACTATAGAAACAGTCTAGATGTGTTCCTGATGTGTTTTTGCATGCCCTTTTGGCATACATGTTTGGCATACATGTATCCCTTCCAGTTAGTTTTTTCTTCTTTTTCTTCAATTTAATTAGGGACATGTGCGTTTTAGCACATTCAAGGGCGTTTCAACGCGTTCCAGTACAGTTCTGTGCAGAAACAATGCAGCGTGGTCAACTTTGTTTACAGCACCTGCAATGCACTGAAAATGCAAGTGCTGATGTGAACTATGACATTGACAACCATATAACCTTCTTTCTGTATGTTTGTGATGCCGAAAAAGCAACTAAAACACATGTAGAGTGAACTGGCCCTAATGGTTATTAGGTAAGGGAACGGAACTGACCAGGAATTGTGAATTCAATCAGACTAGTGGTGAGATACAATCAGCAATCGTATAATAATGTGAGATCTGAACTGTAGCTGATAGAAAATGAGACACATTCACTTGAAAGTAAATAAATAGTTAAAAAGAGTGGGGTGTGATCCATAGTTTTGCATATGGGACAGGTGATGATGGGGTGGGGGAGGGGGTCAAGTTGTATAAGGAGACAGGTTTAAAAGAAGATAAAAAAAGTTACAATGAAATATACACAGCATGAAACTTGCACATTTCCAACTTGTCAGAAGAACAGGATGCAGGTAAGATTCACCCCCTTTCCACTTTCTTGTCATTAGGCAAAATCTTAATTGATTGATTAATATTACTGGCACTGACACAACCCAGAAAATTGATCTCCATTTTTTTAACATTCATAAATGTCAAGGAGCTTATAATCTAAGGGCAGACACGCAGCCATGTACTAGGCCCAATTAACCTAGCAGCATGTCTTTGGAGTCTTGGCAGAAACACATCCATACAGGGAAAGCATGCAAACTGGGATGCAGCCATGGCTGGGATTAGAACCCATGACCCAAGTGCTGTAAGGTCTGAGTTCGGAGGAAACCCACGCAAGCACAGGGAGAACATGCAAACTCCATGCAGGAGGTGCCATGGTCGGGAATCAAGCCCATGACCCATTTACTCCAAGGCAGATGAGCTAACCATTAAGCCACTGTGCTGCCCCTTAATGAAGATGTAAACTGGTAAATGGTGCTAAAAAAAAGTTCATATAATCATTACCCAAGGGTGGTTTACCTTTCACAAGTTCATGCACTACTGTCCATCACGGATAAACCACACGTGCCATTCATAGGCACTCTCTGAGTTGGTACTCTCACATGAAGGACATTCCATTATTCAGGAATGATTATATGAACTTTTTTTAGCACCATTTACCAATTTACATCATTATTGCAATTGTTTGCACTTTTTGGATTTTACATGCGTTCATTATTGATCACATGCATTTATAGCACTGCACTATGACTTTAACATAGAATAGTTACATGATTAAAGAGAAGGAAGCTATATCATCATATTGGGAACTTAGAACTAGACATTCCAAATTATTTGAGATATAAGTGTGAAAATGTTTAACATTTGAAAATAGAATGTATGACATTCATTAGGAAATGCATTAGTTGTCTGATCACTTGGAGAAACAGTAAAAAAAAAAAAAAAAAAAAAAATTAAAATATAGGTGTATTTTTATATTACATGCTAAGTATTCTCATATGCAAGCAGGAAAACGCCAACTGGACAAAGCCTGCGCTTGTGCGCCACCTAGCGAACATATCCAGTATTGCACCTAAAAATGTGCCAGACGCGATTCCACAGTTACTAACAGGAAAGTAGACGCTTTTCAATGAGATTGCTAGACGCCTCTCAGAAGACTGACAGGTCTTAATTGATTTAATTGAGTCTGCCTGAATGTTCAGAGTCTGCTAGTAGACTCAATTCTTAGTAAATCAGGGCCCATGAGTCTACAATAATTACAAAATTAAAAGAAAAATGCTTGAGATATATCACTCTGTGTAATTAATCTATATAATATACGAGTTTCACTTTTTGAATTGAATTACTGAAATAAATTAACTTTTTGATGATATTATAATTTATTGAGATGCACCTGTACATAGAGTCCTGATGACCTATCTCATTTCCTGAGGTCCTAAAATGCCAGGACGGTAAAAATATCCCCAAAATTACCATTTTTTTGGAACGTAGACATCCCGAGGGATTTAGTAAGAGGCATGGTGAACTTTTTCTTTGCAAAATAAAAATAAATAAATAGAAAGTGTTTTTTTTTCCACAAAATTGTCATGTTAACTACTTATTTCTCACACATGACATACTTGCAATTATACCACAAAACACAGTCTGCTACATCTTCCAAATACGGGGATACCACATGTGTGATATTTTTTCACAGCCTACCCACATAAAGCAGCCCAAAATCCAAGAAGCACCTTTGAGCTTTCAAGAAGCATAAATTATGTATCTAATTTCCTGACTACTTATCACACTTTTGAAGGCCCTGGAGCACCATGACAATGAAAACACCCACAACATGACCACATTTTGGAAAGAAAACACCTCAATATATTTTCTATGAGGCATAGTGAGTCTTTTAAACAGGTCATTTTTTGCCACATTTTTGAAAAATGTGGAAAGAAAATGAAAACATGTTTTTTTAAAAAAAATGTTATCAATGTATTTAGATGTTTCTAACACACAGCATGAATATACTATGAAAAACACCCCAAAATACATTCTGCTACTCCTCCTGAGTATGGTGATACCACATGTGTGAGACTTTCACAGCCTAGCCACATAGAGAGGCCCAAAATCCAAGGAGCACCTTCCAGCATTATAGGGGCATAAATTACACATCCAATTTCCTGACTACCTATCACTTTTTTGGAGGCCCACTGTGGACACTGACAGATGTTGACGGACCACTAAACACCAACAGATGTTGAGGGTCCACTGGGACACTAATAGATGTTGACGGTCCACTAGGAACACAGATGTTGATGGTTCACTGGGACAGCAACAGAGGTTGATGTTGCAATAGGACACTATTGCAGATGTTGATGGGACACTGGTACACTGTCACAGATGTTTTTGTGCACTGGTACACTGACAGATGTTGACGGGACACTGGTACACTGTGACAGATGTTTTGGCACTGGCACACCATGACAGATGTTGACAGTCCCCTGGGGACACCGACAAATGTTGACGGTCCACTAGGGATTTCTATTCTGAAATTATCTCACAAAATCATTGTTTCTCAAACTTTTTTTAATTCAAGGCACCCTTTTACATTATGCACAATCTCAATGCACCACATTCTAAAAGGTAAAAATGAAACTAATAGTTTTACTTATTGCAGCAGCATCCACACATACTGGACAGTCAGCGTGTACATGTAGTACAGTATTGCAGCCCTCCCTTAGAGGGCAGCAAACCCATATACAAAGTCCAAGCATAACAACCTGCACTCTAACAGAGGAACATTTATATTAACAGAGAGCCTACCAGTACCCAACAAACAGGTTGAGGTCACTAATGGAGCTTAGTAGATCTTAGTAGCTCTTCACAGGGCAGATAGAAAAGCCAGTACTTCTAAATCAAAAAGAGAAAGCCCAAAAAAGCACCTCATCAGTTAAAAGCCGACTTACTCTGTAATGGTTGTGCATACTAGGCATAACAAAAAAATTGCAAAGAATTCTTTTTTTTAACTCTATGGGGTTGATTTGCTAAAGACAAATCGACTGTGCACTTTGCATACTGCAGTTGCACTCTGCAAGTGCAGTTGCTCCAGAGCTTAGTAAATGAAGTAAAGCTTCCTTTTGCCAAGAATAGCCAATCACATGCAAAGAAAATAAAAAAACAGCATTTTTGTTTGCACATGATTGGATGATGGAAGTCAGCAGAGCTTCTGCTCATTTACTAAGCTCTGGAGCAACTGCACTTTGAGTGCAATTGCACTTTGCAAAGTGCACAGTCTAATAGCCTTTATAGCAACGACAAAAGCTAAAATTTACAAAAGAGCTGGTGTGGTCTATTGCTTTGTTGACTGATGGGGAGGTGGTGTTTGTGGCTCTGGTGCTGTATTAGTGAGACTTTGCAGATAGTGATAATTCAAGCCTGCAGCTGCCATTCTGTGATTTGTGGTCTCTCATAGATATTAATTCACCATTCATTTTTGTTTAATAGCGGCTTTATGTGTTTCTATCTGTGGACTTTTTCCCCACTTGCTTGAGGGTTGTTTGTTTCAATCAAACTAGTATCTGGTTTTTGCCACCCCCCCCCCCCAATGGTGGATTGAAAGTTTTGGCAGAGGTAAGTCGCTTACTCCATAAAACATTTATATTTTGTGCACCATCTTAGCTGCAGCATTATAGGTATTTACTATTTTATTCCATAATATACTTTAGTACCCAGTTTGAAACATAGGTTTCCTGGCTCCTTTGAAGAGATATATCTAAGGTAAAAACAGGACGTTAACAAATATTCATGCTGCTTATTCATCTAGTGGTGTAAACTTCATCTCTTAAAGGAACATTTCCACCTATTGGTTTCATGGTACTTTGTTGTTTTTCAGATATTATGCTGGTTATTAGAGGAGTTTTCATTGTATGGAGATCAAGTTCCTAGTTATTTTATTTCACTGTCCAATCCAGCTTGTGTGTCCCTCCAGCAGCCATGAGAAGCGTCATTTTGTCTGGGCTATACAGAGGATTGAGTGTCCAATCAAACTATACCACATTTTAGCCATTATTATTTTGTATATTGTTCATGGGATATGTATGAATTGCTTGGTAAATGGCCCTCTATCAACTTTGGAAAGTGTTTGTTTTACATATATATGTGATGTATATCACGCATAGTTTGTAAAGATGTGTAATTTTTAGATGTTCCATATATGATATGTAACTTGTTTTCACATTTTGTAATGAATATGAATTTGTTTGTTGCAGGTGTTCTATAAAAAATATCTCCTGAAGAAGCCTGAAATAGGCGAAACATGTTGAGAATATGACACTGGAAACTATTTTTTGAATGAGTACAATCAATAATGTTTAGATATTTAAGTGCATTTCTTTTATTCATTATTTTAAATTGATTTATCAATAAATCGTAAATTTTAGCTTTTGTCGTTGCTATATTATTGTTTGGCACCTTAAAAATCCTGTTATCTCCCCTCAATGTGGGGAGGTTTCCCCCTCCCCCTTTTTTTTCATGTTATTTTGTTCTAATTTGGGATGTGGTGCATTTGAGCTCCTCTCTGTACATCACTACTCTTGTTCTTCTAATAACCTTTAGTGAATCAACTCCTATGTTTGCCTGTAAATGTGCCATCAGCACTTCTGCTTCAAAATCCCCTGGGCTGGGGGAGAATGTTATTCTAGTTCTCTGCTGACACAGCCCCTTTTGCCATATACCACTATTATAATTTTCTGCTTATTGTTACTGTTGTTGTTCTAATTCTTGTGGAGTAACTACTGTAGAATCACAAACAATCATATCCTGCAGCTTATGTTGCTAACTGTGTGGCTTTTTTTCTGGCTATATTATGACAGTGCCTTTAGAACTGTTGGCTCTACAAAGGAGAATTTACCTCTTCTACTAGTCATTTTAGGTTCTGAGAACTGAGCTTTATTTTGCTCTATGGGTATCTTACTGCATATCATCTGCCTTGCCACTGGTTATTTTCATCACAAAACCCCTGACTCCTATCAAATCTGCCCAACCCAAGTCTTTTTACATGTGTTGCACCCTCTAGTGTGCTACTAGAATAGTGTACTGTATTGTAGGTAAAATCATTGTGTAGGACTCATGGTAGTTGTGTGAGTCTGTGATTGAGGTCGGGTTATTGCAGGCCAGCTGGATGACTCAACAGGTTGTGGCTCTATTGCCTCCTCTTGACTCCGGAGGACCATAGAACCTTTCAGAAGTCGGTAAGCAGGAAGGGGTGGAGATCTGATCTGCATGTTCATGGGAGTACAGCCAATCCCAGGTTTGGAGGCCTTGGTAGAATGGTGGACTGTCCCATAAATATGAGAGAGTCAAGTGGAGGATGGAGTGCTGAGGAGACTGTTCGTGCCTGGGAGCAGTCCCCTAGGTTTTAGGGGGGGGGGGTGGAATCCAGGCTGGGCTGGGACAGGCTCAGGAGGATACATTCAGCAGTGAGGCATGAATGGGATCGAGATCTGGAGCAGCAGGGAGCAAAGAGGACTGTCAAGGTCCTACCTTTTCCCAGAGGTTGTTACTCCATGTGCTGGCATCCATCTTGGATTTCTGCTGAGCATGATGGGAATCTTTTATGCCTTCAGGTCTCTGAGGTCCATCCCCCAGAGGGGTGTGGCTGAGTACATATAAGCCTGGGATCCGCACATGCTCTTTGCACTTGTGTCTTGTGTCTTTGTCTTGCTACAGCTCTGTGTATACGCTCGTGACTCTTCTGGTATTCTGACTCGGCTTGTGACTAAGACCATTCTCTGTGTTTCCCTTTGATCTGACCTTCCGTTGCTGAACCCGGCCCGTGACCTGTGATTCTCTGTCTACTGTTCTGTACTGTTTTGTCCTGTTGTTATTGACCCGGCTTGCCTGACTACGCTATTGTCATTCTCACCAGCTACACGCCATTGGCGGCGGCCATTACCGCAGCCGGGGTGTCTCGGGGGCCGCGACCTGGTCCCTGGCTGCGTCAAGTCCATCCCCACCATCAGGGGCCCTGGTGAAGGGCAGCCTGGGACTTAGACTCCGCGCCCTGAGGGACTTCGGTCTGTTGGTGGTGGTTGTCGTCAGCCAGTGCGTTACCCTGCCACTAGGCCTACCTGTCCGTTCCACAGCCCTGCCCTGACATTACACAAGTGCCATGAATCCTGACGGTGCAGGTACGCCTTCACTTCCAATGTTGGTCGCCAGACTGGATCAACAGGATCTCCTGTTGGATCAGTTCGCTCAGGCGTTGCAAACTCTGCTGGCACGCACCGCGCACCTTACTCCTGGTGTTATTAGGCCGGTTGTCACTCCGGTGGTCGCTCCCGCTGCTGTTCCGCTTGCTGCGCCTACTGCCGCGGCTGCTGCGGCACCCGCGGTGCCCAGAGGTAGGACTGATTCAGCCCCTCTTCCACAGCGCTTTGGGGGTGAGCCGAGTCAGTGTCGTGGGTTCCTTAACCAGGTGGGGATTTACTTTGAATTAATACCCCACGCTTTTCCGACTGAGAGGTCAAAGGTGGGTTTCCTAATATCGCTACTCTCAGACAAGGCCTTGGCCTGGGCAAATCCCTTATGGGAGAGGAATGACCTGGTAATTCACGAATTTTCCGGTTTTGTCGATGCCTTCCGTAGGGTATTCGATGTACCGGCTCGCTCCACCTCGGCTGCCAAGCTGCTCATGTCTATGCATCAGGGTTCACGGACCATGGCCGAGTACGCCATAGAGTTTCGTATCCTGGCAGCAGAGGTGGGTTGGAACAATGAGGCTCTGGTGGCTGCATTTTCTCAGGGTCTTTCTGATGCATTGAAGGACGAGATCGCAGCCAAGGAATTGCCTGTGGAGCTGGAAGCACTAATTTCCTTTCTGATCCTGATTGATACCAGGCTCAGGGAGAGGCCTTCACTCAAGGAACGCCTGCGGAGGCCTTCCAATCGACTGGCACCTGCGTTTTCTATCCCACCCATTCCTCCCTCTCCTCCCACGCCTCCTGGGGATAGGTTGTCTGGTGGTGAGCCCATGCAGCTGGGGTTTGCTCGCCTTTCCGAGGGAGAGCGGGCCGCTCGGCGTCGGGAGGGTCGCTGGCTGTACTGTGGTCTTGGTGGGCACTTTCGGCGGTCCTGTCTGGTCCGTCCGGGAAACGCTCGCACCTGAGATCCTGTCGGGGACGGATCTTGGGTGGAGTCTCCTCGTCCCCGGCGTTCCGCAGAGATAAGCCACTGATCACCGTTTTCCTCTCTTGGGCGGAGGGCTCGGTGACGGCCCAGGCGTTGATAGATTCTGGGGCCGGCGGGTTGTTTATGGACAGCTCGTTTGCTGCCCAGCACTCCATTCCCCTGCAGGCTCGAGTTACCCCATTGGTTCTCAAGGCGATAGATGGCAGACCCCTGCAACCACCGCAGGTTACCCACGAGACTATGCCAGTTGAAGTAGCTATTGGGGCTGTTCACAGGGAGTTGGCCTGTTTCCAGGTGATTTCCTCTCCGCACTATTCGGTGGTTTTGGGGTATCCCTGGCTCCAGATGCACAATCCAACCTTCAATTGGCAAACTGCCGAGATTCTCTCGTGGTCTCCACAGTGTGGGGCCGGGTGCATCCGTGGGCCGGTTAAGGTGTTGTGTGCCTCCTCGGACTCTGCGTTGCCCACTGATTATGGGGAGTACCAGGACGTGTTTGATAAGGTACGTGCTGGTGCCTTACCTGCTCATCGTCCTTACGACTGCGCCATATCCTTGCAACCCGGTACCACTCCTCCGCGTGGCAGGGTGTATCCTCTC
The DNA here is from genome assembly GCF_062004578.1 of Staurois parvus. NCBI lineage: Eukaryota > Metazoa > Chordata > Amphibia > Anura > Ranidae > Staurois > Staurois parvus. Next base: position 1,353,246 of record NW_028317828.1, read on the forward strand.
TCGGTTGCGGAGAATAAGGCCATGGAGGAGTACGTTGCGGATGCGCTTTCCCGGGGGCACATTCGTAAGTCTACTTCCCCAGCAGGAGCGGGCTTTTTCTTTGTAAAGAAGAAGGGTGGTGAATTGAGGCCTTGCATTGATTATAGGGGTCTCAATCGAATCACCACTAAGAATGCACACCCGATTCCCTTGATTACTGAGTTATTCGACCGCCTTAAGGGGGCAACAGTCTTTACCAAACTTGACCTTAGGGCGGCGTACAACCTCGTACGGATCAAACAGGGGGATGAGTGGAAGACCGCGTTTAACACCAGAACCGGTCACTACGAATACCTGGTGATGCCCTTCGGGTTATGTAACGCGCCCGCAGTTTTTCAGGAATTCATAAATGATGTCCTTCGTGACTTGTTGCAGCAGTGCGTGGTAGTTTACTTGGATGACATCCTGGTTTACTCTGCCTCCATGGAGTCCCATATCCAGGATGTCAAGCAGGTGCTGCAACGATTACGTGAGAACGAACTTTTTTGTAAACTTGAGAAGTGCGAATTCCATCGATCCCAAGTTGCCTTTTTAGGCTACATCATTTCTGCGGAGGGATTCTCTATGGACCCTCAGAAGGTTTCGGCGGTTCTGCAGTGGCCTCGTCCCAATGGTCTTCAGCCCATTCAGCACTTTTTGGGTTTTGCCAACTACTATCGGAAGTTCATCAGGAACTTCTCCACGCTGGCAAAACCTCTCTCAGACCTAACCAAGAAGGGCAGTAATCCTCACGAGTGGCCATCCGAGGCCATCGTAGCTTTTGAGGCTCTGAAATCCGCCTTCGCTTCGGCTCCGATACTGTCTCATCCCAATCCTGGATTGCCCTTCATCCTTGAGGTTGATGCATCCGAGACGGGAGTAGGCGCTCTCCTGTCTCAACGTCGGTCGCCCGATGGACCCCTACTTCCCTGTGGGTTCTACTCCAGGAAGCTTTCCTCTGCAGAGTGCAACTACCAGATTGGAGATAGGGAGTTGTTGGCAATCATTCTGGCTCTCAAGGAATGGAGGCACCTGCTCGAGGGCTCCGCAGTTCCGGTCCTCATTCTTACCGATCATAAGAACCTGACTTATCTTTCGGAGGCCAAAAGATTGACACCCCGTCAGGCCAGATGGGCCTTGTTCTTGTCGCGGTTCAACTATGTGGTCTCCTATTTGCCTGGTTCCAAGAATGTCAGGGCTGATGCATTATCGCGGCAATACTCTGAGTTGTCCAGGGAGGACTCTGAGCCAACCTCGGTCATACCTCCGGATCAGATCCTGGCTGCCATTCGTACCAGTCTGACTTCTCCCCTTGGGGAGCAGATTTTGGCGGCTCAAACTGACGCTCCTCCCAAGAGACCGGAGGGTAGATGTTTTGTACCCGAGGGGTTGCGCACTCGTCTGCTGCGTACCTACCATAACTCCAAAACTGCCGGGCATCCGGGGAGGAACCAGTTGTCTTGGGTCGTCTCTCGGTTGTTCTGGTGGCCAACTCTCTGTGCCGACATCGCCTCTTATGTAGCGGCATGTTCGATCTGTGCCCAGAATAAATCTCCACGGCATCTTCCAATGGGTCTTCTGCAACCCATTCCCAATGGGGAGCGTCCTTGGTCACACCTGGGCATGGACTTTATTGTAGACCTCCCTGTGTCTCGGGGTCATACGGTCATCCTCATGGTCGTCGATCGTTTTTCCAAAATGTGCCATTGTATTACACTCAGGAAATTACCAACAGCGAAAGAACTGGCCACGGTCTTTTCCAGGGAGATTTTTCGCCTGCATGGGTTGCCCAAGGTGATTGTCTCGGACCGCGGGAGTCAGTTTGTGTCCAGATTCTGGCGCGCCTTCTGCTCCCAGTTGGGTATTAGTCTCTCCTTTTCTTCAGCCTACCACCCGCAGTCCAATGGGGCTGCGGAGCGTTCCAATCAGGCCTTAGAACAATTCCTTCGGTGTTATATCTCGGACCATCAGGACGATTGGGCCGATCTCCTGCCTTGGGCAGAGTTTGCCAGGAACTCAGCGGTCAACTCCTCCTCCGGGAAGTCCCCCTTCATGGCCAACTATGGGTACCAACCCACGGTATTACCTGAGAGGTTCTCACCACAGGACATTCCGGCTGTGGAGAACCATCTTGCTGCCCTGCGTTCTTCATGGGGGCAGATCCAGAGGGCTTTGAGGGACTCGGCTCAGCGTCAGAAGTTCCAGGCTGATCGCAGACGGTTGCCCGCTCCTTCATACCAGGTCAGCGATCGGGTGTGGTTGTCTACTCGTAACCTCAATCTTCGGGTGCCCACACCCAAACTAGCTCCCCGTTTTGTCGGTCCTTTTCGCATTCTCCGCAAGGTGAATCCGGTGGCCTATGACCTTGCCCTTCCACCTGGGATGCGGATCTCCAATATCTTTCATGTATCACTGTTGAAACCTCTGATCTGCAATCGCTTCACTACCTCTCTGCCTCGGCCCCGTCCCATTCGGGTTGATGGTCATGAGGAGTATGAGGTGAGCCGGATCCTGGGCTCTCAATTGGTGCGCGGCCGATTACAGTTCCTGGTTCATTGGCGCGGTTATGGTCCCGAGGAGCGTTCCTGGGTTCCTTCCGCGGATGTCCATGCTCCTGCCCTCCTCCGCGCGTTTCATACCCGCTTTCCTCAGAAACCTTTTGTTGAGCCGCGGAGGGGGAGGGGTCCTTGAGGAGGAGGTACTGTCAAGGTCCTACCTTTTCCCAGAGGTTGTTACTCCATGTGCTGGCATCCATCTTGGATTTCTGCTGAGCATGATGGGAATCTTTTATGCCTTCAGGTCTCTGAGGTCCATCCCCCAGAGGGGTGTGGCTGAGTACATATAAGCCTGGGATCCGCACATGCTCTTTGCACTTGTGTCTTGTGTCTTTGTCTTGCTACAGCTCTGTGTATACGCTCGTGACTCTTCTGGTATTCTGACTCGGCTTGTGACTAAGACCATTCTCTGTGTTTCCCTTTGATCTGACCTTCCGTTGCTGAACCCGGCCCGTGACCTGTGATTCTCTGTCTACTGTTCTGTACTGTTTTGTCCCGTTGTTATTGACCCGGCTTGCCTGACTACGCTATTGTCATTCTCACCAGCTACACGCCATTGGCGGCGGCCATTACCGCAGCCGGGGTGTCTCGGGGGCCGCGACCTGGTCCCTGGCTGCGTCAAGTCCATCCCCACCATCAGGGGCCCTGGTGAAGGGCAGCCTGGGACTTAGACTCCGCGCCCTGAGGGACTTTGGTCTGTTGGTGGTGGTTGTCGTCAGCCAGTGCGTTACCCTGCCACTAGGCCTACCTGTCCGTTCCACAGCCCTGCCCTGACAAGGACAGAGTGAGTAAAATAGCACTCTCTGGGATCTACAAGGGGAAAGACTGCCACACGTAGCAAGCTTTCTAAGGACAGCGCTGGGCTCAATCCTTTATTCTTGTCCCGGGAGATCTGCCGAGAAGCCAGGAAAACTGGTAGTGTTTGCAGGCTGTGGAGCTGGAAACAGTTCTGTAGGGGAGAGAAGATATCTCTGCATGTAGCTATGAGAAGTTAACCTGATTTTTGAGGGGCTAATAGTTCCTCGTCCATAAAGGGTTGGTGCTACTGATCCGCAATGACTGACAGCTTTCAAGAAAAGAACAGTCCAGGATCTGCCTTTGTACAAAGGAAGGAATTGTCCCCCTTTTATTGATTTCAGGCCAACTGGGCATACCATAATCCCTATTTCCCTTTCTAAGTTGATTTCCCCCAATAAAACAACAAAACCAAGCCCACGGACTGGTTACGGTCTCTTGAATGCAAGTTCGTGTGAGAAATACCTGTTGCATGGCTGTGCAGAGAGAAGCTTAGGGATACTCACAACACAGCGGCCCTCACAGGGGTAGTGCTACACATCTTATTGGGAGGAGACATGAGGGGCTTTGCTGCCTCCTGCATGATTATTGGGATTGCCATGTTTTTCAGGCACTGGGTATTTATGCTAAATTTCGAGATAAGCAAATAGAAACATAGAAAAGTAATATGAGGGAAGAACCAAGTGGTCCATTGAGTCTGGCCGTTTTGTCTTTTCTTAATGTACACTGTGTGCACAATTAGGCAAGTGAGTTTTTTTTACCAAATCATCATTTTTATGCATATTGTCCAACTCAAAGCTGTATAAACTTGAATGCTTATTGGATTTAAGCATATCAGGTGATGTGTTATGTGTAATGAAGGAGGATGTGGCCTAAGGTGATCAACACCCTATATAAAGGTGTGCATAATTGTTAGGCAGCTACTTTTCCTCAGGCAAAATGTGCCAAAAAAGAGATTTAACTTACTCTGAAAAGTCAGAAATTGTAAAAAATACACCTGGGCACTCCAGGTAGCTTACAGTTCTGGAATATGACAGCACTGGAGGATAATGGGTTCCCGATACCTTCAAGTTTGATTCTTCTCAAATCTTTGGCAATTAATTTGCGTCTTTTTTTTCTCAACATGTTTCTTATGACCCTATTGTCTACTTGCAACAAAACATTTGATGGTTCTGTGGTTATGCCCCAATATCTAAGCAATTTCAAGAGTTCTGAATTCCTCTGAAAGACTTTTTAAAATTTTTGACTTTTCAGAGTCAGTTAAAACTCTTTTTTGGCCCATTTTGCCTGAGGAAAAGAAGCTGCCTAAATATTATACACATATTTATATAGGGTGTTGATCTCCTTAGGCCACACCCTCCCTCATTACACAAATAAACATCACCAGATATGCCTAAATCCAATTCAAGCATTCACATTTATTCAGCTTGGAGCTGGACAGTATGTATAAAAATGATGATTTGGTCAAAATACTCACTTGCCTAATAATTGTGCACACAGTGTATAATGTATTGGTTTTTTTTGGTTATATACTAACTGTGGTTTGTTTTTCACTTTATTTGTATTTTTATGCACTTAGTGGACTATATATTCTATATATAACACATTAGGTGTGTTTTATAGCACTGGAGTTTGTGGTAGTATAGGATCATTAACACTTCGAGCTAGTTAAGATGTGTTTAGTTGTAGAAAGAGCAGTGCAGCACTAACTGACTATTTTGAATCATTGTTAAATGTGGAAACACATTTTAAGTGTTAGCATCAGCAGCTTATAGACCACAATTGGTTGGTACTGGATTAGGCATGAAGAAGTGGCAGCACAGGTGACATGACACACTATTTTGCAAAAAATATTTTTGCTTTTTTTTTTTTTTTTTTTAATGTTCCTCATGGCAACATATAGCTTTCCATGCACTTTTTGACTATTGCTTGCCAATTAGCCTTGGAAAGGGAATGCATTTATTATCAAAATCCCCCCCCAAACTTCAATAAGATTCACTGCTAAATTCTGGTTACAGAAAACGTTAAACAGGACTTGATGATCCCCCCATGATTTTTTTTTTTTATTTTTTTTTTACAAAGAAGAACATCCGATACATAATAAAAATAAGACGGAAATACACATCCCCACCCTTCTTCCCCCCCCCTCCCACCCTCCTCATACCCCTGTCCACATTCGCTTACTTCCATTTTCCTCCCTCATGGTTCTCTATCCATTTCTATACCCCTCCATTTTACATCCTTTCTTTCTCTCTGGATCTGAATTAGACGTCTTCTAATATAGTCCACCTAAACTGCAATTAATTCCAGATATTTTAAAATTTAACCAGCTACTCCATGTTTTCCTAAATTTATCTAATTTATCCACATTAATATGATGTAACTCCTCCAACCTATATATATTTTCCACTCTGTTTATCCAGTCTTTTACTCTTGTGGATCTTAGACTTGCCAAAATTTTGGGATCAAGCCCTTAGCCGCACTGACTAAATGATACAGTACCCTATTCCTGCACAAGTTTATTGAAGGTTCGAGTTTAAAAAAAAACAAAAAAAACAAACACATCCAAGGATCTCTGAACCGTAGTCCCACATATTTGCTGAATAAGTTGCATTATTCCCTTCCAATAATCCTGTATATTTGAGCAGTGCCACCATATGTGTCCCATAGTTCCCTTTTCCCCACAACCTCTCCAACACAACGGTGAAACATCTACTTGTTGTTTATGTGCCTTACTCGCTGTGATTTACCATCTTGCCAGGCATTTGTAATTCATCTCAACTGTGCTCATATTCATCACCCCAAGTGTCAATTTGAATATTTTATTTCTTTGCTGTTCATTCAATTCTGTGCCAAGCTCCTGTTCCCATTTTCCCAAGAACCGAGGAGGATTGACACATTCCATATTCATAAGAATCCTATATATCTTAGAGGTAGTTTGTCTAGGAGATGTAGCTACATTTAACAGTTTTTCAAATGGATACAGATCTTCCTAGGTCCTCAATGGTTGTGGGAGCGCTGAAACAAAGTGACTTAATTGACAATACCGCCACTCATCTAATGTGGAAAATAAATCCTCTTTCTTCTTTAAATCTAAAAAAAGTGTACAATTTCCCTTTGTTCAATAAATCCTTCAAACGTGTATTTTTATCTTTAAGCCATTTCCCAGAAATGTTATCCTTCCCTGGGGGAAAATACTTCGTTCCCCCTAAGGGGAGCCATAAGTGAATTATATTTCCACCCTTTTTGCTTATACAACCTATCCTAAACATTTAAAAGTATCTTTGTTAGTGAACTAATATTCACATCTAATGTGCGAAAATTATGTGATATCCACACCATCTTCCCTAACTAATATTCCCTAAAATATTTTTGCTTTGTTTTTTTATGTTCCTCATGGCAACACCTAGCTTTCCATGCACTTTTTGACTATATATATATATCAAGACCCCCCACCCCCCAGACTTCAATAGGATTCACTGCTAAATTCTGGTTACACAAAATGTTAAACAAGATTTGATGAACCTGAGCAGATTTGCCAATCCTTAGTCATTTTATTGTATTTTTTGGTTATTCTATGCAGACCCATAAGCACAAGACATGAATCTGTCAAACACTTTTTTGTTTCACATTGTACTGGATATATGCAAATTCGGCCCTTTACTGGACCTGTCAACTTACTGACACAGCAGTAGTGATAAAATGGGTTTTATTTAAGCAAGACTAAGCCCTGTAAGGAAAGTTACATTTAGACAGATGCAACAATAACAGGGCTAACCCAATTCAAATACTTCAACAATTATAAGTGCAATATGGTGCATATTGTTCATTTCCCTAGTTCAGTGGTCGGCAAGCCGCGGCTCGCGAGCCACATGCGGCTCTTTGCACACTTTAATGCGGCTCTTCTGTGTGCCGGGCGCCCGCTCCCCTCCCTCCTCTCGGGCGGCCGCCCCAAAAGTCAGGACTCTGCAGCTAGCCCAGCAATGGGCAAACTACGGCCCGCATACGGCCCAGCGAACCTTTTAATCCGGCCCGTGGAGTGTGGCAAACATTGGCTGTCAGGATGTAGGCGGGGCAGCGTGACGAACTCCTCTCCTCTCACAGTCCGCCCTGAAGACCGGAACGGCATGGGAACACGGCGAGAGGAACGCGCGGAGCAAAGGTAAGTGAATTGACACAATAGGGGGGATGAATTACTATATGGGGGATGAATTACTATGGGGGATGAATTACTATGGGGGATGAATTACTATATGGGGGATGAATTACTATATGGGGGATGAATTACTATGGGGGATGAATTACTATATGGGGGATGAATTACTATGGGGGATGAATTACTATATGGGGGATGTATTACTATGGGGGATGAATTACTATATGGGGGATGTATTTTCAGTTTTAAAAATGTGGCTCTCAAAATAAATTTCAATCGTGGTTTTGGCGAGATTTGGCTCAGTTAAAAAAAAAGGTTGCCCACCACTGCCCTAGTTGCCTGTGAAATGGCCCATCCAGGAAGCACTAGGAGAGTGAAGGACGAATGACATGGACACAGCAATAACAGCAGAAACGTACATGAATACCACTAAAACACCAGAGTATAAAGTAAAATTTGGCCTAATCACATTGTAAAGGTCTTGTCTAGCCACTGGTCAGTGGAGCAATAAACGGTCTGCTGGCAGTGGGGCCCATAAACTTGCATTGGAACACTCACCCTCCAAGCAAGCGTATTTGAAATCCAAACATAAACGGAATGTAATTTAGTCCTCTTTTGGCAGAACTCAGCTAGGGGCAGCAAATCCCAAAGACATCAAAAAGTTCAATACGAATCAGGGTAACCAAAAGGCCTCTCACCACACTGATGCTTAAGATGTTCTCCAATCTGTAGTCTGTCTCCTGATGGACAGTCCTCTAGGCTGGGAAAGGACAGATAAAAGTAGGCTGCACTGTTCCTGGTCCATGGCCTCTACACTAATGGAATATCTCTGCTTGGTCAGGCAGAGGCAGCCTGCAATGCCCTGGCCTCCCCTGTGTAGTCTGCACCAATCATCTTCCCTGCTAGGAGTTCTGTCTCTGCAGAGCATCTCTCTCATTCTGCACATACTAGTCTTCAGCTCCCCATACAGTCACTCTGCAGCCTTTCCAGCAGCTCTTTCTTGATCACTCAGCCACAGTTTCCCCCTTCTCAGATGTCTCCCTGCTATTCTGTTCCTGCGCTCTCTGCCCACCATTCTGCTCTTCCATGATGTCAGGTGAGGTCAAAACATGGCCATAGACAATCAGAATCCTTGCAGTCTGTCCATCAGAGGCTGAGGGAGGAAAGGGACACATCGACACAGCAGGGAGGGTGCCCTGGACTCTGTGGCTCATGCTGCCTAAAAGAGTCACCGGCTAGGGCTACACAAACAGAACATTTTTCTTAGGTTTGAATAGAGTAGGGAAGATTAAAACACTTTTCACTGTATTGTTTATAGCCTGTTTCTTCCTAGGGACATTTCCCTTCACTTACTGTTTTCGAGATGTAACAAAAGTAGAAGAAATCTCCCCAAGGTAAGAGGAATTACTATCATAGACATTTATCACCAGAACATTTATCACCACTAGAAGTATTTCTGTCACTTCTTGCTCTGGTGACAACTCTAAAATCTAGAATTTCCCCTTGCTTTTTTACTCCCCTTTCTGTCTCAGTGACAGCTGTCATCAGGATAAATAGAGGGGTAATTATTCCAGGGGGTACAATAAATAACCTTTGATAAATAATAACAAATTACATTTTTTTTGCTATTTTATCAATGCAAGTTCTGCATAATACATTAAATTCTGAACACCTACCGGAGTGCTTCCGGCCTCTTGGAAGTTTGTCCATTTTTGAAATCAGATGCTGCACTATTAATATCTTCACTAATCAACTCCGCCTAAAGAATAGAAAAATAAGGATTGAGAAATGGATGTGCTTACTGTAACTTTTTCCTGCTTGATAACTCTCAGAGTAGATCTTACCCCTACATCATCACACTGGAAGAAGTGGATATCAGCTTTGGATTGGTATCTGTCCTGACACACCAATACCAATAGAGAACGGTTTCTCTTCTCTGGGAGAACAGTGTCACAACGCTGGATGGCAGAAATAGGGAATACCTCCAAATCCTCCTGCAAGCAAAATGAAAATAAAGGGTAACTTCACTTTTGTGGAAAAAAATATCACAAATAAAAAATATATAAACATCTACAATTGCATCACAAGCCATACTGTAATTTACTGATATTAAAAATTTCCTTTTTAGTCTGCAGTGCTGTAATGTCTGTGGTAGTGAGCCCTTGTAGATTGCCAACTCTGGGTTCCCCAGGGTGCAGAGTCTAAGCCTCAGTCTGCTTCTTCACCAGGGACCCTGATGGAGGGGGGGGGTAGATTTACAGCAAGCTTCAACTAGGTTTTGGCCCCCATGTACACCCAGCTGAGAATTCAGAGACCACTTGCTTTTGCAGAGTACAAACAGAAGTAGATAACAGGAACTCCAGTAGACAAGCAGAGGTCAGGATGTGCAGCAGACAAGCACAGACAGCAGATGAAGCCACGATCAGTACACGGGTAGTCAGACATGGAATACATGAGTAGTAAGCAAATGGGAGCTCAGAGAACTGTAAAGGTTCTCAGGCAAGGTGGGCTAGATTATGCACATATATATAGGAAGGCAAACTGGAAGGAATCACAAGACTAACAGAAACAGTGAAGCAAGGAGGTAAGAATTCACAAGAAGGAACCCGGCAGGCTAAATTGTGACAATTTTCTGTACAATTCAATGCAATATTGCAACCTGAAGGTGTACTGTACTCAACTGGTGCAAGCAACACACTGGAGGTGTAATTTCCTGCTTGTGTGATTAGCTCATTGATTTTCCCAGACATTTGTACTAAGATAAAAGTTAGATTTTAGGCATCCTTTGAAGCAAATATTTCAGGTTTGTTGAAATACTCCTAAAGGCTTATTTACTTCTAAAGGAAAGCCCTGCCACACTCCTCATTAGAGCCCTGAAAGTGCATCAGCTGATCAAAAATAAAAAAGTCACTTCCATTCAGAATGCATCCCACACAACATATGATCTAACAAAATGCTATTCCTTCAGAGCAGAAACAGGCAGGACTCTGCAATAAAGTTTATTAAAATTCTTGCAATTTACATAGATCAGCTAAGGGGATTGTTTTTTTCTCAACAAAAGTGGAGTTACTCTTTAGCACCGGTTCATACTATAACCCCCATGTGAATCGCACAGAAATGCACCACATTCCTATGCAATTCATATGCAATTCAGTAAAGTGCAATTGTGAGCCCATTCATTTTGCAGTCATCATGCAGGCACCTATTTTTGAGTCGCGCTACAGCTGGATCGCATGGTCGTCTTGTACCATGCAATCCAGTGCAGGGAAACTGTACTGCATTTGCTGTCAATTTGGGGTGTGGTTAACTTTTTATTGATACCTGCAGTAGATTGCAAACAGTACACTTGCAATGAGGTGCAGGAAACACAAAGGGGTTTCCTGCACTGCATATGTGTGAATGGAGAGTCAAATGCTCCTATATGGACGGCTGTGTCCAATATTCCGTAATTCTCCAAATTGTTTTAATGTGTCACATGTGGGCAAACAATTTTATATATTTTGACCGACAACAGATTTGGCAAGAGTAAGATGCTCTTATCTAGATCCAGCAGCAGTAGCCCCAACAAGATTCAGCAAGTTAAAGAAACTCTGCCACAACAGGGAAGGACAGAAAACTGCTGTACAACAATTTCTTACCAATAGTGCCAAAGCTTGCCTGCTCCTTCCTACCTTCTGCAAATTTCCAGTGAGGTAGTGAGGTGCCATAAGAAATTTCTGAAACCAGGGCAGTAGCAATCTCTGATACTACCCTGATCTGTTGTGTGAATAGCCATGACAGGATAAGGGTTTTACAGGCAGCTATTGGTACATGCAGCAGTTTCCCCAATTTCCCCTAATGGTGAAATCTCTTTAAACTCAGATTAAGCTCAGGCAAAGATGAGCATTTTTACTGTTGGCATGCATTTTCAAAATGAACAACAATGGATTGCTCAGAAGGAGGCCTTTTGAGAACCACCATTTATAGCCAATGCTACAGAAGTATCTGCTCACACATTTGTTCCATATACACTGGGATACTGCATGGCATTCTTACTGAGAAATATTGCTATGGTATTGGTATTCACACTATTTAATTTTTTATTGTACCATATACTGAGCAAGTGTTCCTTACTGTGGCATATATGCTAATGTAAAAGATGTGGGGTTGTGATTGCCCCAAACTTAGTAGAAGAACCTCCCAAGGTTAAACTGTTTGATAATTTGACTGGTTTTTACTCCTGTAGGAGATTCAATATATTCAGGTATCTGCAAACTATCCGTACCTCCTCTTTCACCTCTAGTGTCACATCCAAACAGTTTGCTATTCAAGACTTTATAACATGTTGCACAAAGGGGGTAGTTTACCTTCTTCGTTGTTCGTGTGGTCTCCAGTATGTGGGGAGGACCACATGAACACTTAGGGGTTTATTTACTAAAGCTGGAGAGTGCAAAATCAGACTCACTTCTGCATAGAAACCAATCAGCTTCCAGGTTTCATTGCCAAAGCTTCATTGAACAAGCTGAGGTTAGAAGCTGATTGGTTTCTATGCAGAAGGGAGTCTGATTTTGGACTCTCCAGCTTTAGTAAATAAACCCCTTAATATCCAAATCGGTGAGCACTTGACTAACATCAGGAAAGGCTTTGCAGGTCATAGCCCTTTCTAAGCATTTCACTTTGTATCACAACAAAAATCTCTGCTCCTTGCAAGTCATAGGAATTGAAAAGTACACTCCACATTGGAGTGATAGCAACTTAAGAAGAAAGAAGAAAAATTTCCTGCTGTTAAACATGGTGGATTTTTGATCTTAAAACCTTTCAACCCTGGGATCTCAATGTGGAGTGGGATGTCAATTCTTTATTAATAATAGTTACATTCTTATACCAATTCATTTTTTATCTCTTTTGAGTACTTACACATTTTTTCCCTTTCTTTAATTGAGTCAAGAAAGAAATATATAACAAAGCACTTTATAAATATAGAATTAATTTGTATTTATTTCTGTATATATTTTTTTATAATTCTTTCTTTAATGGGGGAGGGGGGTGTATAGTTTACATTTGTGTAATAAATAAACACATTGGGGAGGTTTATGCACTCCTATGTTTTTTCATGTGGAATGAACAGCTGCTTACCCATGGATCCACAAATGGTGCTGTCTCCCTGTCTCCCCCATGAGCCTTGATTACTTACTACTTATATATTTCTTTTCTTTAGTTCTGGTTTATTTTGGGAGAGAGCAGCTAGAGAAATATAATTGTGTGTGACAGCATCTCTGGGTTCACATGAATGCATTGAGCTCTTCCAGTGTCACTTCCACCTTAAATGACTTCCCACACTAGCCTCCAATCCTAGAGGATGCCTATTATGGAGAAATGCAACAGGCAGAGTAAGAGTGTGACGTCATCACATACGGGCATGCTGGTTGGTCTTGAGGCTGTGCTTTTGTTCTTGTACACCACTTGTTTTAATTCCTTTAAATGTAAGTGCAATATCATTAATATTAAAGTAATTTAATCTTACTACGCTATGAGGCTTCTCCTTCTTTGTGCTTGATATACATGATTGCTTGAGAGTGCTGCTTGGAGTAAGGGGTGAGGTGTGCTTTTGTGCCGTGGGAACAGCACTGCTGTATCTGACTGACCCTCCTCTTCTCGGGTCCCTGGCCAGCGCTCCTGGCTCCTCCCTCCCATCAGGTGCCCCCATAGCAAACAGCTTGCTACGCTGCCTCAGTCAATCAGAAGTGAGAGTCCCTGGAGAACCCAGACACTCGTGGACATCACTGGGTCAAGAGGGGGCTCAGGTAAGTGTTGGGGGGGGGGCTGCTACATGCATAGAATGCATTAAGGTAAAAAAAAACCTTATACTTTAGAACCACTTTAAGGGGACAACACACTTTAAGTAGAAATATATGCTAATGTATTGGGAGACATTTTTACTGAACATGTACCAAAAATTCAAGGGCACTCTTACTGTGTCATGTTTCATAAAGCACTGCTGGCATATAGAATGTGGCATACTCAGTAAGGCTGCAGTCACACTGATCCATTTTTCTTCTGTTTTTGCGTAAAAAAAAAGCAGAAGAAAAAACAATCATGAAATCCTATGGAACTCTTCACACATCAGTTGCAGGTCTGCTTCGTCTTCTAAAATCATGCTTGTTGCATTTTTGGTGCATGTTTGGTGGGGTTAAACCATTAAAAATGCATCAAAAACACGTAGAAATGCATAAATGTTGCATTTTTGGTGCATGTTTGGTGGGGTTAAATCATTAAAAATGCATCAAAAACACGTAGAAATGCACCTGCATTTTTTGAGTCACATGCCCTTTTTTCACAGGTGCAAAACGCACCAGAAATGCAGCAAAAAACACGGAAAAAACGCATATGCGCATGTGCATCTTTACGTTTTTGCACTGGAGCAGTATGAAAGCAGCCTAAGGCATCAGTGGCATTTCCACAATGGCATATTTGCTGAGGCATGAACAGCCTTTCTAGAAGGACATGCTCAATATTGTGGCTCAGTGGCTGTGGATATAATATACTTTGATTTTGCAAAAGTGTTTGACACAGTTTCCCATACACGGGTAATGTGCAAGTTAAAGTCAAAGTCAATTAGAAACTTCAGTTTGTAAATGGATAGAAAACTAGCTAAAAGGCCATATTCAGAGGGTAGTGATTAATAATTCATACAATGGTCTAAGGTTAAAAATGGTTTACCCCAAGGTTCAGTGTTGGGACCCTTACTTTTTAACCAAATTTATAAATGATAGGGATTAAAAGTACAATTTTAGTGTTTGCAGATGACACAAAGCTATGTAGTGAAGTAGCCTCTTTACAGGATGTCTCCAACAAGCTGACCTTAATGTGTTATTTAATTGAGCAAATATGTGTCAAATGAGGTTGAGTGTTGATAAATGTAAAGTTATGCACTTGGGGGATAAAATATGCATTGCATCATACCTTTTAGGAGAACAGCTAGGGAAGTAAATGGTCAAGATGGGTCTGGGTATAAAACAAAATACTTTAAAGTAAGAAAAAAAAAGAAAAGGAAAAGGAACTTCCCTAACTTAGCAAAGTGAATATGCTAAACCTTGGATAGATCTGTCCATGGCTGACCTTTAAAGTGAGAGCAGTGACATAGGGGTCAGCTGGAAGAACCACTAAGCATTGTGGGAGACTGTAGGAAGGCTTGATTTTTGAAGAAAGTTTAGTCAGTGATTTCTGACCAGTGGAGAAGCTTCTTATATACTATCAGAATTGAACTTTTGCACTCAAGTGCATGTGTTTAAGCAGCATGTGTTCAAATACAAAAGACAGCATCTGACAACCCCACCATCTACATGAGCAATGTCAAATCAAAGCATTTATATGCTTTATATTTATGCTCACAAACAAAAAATAGTTGCATTGCATTACACTATGCTTTAGAAGATTAATTTCAGAAAAACTGCTGAGCATCCCTTAGGAACTCACCTTGGATTCAATATCTAGAAGTTTAACAGTGGAGCTGTTTACTTGTAACACCATTTCTTGTATCCAAACTTTACTTTTAGCATCCATCACAGTTAGCTTACGAATGGCATCCTCCACTGTATGGACATCATCATCCTCATCAATTGTAAACGTCACCAAATGCTGAAAAATAAATTTTCCAGAGAGTAAAATATCTATATGTATGTTATTACTAATGACAAAAACTTTTAAATGTTGTTTCCCCTGCCCCCCTGACTGCAGAAAACAGCAATGCCTGCTCTTAGGGGTTGGAAATGCACTCACGACAGTTGCTAATCTTACATTTTCAGAGTATCTACAGATGAAACAATGTATCACATACAAAATAAAATGGCTTTTAGACTAACCTGTAAAATTCCAAATTCTTGAAGTACAGTACAAGACTCAGTTGTTGCTACCTTTAAGTGATTGGACACTGGCAAACAGAACTGTTAAGACCCATATAACTCCTCCCACTGGCAGTTACCATCAGTTTTTTTCAAGCAGTAAGGATTAACAGAGACAAAAGGGTGAGTCCTGCGTCTTGTACTGCACTCCAAGAAACAAATTTTACAACTAAGTGAAAAATCTCTTTTTTCCTGACTATACAGGACAGGACTCAGACTTAAGACAACTGCGATTTTCACAAGCAATACATAAAAATGAGGGGTAGGCAACAGAGAAAACAAAATCCAACAGACCCACAAAAATAAATTAGTTTTAAGACACTAACTAGACATCTACAGTACTTGTAGCACCTTATGGCTGAAGTCGACATAAGCAGAGGCTCTAACATCCACCTGGTAAAACTTAGCAAATGTGTGAACTGAGGACCAGGTGGCAGTCTTACAAATTAGTGAAACAAATATTTATTGCTAAAAACCATTAAATTCCCACAGACCTAGTGGAGTGGGCCTTAACAGAAAGGGGAGGAACTTTATCCTGTAGAGCATAGGGTTTAAAAATGACCTGTCAAATCCATCTAGTGGTGTGGAACAAGACGCAAGATGCCCTCTGCAAGAGCACTTGGGATGAACAATGAAATAATTTGTATATCTATATGTGGTTATAGCTCACACATAAACATGTATTGCATGAACCGCAGCAAAACAGTAAAGACACACCTCTCTAGGGTGTTTAGGAGCAGACAGAAAGATGTCAATACAATGTCCTGATTAAGGTGAAAGGAGAAGGCCACCTTGGGCAGAAAAGAACCCTTATTCTTGTGTAAATCAGGGAAGGGTTCCTTACACGATAATGCTACCAGCACCAATACTCACCTAGTGTTAACTGATGGCAACAAGCTAAAATACCTTATGAGTGAGTTCAGTCAAGAGAATATCCTGAATAGGTTTGAAGGGAGCAGCCAGTACCAGACTGAGATCCCATAGTGTCACCAGAGAGTGCCTAGGAGGAGCTAAATTAGCGACTCGCTGCACAAGGGCCTTCACCAGGAAATAGGCCAAAGGACACTGGAAGAGGATAGCGTAGGTCAAAATCTGTCCATTAGGGGAACTCAAGGCCAGATGCTGATCTAGACCCAACTGGAAAAAGGCCAGGATGTGTTCAATGGAGTATCATCTAGGAGAAAACTTCTCTTCTCTTCTAGTACCATGAAAAATAACCCTTCCAGGTGTAATGATATATTTTGTGAAGGGTAGACTTCCTAGCACGAAGAAGAGTTAGGATAGCATAATCTGATTAGTCAATGTCCCTCAGGACCTGGGTTTCGATAGCCAAGCTATCAAAGCCAGTGACCAAGAAGCAGGATGGTAGAATGCTCCTTAAGATAGAAGATTGACAAGATCTGAACAGGTCAAGGATAATATGCCAGAAGCTCAGAGTATGCCTGAGTACCAAACCCTCCTGGGACAGTTCAGCTTGGAACTCCCTCCAACTCCTGCAAAGTAGTCATGGAAGAAGCTTAGATCAGGTGAAATTGATCCCATGGAGTCACCAAATCATGCACTGCAAAACCTCAAAGATCTCTGGACCTGGCAAGTAACCTGTTAGGACAGGCAGTGTTCAAATATATTACATTTGATAATGAAGATCTGCCTGGACAGAACACCTCCTAAACAGAACTATGTACAATTTGCCCTGCCGGAGGTATTTTTTAAGTTATGCTATGTGAATAGGGACACGTAGCAAGTATGAAAAGGGGAACCTCCCCCCCCCCCCTTTACAATAGTCATTTTTCTTTCAGGGATTTTTGAATGGGTTGAGTGGGAAGATGGCTGTGAAACACGAGGAAGTCACAGCTGGCTTCCCGCAAGTGTTGGGGACCCAAAGGCCAGCAAAGACTGGCCCAAGTGCTGATAGTGCTGGATCCCTGGGCTGGAAAGTGTCTGTATATTAGCTACAGTATTTGTAGCTACTGACTTTTTTTTTTAAAGCTGACTGAAGCTCATCTTTAAGTGGGTGTTATCTCAATTCGGCTGCAAAGGTGGAAATACATTAAGTTCTGTTAAGCTATGCTATATGTTATACTTACCCGTTCTGTGCAATGGCTTTGCAAACATCAGTCCATATCCTCCTTTTCTCAGGTCCCCACCGGTGCTCCTGCCTCCTCCCCCCACCAAGTCCCCACCATAAGAAGCCTATTCAGACACACAGCCCAACTCTGCCCTGCCCCCCTGCTCTCAGATTTTGACTAACAGCAAGAGCCAATTGCTCCCACTGTTTTCAGCCAAACCTGTTAGAGCCAGGAAAGGAGGAGCTTATGCAGATGTGCACAGCACTGGACTGAGATCAGGTTCAGGTGAGTGTTTTTGGGGGCTGTGGGGGAGCTGTACGTAAACATTTTTTGTTTTTTTTTGCAGAGAATGCATTAAGGTAAAAAAAACTTTTACCTTTACAACCACTTTAATGGCATTGTTAAAAAGTGCTTTGAAGCTTTATGAAAGGTGTCTGTCAAAACATTTTGTATATCCACTTTGATTGTAAATCTGGTGTAGAATTGGGGGGGGGGGAATGGAGTACAATATGGAGTCAAAGTCTCTTCCCTGTAATTCCATAAAAATGTACAGAAAATGTTTTAAGGTCATACTGAACCACTTGCACAGTTTGTTCACTTGTGAACAATAGGAACTAGTCATGATATGTGTAATCTGTATTTTCTGACATCAGGTGGGACACCAATTACCAGATCACTGAAGAGCTCCGCCAGAAACCATACTCATGTAAAGATTACCAACAATGGATCTTCAACCTTGTCTGCCTGGAGGAATGACTGTGCCACCGCCCCTGGATACCAAGTGGCATTGTCCACGAATGTCAAAATATAACATTGGACTGAACTGCTGGGGAGGACTAATGGCCGAATAATATCCACCACCCTCTTAAAAGCTTAATCAATTAAGGTTACACTGGAGACCTGCAAACATCTCTTGCCTTGCTGACCTGCTGGCAGGTAAAACAAGCCAGTATGGCAGTGTGCATGGTAGTCTTGAAAAAATATGCATCACACAAGCCCTGGCTTAGTGATTAGCAAGTACCAGTTAAGGCAATTTCATGTGCCACGTTCTAAAAATATATCCTAGACTGACAATCTGACTGGATACAATGAACTGTTTCCTTTTCATTTCGGTCTCATTATCTTCTGTGTGCCACACCACCCTGTATAGCTTCCCATTATCCCAGTAAATCTTTTGTTTCAGCAGGAATGCTTAAGCTGGGTACTCACTAGAGATTTATTTTTTTGTTCAACCCAGCCAGTTTAACAAAAAAAAATGATGTTAGTGCTGTGATCTCTACCCTCTGTGCTTTTGTGTTCTGACAGGGGGACTTCCCCCCACCAGAACACACTGACCAACACTGGCAGCCATTGGCTGCTAGCACTCATCAGATGCTAGTCTTCCTGCATGCCCGTTTGAAGAGAAGCTGGTTGTAAGACCAGCTTCTGTAGAACAGACAGCTGTATATCTATGGGTTGAAAATTGTCTGGTTTCTACCGACCCAACCTTTTTAAGCACGAGTGTACCCAGCTTTAAAGAGTTGAGATTTCTGAGCTTTTCCAATATTTGGTCAGTCTGCACAGCTTGCTCAAAGGTAGCACTACAAATCCCAGCCTACTGTCCTTTGGCAAAAGAGGACAGAATCAATGGCTCAGCAGAGGCAGAGTCTATTGGGTTAGAGAGCATGGAAATGGGCTATGAGTTCCAAAAAGGCATATCATATGAAATCAGAGTCCCAGATTTATGGCAAATAAAACAAGGATGGTAATATCATCAGACTTCAACCTCTCTCATCCTACTTCTTGTCCCCTAATTAATGAAAACCCATGTATAGGGTACATGTGCATAGGTTCCCTCAACTCTTGTGAGGGTAAGGAACTTTTCTGAAATAATGCATCAGTGTCTGATGCCAGTCAGGGTTTGATTACTTCATGAGCACAAGCTGCAGGTTGGGGTTGATGAACGGCACAGAGGAATAAATGCGGATTGGATGGACAAATGTTGACTTTTTCTGCTCAGGACAATTGCAACTGAGATGTCTGGGCTTGCCACTGGTGTAGCATTTGAGGGTGTTAGCTGATGCCAGCTAGTTGCCAGGAGTTCCAGGTGCTGACAGCAGAAAGGGTTAGCTCACAGGTCTTCCAGGGGTGGCTGTACCAGTGTACCAGGGAAGGACCCTACAGAAGAGCCGAGAATTGTGGGATGATGGTGGAGGATTGTGGAATATGTAGTTCAGAAGGCTGGATTTGCAGAGGGGCCAATACTGTTGTGAACTACAAGTTCCAGCCAGGAGGAAGAAGAGGTGTAATGCTGGGAAAGGATATATAAATAAGACCCCGAAAGAAGGGCTTCCTCTTGGGACTATATGCTGAAGGTGAAAGAAGGGACCCGGCTGCTGTGAATACGGTGTGCAGGGTCTTTGGTGGGTGAGCTACAGACCTGCAGGCAGATCATCCATCCCTAGCTTACTGTTGGCAGAGTGACTAAATGGAGTCATGCACATAGTCACTGCGACACTGGAATGCCAGTGTCACAAAGTGCTAGATCGGGTGCCACACGCTGGTTGCAAATTCTGCAGGAGCCTTCCAGGAGATCCTGAATCCCTTGAGCCACGGTGTCATTGGGATTGGTGAGCAGGCTGAAGCCCACACTGTGTACATTGTTCTCTAAAGGACACTGCATGGAGATACCTTTACCACAAGTCTGATAGTAAATCAATCACCTTTACCAGGAGCCATTTACCTACATTATCAGGGATTGCTGGTCGCCATTCCACAGCAATCTCCTTGTGTCCTTTTTAGATCTAGCTAATGGTTCAAGACCCTTGTCCATAAAGACTCCTTTTGCTATCTCTCACGCCAAGGACTCTGTGCCTCACATTTGTGCATATATTAAAAGGGGACTCTATGTAGAATTTGTTCATAGAATAGCTCAGACATTTAGCTATTGCAAAGTGTGTTGTCATTGCTGAACCTGTGGCATGGAAGGATTTTAAGGGAGCAGGCTGACACTCAGAGTTTTTTCTTTTCCCTTTCATACCTGGGGTCAAAGGTTCCCTGTGAGTTTTTTGGAAACACTGTTTGACTTATTTTGTTCACTACTGCAGGTGACACCCTTAAGTACAGTTACAAGAAAAACTATGTGAACCCCTTGGGATTACGTGGAATTTTGCATGAATTGGGCATAAAATGTGCTCTGAACGTCATCTGAGTCACAACAATAGAAGAACACAGTCTGCTGAACATAATACTACACAAACATTAGATGTTGCCATGGTTTAATTGCACATAACATGTAAACATTCACAGTGCAGGGAGGAAAAAGTATGTGAAGCCCTAGCTTAATGACTTCTCCCAGAGCTAATTGGAACCAGGAGTGAGCCAACCTTGACTCCAATCAGTGTGATGATATTGGATGTGTTGCTGACAGCTGTCCTGCCCTTAAAAAACACACACCTGTTTTGGGTTTACTGGTTTCAAGAAGCACTGTCTGATGTGAACCATGCCTCGCAGAAAAGAGCTCTCAGAAGACCTACGATCAAGAATTGTTGACTTGCATGAAGCTGGAAAGGTTTACAAAAGTATCTCCAAAAGCCTTGATGTTCATGTGTCCATGGTAAAACAGACTGTCTACAAATGGAGAAATTTTAGCACTGTTGCTGCTCTCCCTAGGCGTGGTCATCCTGTAAAAATGACTGCAAGAGCACAGCGCAGAATGCTGCATGAGGTAAAGAAGAATCCCAGAGTGTCAGCTAAAGACCTACAGAAATCTCTGGCACATGCTAACATTTTTGTTGACACATCTACAATAAGGAAAACATTAAACAAGAATGGAGTACATGGGAGGACACCACGGAGGAAGCCATTGCTGTCCAAAAAGAATATTGCAGCACGTTTGAAGTTTGCAAAAGAGCACCTGGATGTTCCACAGCACTACTGGCAAAATATACTGTGGACAGATTAAACCAAGATTGAGTTGTTTGGGAAGAACACACAACACTATGTGTGGAGAAAAAAAAGACACAGCACACCAACATCAAAACCTCATCCCCATTGTAAAACATGGCGGAGGGAGCATCATGGTTAGGGGCTGCTTTGCTGCCTCAGGGCCTGGACGGATTGTTGTCATTGATGGGAAAATGAATTCCAGAGTTTATGAAGACATTTTGCAGGAAAACGTATGACCATCTGTCCGCCAACTGAAGCTCTGCAGAGGATGGGTGATGCAACAGGACAATGACCCAAAGCATACAAGTAATTCAACAAAACAATGGCTGCAACAGCACAGAATACGCCTTCTGGTGTGGCCCAGTCAGAGTCCTGACCTCAACCCAATTTAAATGCTGTAGCATGACCTTAAGAGAGCGATTCACACCAGACATCCCAAGAATATTGCTACACTGAAACAGTTTTGTGAAGAGGAGTGGTCCAAAATTACTCCAGATCGTTGTGCAGGTCTGATCTGCATCTACAGGAAACATTTGGTTGAGGTTATTGCTGTCAAAGGAGGGTCAACCAGTTATTAAGTCCAAAGGTACACATACTTTTTCCTCCCTGCACTGTGAATGTTTACATGTTATGTGCAATTAAACCATGGCAACATCTAATGTTTGTGTAGTATTATGTTCAGCAGACTGTGTTCTTCTATTTTTGTGACTTAGATGACGTTCAGAGCACATTTTATGCCCAATTCATGCAAAACTCCACGTAATCCCAAGGGGTTCACATATGTTTTCTTGCAACTGTAGTATTTGACTTAACTGTCTGCAACTAAAGGACCATTAATAAATACTCAGTTGTTTACTGCAATTTGGGGTCTTTGAAATTGTGATTTCTTGTGCATTATGTCTGAACCAGGGTGTCAGAGGTGTCAGGGGGCTTGCAAGGTCAGGGCAACCTTTGGGGACTGTCATTTTACAGCGGACCTCATGAGGGTAGTGCTACACATGTAACAATTTGCAGGTTATTTCTGAAATGACCTGAATCTCTTAAAGTATATTTCAAATGTAAATTTACACTGACAATTGCATCCTTTATGACCTCATAAAAGTTATCCTACTTGATTGGCAAGGTCACATAGGCCTCCAGGGCTTTGCCTTTCAGCTCTGGAATCAGATACTGGGGCCACTGCATCTGTGGCAAGTTGTACTGATAGCATATTTTTTTTTCAAAGGATAGCAAGTAAGTATTAATGTCACTGTCTTTCTCAATTACTGAGTACATAGCATATTATTACAAGGACACTTTAGTCTCTGAACAATGGTATGCTTGTATTCACATAACACCTGGACCCAGAGAGAGAGGTAAACATCATGTTAAGTTCGAACTGTCTCATGTTTGCAAGGCTTCAACAAATTAAAATAGTTTTTATGATTAAGGAAAACACACTCCATACAAACTATTATTCTATGTTTGCAAGACTTTCAGAAACAACAAATGCTAATTGACTCAGCTGCTTGCCATTGTCTCAACTCTGAGAAAACACACAGGAGACAAACCCCCACTATCAAAAAGTTTTACACCTCAGCGATTGCATAGGATTTACCCCTCTACTTCCTCAAGATGCCAGAGATCTACGGCTGATTCAGCTTATATTTATCATGTATTTCGTCTCTGTCCAGTGATTAGCACTTTTTGGGATGAGGTGTCGTGCTTCATTTTTACATTAATGACTGTCCCTGTTCTGTTAACAGTAGACACTTGTATTTTGGGACTGGTCCACTCCTAGGATGCTCAGAACCTTGCTAGATCACCTTTCATTTTACACATGGAAAGCCATCATCCTTAAATGGAAATCCCTTCAAGCTTCCACTGGACATATTTGGTCAATTCTGCCATTCCACTATATAAATTTATATATGAGTCCAAGGGTTGTCTAAAATAAGTTTCCCAAGGCCTGGAATATTTGGTTAAACCAACTTTTTTCTACTCCCTCCCAGGAACTAAATACTTAGTGTTGAGTTATTCTTCTCTTGATGGTGTAAATGGGCCTCCCTGTTTCTGGTCTCCTGATATTATGCTATTCTGTTTTCTCTGTGTGGGATGTTGTGGAGGGATACATGCACACATGATCAAAATCACCTAGTCTCCTCCTTCATGCGTCAAGGTATCTTGAGTGTCTTTAGGTATTAGGTAATAGGATGATTATTTGTATGTGTGTAATTAATAATTTAAATTCTAGATCACTATGTATTACCATCCCTATAGCAAAGGCTCATGGTAATATACCCAAAAGGTTAATAATCATAAATAAGGCCACCAGACTCCCAAAGACATGTTATGCCTAGTGATCAAACCATTTATTGATTATACAGTGCCTTGAAAAAGTATTCATACTCCTTGAAATTTTCCACATTTTGTCATGTTACAACCAGGAATGTAAAATGTATTTTATTGGAATTTTATGTGATAGACCAACGTCACACATAATTGTGAAGTGGAAGGAAAATATTAAATGGTTTTCAAATTTTTTACAAATAAATATCTGAAAAGTGTGGCATGCATTTGTATTCAGCCCCCCTGAGTCAATACTTTGTAGAACCCACTTTTCACTGCTATTACAGCTGCAAGTCTTTTTGGGTATGTCTCTACCAGCTTTGCACATCTAACTCAAGCTTTGTTAGATTGGATGAAGACCGTCTGTGAACAGCAATTTTCAAGTCTTGCCAAAGATTCTCAATTGAATTTAGGTCTGGAAATTGACTGGGCCACTCGAACACACAAATATGCTTTGATCTAAACCAGTCCATTGTAGCTCTGGCTGTATGTGTAGGGTCGTTGTTCTGCTGGAAGGTGAACCTCCACCCCAGTTGTAAGTCTTTTGCAGACTCTAACACGTTTTCTAAGATTGCCCTGTATTTGGCTCCATCCATCTTCCCATCAACTCTAACCTGTCCCTGCTGAAGAAAAGCATCCCCACAACATGATGCTGCCACCACCATGTTTCACAGTGGGGATGGTGTATTCAGGGTGATGTGTAGTGTTAGTTTTTCACCAAACATAGTGTTTTGCTTTTAGGTCAAAAAGTAAAATTTTGGTCTCATCTGACCAGAGCACCTTCTTCCACATGTTTGCCGTGTCCCCCACAAGTGATGCCTGTCCATGCCCCTCAGTGCCACTTATCAGTGCCTCCTCATCAGTGCTGCCTATCAGTGCATATCAGTGAAAGAGAAAAATTACTTATTTACAATATTTTATAACAGAAACTAAGAAAAAACTTTGTTTTTCAAAAATTTCAGTCTTTTTTAGTTTGTTTAGCAAAAAATAAAAACCCCAGTGGTGATTAAATACCACCAAAAGAAAGCTCTGTCTCAAAAAAAAATTATAAACATTTTGGGTACAGTGTTGCATGACCGCGCAATTGTCATTCAAAGTGCGACAGTGCTGAAAGCTGAAAAGTGGCCTGGGCAGGAAGGGGGTAAAAGTGCCTGGTAGGTTAAGTTATGCCACTGCATATTATATATATGACTATTGAAAAATGTAAAACATTTTGAACAAATTCTGCCTTTGTTTTTCTTGCATATCAATTTAAACTGGTGTTTACCTTCTTGCTTCTATTTCACTTTACTTTTTATTTTGCATGGAATGTCGTTTCACTTTAAAGGTTTGAACACCACAAGTTGTGTTGGTAGTGGACCTTGCGTTCATCTAACATGCTACTTTTTAATAAAAAAAAAATGTAGGATGGCATGTATTTCTCTGTGAATAGCCCAAATATATGCATATCACTCTATGAAAAGTAGGAAAATATTTCTGCATATGGAATGGAAGGATGACACTGTGTATTCAGCAAAGAACAAGATACTTACATTCACTTGGTATTGTGACACATCAGCCATTATGACATTTGAATATCTCTTCCTTTGTTCTGTCGGGTAAAAGAAAATTATATTTAAACTTGACTTTTTCTTGCCACTTTTGTAATACGTACATTTTAAATGACTGATTACATAAAGCTGGAACATTTAAAAAGCTGGGACATTTAAAAAGCTAACAAGTGATAATATGAGGTGTCAGTGTAATAACACCTAGTGACATTACTGAGGCAGGAGAAGCGTCCTTAAAAATAGACCATAGACCATTTTCTCTTGAAACACACAAATGTTGGCACCCTCTTATATCAACTGTGCCATTTGTCATATTTTTGTTTCACAGAATTCAGTGGCATGTTATGTATTCAACCACTTAGAATGGTCCAACATGGCGTGTCCTGTCTACTGCATTACTTGCAAGCTAGGAAAATATGGCAGACTCTCTTTCTGTAACATATCAATGTCTTTGGGTTGGCAGGCACATGTCTTGCAGTCTTTTTAGTAACATGGTAGTCTCTTTAACAAAATGGCTGTGTCTCAGGTAAACAAGGTAACCATCCATTCTTTACCATCTCCAGGCACAGTAATTTCATAAATGCACAGTCCATACAGCTATGTAAAAAACACAACCTTTTTTAAGCTAAGCCCACGTAAAACCCACGTGCACTGCCTTTAGCCATGGTATATTATGCATATGTAGTGCTACCCCAAAAGAGCCGCTGGTTAAGATGGGTCCTCTGTTCCTGGCCTCGACCTTCTCAAAGACCTCAACACCCTCTGATGCACCAGGTTGAGTGCTCAGACATACAATATCACAGGAAATTGCTGACAGTAATATGTACCCAGCAATAGTGCTAGATCAAGGAAAAAGGCACCACAGTTAGTAAAAGCAAACTAATATATTGTCGTCCAATAACGTTGATATTGAGACAATCAAAGAAAAGCAAACAACAACGGTAATAACACACAGAGATTAGAATGATAGGGCATAAAATGACATTTGCCATCCAGATCAGCATAAACAGTAGCAACACTATCTGAAGTGCAGCAGTGAGCACTGGTAAGACTTGATTTATCAACCACCAGAGCTATACTGCCAGAGTGCACTAACAGAAGCTATGCTAGGAGTAAACCATCTGGTAAGCACTGTCAGAGTTTGAGAAGACAAAAATGGATATAGGAAGACAGAATAGATTTGCAGGCAAGCTCAATGACAGCGGCAGTCTTCGGGTGTTTCTTTTTTTCCCACTGGCTATTATCGTGTTGATGCACTTAATGGAAGTCTTAATGAACCTGTATGCAGTGGACATATACTATAGATGCAGTGTGAACTTGACACAGAGACAGGGTAGCTGCGAGTGAGGAGCAGGGACAGTAAATTATAACATTGGTAAAGAATTGGTACAGACACCGTATAGGTTGAGTAGAGGTGCTGTGTAAGGTTGGTATAGATGTGGTATGAGCTGGGTGCACTTGGTGTCCTGTTCTCAGCAACTCAATCTCTGTTAGCAGTGTCAGCAATGGCAAGGTGTCCCTCTTACTAGTCCCCAGAATACAGCTACACATGTCCACAGCAGGAGAGGAGACCTCCTCAGTCTTTCCCTGAAGTCTCTGCTGAACAGTGGTGGATGTAGATGGTGAACACCCCAGCTCCTCTGTATAGTTGCTACTGGTGTGGCCAGTACTGTGCTGCTGTAGGTGTCTTCACTCTCCGTCTCTGGATCAGGTTTACTCTGGGCCAATGGACCGGTGGGCACACCGAAAGTGTCAATGTGCACCAAAAGCCCCTAGCTTTCCTGGGCCATGTAATAAAAATCCTTTTCTAACTCCTCCTGGGTCTCAGTATCCATAGAGATTTGTAGTTCAGAAAGTCAATTTCTGTACTACAGGGCTGCCATTTTTGACTACACCTCCCATGATTCCAAGCATTCTATAATAGAGTCTATGTGTTTGCTTAGCTAGCTCTTCTGCTCTCTGATAGGTTCTTCACTCTGTTGCCAGAAAAGCAGGGATGAGTGGGGAGGTGGAATCTCACAGTCCATTGCCCTGCCAGCAGCAGAAGAGGACTCTATAGAGTCTGTTCTGTCTCCCAGCTGGTCCAGTCCTAGTGCAGCAGTCTTGGCGTGGAGGGGGGAGGGGGACAGGCTACAGCACAGCAGCCTCTCCTCCCCAGGTTTCTCACTGTCCGCAGTGGTAGGGATGGGGTAGGGGGTGTTGTATAAGACGGCTACATTAACATTAATGGTGTCTCCCTCTTACTTATCTCGATAGATAGGTATATATACTTATATATAAAACACAAATATATATATAAATATATATATATAATTTTTTTTTTTTTTAATTCAACTTTTTTTGTCATTACAAGTAAAATAAATGTTTCCCATCATTTCCTGCACCCTCCCTCCTCTCATCCCAAACCCCAGTCTCAATACTAAAAATGAATAATTGCCATTGTCTGTTCTCTGCATAAAAAGATCAAATGATTGATGCATGTCATATTGAGGCAATATGTAGAGTACACATTTTAGGCTGCATTCACACCTGAGTGTTTTGTAGCACAAAGCCTGAAGCTCCAAAATGCTCAGGGGAAAAAAAAAAAAAATCAATATTTCTCTCTGCCTGAAGCAGAACGCCTGAAGCTCAAAAAAGTTTTGGAGCTACTTTTGGAGCTCAAATTGGGCAGATTTGCACATTTTTGGCAAGTTTATCTAGCAACAAATTATGCAATAGATGATATTGGGCACAATTCACTAAGCGGTATCTTACCACAACCGAGTATGCGGTAGGCTACCGCATTGCATTTTAAAAATAAAAAATTTGAATTCACTAAAAAAAAAGATACTAAAATACCGCATGAACTATTTTATCAAGTCATGCGGTATTTTAGTAGTGAAAACCAAAGTGTTAATAATGTTTGAGTTGTCAGCGGGATTCCCCACTGACAGCTAAATGTAAAAAAAAAAAAAAAAAAAAAAAAAAGGAATTGCCGGCAATTAAAAAATAATAAAAAAAATCCAGGACTTGTCAAAGACTGTCTCCTGTCATTTTTCACACTACAGTTTTTTTTGTGAATGAGTAGTGGTACCATGTACCCCATACTATTTCACATAGGGGGGGGCTGGGATCTGGGGGGCTCCTTGCTTAAAAGGGGGTTTCCAGATTCTGATAAGCCCCCCGCCCACAGACCCCCACAACCACAGCCCAGGGTTATGGGGATGAGGCCCTTGTGCCTATCAACATGGGGACAAGGTGCATTGGTGAGAGCCCCCCTGCCCCAAAGCACCCCCCCATGTTGAGAGCATGTGGCCTGGCATGGTTCAGGAGGGGGCACTTGCACATCTCCCCCTTTTCTGACCTGCCGGGCTGCATGCTTGGATAAGGGTCTGGTATGGATTTTGGGGGGGGACGCCACGCCGTTTAAAAAAAAAAATTGCCGTGGCGGTTTCCCTCAAAATCCTAACCAGACCCAAAGGGCTTGGTATAGTTGGGGGGGGGGGGGGGGGGCACCACGTCATTTTTTGTATTATTTTGTCATTGCCGTCTTTTTTTTTTACATTCAGCTGCCAGTGGGGAACCCCACTGACAGCTGATTACTCATAGGTTGTTAGGGACTCGGCGGCCCATTCTTCTCTATTGGTTAATAAAAATGCCAAAGCTCAAAAAATGGCTAAAAATGCTGTATAAAAATGTGCAAAAAAAATCGCAGTAAAATATGCACAAAAAAATCATGCTAAAAACCGCTATGCTCAGATGTGAATGGAGCCTTACAGAAGATTAGCATGGTATCATCAAATGAAGGAGAGTGTGTAACAAATCCAGCTAATACAGAATTTGCATATAAATAGTCAAGCAGGCAAGGAGGCTTCAACCCCTACCAGAAACCCAATGCACTGCTAACAACTTCCATATCATGGTTTTCAATGATGCTATGCTATTTACACAATAGGATGACCAAAAAACAGCAACTGCACACTATGAAAATCTGTTAGTTGAGTTTAGAAAATTGTACTTGTATGTACTGCCAATCACAATTTTCCTTGTGAAAGAACAAAAACATTTATTTTTAAACAATAGCTAATGCATAGTACAAAAGTGGAATCTGCCTTGTACTAATTTAGCCAAATTTGTTTGTAGATGTATATTTTATCGATATGTTTCTTTCCAGGGGCAGAGGATGTGAGGTATTCAGGGCAGATTATAGGGTCAGCAATTTGTAAGGCAGTGTACAAAGGCTATTAGTTTGGAGGGCAGAGTACAGGAGGTTATCAGGGCAGTATACAGGGGCTAGCAGGGCAGAGGACAGGGGGCAGCAGGGCAGTGTGCAGTGGATCAGCAAGGCAGAAGATGAGAGATCAGTAGGGGAGTGTACAAGAGTCAGTAGGGCAGTGTACAGGCAGTCAGCAGAGCAGAGGATAGGGGTCATCAAGGCAGAGGACACGGGTCAGCAGGGCAGGGGCCAGCAAGAGAAGAGGACAGGGTTACTTCTAGCAGAGCACTCAGCAGAGCTTTTCCTTCCATCCCACTGTACACAGACTGAGCACTCAGCAGATATCTTCCTCTCTGCACACTCCACACAGCACATACAGGATTTCCTTACATACACAGACTCGATCTACACACTATGAAGCTGGCTACTGCTGCTGTGCTGCCATTCTAATTTGGGAATTTTACAGGTCAGAATGCAACATAGCAGCCAGCTACACACTGTGCAGATGGAGGCTGTGTTTTAAAGGAATCCGATCTCAGCTATGTGCTGTGTGGGAAGCAGGAAATCTGTTGAATGCCCTGTTTGCAGTATGGGCAGTGCCAGAACAAGGTCATTTAGCGCCCATGGTAACGGCACCCCCCTGATGTGTGAGCATCATCTCTCAGCATAAATCGCTCAACTCTCCCTCCTTCTATTCTAACAGACAGAAGGAGGGAGAGCACAGCACAGCTCACACCTTCTTACAGCTCTTTGCCTCTGTCATATCTCTTATTGGGACTTTCCCTTCACTGTTCACTTTAGTAGTTCACTCCATCAGGCTGCCACCCCCTTGTACGAGCCCTGAGCGCGGGGATGGGGAGAGGAGTTTAGCAGGCCAGGTACAATGTCCATGATGGGGGGGTGCACAAGTGAATTCTGGCACCACCCCCATATCCAACCATGCCTTTTTCTTAACCACATGCCGCCCAGCCACTGTAGAAATACAACGGCAGGGCGGCATGGCTGGGCAAAACCATGTTTTAAAACGTGTGTTTGCAAAACAGGTAGGGGGCGCGGACGAGGTGCGCCACCGCCCTACCTGTCCTGCCGATCACGGCCGCGGATGTCAGTTGCCGGGTCACAGCCAGTCGTTACCGGCTGTGTCCCGCCGATTAGCGGCAATCACTGACAGAGAGCAGGGCTGCAGTAGCTCTGCTTTCTGTCAGTTCCCTGTCAGCTCCTGACATGCTGAGCCAGAGAGAAGAGTTTCTCTCCCGATCAGCGTGTCCCCCCCCGTGCAGTACACACCCCCACCCCCTAGTAAAACACTCCCCTCACACAGTTAACCCTTTCAGTAAATAAAAAAGTTAACCCCTTCTTCCCCAGTGCCATTAGTACAGTGTCAGTGTTTTTTTTTTGCACTGATCACTGTATTGGTGTCACTGGGGATGTCAGTGACCCCAAGTCAGTTCCCCCCCAGTGTCAGAATGTCCACCACAGTCCAGCAGTCCCGCCATAAGTCACTCATCACCGCCATAAGTCACTCATCGCCGCCATTATTAGTATAAAAAAAAATTAAAAAAAACAGTATCTTTCCCGCCATTTGTAAACGCTATAACTTTCACGTAAACCAATTAATTTACACGTATTGGTTTTTTTTTTTAGCAAAGACATGTCGCAGAATGCATTTTGTCCGAAATATATGACGAAATTTGATTTTTAAATTTTTTTTACTGGACATGTTTTATAGCAAAAAGTCCAAAATATTGTTTTTTTTCTCAAAATTGTCAGCCTTTTTTTTTTATAGTGCAAAAAATGAAAAACGCACAGGCAATCAAATACCACCAAAAGAAAGCTCTATTTGTGTGAAAAAAAGGACATAAATTTCATTTATGTACTGTATTGCTTGACCGCACAATTGTCAGTTAAACTAGCGCAGGGCAGTATAGCAAAAAAATGGCGTAACTTGCAGTACCTATACCATAATTTGTAGACGCTATAACTTTCACACAAAGCAAATCAATATACACTTATTGGGATTTTTTTACCAAACACATGTAGCAGAATACATTTTGGCCTAAATTTATAACTAACTTTGAGTTTACTATATTTTTTTTTAGCTGAAAGTAAAAAATATTGTTTTTCTTCAAAATGTTTGGTCTTTTTTTGTTTATAACATGAAAAATAAAAAGCGCACAGGTGATCAAATACCACTGAAAGAAAGCTCTATTTGTGTGAAAAAAAGGACGTAAATTTCATTTGGGTGCAGCATTGCATGAACGCGCAATTATCAGTTGAATTAGTGCAGCGCCGAGTAGCAAAAAGAGGCCTGGTCATTAAGGGGGGTAAATCCTCAGGAGGGCAAGTGGTTAAGTTTGTTACAACTAAAAGCATAGTGGTCAGCATTTGGATAGTTTGAATTCCCCCCCCCCTTCCCCAAGACAATACCCATGTGCACGGTTTCCCTGTTTTCACCCACACTCCAAAAAAGGCATGATGGTTAATAAATTTGACCTTGTGAGCATACTTGTGCTCTGGAAATAGGAACCTTAGATTTTAGGGTCCTTTAAGGACAACGGCTGATGTGAATATACAACATGTAAAGCATCGGGTAATTAAATAAATACAATTCAGCAAAAAAGGAAATACTACATCTTGCTGATGACTGAATTGTACATGCCTGCTAGGAAACAAAAACAAAAATTGAAAATGCCATTCTCATGAACACAAATACACCTTAATTAAAAAAAACAGCCTAAAGACTAATATTAGCATGACAGGGCCACAGCTTTGTTTGTTGTTGTGACCCCTGTTTCTTTTTTATTATTTCATTTTTCCTTTTTAAAAAGCTTGCTAGTCACAAAGATGTTGCAAAACCTAAAATACCTATGCATGCCCTTAAATCCCCAGTTTCTTTTAAGACATGACAAAAGAAGAATTACCCTTTCAAGCCAATGAAGTTGTGAGAGTAAATAAAATAGTATAAAAAAAAAAAAAACACATGGAAGAAGCTGAAGGACCTTTCAGAATGCTTGACAGTATAAATGGAGTCTACCCATTTTTTTTTTCAGAACTATATACACAATTAACTCAGTGACTACACATAAATAATGTATATTTTTACAATTTACTATGGGTGGCCCCACCCCCTTATAACATCATTGACCCAATATGGACATGTCCTTGTGTGATCAATGACATCACTGTGTGACTCTGGCCCTTAGTTTCTTTCAGTGGTGGAAGGAAGCAGAGCGTCAGTGAGGGGGAGGGCAAGCGATGGAGTGCTCGAGTGTGTTTTTTTCACGTGTGGGTTGCCAGCCATCATTTATCCTGATCGATGATGGATGTACAGCTGTGGACCCATTATTCGCGACATGTGGGCTTGAATGACCATTTTCTGCTAGTTTCTGAGGAAGAAAGACATCCTTCAAAACGTGTCAGCCTTCAGGGACCCCGGTGAGGTCCCCCCTGGGTCTAGAAGACTGCCACGGATGTGTGGCTTAAAGTGTGCTGTTCTTATATGCTTGTGAATAGTAACTTTACCTTTTATACAATGAAAATTCTGAGGATAGTGCACTAGGTTGTTGCGCCCTCTTTCTTCGTTTTCTTGTTATAGTGATTACGGGACATCTCCAGTCCTTGAGGGCAGCAAGAACATGTGTGATTACTTGCTTCTACACTGCACCAAGACTTTTGTGCAGGAGATTTTTGTTTTGTACTGTTGGTGAAGTATCTGAGGGGACCCCTTGTTAAAGGGAGCTTCCAGACTCTGATAAGTCACCCCTGCCCCCCCACAACAACCAGGTCAGGGTTTGGAGAAAGAGACCCTTGTCCTCATTAACATGGCTTTACATACAAGTGCCATTTGACCTCAATGTTAGGAGGTTGAACAATCTGGTAAGGAGGTGATGTGTTGTAATGGAGCACTGAAGTCTATACAGTATGCACAGTGGATCGATAGCACTTGATTTTCACTTAACTTGCATGTTTCAGATATTACGTTTAGGCCTACATTTAGGCCTCTTTTACACCATACATGCAGAGAAACCAATGGAAACAACATGCAGATTTCACTTGCAGACATGAGTTTACATCAGTTTTCATGTGCAATTCATTGAGTTTTTATGCATGTTGAAATCAGTTTTTTCACGTGCATTTTTATGCACAGATTCACACCACATCCTGTGCCATCACTTCCTCTTCCTGTTTGTGGAGAAAGAAGAAGATGGCAAGGACAGTTTATTGCTAGCATTATTGCACAGTCTTTGTTTACATCATAGTCCCCACAAGAGCCTCCCTTTATATCATAGCACCCATCAGAGTGCACTGTGCATTATTGTTCCCATCAGAGCCCCCCTTTAAATCATAGTTCCTATTAGAGCCTTCCATTACATCATAGACCCCATCATAGCCTCCCTTCTTATCATAGTCACAATAAGAGTAACCTGTGCATTATAGTTCCCATCAGAGCCCCCTTTACATCATAGTCCCATTAGAGCCTTTGTTTACATCATAGTCCAAATCAGAGACACTCTTCAATGTCCCCCTCACCAGAGCCACCCCATCATAGTACCCTCATCAGTGTCCCTCCTCATCAGAACCCCCAATTAGTGCCCCTTGATCATTGCCCCCCTCATCAGAGCCTCCCATCACCCCCCCCCCCCCTTCCCCCATTTGACTCCTACTCAGTGTTCCCCATCACCAGTTTTTCCCTCATTGCTTCCCATATCAAAACAATATTTTTGCAAAAAAACCCCACTAAAATCAATAATAGTGGACACAAACACCACAAAACATAACTTACAAAATTGCTGCTAAATCTTAAAGATAAAACTGCATTCAGTTAATAAATAAAGCTCTGTGTGTGAATGAGGTTTTGGGGCTTTTATTCCCACAGGTGCTGGGACCTGTACAGTGTGAATCAGCATTTCTTTATTTTTTTTTCTATGTGGCTGGAACTGTGTGTACGCAGCCTATGTTACTCTATGTGGATGAGGCAGCTGTATGAACACAGCCACAGGTCTGAATTTGATAAGGGTATGGGTGCAGGTGTACAGCCCTAAACATAGATAATATGCATTTGGGGCCAATTTAATGGTGGACAGGAAGGGACGATTGGTGTGACAGGAGAAATTGTAGGAAATGATCTTCTATGTGTCTCTACCTGCAGCAGCTGAAAGGCGGAGGGAGGGAGAGGAGAAGTTGCTTTCAGCTTCAGGAGGGAGGGTGACACAGGAGACTGGATCCTGTAATTACCATCCAATTCTCTTACTGCCCTCTTATCTGTGGCCCTGCTGTCAGGACACAAGGTAAAGCTCCGCTCTCCATTAAACTACCTGTCACATGGAGTGTAGAGTGGTACTGCCAGGTTCCCCGAGTTTATGTGTGGAAAACTGCAAACATGCTGCATAGTTCCGCACAGTTCTGCACATCACACCAGCGTTTTGGTGTGAACAAGACACATAGAAAACAATTGTTTCCTGTGTGTGTCTTGCAGAGACCTGCATTTCCTAGTGCAGAAAAATGCATGTCTCTGCTGATGATTTAAATGAGTCCTCATCTTTACTTTCACAAGAAGATATTGCTACTGTTCAAAAGTGCAATTGCTTTTTGGTCGCATGGTATGTGGATTCTATAGTGACTGCACTTTTTTCTGTTTGTGTTATGTTGATGTACAGTACATGTACGGTTTATTTTATGTCACATGGAATTTATAGAAGGTCGAGCGATTGTAATCATTGGACAACATTATATGTTCACATATTTTTGCACTTTGATTAATGTTTTATGGTGGTTCAATCATTCACAATCTTTTTTGGTTTTCACTATAATGGACTTGCTTTTACTAAACCATAGTTTACAGAAACTGGGATAGGTCAGGTAAATGTAACAATTTGTGCTCACAACTTAACACATTCATAAATGAGAAAATTCTACAACAAACTAATAGAAATGTGCATTACAAAAAAATGTGTTTTGTTCATTTTGGATTTATTCATTAAGTTAATAATTTAATTTTGTCATAATTATTATGTTATAATGATTCATTTTCAGATTAATTTTATATATATATATATATATATATATATATATATATATATATATTCGGATTAGTTTCATATATTCATTATTTTTAAATGGATTCAAAATTCAGAAGACGGCTATATTCATTCTATCTGATTCTATTCTAATCGACTCTAGTCTACTTTTTTCTACTCTATTTACTTCTATTCTCTTTTCTATTCTATTTTTTTTCTATTCTGTTTTATGCATTTTATTTCTATTTTATTCTATTCTGTTTATTCTATTCTACTTTATTCAGTTCTATTCTATTCTTTTATTTTCTAATCTATTCTGTTTTATTCTATTCTATAAAGTAGCCTAAGTAGGAATCCTAATCTTTCACTTTGATACTTTCCTGTATTTATTGCAATAGGTTTCCACTTCAAATTCAAATTAATTTTTGAATTTGGATAGTTTGTTTTGTTATAATTTATTTTAGGTTTGTTGAAATTTGTTACTATTGTTATTTGGAAACTCGGATACATTCGAATCTCTGAATACAGGAAATTTTGTCTGAATTTCGATATGTAACTAAACAAATCACACGTCTATAAACAAGCACACATTTGCTGGTATACATACTGCATGTACGTAAATACAAAGTATATACGCTGTATGTCTTAAACGTTCAACAATGTATCAAAGCTTCTATAGAAAACTATCCTCATCTGATTATGTTCATAGACACAGCAAAGGAAAGACTTTGCTCATACCACAAACAGATGAAAGTACACAAAATCAGAAGCTGCCAAAAGTGCAGCAGGTTAAGAATCAGCCAACCCACAATGAGAGGGGGGACATGTAAGATGACATTTCTAATGGCAGCACTTTCAGTATATAGCATTTCTGTCTTTGTCTTAGGTCACAAATAAAATCAGATCCTCTCTTATAATAGCAAAGCAACCATGCATAGCAAGGGCAGGTTGAGTAGAGATTTCACTGCCAATATGCTAGGTTCACAGAACAACATTGTTTAAGTCTGGTGATCGCTATAGTAACTAAAGACAGGACTACATTAGGTTTAGGCTTCTAAGTAAAAGTAGTAACATTTTTATCATTGTTTAAACAATGAACTGGTGACATTAAAATTGTAAAATACAATTAAACATTTTTGTTTTTTGGGGGGTTTTTTCACAGGAAATCGGTTTAAACACATTTTAGGACTCAACACCAAACACGTTTTCCTGCGCAATCACTCTGCTTCTTCATGCAAAGAATCACCACAGACTGCAAATCAGAGCTGAAAAAGGAAAATCTATTGTATCGCAAAACTTTTTTTCTCTAAAAGCAACCCTATAATGAATATCAAATTTGACAAAATTATTACCCTGCAAAAGAAGGATTTATACCCACTTCCCATGCCGTTGAATGCCAATAGGTTAAAGAGGAATGATTCCCTGAAGACAGGGAAACTGATACTCCCAAGACTGCCAGACTTCTGTGACCCCCCACAGTGTTCATTGGTTCATCCTGCAGACCTCAAGGTCACTACAGGACACAGTAATGATGTAGAGGTCGGTGGGAGGAACCAGTCAGCACTGCAGAAAACACATAGGATTGACACTCCCACAAGTATTGGTTTCTCAGAAGACTTAGGAGGAACATTCCTTTCGACAGTGTATAGCAGCGTGAAAAAGTAAGTATTTACATGCTTCTTTTACACAGGTGTCTTATTTGTCAAGTGTTGTATTCATGAGTCGCTTTAGCAAAATTATTTTTATTAAATTTTTAAGAGGTAATATAATAAAAGTACAAAACATACAAAAAAAAATATCAAATACAAAAAGGCACAGGTCCAGGTTTAGAAGGTACCCACAAGGCAAGATGCCTACCCATAAAGTTACAACATTAAAGGATAAGTTTCTCCTTTCGTAACATATGAGAGAAAGCCATTTAACCTACAAGATAATGCTTATGTAGATCAGACAGTGCTAGTCCCCCCTGCCCCATTGGATCCT
Source organism: Staurois parvus (assembly GCF_062004578.1). Lineage (NCBI taxonomy): Eukaryota > Metazoa > Chordata > Amphibia > Anura > Ranidae > Staurois > Staurois parvus. The sequence goes on from NW_028317828.1 coordinate 1,390,719, forward strand.
GCACTGCCCTTATCCCAATTTGAGGATGAGAAGAAGGCCAAAGGAAGGAACTGAACTGTCCATTGATTTTCCTGAAGTAGGAGCAGGGCATCCAGGCTGGAGCTTTGACTTTACCAATTAAGGACAGTGGCAATTGTTTCCAGGCCTCAATTTAGTATTTTGGTGTATTAAGCAGGGGTAAGAGATTCAGAGCAATATAATCTAAAACCTTAGCTGAAATTTGCACCACCGAGTATGTTAATCGAGACACCCATTGTAGAAGGAGGTCAGGGTCCACCCCTCAACATTGTCCCAGCATCCAAGGACGGAATAGAGGATTTAGTCAAATTAACCATTAGATCAGAGTACTGGATAACTCATCCAAAATGTGAAACACTGCTTTTAGGGGGGACCCGGGTTAGTCAGAAAATGGAGTTGGTTGTTAGCATACAGGACTAGACATTCCCTAATTCCACCTTTTCTAAGGCCCCCACCTCTGCTGAGGAGTGAAGCACTACTGCCAAGGGCTCCATCATTAACACAAACACAAATTGGGATAGAATGAAGACCTGCCTGGTACTCCTACACTTTTGAAAATAAGGAGCGAGTTTGACTTATTCTAGAGCTGTTTTGAGGTATTTTTTAAAGCATGGAGATCCAGCATAGTAATTTCAGTCCAAAGCCCATATGGGAAAATACCCTCCCCATAAATTCCCAATCAATGGAATCAAAGGCCTTTTCAATGTCTAGCAAGACTATATTGTAGATCTTGTGCCCTTATAATAATCTGTAAATGGACAAATATCCTCCAGAGATTTGTGTCCCTAGACCTTGAGGCATGAAACCAGTCTGATCAACATTCACAAATGTAGCAATAACTTTAGATAACCTAGTGGCCAGCACCTTAGTCAATATTTTCAAATCTATGTTTAGAAGAGCAATTGGCCTACAGAAGGAGCACTCCTTAAAATATTTACCCGGTTTGGGCTAAAACATGATGTGTGCTTCCAACATGGATGCAAGGATAGTGGAAGTTTCTAAACAATGTTTGTACAGAGGGTGCAACCTACCACTCTGTCAGAAATCCCGTTCACTGGGAAAGGCTTGATTGCTGGGTCAATTTTCTCAGAGGATCAGAGAAAAGTAAGCTAGTTGATGTTTTTATATGTTTATATACATTTTGATATGTTGGTTTGCTTTGATCAGCTACTAGACTGAGCAATTTAATATTTTTATTGCTTTGCTAAAATTGAGACTCAGCCCTCCTGATATATAATGTGTGAGTAAATTCTGTCACATGTAAACTCAATTGCCACTTGGCTTCCAATACATCAGCATAAGTGTTATCAGACTGGGAGGAAATATGTTTGTGTTCACACCTCCTTCCCTTAGCATGCAACCACTGTAATTTTGTATTATGATCAGTGCTACCAGCTTCAGTAGCTGATGTTCCTGGGCAGTATTTACATTCTGCCCAGTAAATACTGGGTGGACACCCTCTTTTCCTGTAATCATCCCGGAGCTAACCTCCAAACACCTACCCCAGAACTTGCTGGTAACTGAAGTGACACCAACAAAGGGGTATTGTCTATTAAGCCACCAGCAAGATATGAGGCAGCTTGCACCATATGCAGAAATGCAGTATTGGCAAAAATCATATCAATCCTAGAAGAGGATTTATGTGTTATAGACAGACAGGAATATTTCCTAGTTTGGGGATGTTTCCACCACCAAAGCTTTGTAAGATGAGTGACGGAGGTTGACATGGATAGGTCTAGTGAGGAGGATCTGGAAACATCTGATGAATACAAAGAAGCATTCAGAATGCCACTGTAGTCCCCTGCATGGACAAGAGGAAGGTGTGTATATGCTGCAATGTTATCAATTTGCACCTGAAAGGGAGTAGGTACATACATATTAACCAGGACCATTTTATATGCATGAATATCTATCACCACTGCTGGATATCTTCCCCCAGGATCAGAGATAACCTGATGAATGGTGCAGGGCTAATTAAAATTGAGACCCCCTTGGCATTGGAGGAATAGGTGGCATGTAGCGCCCTTTGAATCTACGGATGGCGCAGATCCAATACTCTGGTATGGTTGGGTCACTTAAGATACTGGAATGCAAATGCTCATTTAAACTTTTCATCCAAGCCCCTAACATTCCAAGACACCATACATATCTTATTACTCACAGAATAACCATTGGGAGCATGGGGTAACAGATAACCAATTTCACACTGGGAGAAACTTGTAGCAAGCCATGGCAAAAGCCATGCTACCAAAAGCTTGACAGATAAAATTGCACAGCTATACTAAATGATAACAAAACTGGCCAACTATACAGCTTGATCCCAAAAATAAAAAAAAACAAACAAAAAAGCACATTCTTCAAAACAGAAAACCAGTGACTTGGTACTTGTCATCTAGAACAACAAGAGAAAGTCCTGGAGATCGATCCAAAAAGCAATCTGGCTTGACCTCCCGCCGTTCAGGAAGGGCCACTGTAGATGGTAAATGATGAGGCCTCAGATATCAGGAAATTATTGTGGGTGCCTCAGAATTGGGATACCCCACTCATTAGCTACTTGTGGGGTTTCAAAGAACTTAGCAGTCCCCTAATGTACTTGGGGGAAACTGGGGTAGAGCATACTATACTACAGACCCTTCTCCCGAAGCCTCCTGAGTACCTATGTAAAGGATCTGAATCTCTGCAGAGAAGCCGTCTGAGAACATGATCTTGGTGTTCTCATGTGTTAACTTGGAGTGTTTGTACGCATCCACCAATATTGTAAAGGAAAAGATTTGGGAATAAAACCAGAAAGAGGGTAACCTGTTGGAACCCGGTAGGCCCATTCCACTTCATAGGTAGGAGGACTCTCAGGCATGGAAAGAAGTTGTTCAAGAAGCGCTCCACAAAGACAGCTGGAGGAACAGATAGTAAAGTATGAAAAGCCCCAGTCTGGATACTTGTTCTGGGTTAATAAAAGCCAATATAAAGAAAACAGACCTGGAGCCTGCATTTTCAAAAATAGGTTATCAATGACAGTTCTTGTATTTCTTTTTTCATGTACTGAATCAGGAAGGTCCTTGCACTACACATATGATGGTAGATCTAAAGGAGATAGTATAATCAGATTGTGTAATATATGGTGAGCTTTACAGAACCCAGGACATACTTCTCCTGTTTTCAATACTACAGCTGTTCAATAACATAAACTGTTATCTGATTGCTCAGCTCCTACACACTCTGCCAAATGAATGATCGATGAAAGAAGAAAGTTAAGGTAGACAAAAAAAAAGACAAAAATGATGCCCGTGTATTTAGTGAGAATGGTGATCACTAATTAATTGCATTTAAAAAAGGGCACCTAGAGGTAGGTGGTACCGATCTACTGAAGTAGGAAGTTAGATGATGCAGGGTGTGTGTTAATGAGGTCATGCGTCATGTCCCAAGGTCTCTCCAGGAGGTAATGGAGAAGTTTTTTTATACAGCCAGCTGAACACTGAGGTAAGGGTGTGTAATATAAATAGAAAGCTTTCTTATTTCTGCAAAAGATGTACATTAATGCTATAATGTAACATAGGGGAGCTGGAATTTAGAAGAAAAAAAGATGAACAAAGGTGAAATTAGCCTTTAAAGAGAGCCTGCAGGAACAGGACTATGGAAACTAATATTGCTGTTGATCAAACAACCCCAAGTTTGATTTATGGAATATGTTTTCAAATTGTGCCTAAAATTTGGCAAACCCAAACTAAGCGTCAAACCCTAATAAAGTCTATAGAGTCAAACTGTTGTCAAAAAGCATGGTAAACTGAGCACCACCACGAGCAATATGTTCCAAGGGCAATATGTACCAAGGGCAACATTTAAAAAAAATACCATACAGCAGGGAGAGGGCATTCTCATGCAGTTTTGAGGGCAACATTGAAACTATAGAAACCACTGGATTGCACTGTAGGTTTGTGATATGCGTTAAAGCTGTATGTGGTGTTACAGAAAAGCATGATTTTCACTGACAGCCTCAGCAACAGTACACTTTGACAGAAAATATTTGGCTGTGGAATTTATTTTTTTCTGTACCATTGCCTTGGTTTAGAACCCAATCTGATTTATTCCTGTTTAAGTAAAAGCTGTGACACATGCTTTTTCATCAATTGGCAAGTAAGTTCTAGCTGCTGGAACTTTTCTGCCTGTTGCTGCTTCCTGTCTGATGCCCCTTTCTGGAGTGTGATTCACCCTGTCCCTCTCTGCTCATCTCATTATCTTTCTCAATTGTTGGGTGACAGGAAGATTTGTGCATCACTCAAATCTTGCTTCTCCAGCAGGTCCAATATGGTAAGGTCAATTAATTCCTCTGACTCCTCATAGCCATTTTGTGGGGCCATGGCAGGATTAGGAGGAGGAGGTGGCATCAGTAGTGTGCATTAGCAAAACTGCCAAACCACTGGCTGCTCTGCACCTTAAGGAGGAAAATTAGGAGGTTTTGTCAGCAACTCAACCACTTTCTGTGCATGCTGTTGTTGCATCATACCTTCTGAATTTCTCAGATGAGAAAGGGGGGCACATTTTAGTTCTAACTTTCTAAGAAAAAGGACACACCACTGCCAAGCCCCCAGTTTTGCAGACCATGAAGAATTAATGACTGGAAAGTGATTGGGTCAACCTACAACTGCTTTTTTTTACCACTATTTTCCTTTATAATGGCTTTGCAAATAAATGTTATAATTTAGATGTTGGAAAAAAATCTTTAGGCTCCTATGTTAATGCAATGCATGTCCTTGCATTAAAATATTCTGTATTAAATCAGGCCATTAAAAAATATATCTACCAAAAAAAGAACAGCTAAAAAGACTACTATATGTGTGTGTTTTAACCCCAGGAGAAAATAAAAAAAAAAAATGAGAAAATGACAGTTTGTTGAAACCGTTAAGGAAAGCAGACAATTTATTTGGCTGCTGTTTGCCCACCCTTTTATAGTTACGGCACTGGATTAATGATACCTTCAGATTATTGGCTCTTGTGACTAAATTGACTGTTACATATTGTAGGTCAAAAGCTAAGCAGTGCATTATGGTTGTTTCCAATTGATAGCACAAACCCCACTTATCTGCGATTGGATCGGAGTTTGACTAAATGCAAATCCTGGGGACCTATCACAAACCTCGAATCTCATAACTATTACCTATATCCTGGCTGACTGCCATAATCCAGACCTGAATATTGGAAGGTGCCACATGCAGGGTTTCTCATCATAAGCTGGAGGAAGCCACTGTGTGCAGGGTGGAGTCAGGTGTAGTGTTCCAGAACCCTGCAATTTATCATAGGCACTATTGGGTGGAGATATCTCCTGCCCAATGGTGCCTGTATAGTCTCAGCCATGTTGTCATCAAAAGGGGCAGCATTCCCAGTTATCACCATGGTTAGGATGTCTTATTACTTGCAATGCACACAATTGCTGGGGGTGCGTACCCAATCCCACTGACACCAATGAAGGGGCATTTATTACTCCCACTGACACCAACAATAGGGCATTTATTACTCCCACTGACCTTAAGGATGCGGCAACATTTCTCCCAGGCATCAACAAGGCATTTTGACTCCCACGGAACAAACACTCAGATGAATGTTCCTGGAGCATAAAAGCATGTAAGTGATCTATGCCATTTTTAATGTGATCTGTTCTGCTATCAAGTAGTCATAGCCACTGGCTACCATGGGTAAAAAGGGTTACAGTACTATAATAAAAACACTCTTTATGGGTGTAAAAATCACATAGGGACTATGCACAGCCGTATCCCTAAAACTTCTAAAATAGACCTTCTCTGGCTGTAATATCCATTTTGCCTTTAATGGGCATAGTGATCATTACTAAGTGACAGATAAACAGGCATTAAAGAACAAGTGACAACATTCATAGAGATTAAAATTTCTTCCTCATATTGCTGCTCCCTCACACTAACTGTTCTCTGTCATGGCTACACAAGTATGTGGACTCCAAGTCAGACCCCATCCAATTTTTATATCCTTCAGGACCAGTGGGCCGGACCCAAGAAGACCCACCAAGAAACACGGTAAACATTTCAACACTAATCCTCCCAGCTGGGGCAGCTTAAAACTCAGTCTACCTACACACTTATTAAAACAGGGCCAGGGCTACTTGACATGGTGGCTGCTCTTTTACCAGGAGTTTCTCACATATTTTTCAGAGGAGGTTCAATTTCTCTCTGCACTGACCCTTTCAACACACAGTGGCGTAAGATGAAACTTCTATTGTGTATCATTCACTAAGGGTTACTTTTGAGCTTTGCAGCAGTAGGCTCTGCAATAGTGCAACCAAGAGCTAGTAGAATGGTTTTGTGGTTTCGACAGTGCCAGCAAAGTCAAGCATGCTGCACAAACTGCATAACCTATATATCTTGCTATTTCCAGTTATTTCATTATATTAGTGTTAATTCAAATTTATTAAAATATTACAAATCAGTGTGATGTAACCTAATATGCTGTCAAACAGGAACATCTGTCTCTTTGTGTTTTCCTTTTTTTCCCACACTAAACCAATTAATTTAAACTGGATCAGCATGATTGAATAGGGAGTGCTTACCCCATCACACAATCCTGGATGAGGCAGCTGAATGCCAAAGAAATTCAATTTAATGCAATGAGACTTTTTATTTTTAAGGGGGGAGGGTAGGGTTTTTCCCTCCTACCTGACCTGATTGGTCATAGCGATCACATGGTACCAGGCCCAATCACAGCAGCCCTTTACCATGTTATAGCTTAAAGGTTTCATGAATTAAACCTTTAAACATTGTTTCTGATTGCTTATACAATGATCATCACTATAATAAGCTATCATAGTGTGAAAACAAAAATCTCTGATCACCTCCTAGAGTAGTACAGAGTCACTATGGTGTCAGTCAGTATGTAGTATTTTTTACATACTGCCACCAGAACAAGTGCAGTGTCTCTATGGTGACATTGTACCGCTGTGACGGTGATCATAGCTGGCTGCTATGATTTCACTGTATGTCAGTGCCACCAGCCATTATCACCATCACAGTAGTACAATGTCACCAGACTAATGCTACAATTCATTATCCCTAATCATTGTGTCCACTCACAGTGTCCCTATTTACCGCCATCCACTTACAGTGTTCCTGATCACCACTACACCTTTCACAGTGTCCTTAATCACCGCCACCCACTCATGGTGTCCCTATTTACCACCACCCACTTAGTGTTCCTAATCACCACCACACCAGTTACAGTGTCACTGATCACTGTCACACCAGTCATATTATCTCTAATCACAGCCAAACCAGCTACAGTGTCTCTGAACACTGCTACACCAGTCATATTGTCCTTAATAATTGCCATATCAGTTGCAGTGTGCATGATCACCACTACACCAGTTACAATATCCCTGATCACTGCCATACTAGTTACATTGTGCCTGATGCCTGCCATACCATTTACAGTGTTCCTGATCATCACCACACCAGTCATATTGTCCCTAATCACCGCCACTCCAGTCATGTTCTCCCTGATCACCACCACACCAGTTACAGTGTCCCTGATCACCATCACAACAGTGCGGGATTGCCTCTGGCTGCTGTCTGTACTAACCCTAGCCTGTTTATTGACCACATTTCTGCCTGCTGCTTGGACCCATCCTTTTCCTGTTTGCTGACCATGTCTGCCTGTGGCCTGATCTGACCCATCCACACATCTCACTGACTACATTCCTGTAAGATACCAGGCCAATGAACGTGGCATTCCATGGGGCAGCCATGTGCCAGTAGGCTAGGCTTGTTTGGATTATAGAATTGGGACTGCTATAGGTGACACTACACTAAGTTGACCATTACAGTACATTGGTTTTGATACAATTGGTGGATTTGTGTGATACACAAGACAGAATGTCCGGTATATAATCAGTCCAAAAAATGAAAAAGGTCTCACACATGTGGTATCGAGTGCAGTAGCATTATGTGTTTTGGGGTGTTTAATTATTCCTATGCTGCACCTGAGAAATATCTTTTTTAAACTGTTACTAAAACCAGGACCCTGCATTCACTATATCCAGTCTTCCCCAGTACACAGAACAGGGAAATGGAATTATTTTAGTAAATATAAACTATTAACTATAAACTAAAGCTATTTACCTTTTCTTATCAGCAGTATAAAGCAGTCTTGTGACTTCTATCAGTGTCTGGCCAATCACTGGCTAATCTTGTAGGAGGAGATTTAATTCTCTGACTGTCCTATAAGGCTGCATGACCACTGACCCTCTGTCCGGACAGCACTGATTCAACCTGTGCCAATCACAAGCACCCTCCCCCCTAAAAAAATAAAAAAAACTCTCTAGCAATACACACCAAACAGAGCATGTGCAGACCTGCCACTGCTGAGCTGTACTATGACAGATAGATTAGGGGCAGTAAAAGAAGGAGAGGTTCAGAGAAGACAGGATCAAACAACTTTTTTACGCAAGGCAGAGAATTAACCCTTTTAGCTTCCACAGTGAGTATAACAAGCATACTTTACTGCATAAGCAGATTGATTTTACGGCTGTGGGTTTAGTAACGTTTTAAATTGACAACTTTGTAAAAAAGAAATTTCAATTTTATTTTTGCACTTTCCAAAAACCTGTGGCGAAAAAATTAAGTCTTCAAAAAAACCATGCCTCTTACAAAATTCTCCATATTTCTTCAGGACCTTCAAAAATGCGATAGGTAGTTAGGAAATAAGATGTGTAATTTATGCTCCTAGAATGCTTTGAAGGTGCTCCTTATATTTTGGGCCCCTATATACATCTAAGCTCTGAAAAAATATCACCACACTCGGGAGGCTTAGCAGAATGTGTTTCGGGGGGGTGTATTTCTAAGTATGCCTATGCTGTGTGAGTGAGAAATAACTTTTGAAAAAAAAACATTTTTCAATTTCCTTATTTTTCAAAAAATTGTGTCAAAAATTATAACTTTAAAAAACTCACCATGCCTCTTACTAAATACCTTGGACTGTCTACTGAGGTATTTTAGGGCCTCGAGAAATGAGAAAGGCAGTCAGTACATCAGGATTGATCAATTTTCAACTATACAGTATATACCATGGTTTGTAGACTACAACTTTTACACAGACTAAACAATATTCATCATTTTGCATTATTTTACCAAAGAAATGCAGCAGAATACATTTTGACCTACATTTATGAGGAGAGATTATTTATTTGCAATATTTTATAACAGAAATAAAAAAACTGTTATTTGTTTTTTCAAAATTTTTGGTCTTTTTTCATTTAAATAGCAACAGAAAATTTTTAAAAACCTAGTTATGATGTGGCAAAGAGAGATTGTCAGCAACCTCCCTTGCACCATTTTCTCCTTGAATCTAGAAGTGATAAAATGTCCCCCTTGAACACCCTTAAAATGTAATACACCTCACTCTCAGTACCGCCATCCCTATTCATCGACACCACCAGCAGCACAACCCTACTTCCTCTCACCAGCAGCACTACAATCCTCCTCCTATTACTCCTCTGCCTCACAGGGATGGAGGCAGTGGCCAAAGAATCTTACTGGCCCTGAGAAAATAGAAAGTGTTCTTCTTTCTCCTGCTGCTGCTGTGTCTTCAGTGACCATGCTTTATAACAGGGGTGGACAACTGTGGCCCTCCAGCTGTTGTAGAACTATAAGTCCCATGATGCATTGCAAAACTGACAGTTACAAGCATGACTCCCAAAGGCAGAGGCATGATGGGACTTGATGAGATGAGAGAGGTGGTTCTGAGAATGTGTGGTTGTGGTTTAGAAGGGTTTTAGTGTACTCTCTTTGACATTTTAGTAAATGTTTAGGAAAATCAAGTGTATTGTGCTTTTTGCCAGTTTTTAATCAGCACATGGGATGGTACTTACATGAATGATGAGTGCCCCATGATGCTCTTGCTGGTAGCTGCTCTGTTCTAGGAAGTCTTCCATCCTCTGCCCCAGGAAACCCCAGCAGGTATGATCTTCCCCTGCTGCAGACGTTAATACAAGTGGCTTCACCTGTCACAGGCACGCGCACTGACTATACCTGCCCTTTCCACACCCCAGCCTCTCTATTTATAGAAGCTGTACTGCCAAGTTCCTGCAATGAAAAGCACCCTATGACTTGAGGAGGTGAGCCTTACGGTTAACTGCCTGCCCTCCATTCACAGAGCACTTTTTATAGTGGGAAAAGATAGTACAGCTTCTATGAATGGAGCGGGGGGGGGGCTGGAAAATATGCACAACTCCCGGGAGCTTTTTACAAATATAAGTGGCTTAGTTCACTTCCACCGGTGGCAAGTACCTCTGAATAGAGCTAAGTCATACCTTGTCAATATCAGTGACACGGGGTTGTTATACCTCATGCCGCAATTGGGAATTCAATTGCTCTGATAGAGAGAAATTTTTGGGCCTTTAATAGGTGAATACTGAGTATTATCTCATTAATATTTTTATGCAACATGGGACATATGTCCTTTCTATCCCTGTAAAGAACCGCACTTGCTCTCATTTAAAGAGAAATTTTTGGAACCCACGTTTAGGCAAATCACATGGCTTTAGTGCTACTATGCATAATTAATTAATTAATTTATTTTCATATTCAACCAATTTTTTGGACTCAAAGGAGACTATATCTTCTTCAACCTCAGAATATACATTGATACTCAATTCATCAGTGGAAACGTTATGGTTTCTATCATGGTAACTATATACTTCAGCCATTCATCTTTATAATGCTTCAAAATAGTAGTTATAACTAATGTTTGTTCATTTTAGAAACTTAACCACTGTAGTTTTTTGAATATCGGCCAACTGGCAATGGCCATACACTGTGAATCTACTATTATTTATCCATATGATGTTGATGATCCACTAAGAAGGTAATAATTTAGTATTCCACATTAAGTCATTTTGAAGTCACTTAGTTGTTATCTATCATTTTGATACAGGAGGCATATGACAGAAACACAGCCTTTTTAGGGACTTCATGTATTCATAGTTCATTTATTTATTCTCCAGGAGTTTTGCTACACAAGCCTTCAATTCCCTATTAGAGGAACTGAAAAGTATACAGATTCAAATATGGAAGATTTATTTACACCTGGATTCTCTACTTGGACTTTCCACTAATGAATACAGTAGTAGTCTTTGCCTATTACATCTGGCTTTTTAGTCATTCACGCAGCTAAGTGGGAAACGCAGAATGTTTTTTGTTTTTATTTTTTTTTTTTTAGTTCATGATTGAAAACTGTTCACCATGATACAATGTCTACCTTTTCATGATCCATGTGATCTTAATAAATACTATTTGCATTCACTAATTAAGTGATCATTACTCCGCATAGGATTTGTAATATACCACTTCATGGCAGGTCTGCTCGAGTCAGCTGCTAATTTCTTTTCACTTTTGACCAGTGCCTGTCACAGGTGGAGCCACTCATATTAACCCCCACAGCACTGAAAGACCACAGCTGTGTGGGTATCAGGGGATCAGAGGAAGATTTCAAGGAACAGAGCAGCCACCAGCACATAGGAAATGTTATATAATTTTTAGTTGTGGTGGTCTACTAATCTCACCGGTCAATTTGTGCCTGTTATGGGTTGCAACCACATCTACCTTTGTTTTCCTAGAATTAGTGTGGGTTTCTGCTGAAGCTATATTGAAACCAAGCAACAATGTTAAAAATAACAAATTTATCACGTTTGCAAATTATGTGATTCAAGCATATGATGCTGTTGACGCAGTTTGTGAGAATTGTACTGTTCTGTAACACCACATGAAGTTACATATATTGGATAAAGACACAGGTTCATCCAGTTCACACTATGCGTGTGATTTTCTATTCTCTAACAACTGCCATAGTCCTGTACAGGGGTGGACTGACAACTCATGGGGCCCCTGTGTCCTTGCCCAAACTCAAAAAAGCCTATGAAAAAGGTACCAGGGGCATCTCATGGGGCCCCCTACTGACCCCGGGCCCTCGGGCAGTGCCCAAATTTCCAAATGGTCAGTCCGCCCCTGGTCCTGTATAATCCATCTCCTGAGGAAGACATCTAAAAAAGGTTTTTTAAGTCATCAACACTACCAACTAGTGCCACTTCCTGGGGGAAGAACTATTTATGCAATCTAAGGTTAAACCACCTTTCTTCCTCATATTGTGGCCATGTATCCTCTTCAGGGACTTTAAAGCAAACAGTTTATTATAGTTACTGAAGTCACCTTTGATATATTTGTACATTGTAGTCGTAGCTCCTCTTAAGCACCTCTTCTCCATAGTGAATAGTTGTAATCATTGTAATCTATCTTCATAGCTGAAGTTCTCCACCCCTCTTATTCATTTTGTTGCCCTTCACTGAGCTCTAATTCAACAATGTTTTTTTCTGAGGATTGCTGACCATTAGGGCTCATTCACACTTGACTTTATTTCTAACTCTTGCCAAACTCCCCTACAGCATTTAACAGGTGTTAGACATGCGTTTGGGAAGCGTTTTTAAAGGTTCCTCAAACGCTCTCCAAACACCCTATGTGAGGTTTTGAGGTGTTTGATATGCGTTTGCCAAGCATTAAAACAGCCCCACAAATGCCTATATTGAAGTTAAATGGTATTAGCGGTCCGCAAACGCCTCGCAAACAGCCTGCAAAGGCCTGCCAGGCGTTTGAGGAGCTGCACCATAGACTTGAATGGGAGGCCTCAACTCCTCCTGACTCCACATGAGGCGTCAGTTTTTTTGCAACGCTAATGCTTTAGTGTGAAAAGCACTGTGTGCTGCCATATGCAGAATTTTCATAGGAATCATTAAAAACACTTCCCAAAAGCCTGTCTGACACCTGCTGACAAAGCTAGTGTGAACATAGCCTTACTAAACTACAAATTCAAGATGAGGCTGAACCAGTGTTTTGTAAAGGGGTAGAATTATTAACTATCTCTTGAATGTATGCTCGTTTAATTGCAGGAGGATGCTTTGCTAGTTATTTTAGCTGAGGTTTGGCATTGCATGCAATTGTTAAAGCAGAATAAACCCAAAAGTTAACATTTATTATATTGCAGCCTACCATTGCTTTGATGTGATGGCTGCATTCATATTTTTTTTTTTATTTTCACCTGGTGATCTGGCCAGTAAGTCTGTTTTTTCAACAGAAGAAGCTGTCCTGCAGATGGAGCAGTTAGAGGATTGAGACAAATCATTTACCTCTGACATGGGTGTTTATAATGGTTAGCTTTTATTCATTTATATAAAACCTTTATCTCAAAAGGAACAAAAATGCTTATAAAGTGTGAGTTGTCCTTTGGCTTCTATGTGTTAGTGTATTTAAATCTGCTAGTGCATTTAACACTACTCTCTCTGCAGACTGACAATGCTGCTGTTCAAAGGTGTCTCCGTTGATCCTTCATCCAGAGTGAAGGCACTCTAATACAGGAGGAATGTTTTTGACCAGATCACCAGGTTAAAACAGAGGGGATAAAGCCTAAAAAAAAAGGAGAAAACTAACGCAGCCACCACATCTAATTATTGGTAAGCTACAATTCATTATATTTTTGGTTTGGGGTTTAATACCGCTTTAAGTCTCATCTATAGGCACCCCCAGATCCTTTTCTATCACTAAGACTCCTAGAGTAGCCCTTCTTTATGTGTTTTTTTGCATGTGTATTTTTGACAGCTAAGTGAAAAATGCTATATTTCTCAATTATAAACATCATCCTCCAAACAGATGCACAATCCCCCATTTTGTTGAGGTCTTCCTGTAATGATGCTACATTCTGTGCCAAAGTTATTTTCTGGCATAACTATCATCAGCAAACACTGAAAACAGGCCCATTATTTCATCCTCTATGTCATTAATAAACTGAACAGCATTGACCCCAAGACAGAACCCTGGGGCACACATCTTAGAACATTTAAAGAATACATAATTTATCATTACTTTATGGACTCATTGATATATCCCATGAATATACAATTTAATCAACTCCAACAGACCTTATTTTATTAGATTTAGCCCTGGTTCACACCACTGCGACTTGTCATGCAACTTGACAGTTCAAAGTCGCATGACTAGTCGCACCCCATTAGCAGCAATGGAACTGTTCAAATCACAACTTTGAAAAAGGTCCCTGCACTATTTCTGTGTGACTTAATTGCGACTTCCATTGACATCTGGTGAAGTCACACAGATTGTCGGCAAGCCACAATGAAGTTGCACTGAATAGTCAGTTTTGAAGTTGAACCAAGTAGCCACTTGCTATTGAGGCACTCGTGCATGCTCACTCCTGAGTTCAGCTCTGTATCCATAGACATGCAGATCACAGCTCAGCCCCACTCTATGTTCAAAGACATGCAGAGCGCAAGGAAGGAAGAATGCCGAGAGAGCCTCTGCTCTTGTGCACATCACTAGATCAAGTTCGGGCTCAGGTAAGTAAAAGGGGGGGGCTAGATACTGAAGGCGTTTTTTACCTTTTTCTACCCTCCTGCCCTGGCCAACTTGGTCTCCGCCTCAAGGACTGCCTCCATTGCTATCACACATTAGCGGAATATTAGTCTATGGTACAGCACAGAAAACAATTCTGCACAAGACGGTTAGATAGTCAGGAAACTGTCTATCACATTTTGAGAGACCATAAAATCAAAGGCTGGAAAGGTTGTTATTCTGAAAAGCTAAAAGAAGTAACAAAACAAAAAAAAACATTAAAATCACCTAGATAGATGCAGCATCAATCTGATGCTGCATCTGTCCCCTGCCGACTCTACACTGAGAACTGAGCATTCAAACATCACTGACTGCTCAGTTCTCCCCTTCCACTTTAAGCAGAGAGCCATGACTGTCAATCTCAGGCTCTCTGCCCTGCTCAGGCTGTCAGCAGATTGCTGAGAGGCTGAGCCAGGTGTTAGTCCAGGCTTCTGGGTGGATCCCAACCATATGGTTGAGATTTTTTTCAGAGCCTGGACCAACTCTGTGACAGTGTCCAACAGCAAGCTTTAGCTGTTGGCTGAAAATGGGTCACAGGAGGGCAGAACGAACAAAAAAAGCTTTGGCTGTACTTCTACTTTAAGTTACCAAAAAAATATAAAAAATGTTTTGTTTTATCGAGTTAATATTATATTGTTACTGTCTCCTCCAATTATCAGACTTGTCATGACACACCCCCTGCATAGCCTTTAACTGGGAAGCTCAGTCTACAGTTACTTCTCCTCCCCCAGTTCTAATAACAGAGCGAAGCACAGGGAATGTGATCACTTACAAAAAAGGAGAAAAAGGTATTTATATTTTTATCTATATCTTTATACGTTTTGCCTTTCATTTCTATTTTAAACTGAATGGGTTGTTTTACAAGGTGATCGTTTACAATCACTTTAACTGTTTGCTTTTATGAACGCCAATCCGCTTCAGCACTGAGCTGTATATTCTGACAGCAGTAGGGTACTATGTGTATCTAGGAAAGAATCCAGGCCTTTTTAAAAAAAAAAAAAACAATCTACTGAGCTGGCCAGAACCAGCACTTGAGGGAGTCTTTTCCACATTTTGATAGCTCTTACTGATGTGAATGGAGGAATCTGTTAGGTTTTTTTTTTTTTTTGCACTGGTACATCTTCTAGGGTTGTACCCAGCAATTAACTTCCTTTCTCTGACAATTCCTTGCTTATTGGTCTTGAAAATAGCCAGAAATGTCAAGATTCCACCCATATGTTTGAAGGCCTACAAATTGAACCCATGCACATTTACTCATCACTACTTCTTGCAGCTGAAAGACAAACCCTGATAGACTGCTATAGAAAAATGTTTCTAGTTTGTTCCAGTTTTCTCCTCCTTTTTTATAATTTAGTCCCACATTGAGCAAATTATGTGTCAGTAAATAGGCTGCTAACAATTTAAAGAATATTTGCATTTCTAATGTAGGGTCCCTGCTTTAAGCATACCAAAAAGAGGGGTTGGGAAAAATAATTCTCGGAAAAAGTGGTTACATCATGGACAGAATGCGATACTCAGAATAATTCCCAAAAATTATGCTTTATTACACAATAATTATAGACAATAGGGTAAATACCCTGGTTCACCATCACCTCAGTATGAGATAATACACACAGACCTAAAATCACATAAAAGCAACATCAAGACCGGTCTTAATATAAATGTGCTGCATACGCAATGACAGAAACCTGTCTAGTGCATTTGCAGCACCAACACATTGGTTACACCACCAGCAGTGGGTGTGTCAAAAAATTGTACCATCAGGTATAATACTGTACAACGCTATGCAATAATGGCTGATAACAGGCACCATATATTAATGAAATTACCCATAACCCAATCCAAGGCAATGTGGGTGAAAAAATTGGAAATATTTATGATACCTGGTGCACACTGAGAGGGAAGATTTATTCATGGCATTTATACCTGGAGAGGACATTGAATTGGAAATGCATAGAGCTTTTGTATCAGAAAACTCTAGTTTAACAACTGAGGATGAAGATATTAAGATAAAATTTAGGGAACATAAAAAGCTAGTTATTAAACGTCTCAATCGAAAATGGGATGTTTGCTTCTTAGAGGCTTACATTAAACAGATTATTCCACGTGGGTTGAGAAATAAAGTGGTCCCAGCAGAACATTTATATAATGAAAGATTTCTAGAAAAATGGAAGGCTCTGTGCATTGAACAGGGTGTTAACAGTATGAAACTTATTGTTGAGGAAGAAAAATTGCAATTGGAAGAATTGGATCTAGCTATCAAAGTGTGGAAGGATTAGATCCCTATAAAAATCAGGATTGCTTTGAAAAACAAAATGAACAACTTAAGAAGGAAGTAGAAAGGGTTAAAAAAAAAATCTTAGAACTACTAAACAAACTAAGTTTAGGCAGGATCTTAAGGATTGGGAAACAGGAGAGATTTGATCTCGCCATAAAAAGAGGTAGAAGTCGATCTAAATGAAGATTTTTTTCGTTCACATTCTAGATCAATGGGAGAAACTGTCTAGTGAAAGTGATTCAGAAAGTCTTGGTAAATCCGTATCTTTTTTAGATCAACAGGATGGGGAGTTTTCCCGGATTAATCAATCCCAAATAGGAAGAGGAACCAAAAAGAAAGCAGAGGAATCCTTAAAAAACAAACAGGAGGACATGGGCAGAACAAGGAGTCCGAAAAGGTAGTTGATAATAATCCAACATATTACTTTGTTGAATAAAGGTATGTCCTTTTCACCGGTAACCTCCATGGATGAATTTGAAGTATTTAAAGATGTTAATTTATTCTTAAGAAAAGTATTTTTGAGATTGGTACATAGTAACCCTGAAACTTTGGAGGATTTGGGTTCAGATTCATTCATGGAGGATCGTAAAGCGTTGGAGATGCTGATATCCCTCATGGAGGAAAGTGATGACTACAATGAGGATGAACTAGAGGAGGATAATCATCTTGATGTAGTTAGAAAAGTCATTTGAAATATCAGGTCAACTAAAATGCCTAAAATACATTCTAACATGAGGATAGCAGCATTCCATGACTTAGTAGCGACTGATCTTAAGAATTTTGAGTGGAAAATGCCAATAGGTGACAATCTCACTAAAAAGGAGAGAAGGGCCCTTAGAGAATTGAAGGAGGCAAAAAATATTATAATTAAAAGAAGTGATAAGGGTGGGAATGTAGTTATTTTAAATGAACAGAATTATGTAAAAGAGGTGAAGCACCTATTAGGTGACTCATATACATACCGTAAATTAACTGCTAACCCCTTTCCTATTGTGGGTAAACTAAATTCTTGCCCCCTGAGGGCTTATGTTCTTGATGTTTTCATTTGCAGCCATGTGTGCGGTGGTAGAGCCACCCCTAATTGGTATCCTTCGAGTGTAGGATGCACGTCACCATTGGCGTGACACGATTGCACTGTTGTATATACTTCTTGTGTCTTTTTTTCTCCTTTTCTTTCTTTGTTTTTTTTTTTCTTCTCTGGTTTTTTTGTTTTAAGCAAGGTTCCGGGACGCCACGGTCCGATTGCCAGTGGGAGTAGAAATTGTTGGCTGCTTTATGCTTTTTTTGTTGAGCGTGCTATGCTGCTGCCGCCATGGCCTCGCCCCTTTTGAAAATACATTTGCAAAATGTTCAAGGCTTCAATTCGCCTCAGAAGCGGGCTAAAGTTTTTCATCACCTCAAATCGCAACAAATTGACGTGGTAGAAGAGACCAGGTTTTCTCAGTCCTCCGCTCCGCATTATCTTTCACCTCACTATGCCACCTTTTACACGGCCTCGGCTCCTGAGAAGCGTCGGGGTGTACTGATAGCTTTCAAACGCAATCTCCCTTTTGTCTGTGCTAGGAATATAGCGGACCCCACGGGCAGGTATTTGCTTCTGCAAGGCACCTTCTGGGACCAGGAGGTTACTTTTGTCTCTTACTACAAGCCTAATCGTTTTCAGCATAAATTCTTTTCGCATGTTTGCACCATTGTTTCCTGACACTCCAAGGGTCTTCTTCTTTTTTTGGGAGATTCAAATGTTACCTTGGATTCTACATTGGATAGGTGCTACGCACAGGGGGCGGCCCCTTCTCACAACTTATTGCTGGAGGAACGTATGCGCTCTCTTGCGGACGGCAGGACTGGTGGACATCTGGAGGGAGCTTCACCCAACCGAGCGCGACTTTACATTCTATTCCAATCCTCATGACAGTTTTTGTAAAATTGACCATATATTCATGCATGTTCAGCAGCTTCCCTTGGTTCGGCAGATAACTATTCCCTCCTCACCCTGGTCGGACCATGATCCCTTGGTACTCCTCCTGGCCCTTTCTGGGTCTGAATGGCGCCCTTTTCATTGGCGCATCAATGACTCTTTATTGACCACTCAGACTACCTGACAACAAATAGAATTTTTCTTACGAACATACTTCACGAAAAACTCGGGATCGGTCTCTTCGGCTGTGCCCCTATGGGAGGCGCATAAGGCCACGGTGCAGGGTCATGTTATACAGCTGGTGGAGGTCTGGAAGAGGGAGCGCCGACTTTTGGAGCTTCATTCTCTCCTGGCCTCTGCAGATGCGCGTTGGAAGTCATCTCCATTCGCGGCCCATAAACGTGCTCAGGAAGCTCTGGCGGCAGAGTTGGACCTACTTGCCTGTTCGGAGGTGGAACGGGCCCTGGGTTGGACCAAACCCAAATTTTATTCCTGTGCTAATAAGCTGGGCCTGATGCTGGCCAGGAAACTCAATTCTGTGGGGAAACCCCATAAACCGATTCGACTGCGACTTCCTACAGGTGGCTGTACTTCTAATCCCCAGCAGATTGTTTCCTGTTTCTCAGACTTCCTTTCGCGCCTCTACGCTAAACCAGATCCTTTACCCGTGGCTCAAGCAGAGGCATTCTTTCAAGATCTCCGACTTCCTGGGTTATCCGAGGCAGCACAGGTGGCCCTCAACGCCGGTGTCACTGTACCGGAAGTGCTCCAAGCTATCAAATCTTTACAGTCCACCGCGGCCCCAGGTCCCGACGGCTTTTCCGGCCTTTATTATAAGAAATTCTCAGCCCTGTTGGCGCCCTTTTTGGCTGACTATTTTAATGCGTTACGACAGGGCTCCTTGCCCTCTCCAGATGCGCTTAGAGCGCATATCGCCATGATTCCTAAGATGACCGATGATGTACAGGAACCGCAAGCCTTCTGGCCCATTTCCCTTCTTAATGAAGACCTGAAGATATTGGGCAAGATCCTTAGTTTTCGCATCAATAAATATTTGCGTAGCCTGGTCCACAGGGACCAGGTAGGGTTCGTCCCTGGGAGGCAGGCGGGTGATAACTTTCGTATGGTGGTCCATCTTATACATTTTCTGCAACAGTGGAAAATCCCAGGATTCTTACTGTCTTTATACATATATAAAGCCTTTGATTCTCTATCCTGGGAATATCTGCGGTTTGTGCTGTCTCATTGGGATTTTGGGGATTCTATTCTTTCTTGGATTCAGGCCTTGTATTCTTCTCCTTCGGCCTCCGTTAAATACGCTGGGTATTTTTCAGATCCCTTTCCTATTGGGCGAGGGACGAGACAGGGTTGCCCCCTGTCCCCAGCGCTCTTTGTCCTGGTGCTTGAGCAGCTGGCTTTAGCGCTTCGGACCTATTGCAATGTATCGGGGGTTCCTTACGCGGAACAGGGGTTTTAGCTGAACCTTTTTGCGGACGATGCACTCCTGACTCTTACTAACCCCCTGACGAAGCTTCCTAATTTGCAACAGGTTCTTGAGCACTTCTCCTTGATTTCGGGTCTCTGTATCAACTTGGATAAGACTGTCGCCCTCAATATTACTTTAGCTTCAGATTTGGTTTCGAGCCTACAATCCCACTTCCCTTACAAATGGGCTTCCTCTTCTCTTGAATACTTAGGCATTCGCTTGACCCCCACTTATGACTCCTTGTTTGCTGCAAATTATTATCCATTGCTTAGCTCTCTATCCTCTCTTATGCATTCTTGGCAATTTCCGCACCTGTCTTGGATAGGACGGGTCAATTCGGTGAAAATGACCATCTTGCCGAAATTGTTGTAGTATTTTCGCACACTCCCAGTGCAGGTTCCCCCTCATTTTCTTCAGTTGCTTCAGGCGAAGTTTATGCATTTTATCTGGGACGATAAGCACCCCAGAGTATCCAGAAATACGCTTTTTGCTCATAGACTCTAGGGTGGTCTTGGGGTGCCTAATGTAACTAAGTATTATCAGGCGAGCCAGATTGCCCCGCTGTCTATGTTGCACGCCTCTTCAGACGTTCCCCTCTGGGTCCTGTTGGAACTACCTAATTGTGCCCCTATCACAACGTCGACGCTTCTATGGCTCCCCCTGCCCTTCGCCCTATGGCACTGAGTCCGATGTTACTTCATGGCTTACAAGTCTGGAACTCTGTACGTTACTCTGGTGGCCTGATGTCACCTTTTCTGCCTTTGCTCCCAAATATTAACGGCCCTCTTTTCCCACCGGGTTTAGATCACCCAAGGGCGTTTTCTTGGTGGGTGACTAATGGTTTTTCGCAGGTGCGACACTTTTTGATTTTTCGGTGCTTTCCCATCTGGAACTCTCTTCGGGAATCCCGGAATGTCCCCTCGGCGGAATTCTTTCGATACCTTCAATTGCGACACTGGCTGCTCTCGCTGTGGGGCACTTCTGCTTTCCCGTACCAGAAATCTGCCTTTGAACAGCTTTGTCAACAGCGTCCAGGCGCTCCGGGCCTTATATCCCTTCTTTATGCAGCTCTGAACAGACGCTCGTCGCATACTTCTCTTTCATATGTTGTTCAGTGGGAGCGCGACCTGGGAGTGGCTGTGGATCTGGAGGACTGGAATAAGACCTGGTCACTCATAGCTAAATGCTCATTTAATACGACCACACGGGAGGCAGCCTATAAGGTATTGTTTCGTTGGTATTGGGTTTCGGCTCGGTTGGCCCGGGTTAACCCTGCCTGTAGTGATCAATGTTTTCGGGGTTGTGGCCATTGTGGAGATGTATTGCATATCTGGTGGTCATGCCCGAGACTGTTTCATTTTTGGTCTCGTGTGTTTGGCCTCCTTTTCACCTTGTTTAATCTCTCCATACGCCGGGATGCTCAGTATGCCTTGCTTCATTGCCCCATTACGGGCCTCTTGGCTCACCAGCAGAAGTTGGCTTCCTATTTGTTTTTATCGGCCACTAGAACAATTGCTCAGGCCTGGAAGAGTCCGTTTGTCCCTCTTCAGGGGGTGCGGGATCGTATGACCACTATGATGCTCAATGAACAGATGTCAAGTATCCGCAACGACTCCCAATGTAAATTTTTGAAATATGGGAGCCGTGGTTGCAATATGCCTTTCCCACACTCCCCCTGGCTGGTCTGGGGATGTAATGGCGTTCGGTATTGGCGCTCTTGGACCCCTGCTCTTTGCCCTTTTTTTTTTTTTTTCCTCTTTCTTCCTTTCTCTCTCTCTTTTTTTTAGTGTGACTGGACAGCTGCCTTTAGTTGTTATAGTCAGTTACATTAATGGTTTGTAACTTATGTGCCATTGACAGCCCCTGCGTGGGCGTACCTTTTGCCCTGTTGGCATTGGAGCACTGTTTTTTCCTTTTTTTTTTTTAATTTTTTTAATTTTGTTTTTTTTTTATCTGTGCAATTCATAGCCCCTGCGTGGGCGTGCTTTATTGCCTCTGTTTTATACTGTTTAAAAATTAATAACCATTGAAATAGAAAAAACAATATTCTATTTTGATGCTGGTCAAAGAGGCTGGCCTTCTCACTAAAAAGGAGTTTGAATATTTGAGGATAGAAGAGTTCAATTACCCTACCTTCTATATTATTCCTAAAATACACAAGGATTTGAAAAATCCCCCAGGAAGGCCCATTGTCTCTGCTATACAGGGCCCCCTTGAGAAAAAGGGAAAATATGTCGACCTGTTTCTCAAGGATATGGTTCCTAACCTTTCTTCCTATGTTAGAGATACTAAAGATGTATTGGCCAAAATTGAAAATCCTGAAGATAGATGAGAAGTCCATTTTGGTTGGAATAGATGTTGTCATTATATACATCTATTCCACATGAATGTGGACTAAGATCAGCTTCATTTTTCCTCGATAAATCATATCCCAATATGGGGGGACAAAATGAGTTTATAAGTGAGCTACTGGAAATTGCTTTGCAACACAATTTTTTTCAATTCAACAAAATTTTTTACTAAAATGTTTTACCAACAGATTAGGGGCATGAGTATGGGGCACCATGGGCCCTGGCCTATGCCTGACTGCACTTGGGTTTCTGGGAAGAGCAGGTTGTCTATAGATCACCAATGTTTCTTGCACATGTTAAGATTTGGTTGAGATACATTGATGATGTTTTCCTCATGTGGAGGGGATCATTGGAGGAATTAAATCTTTTTCTGGAGGAGTTAAACCAAAACTCCTTCAATATTAGACTCACATATGTCTTTGATGAAAGGCGTATTTCCTTCCTTGACCTTGAACTTAGACTTGAAGGTGACAGGCTCCTCACCAAAACTTTCAGAAAACTAACTGCAGCTAACACCTTACTAGAGGCCAGGAGTTATCATCCACGTTCATTGATTACCGGGATTCCAGTTGGACAGTTTCTGAGGTGTCCAAGAAACTGTTCAAATATTAACGACTTTAGGATAGAGGCACAGGACCTCTATATAAGGTTTAGGGAACAGGGATATTCTCACTCTCAGATTAGAAAAGCTAGAAAACAGGCATATCAGACTGACCGTAAGACGTTATTGTCCCCGAAAAAGGAAGAGAAGGAGAAACAAGTTATACAACCAGTTAGGATGATAAATCAGTTTGGAGCACAATGGGGGGGTGTTAAACAAATATTAGAAAACCATTGGAAGATCCTTACACAGTGCCCTAATCTTGGTAAAATTGTAGGTGAACGTCCTCTAATGGTAGCAAGAAGAGCACCAAATTTGGGTGATCTTCTTATCCACTCTGACTATCAGCCATTAAAACAACCAACATGGCTGAAGTCACGTACAAAAGGGTTGTATAGGGTGTGAAAAATGTCAAATTTGTGGATCGTACAGACATTTTCTCTGATTCTAATAACAGAGCTCACTTTAAAATTCAAAGTCTTATAAATTGTTCCACAGCCAGAGTACTTTATATGTTGACCTGTCCATGTAAAAAAATGTATATTGGTAAAACTAAAAGGCAGCTTTAAGGTATGAATAGGTGAACACTTTAGAGATAATAGGTCAAATGACCCCGAAAGTAATTTAGCTCAGCATTATGCTAAATGCCATGGAGGCAAATTAGAGGGTACTAAAGTGAAAGGTATTTATGCACTAAATTTCCCTCAGAGGAGAGGTGACTTTGATAGAGAACTATTAAAACGTGAGAAATATTGGATTTATAAACTTGATACTCTATTCCCAAAAGGGTTAAATATTGAATGTGATCTCCAAGTATTTTTAGAAAAATAGTCAAGTGTGTAGAATTATAAATTAGCAGCGCCACCTTGTGGGAGGTTTGGTGGCAAATATTTGATCCCTCTTAATGACATAAGAAAGTAGGAAATTTCTCCTCCCTCTCGATGTGCCCAGGTGTCCACTTTTTTAATTGTGTTATATGACCAGATGTCTTGCGAAGTAATTATCTCTTTTTTCCATTGAGAATGATTGCCAGCAACTGATTTGCATATATGGGCAGTACTGGGCCCAGCATAAATAGGAAGCTGAAAGGCAGATGTCTCATTGGTCCTGACGAAGCCGAGTGAGATACACCCATCGGCAAAACGCGTTGACGTCATACGTCAGATACGTCACTTCCGGTCACACGCATTGGCACCATACACGCTGAGCAGCAGGGAAGCGGCCATATTTGTGTTCCACGAGCTGTGCAAGGCTGCACAGGCACCACGGGGAGAACGGAGCCCACCAGTCACAGTCCCGATGTTAGCGTCTGTTCCCGGGACCATGCCTGGTAATCTAGACGGAGGAAACTTTAAGAAAGTATCACCTATGGCTCAGGTGGTGAGTGAACTGTCACACAGCTAGATGAATAGGCGTTTATTCGCAAATCTACACATACATCAGCAAGAATATATTGATTAACTGTCCATTTGTCATCAATTTATTGCAGGATGGGGACAATATGATTCACTATCCAGGTGCAAGCACCAATTATATATTACAAGAGACGGAGGACCCAGCAGGCTTCATACAATCATCTATATTAAGGTGGTTTATAGTCCGCACGTTGCGGTGAAGAAACTCTGTGAAGCAGGGCCCTGCCATCTTTATCATCTTTATCTCACTAAGGATACTAACAGTGATTCCTTCATGAATAACTCTGCATCTTTACATATGGGTATGTCCACTGTGAATCTGTACATGTTCACCACTCACTCGTGCCCTACATAGGTGCTGCATTTCTATTATTCCATCATCCTGCCATTATAGGAGCACCCGAACCCCCCTTTTACATTTCCAATGTTTTCACCCACATTGCCTTGATTGGGTTATGGGTAATTTCATTAATATATGGTGCCTGTTATCAGCATAGTGTTGTACAGTATTATACCTGATGGTACAATTTTTTGACACACCCCTTGCTGGTGGTGTAACCAATGTGTTGGTGCTGCAAATGCACTAGACAGGTTTCTGTCATTGCGTATGCAGCACATTTATATTAAGACCGGTCTTGATGTTGCTTTTATGTGATTTTAGGTCTGTGTGTATTATCTCATACTGAGGTGATGGTGAACCAGGGTATTTACCCTATTGTCTAACCACTTTTTCCGTGAATTATTTTTCACAACCCCTCTTTTTTGTATGCATGTCTTTTGGTTACTGGGCAGAAACCATATACTGGATGATACAGTATATTTATGAACCTCTACCCTCTTATTCTTTGTGTCCCTGCTTTAGGCACTTTCACCCCCTCCCTGCCCAGGCGAATTTTCAGCTTTCAGTGCAGTCGCAATTTGAATGCCTATTACGCGACCATGCAACACTGTACCCATATTACATTTTTAAACATTTTTGAGACATATAGAGCTTTCTTTTGGTGGTATTTAATCATTACTGTTTTTTGTTTTTTTTTTTGTTTTTTTTATTTTTTGCTAAACAAATGAAAAAAGACCAAAAATTTAGAAAAACATTTTCCTTAGTTTCTGTTATAAAATTTTGCAAACAGGTAATTTGTTTTTCCTTTACTGATGTGTGCTGATGAAGCTGCACTGATTGGCTGCACTGATGAGGCAGAACTGATGAGGTGGCAGGGAAGAGGCTGCACTGATAGGCACTGACGAGGAGGCACTGATAGGCGCCACTGAAAGTCACTGATTGGTAACACTGACTGCAGGCACTGACAATCCATGACTGGCGGCATTGATGGACACTGATTGGCAGCACTGATGTACACTGACTGGAGGCATTGATTGATACTGTTGGGACTGCACTGATGAACACTGTTGGGGCTGTGGTCTGCACTGGACTGCCTCTGATTTTGTAAATACACTTGCCGATTATGGCTCTCCTCTTTCCTCAAGCTGTGACAGCGTGAGGAAAGTGCAGCCGTTAACCAGCAACTATATTTACATTGTGATAATCTGTGTCATTAGACACAGCTGATCACATGACATGGTAAAGGGCCAATTACAGCGCCCTTTTACCATGTGATCAGCTGTGTCTAATGACACCGATTATCACAATGTAAATATAGTTGCTGGTTAACGGCTGCACTTTCAGACACAACGATCACAGAGCTCATCAGGTGCCCCCCCAGGTAATATGATGCCCTCCCAGAACTAGACAACCACGCTGTAGCCATCATAAGGCTATAGCACAGTCATGTGGTTAAAGAGTATGTAAACCCAACACTTCAAATTTCCTTATATGGGCCTGTAAAGTATTTGTAGCTGCTGACTTAAGTTTTTGTTTACAGGGTGAAGAACCACTTTAAACATCATAATCTGTAATATATTTGTATTCTTCTGGTAACCAAAATAAGAAATTTGAGTCTTCAGTTCCCCTGCTTCACTGTCACACCTTTATCCTTTAATCTTACCCTGTGACACTTGTGTATCCCCTCTCCACACCTTCACATCAGCCCCCCTTTTATATCAGAACTCTCAGCTCCACGCCTACTTTCGCATCAGAGGCTTTCACATCATTTGCATGTTTAATCATGGTCTTTTGGATGTTTTATGGACTATATTTATGATGTATTATTTAACTTCTTGCCGACCGCGCATAGCCGAATGACGGCTTCACCGCGGCCGGCCAGTTCTGAGTGGACGTCATATGACGTCCTCCCAGAACGCGCTTTCCTGCGCGCCCCAGGGGGCGCGCACCCGGCGATCCCCGTGATCGCTGTGTCCTACGCTGATGATGTGGTGAAAGGCCGATCCCACCGGCCTTTTACCACGTGATCAGCGGTGTCCAATGACACGCTGATCACAGGGAAATGCAAGTGCCGGTTCTCGGCTGCACTTTCCTCACGCTGTCAGATCGTGAGGAAAGTACTGCCGAGAACCGGCAGTTGTCAGAGCGGGGATCGGCACCGATCATCAGGGCACTGATGATCAGTGCCCTGATGATCGGTGCCCAGCAGTGACACCCGCAAGTTCCGCCCAGCAGTGCGCCCACTAGCCCCGCCCACCCGTTCCCAGCAGTGCCCCCACCTGTGCCCAGCAGTGCCCCCACCTGTGCCCAGCAGTGCCCCCACCTGTGCCACTCTGCAGTGCCACCTACCTGTGCCCAGAGGTGCCACCTACATGTGCCCAGCAGTGCCACCCACCTGTGCCCACCCACCTGTGCCCACCAGTGCCACCCACCTGTGCCCACCCACCAGTGCTGCCCACCAGTGCCACCCACCAGTGCAGCCCAGCAGTGCTGCCAGTCAGTGCCACCAGTCAGTGCCCAGGGGTTGTGCCAGTCAGTGCCGCCAGTCAGTGCCCAGAAGTGATGCCAGTCAGTGCCGTCTATCAGTACCCATCATCAGTGTCACCTATCAGTGCCACCTATCAGTGCTGCATATCAGTGCCGCCTATCCGTGACCCCTAATTAGTGCGGTCTATCAGTGCCGCCTATCCGTGCCACCTCATTAGTGCTGCCTATCAGTGCCCTTTAGTGCTGCCTATCAGTGCCCATCAGTGCCGCCTATCAGTGCCCATCAGTGCCGCCTCATCAACGCAAATCAGTGAAGGAGAAAAAATACCTGTTTGAAAAATTTTATAAAAGAAACAAATAAACTTTTTTTTTTTTTTCAAATTTTTTGCACGTTTTTTAATTTATAGCGCAAAAAGTAAAGCGCCCAGTGGCAATTAAATACCACCAAAAGAAAGCTCTATTTGTGAGAAAAAAATGATCAAAATTTCATATGGGTACAATGTTGCATGACCGCGCAATTGTCAATCAAAGTGCGGCAGCGCTGAAAGCTGAAAATTGGCCTGGTAAGGAAGGGGGTATAAGTGCCTGGTAGGCAAGTGGTTAAAGAGGTAGCTGTCAGTTTATTATATTTATTAATTAGTGTAGCACTACCCCCTTAGAGCCACTGAATATTTTTGGGTTCCCTGCCTGTTCTGAACCTGATTTGGAAGCACAGCCCCTGCTGACACCACCGTGAAACCTTAACTAGGAGAATCCCCTAGCTTCGGAACATATAGTAACCACACAATTAAGAGTGAACCAATATTTTGTTTGTATTGAGATCAAAGAAAATGGTGAAAACTACAGCAATTGTGTACAGCTGCTAGACACACTGTAATACTCAGTCAAATAATCAAACACAGTACCCCTCCAACACAGGACCTGGATTAAAAACACCAATCCCCACACTAACATATATTTCCCAAAAGTGAGCTGTAGTAGGCTATCAAGAATTTGTTGTCTGAGAACAGGGTTTATCTAGAAGATGAACATGCAGATGCTAATGTCCCCTTTAATATCACCTCAGAAGATAAAAGAAAACAACTCTTCTGCGGACTTGTTGGGGCCCTGGTTGGTGCACATTAAAGGAAAGTTCACTTTTCATAACATGTACACCCATATTCAGGGTGTAACATGTTATGAAAGCATCGGCAACCGGCTCCCCACTGATCCCCTACTTTGACATCCAACGGGGAATCTTCTCCCCCCAACAAGCTGTCAATTCTATTTTAAATATGACCCGTGTGGGGCTCCGCCCACCTCTGCAATATGTTACATTAGTTTTTTTATTTTTTAGATTTATTATTTGGGCACAGCACAATATCCTCTTTACATCCTCTTTACATCAGTTTTGTAAATAAATAGCCAGCTAATTTCCCAGAAAGGGGAAATCAGCTGGCTCCGCAACCTATTTGAGCAGACATTTTAACTGCTTGACTGCCACCCTGTGGTAGAAATATACGTGATTTGCATTTCCAGGTAGGGATCACGGGCCGCCCTACGCACGCCAACGTTTGCGGCTAGACATGTCAATCACTGGGTCCCAGCTGGTGATTCCCCACTGGCATTCGGTGATCATTGGGGAAAGCTGACAGGGGAAAGACCTATGTGTCAGCAAGGACATGCTGCTTTGCATTTCTCTGCACAGCAGCATGTCTCCGCTGTAAAACAGTGCACAGCACATAATGTAAAACACACACTGCACACAGTTAACCTTTTGATCGCCCCAGATGTTAACCCTTTCCTGCCCAGTGTCATTAGTACAGTGTCAGTACTGTAACCCAACCCAAAATAATAAATTAATAGTGACCAAATAACTGAACATTCAAGAATAGCTAAAATTATTAGCACTCATCACTGTATTAGTGTCACTGGGCATGTCAGTGGCAATTAGTCAGTTCCCACCCAGTGTCAGAATGCCGCAGTCCCACTATAAGTCGCTGATCGTCGCCATTACTAGTATAAAATAAAGTAAAAAAAAATTCCAGTATATGTACCACCATTTGTAGAAGCTATAAATTTCACATAAACCAAATAATATACACATATTGGGATTTTTATTTGGCAAAGACATGTAGCAGAATACATTTTGGCCTAACTTTATGTCAAAATTAGATTTTTAAAAAAAATTTTTATTGGGTATGTTTCATAGCAAAAAGTCAAACCAATTTTTTTTCAAGAACTATTGGTCTTTTTTTGTTTATAGCACAAAAAATAAAAAACTGCAGAGGTAATCAAATACCACTGAAAGAAAACTCTATTTATGGGAAAAAAGACAAATTTAATTTATGTACAGAGTTACGTAACTGGGCAATTGCCAGTTAAAGTAATGCAGCGCCGTAGCACAAAACATGGCCTGGTCAGGAAGGGGGGTAAATATTCTGGAGGGCAAGTTAATACCCTCAAGGTGACCCTGATGCATACTCTGCTCCTTCAGGGCCCAAATATAGTAGCACAGACTACACAGGCAATGCATTTGTCCAGTTTTTAGAACAGTAAGGTTTGTGTAGAAGGTTTAGTTTGAGTTTTTTGTAGTTTGGAAAATGTATACTTATGTCAATGACTTAAGACTGACTCATACATAACTTCTCTAAGCATAACTGCAGCAAAAAGCAAACAAACCCAACCTTGTACAGGAAACAAATGGCAAAGCAAAATCCGAGGCATTTAATAACAGAAGTAGGAGTGCCTGAATCCATAAGATCTACAACTTATTATGTACTCCATTGAAAAAAATATTTTAAAGTAAGCAGTCATGTACAGTATATGTCTCCATGCCACTGCCATTCTTGTATTCATGCTATGCAAAGCTTAGAAGTAGAAATACCCATGCATATGGTGATCGGGCTTCCTGGTCCAACCCAACCCAAAATAATAAATTAATAGTGACCAAATAACTGAACATTCAAGAATAGCTAAAAATCTGATCCAGTTCAATAATTAGTAAGAGCAATATACCAAGTACAAGGTCTGGATCAGTATAGGATGGATTTTGATTGGCTTGGCCCTAACAGGTTAGGACACCCAGTGTTTTTACTTGGGGAATTCAACTCAGTACTGTGATATTCCTCCAGTAAATGCTCCATGTAGTTTTTTAAGAGCAGACTTATTTTTCCCCACACTTATGAAATAGAGAATATATCAAATTTTGTACATCTCACCCAGGATATTAGTCTTCATGCACACTGGACATTCTTACAGCTGCTGTTTTTGGCTTTTGACATTCTTTTCTACAGCCAGTAAACCATCCAGCATGTTATCCTATGTTTTCATGCACACATAGACTGTAATCAATGTTTCTTGGCAGGGGCATTTTTTAGCTGGAAAAAGAACCGAGGACTAGCGGGTTTCTAGAGGAATTTTGTAGCTGTAAAAATGCTCTAACGCTGAAAAATGCAACAAAATGTGTCAAATCGCAGTAAATTGTGGCAAACCGGCGTTTTTGGAGTTTTTTGCCCCCCCCAATTTTTTTTGGTAAAAAAAAAAACCACAGCAAAACGCTGCTAAATGCTAAAAAACTCAACGTGACTTTACACAGCTAATGTTACCAGCGTTATTAAACAGCCCAGTGCGCATGGAGCCTTAATGATCTGTGGCAATCTAATATAAAAAAAAAACAAAAAAACCCAACATTTGCAGTTGCTACAGTTTCCCCTGTGCTTATCCATCACTAAGCCAGTCTGTGTACAGTTTCCACTAATGAATGGTCTTAAATAAGAATGCTTTTGTGACCAGAGTTTTCCTATTTAGGGCAGAAGTGATGCCAAAAGGCTTTGAGACAAAGGATTATGCAAGCATATAAGAGTATTTTAAGTACATTAATCTCTTTGGCTGATCACAATATGTCATTTGACATTACCTTTAAGGCCTGCGCATACAGGCTTCTGTTTGTGTCAAAATAGTGTTTCCACCCAATCAAATCGAAATTTGGTGCAGCCAAGAGAATGTTAATCCATCTACTGTATGTAGTTGCTTCTACTTCTGCGCTGCTACCTTCAACAAATGTTTTCCCTGTCTGAACACTAAGCAAAAACAACTGTATTGGCTGAATTGAGTGACAACGCCTCACAGGGTTAAGGTGTGCTACATGTACACAGGTTAGCTGCTGGGTTGTTTGAGTTTCTATTTTATGTGCTGCCAACACCCAACATACTTCAGTGTGTAAGTGCATGCAAGTGCCAAGCAGCCTTTCAGCATATTAACCCATAGGGTTATTGAGAAAGAATTGCAAGCAAAAAAGAGCTTTGCACATTTTTATTACAAATTGTGCTCTTCTGTATCCAGTTTTTGAACTTTGTGTTTAAACAGACACAATTATAGAAAAGCATCAGCCAAAACACTGCCAATTAGCTTCCAAATCTGGTAGTATGTTCAGCTCTAGATTTCTTCATAACCAAAATAGATCCTCACCTAGAGTGGCAGAGCTGCTAGGAGAAGCATACAACCACATGTTACTGCCAGTATGTGAGCAGGGCCAACTCGCCAGTGCACATAGGTCCTTTTGCTCTTGATATGTACAGTTGCCTCCTGGTACCACAATACATACAACTGCTCAGGATGCAATATTTTGAAGGGAACACTGTTGAGCTTGTGTTCCATCCTACTAGTACAGCTAGACTTTGCCATCCATCTCCAACTGATAGAGCAGGTCCCTCCGGGAACCAGTGTGGACCCCATGTTAATTAATTATTCTGTACCATATAGCTAGGTCTCAAGGGTCTCCGTCACGTGGGTCTGGTCCTGGTTGATGGGGCTCAGAAGGTAGACTCTAAACAGCTTCCCTCACTATACCTGACACCCGTCAACCCAGCCGGTACCGCTCTCCTGATGTCTGGCTTTCATAACATCCTGTTCCTTTAATCTTCATTTCCACCATTGACATCTTTAAGTAACTTCAGACCAGGCATGACAAAGCTTTAAACATTTTACTTGTATAATATGGCATGATGAGAATCACAATGTAACAGTTCAACATAAAGTGTGGTCTTTCAATAACATCCATAGTCCATAACTACAGGCTTGTGTACTGCCCTGACATACCTGCTTAGGAAAGAGTCCATAGCTGGCATCTTTGGGGAGGACTGCAAGTCCCAACCATCACCCAACATGTGGAAGACTCCAAGAAACAGGTTTGCAGCAGCTATGCTGGCATCAGCAACAGAAGCACTCTCCCACACCTTGCTGGCTGTTTGCATCTTTCCTTCCCAAGCAGCAGGCTGTGTGATGTGTGAGTACCGGTCTCAGCAAACCAGCAGGCTGCTCAGGCAGGCAATCTCCATTGAGGACAGCTAGGATTAGAAGGTAGCTAAAGGCAGAATGGGACAGAGCCCTTGGGTGGTTGCTGGAGGATTAAGTTACATCTCAGCTGGCAGCCTTTCCTTCTCCCCATGCGGCCGGCCGGGACTAGTCTGGGCAGAGTTCCCTCCTAAATTTATATGGACAGTGAGGTAAGGCAGAACCCAGCAGAAGCCTGTCAAAAACAGAGACACAGTTAACTCTTTTCCTTCCTGCCGGGCAGTAGCTAACTAGCACTTTCCAGCCTGCTTACAAGTAACACATTCCCTTATCTATTAAAAACTTACAGATTGCACCTCAAAGAACTTACAAACCCCCTAAACACATAACCCCTCTGGGTATAAGAGAACCCTATAGAAAGGCTGGTTCCAAATATTTCTCATTTCCACAGCTCAAGCCACTGGCCAACACTCCTTCTCAGTGATTACCTGGTCTAATAAATGTTCACAGCATAGACTGTTAACCTTTCTGACAGACTATTGGTGCATACTCAACAGTTGGTGA
Source organism: Staurois parvus (assembly GCF_062004578.1). Classification (NCBI taxonomy): domain Eukaryota; kingdom Metazoa; phylum Chordata; class Amphibia; order Anura; family Ranidae; genus Staurois; species Staurois parvus. Next base: position 1,423,916 of record NW_028317828.1, read on the forward strand.
AGAAGCAATTGACACAACGAGGGAAATGAAAAGGGTGTTGCAAGCATAATGCCTGTACCACACTTCTAAACACAAAACCAGATGATGCTCCCAATTAACAAAAGGTTCTCTGCTCTGCTGTGTCCATGACAGACACAGCACAGAGAATGGTAGAGCTGGAGCTTTATGCTCCAAGCTCTCTGTCATCCCCATTACAGCTCATCTCACAGTGGGAAGGAAGTGGAAGGTCATTAACCCTGCAAGTTTTACTCATGTAGTGTAATCACTGTATGGGTATAGAAATGAATGTGAGCTGTCTGCTGACCGCTCGTGTCCCATACAACAGGTCATGCCTAGTGGGATTCTGCAGCGGTTATCTATATGGAACACTGCCATAATCCCTTTGTTAGGTGATGATCTTGTGCTAGTTTGTATTTTGCTCTGAAATAGAAACTGGCATGAGTGGTGCAGATAGACTTTAACACAAGTCTGTCTGCTTAGTTGTGTGGCACACACCACTCCCAACAGTTTCCTGCACCATTATAGTGGCATAGGAAAGCTATGGTAATTCTTAGGCACACTCAGAAGTAAAAGTGACACTCAGACTGGACAAACAATTTAATTATAAACTTACTGGATATTTTTGCTTCTGACACTCTTGGGATGTCAGACAGTATTCAGATATGGCTGTAAAAATCACCACCACCCATACATCTGCAATTCTAGCACAGCCTACAACTGTATATGTTGTGCAACTTCCTACCATTGTCACCATAAACTCTCTTCTTTCAGAATGCCAATCAGTGTCCACCTTTCACATCGCTAATGAAAGGAAAATTACATGTATATGCTGCTACAATCATATCCTATGGCTTTGAAAAATGAAACCACAAAGCTTTATTTAAAAAAAAAAAAAAAAAGGCCTTAGATTTAAAAAGCTGCAACATAACTGATGACTGACTAAAGTTGCTTGCAGAAGCTGGACGATTAAAGAAGCTCAGTAGGCACAGCATACACTTTCATTTTAGAATATCAGCGTTGTAATAGAAACAATAGTTTCACAATCTGATTTGAGATCACATAAAAAATCGCCGTTCATGTTGAGAGTATGCAGCACCCTTTTCAGGGCTCTGTCCACAGCAGAGGTACTAGGAGACCTGGAACTCCTGCCAGTACCTTGCACGGCAGCAGAAGTGCACGTTGGCAAAAATCTATGCGCATTGGCACACGGACACGAGCCAGAACACGCATGCGCACTGGCGCATAGTTGCGCACGCATTGGCTCAGTTTGGCACCAGACAGCTTCTATAGGGAGGCCCATCTCTCCTTCAAATTGCTGGTTGATCTCTGGCTCCTGAGTATCTTTGTCCGTGTTCACTTGCTGTTGTGATTTCCTGTTACCGATTCAGCTTGCTCTTGGACTTGTCTTCTCTGCCTGACTCCTGACCTGACCCTGGTTTGGCTAACGGATATTCTCCCCTGTTCTTCTGTGTATGACCCCGGCTATCCTATTGACTACGTCTGCTCCAATCTCCACCTGCCACTTGACCTTGGCTTTGAACCGACTATCCTGTGGTCCTCTGTTTCCCTGAAGGCTTGCATACCTCTCACGGGCGCCACCTGTCTGCAGACTCCATTCCAGTGTATCAGCTGTGCTCCTGGGTGTACCTCTGACAAGCACTCCTACAGGCAACCTGTGCTACTTTGGGCCCGACTCCTGCTGTCCCTTATCCAGCGGACTCTGGAACTTAGCCGCAAGTGAAGCCCTCTCTCCATTGGCCTCCAGCACCAGGTACGTGATAACCCTCCTAGATGGATGCTAGGCTAGGTAATGGATTTACAGAAGGTCGTTCTTGCCAAACCAATCTGTTAACATTCTATGAGGAAGCCATCTAGAAACAAGAAAGGCGGTGATTGTGGTGTATCTGGATTTTGCAAAAACATTCGATACAGTTTTTCATAAGTGTTTAATTTACAAACTGGGATCTATAAACATGGACTACAGGGTTTGTTCATGGATAAAAAACTGGTTACAGAGGCGCGTCCAACGAGTGGTGATAAATAGTGAGAACTCAGAATGGACTGAATTGATAATTGGGGTACCACAAGGCTCTGTCCTTGGGTCAATTCTGTTTAATTTTTTCATAAATGATATAAAGGTTGGTATAAAGAGCTCAAGTTCAGTGTTTATGGACAATACAAAGCTAAGTGGGGCAATAATTTCATGACAAGATATATAAACTTTACAGCAAGACCTCATTAAAATAATGCAGTGGGCAAATACATGGAAAATGAGGTTTAACTTTGAAAAATGTAAAGTATTGCACTTGGGGATTAAAAATACGAATGAAATTTACTTGTTAAGGGGAGAACCTGTGGTGGGATCCAGGATGGAAAAGGATCTGGGGGTCCTAGTAGATGACAGGCTTAGCAATGTCATACAATGCCAAGCTACAGCAAGCAAAATATTCGTGTGCATTAAAAAGGGAATTTACTCAAGAGATAAAACTATAATCCTGCCACTTTACAAAACTCTGGTTTGACCGTATCTGTAGTATGCTGTCCATTTCTTGTCACCAATCCTCCGGAGGGAATTGTGGGAACTGGAGAGTGTCCAGAGAAGAGCAACAAAGTTAATAAGGGGACTGGAGGACCTCAGTTATGAGAAACAATTACAAACACTAAACTTATTCTCCCTGGAGAAAAGACGCTCGAGCGGGGATATGATGGCAATATACAATTATCTTAATAGTGATTCTAGTGTCGGGAATAAACTATTCAGTCTAATGGAGTGTAATAAGACACAGGGCCACGCAATGAAATTGGAAGAGAAGTGGGTTAACCTTAAACTGCATAAGGGGTTTTTCACTGCTAGGGAGGAAAGGATGTGGAACTCACTTCCACAATTGGCAATGTCAGCAGGAAACACTGATAGTTTTAAACATTTTTTGGACACAATATACAGGGATAAGGGCAATGTTTTTGACAGGAACATACACACACGTTAAACTGGATGGGCTGGTGTCTTTATTCAACCTTACCAACTATGTAACTATATGTAATTTAGCTTTAAGCGCCACTCAAATCAGCTGAGCTGCATGTGATCATTTTAGTTTAATCTGTATATTAACTTGACCTCCAGAGGATTTACCCCCCTTAATGACCAGGTCTCTTTTTGCTACTCGGCGCTGCACTAATTCAACTGATAATTGCGCGGTCATGCAATGCTGCACCCAAACGAAATTTACGTCCTTTTTTTCACACAAATAGAGCTTTCTTTTGGTGGTATTTGATCACCTGTGCGCTTTTTATTTTTCACGCTATAAACAAAAAAAGGCCAAAAATTTTGAAGAAAAACAATATTTTTTACTTTCAGCTATAAAAAATATATAGTAAACTCAAAGTTGGTTATAAATTTAGGCCAAAATGTATTCTGCTACATGTTTTTGGTAAAAAAAATCCCAATAAGTGTATATCGATTTGCTTTGTGTGAAAGTTATAGCATCTACAAACTATGGTATAGATACTGCAATTTACGCTATTTTTTTGCTATACAGCGCTGCGCTAGTTTAACGGACAATTGCGCGGTCATGCAATACGGTACATAAATGAAATTCTTTTTTTTCCCACAAATTGAGCTTTCTTTCGGTGGTATTTGATTGCCTGTGCGGTTTTTATTTTTTGCGCTATAAAAAAAAAGGCTGACAATTTTGAGGAAAAAAAACAATATTTTGGACTTTTTGCTATAAAACATGTCCAGTAACAAAAAAATTTAAAAATCAAATTTAGTCATAAATTTCTGCCAAAATGCATTCTGCGACATGTCTTTGCTAAAAAAAAAACCCAATACGTGTAAATTAATTGGTTTACATGAAAGTTATAGCGTTTACAAATGGCGGGAAAGATACTGGAATTTTTAGGTTTTTTTTTATACTAATAATGGCGGCGATCAGCGACTTATGGCGCGATCAGGGACTTATGGCGGCGATCAGCGACTTATGGCGGGACTGTGGCAGACATTCTGACACTGGGGGGGTACTGACTTGGGGTCACTGACATCCCCAGTGGCACCAATACAGTGATCAGTGCAAAAAAAAAACAAAACACTAACACTGTACTAATGGCACTGGAGAGGAAGGGGTTAAGTTTATTTTGCAGGGAAGGGTTATCTGTGTGAGGGGGAGTGTTTTACTAGGGGGCGGGGGTGTGTACTGCAGGGGACACAGCTGAGCGGGAGAGTGAAACTCTTCTGTCCCGATCAGCTTGTCCTCAAGCTGTCAGGGAAGTGACAGAAAGCACAGCTACTGCAGCTGTGCTCTCTGTCACTGATTGGCGCCGATTAAAACGTGGTTTTGCCTGCCCGTGCCGCCCTGCCGCCGTATTTCTACAATGGCAGGGCGGCAAGTGGTTAAAGGGTGCAGGTTTGATTGCTCTTTGCTGCATTTGTGAACACTCTGGGTTGTTCTGGGACATATAGTTGTGTTAAAAATAATAGCAGTGTATTTAAAAAAGTGTGTAAAGCACAATATCCTTATAATAGCTTCATTTCCATACACACAAATGCCTTGGGAACACTGCACAGTCTATTCCAAATCAAAATATAAAGAATGTTTCAATGTGTTATTACTTTACAGAAAGTGAAGAAAAGGACTGTTCAAAAAAAAAAAAAAATAGCAGTGTCTGCATTTTTCCTTACAAACTCTAACATTTACTGTATAAACTAAAAAATGCTTAAAGATGTAGCTTTCCTGTGAATATTTAGTTGTTGCATGGAGTCAACCAACTTCTGGCACCTGTAAACAGATATTCAGGATGATTGTACTTCATTCCACAATTCCACTGCATTTCTTGGTTTTACCTCAGAAAGCACATTTTTAATGTCACCCTCAGGTTTTCTATTGGATTAAAGCCCAGGGATTGGACTGGTCACTCCATAACATTATTCTTGCTGGTCTGGAACCAAGATGCCGCTCTCTGGTGTGTTTGGTTTTGTTGTCTTGTTAAAACCCCCATTTCAAGGGCATTTCCTCTTTTGCGTAAGGCAACATGACCTCTTCAAGTATTTTGATGTATTCAAACTGATCCATGATCCCTGTTATGCGATAAATAGTCCCAAACACCATAGTATGAGAGACATCCCCATATCGTGATGCTTGCACCACCATACTTCTGTCTACACAGTGTACTGTAGCTTGAATTCAGTGTTTGGGAGTCGTCTGACAAACTCTCTGCAGTCCCTAGACCCAAAAAGTACTTTGCTTTCATCAGCCCACAAAATGTTGTGCTATTTCTCTTTAGGGCAGTCAATGTGTTCTTTGGCACATTTTAATCTCTTCAGCACATGTCATTTTTTTCAACAATGGGACTTTGCTTTGGCTTCTTGCTGATAGCTTGGCTTTACATTATTGGCCATTCTTTGCCATTTTGGCTATTCTTCGATATATTCGAATGGCAATTTTCTTCCACAACTTTTTTTGGTTGCCATTTTAAAGCATTTGATCTCATTTTAGTTGAGCAGCCTATCAGTTTCTGCACTTCTTTATATATTTTCTCCTCTATATTTTCAAGGGCCACCTGTTTGACACCTGTTTTTTCACAGACTGAATGACCTCACTAATTGAACTTCACACTGCAATTATTTTGAACACACCCCTTTCAATTAATGATTCAATTACACAGAATCAGCAGCAGGCATGTCTTGACTGTTGGCTCTGTTGGTTTTCTATTACTCTACTACATGTATTCGTAAATAATTTGCCATGTAGAAATATAATTTATCAACTTTAGAGAGCCTTTAGAGGATGGGAGGAGCCTGAGTATGGCGCTGAACGGGAGATCGCTGTAAGATCTCCCGAACCCAGGCTCCTCCAGCATCTTGCTAAACAGGCTTTTATGGAGGAAGGGGGATAGCCAGGAAGGAGGAGGGTGACTTGTCTGCATACGGCACAGAGAGGACATGTAGGACTGAACTCCCCTTTCTCCCCTATCTCCCTTTCTCCCATCTCCTGCACCTCCTTAGCTTGATTTCTTTCTGGGAGCTGGAGTACATGGAAAATTTTAAATGGCGGGAACTCCGGCCAGTACTGTCCCAATACTGATACATATGCTGAGCTTCTAGTACTAGCAATAAAAGGCAATTTCCTATGAGGCATGGACTGACTGTATAAATGTATAGTTGCAGAAGTGATATACCCTGGAAAGCCTGTTGAATTGGAGGGACCCTCTTTTGCAACCCCTCTGCCGATGAGAATGCCAGACGCCACCCCCCCAGAAGCGAAGAAATTAGAGCTAAAAGGGTGAATAAGAGCGGCAGAAGAGAATGGACTGTGCTATATGTTAAGTGTTAAATTGAAGATTGAAGTAAATATGGATGGTTAAAGGAGCAGGGGCTGCACTCAAGGGACATTACGGAGATTAAAGAGGGTCTTGTATTTAAACATATTTAAACGTATCTACAATATATCCAAATAGTGGACAGGAAGGAGGGAAAGAGGAGAAAAAAGAAAAAGTAAAGTAGAGAAAGCTAGATCCATTGTGGGTTAATGAGGGAGATAGGAGGAAAGAAGAAGGGGAATACTTAAAAGGAGGAGTGGATTATTGATCCCGTCCAATATTGGATGCTGGAAGTATATTAGAATGAAGAACAAAGAAACAAAAGAAGGTGGGTTAAATGCCCCCATATCAAGCTCAATTAAGAAATATATCTCCGGGCAGGATAAACAGACTCCTGAGAGGCAGAGTGGGATGGAGAACAACAGTGGTGAGAGCCCCAGAATATCCCTGGGAATGTCTAATATTAGTCAAAACCTGGAAGAAGCAGATATTGAGAAAATAAATGTTCAGCAGAATTTGGAAGATCAAGATTCACAGTTGCCAACTAAATCAGAGATAGCAGAAATATTTAAAGGTCTGGAAACAACTATAAAAAAAGAGATGGTAAAGTTACATAAAGAACTGGGGCAGGTTCTTTCTAGACTGGAAGAGATGGAAGAAAAAACAAACAAGCATACTCAAGAGATACAGGCCTTAGAAAACAAAATGGTGGAAATGAAAAAAGAACAAAGAAATCTGTTATATAAATTGGAAGACCAAGAAAATAGGAACGGAAGATGCAATTTAAGGATATGTGGGCTACCAGAGATTCCTCAAGGAGAAGACCTGAGGGAAATGATAGAGAAAAAGCTTGACACTATAATGGACAGATCTGCAGCAGAACCCTATAAAATTGATGGGGTGTACAGAATAGTAAGATTACTTCAAGGAGGAGGAAAAGGAAGACGTTATTGCTCAATTCCATTACTATCGGGATAAAGAGGAGATCTGGAAAAGAATGAAAGGAAGAGCTGTTATAAAATACAGAGAAACAAATGTACAAATCTTTGCTGATCTCGCTGAAAAGACACTCTCAAGAAAGAAAATTTTGAAACCATTGGTAGAACAAATGAAGAAGCAGGGCGTTCGACATAGCTGGGGGTTCCCAGCATGTTTAATCGGGTGGAAAAATGGACGATCTGCAAGATTAAAGTTTCCTGAAGAACTGAGAGACTTCTGTGAGAGACTTGAGTTGCAAAATATAGATATTCCTGGGTGGGGAGTGGGGGAGGAGGAGAGATGAATTGGGGAGAATGAGAGGTGGCAGTTAGCATAGAAGGGAGGTCGGGGGAGGGTGGAGGAGGAGAGGGGGAAATGGTAGTGGGGTTTTGTTTTTCTTGTTTTTTTCTCTTTCTTTCTCCCCCTCTTTTTCTCCCCCTCCCCTCTCCCTTTCCTCTCCTCCACCCCACCCCCTTTTCCTTATGCTCCCCCTTTCCTTACTCCCTTTTCCTTCCCTTTTTTTTCTTTTCTTGTCTTAGCAGGACGCTGGGGGAGGGTAAATGGGATAAGGTGTGCATGTTCAGAGTTACACCCTAAAGTGGAATCAAGAGTGGGATTAGGACCATGAATGATTCATAGGCAAAATATTGGCCTAAAAAGGGAGGGGATGAGGGGAGGTGGGGATGGGGGGGGGGGGACATGGGGGGGTAGTTGGCAGCCTTAGATTATGCGGGATAGTTGGAGGTACACTAGTTTGGGGAAACTTTAGAGAACGAAGGGGAAAATATGGGGAAGAGAAGGAGAGAGAGAGGAGGAGGGTGAAGAGGGATAAGAGAAGGTGAGAAAAATAGAAGAGATTCACTTTGTGACTTATAATGTTAAAGGTTTAAATAGTCCTGGGAAGAAATTTAGGATTCTTAAAGAACTTCAACATAGATTTTCCTCGGTGGTGTTTCTACAAGAGACTCATTTAGTACAAGAAACAAATGTGAAGTTACAATCTAGACATTATCCAGAGTGGTTTTATACAGATTCCCCAGTTAAACGTGCAAAGGGAGTGGCAATAGGATTTACGAAAAATATAAGGTTTAAGTTGGAAGAGAGATCGGTAGATCCAGAAGGGAGATTCCTGTTTTTGAAAGGAAAGCTACAGAAAATAGATTGTACATTAGCAAATATTTATTGCCCCAATAAGAATCCGGAGGTATTCTTAAAAAATATTCTGAGGAAATTAATGAATTTCAAAAAAGGTAGTTTGATTATGGCAGGAGACTTCAAACTTTGTATGGATCCACAGATGGATGTGACCTCTCAGGAGCATACAGAGGGTAGTAAACTGTAATAAAGATAACTGTGAGCCACTAGGAATCAAAATTCAAGCCAACAATAAGTTTGCAGGCTCCTCTTTACATCCTCATATATATGTATAATAGCAATAAATAAATTGTATCAATGATGCCGCTCCCTTTAAATAACTATGTAACCCCTCAAACAGGAAGAAATATATGCATTAGATCAAGGATTGAAATTTGCTCCAACCAAAGGATTGAACAAATTTGAAACATATGTTAGTTTTCATCAATAAGTTAGAAAACTCAATTTGAAAAAATATTTTGCTAAAACACCTGCAGAAACAATTAACCACTTGCCTACCAGGCACTTATACCCCCTTCCTTACCAGGCCAATTTTCAGCTTTCAGCGCTGCCGCACTTTGATTGACAATTGCGCGGTCATGCAACATTATACCCATATGAAATTTTGATCATTTTTTTCTCACAAATAGAGCTTTCTTTTGGTGGTATTTAATCGCCACTGGGCGCTTTACTTTTTGCGCTATAAATTAAAAAATGTGCAAAAAATTTGAAAAAAAAAAAAAAGTTTATTTGTTTCTTTTATAAAATTTTTCAAACAGGTATTTTTTCTCCTTCACTGATTTGCGTTGATGAGGCGGCACTGATGGGCACTGATAGGCGGCACTGATGGGCACTGATAGGCAGCACTAAAGGGCACTGATAGGCAGTACTAATGAGGTGGCACGGATAGGCGGCACTGATAGACAGCACTAATTAGGGGTCACGGATAGGCGGCACTGATATGCAGCACTGATAGGTGGCACTGATAGGTGACACTGATGATGGGTACTGATAGACGGCACTGACTGGCATCACTTCTGGGCACTGACTGGTGGCACTGACTGGCAGCACTGCTGGGCTGCACTGGTGGGTGGCACTGGTGGGCAGCACTGATGGGTGGGCACAGGTGGGTGGCACTGGTGGGCACAGGTGGGTGGGCACAGGTGGGTGGCACTGCTGGGCACATGTAGGTGGCACTTCTGGGCACAGGTAGGTGGCACTGCAGAGTGGCACAGGTGGGTGCACTGCTGGGCACAGGTGGGGGCACTGCTGGGAACGGGTGGGCGGGGCTAGTGGGCGCACTGCTGGGCGGAACTTGCGGGTGTCACTGCGGGGCACCGATCATCAGGGCACTGATCATCAGTGCCCTGATGATCGGTGCCGATCCCCGCTCTGACAACTGCCGGTTCTCGGCAGTACTTTCCTCACGATCTGACAGCGTGAGGAAAGTGCAGCCGAGAACCGGCACTTGCATTTCCCTGTGATCAGCGTGTCATTGGACACCGCTGATCACGTGGTAAAAGGCCGGTGGGATCGGCCTTTCACCACATCACGTGATCAGCTGTGTCCGTAGGACACAGCGATCACGGAGATCGCCGGGTGCACGCCCCCTGGGGCGCGCAGTAGAGCGCGTTCTGGGAGGACGTCATATGACGTCCACTCAGAACTGGCCGGCCGCGGTGAAGCCGTCATTCGGCTATGCGCGGTCGGCAAGAGGTTAATGTCCAGCCAACAGTTACCACACAACATAGTAACCTTAAAAATAAATCCACATTTTACCCCAAAAATGTGGATAATTTATATATTAACACCTTCAAAAAGCTAGTGATTAAAGATCTAGAATTACTACATATACGTAAATTCAAAGAAGATTCAACCTTGAAGAAGGGAATAAAAAGTTTAAATGAAAGAACAAACATCGTAGTCAGACCCGCCGATAAAGGCGGGGGCATTGCAATTCTTTTTTTTTTTTATGAAAAATCCATGAACAATATGTTACAAGTTATTAGAAAATAATCCTACACATATGTATAAAAAAGAGCTAATTCAACTAATTAATTATGGCAATCAGAAAAATATTCTAAATGATAAAGAAACTAAATACCTAGTGCCATCCATTTGCAAGTTACCTGTCATTTATTCAGTACCCAAATTACATAAAGATTCAATAAACCCACCTATACGTCCCATCGTAAATGGTATTAACTCACTCACAGCCAGACTAGGGGAATATATTGATCAATATCTCCAACCCCTAGTCGTACAGACCAAAGCATATCTTAAAGATACCATGCATATTATTTCATTAACGCAAGATCTCCATATTAAAGAAGGTACCCTATTAAGTACAGCAGACGTATCGTCACTGTACACAATCATAGATCATGAAGGTGCAATACAAGCAGTACAATGGGCCATGATGAAATATTCTACTCTACACAAAAAACAGCAGAAATTTTTATTAAAATGCCTAGTGTTCTGTTTAAATCATAATTACTTCTGGTATCAGAACACCTATTACCTACAAGTAAGAGGAGTAGCCAAGTGTGGCGAATTTATATATGGCAAAATGGGAAGAGGAAGTTATATTTCACAATCAAAGACGAGAACTGATACTATATCATAGGTTTATAGATGATATAGTACTCATATGGAATGGAGAAGAAAAATCACTGTCTGATTTTTATGAAGGCCTTAATTCCAATAATAGAAACATTACACTGAGTTGAAATATTAATAATAAAGAGGTTAACTTCCTAGATCTATGGTTAATTAAAGATGGAGAATCTATACACATAAATTTTTTTTTCAAAAAAACAGATAGGAATGCCTACATATCCACCAAAAGTTGCCATCATAAACCATGGATCAATAATATCCCTAGAGGCCAATTTTTACGCTTGAGACGCAACTGTACTAACATAGGAGACTATAGAGAACAAAGTAACATCTTAGTCAAAAGGTTTATAAATAAAGGGTACAAGAGAGAAAATATAGAACAGGTAAGAAAGCAAATTGAAGAACTTGATAGAAAACAACTCCTAGAATCCACCAATAAAATCAAACCGAACATGAATAAAAACAATGTAGCTATGATTATGCCATATAACAAGCAGTATAGAGACATACAAGAAAGTATTATCAAATATTGGGACGTATTAAAATTAGATAAAGATTTAAAAGATATTATTCCAACTAAACCCCAATTTATATATAAAAAAGCCCCCAACATCCGAGATAAGGTGGTTAAGAACATTTTAAATCCACCTAGCAATAATATTAATTACACCTTCTTTCAAGGAATAGGTTTCTATAAATGTGGTAGATGTTATAGCGGTTTAAGGACTAAAAACAATCCAAAACGAAGGCTGGAATTTCAAAATCCTATTAATGATCAATCATATAAAATCAAACAATTTATTTCTTGTGATACCAAAGGAGTGATATATGCTCTATAATGCCCTAGTTATAAAATCTATATTGGTAGAATAAAGAGATCATTAAAAGAACGCATTAAAGAACATGTTTCTAATATCAATAAGGGATACAAATATCACAATGTTCCATTACATTTTCGTCAATTTCATCAACAACAAGCCATAGGTCTGGGATTTTGGGGTATAGAAAAGCATATCAAACACTGGAGAGGGGATAATTTAGTTAGAGAGATTAGTAAAAAGGAATCATATTGGATATATGAAATGAACAGTTTGGCCCCTAAAGGCCTAAATAAAGAGTTTGATCTCTCGTGTTTTATTAATGATTATTAATATCTCCCCCATCTAGATGAGTACACCTGATTATGTTTTAAGTGCACTCTATTTTGGGAGGAGTATGTATTAATGAAGAGATATTATTCACCACTTTTAAGGTATTAATTGTATTTTCTATTTTTACTTATGTGTAGATATATGTTTTTTTTTTGTTATGCATTTATATTTCTTTTTTGTATTTTTCTTTTTAGTTCCATTTTATATTTTAGCCTTTATTAATATTTTTTAATTTTTCACCTTATTGTAATCCAATAAAGAATAGGCTACATTTATTATTTATTTTCTTTTATTTTCTTTTATTCATTTTTTACCTATATTTTATATGTATTTTTCTGTATTTATATATTTCTTTTTTCACTATCCATACAATCCACATAGGAAATATATATATATATATATTCTTTTTAGCTATTTTAATCCTTATGGCAATAGAAAGTAGTATATATATATATACTTAAAACAATATGTGTTTTTTTCTGTGCATATAGTAACACTTGTATGTAAATAGACCACCTGGAGAGACGATTCACACACTGCCTTAAAAACCATAGGGTGCTAGGTTACATTTATATTTTTAAGAGCAACATTAGCTGTTACTTGTTTGCTACTTTTTATGTCAATCACCGCCAAAAGATTTTCATGTATATTATAACTTCGAAATCATGGCGGAGTTAATAAGGGCTACAAGAAAATGGCGCTGGATACTATATAAGGAGTCAACAGATGGCGCTCGTCCAATTACATCCCCCACACGAAGCCACATGACCCTGTGGCGCAAAGCATTGGGGAGGGGCACTGACAGCACCACGCACCCGACTCCTTGGAACAGCGAGTACAGGCAGTGTGTGTCTACACGCCGCTCAGGCGAGACACACTTTTAAAAGCGCTGAATGATCTTTTACCTTGTGAGTGCAATATTGGCACAAATAAACATCCCCTTTTTTACCAAAGATAAGGCACTATCTCTTTCTCTCTTTTTTTCCCGGAGTATACCTGGAGCAATAGGGAGAAAGTATATAGAGCCTATTGAAGGGAGGACCTATATCCTGGATTCACCCAAAACAGCACTACCAGGAGTAAGGAGGTGAACCACTCAATCTGCTTTCTACAAAGGAACACACCAGAGTAAATCCACACCTTATGACCCAGCAGTCCCACAGCACAGACTATCTGGATTGTATGAGCAGTGTTGTTACAGCATATTGAACAAGCCGCAAGTATGATGGGATTCACATTTGATCGTATCCACTCATGAATTGGACATTTATATGTACTATTTTTCAACCATCATTTTACTATTCATGTTGGTTTACATTGTTTGATATTTATTCCATCATTAAGCTATCTAATGAATCGCTATAAGCAGTTCATTAATTATATTTTTTATACATAGTTACATAGTCATTTAAAGGGCACGGCACCATTGATACAATTTATTTATAGAGAGGGTAGTAGGTTTTTGAAAAATCTGAAAAAATGTTATATCAATGTCAACTGGTAGATACATGGAGAATCAAGCATGTGAAGGATAGAGACGATACGTTTTATTCTCATGCATACGAGATGTACTCAAGACTGGATTACATATTGTTGGACCATCGACTCATTGGCCCTGATTTACTAAGACGTGAGTCTACTAGCAGACTCTGAACATTCAGGCAGACTCAGTTAAATCAATCAAGACCTGTCAGTCTTCTGAGCGGCGTCTAGCAATCTCATTGACGAACGTCTACTTTGCTATTAGTAAATGTGGAATCGCGTCTGGCACAGTTTTAGGTGCAATACCGGATATGTTCGCTAAATGGCGCACAAGCGCGGGCATTGTAGCATTGGCGTTTTTCCCTTAGCATAAGAGAATATTTAGAATGTAACATAATTAGTACACCTATATAATTTTTTTTTTTTTTGCTGTTTCTCCAAAATGATTAGACAACTAATGCATTTACTAATGAATGTCATACATTCTATTTTCAAATGTTAAACATTTTCACACTTATATCTCAAATAATTTGGATACTTCTAATTTCCCAATATAATGATATATCTTCATTCTCTTTAATCAAGTAACTATTCTATGTTAAAGCCAAATGCAGCGCTATAAATGCATGTGATCAATAATGAACGCATGTAAAAACCAAAAGGTGCAAAGAATTGCAATAATGATGTAAAATGGTAAATGGTGCTAAAATAAGTTCATATAATCATTCCTGAATAATGGAATGTCCTTCGTGTGAGAGTACCAACTCAGGGAGTGCCTATGAATGGCACGTGTGGTTTCTCCATGACGGACAGTAGTGCATGAACTCGTGAAAGATAAACCACCCTTGGGACTGGTCTACACTCACCAGAACAAAAGTATTAATGCGCATGGGTTATACACATCACACATCTGGGGGTATGCTGGCAGCTATGGGTTAGTCATCCAGCTCCAGCCATCCATCCATCCATCAGGGTGGGTGCCCAAATGGTCCTGGGGAGGAATTAGCTCAGCCACAGGAGCCAGAAAGGCGCTTAATAGTGTAGTACACTGTCACAAGGGTGGATGACCTTTCACGAGTTCATGCACTACTGTTCGTGGTTATATTTATCTTGTGTAATACCATTTTAGTAGTCTATATAATTTGACCAGCGCTCGCTTTATCATTTTTAAACAATGTAACTATTCTACATTGTATCTCAAACTGTGTCTCCCACAGTGGTTTAGTGGTTAGAGCTCAGAACTTACAGCGCTTGGGTCATGGGTTCTAATCTCAGTCATGGCTACATCCCAGTTTGCATGCTTTCCCTGTATGGATGTGTTTCTGCCAACACTCAAAAGACATGCTGTTAGGTTCAGTGGACCTAGTTACATGGCTGAGTTTCTGCCCTTAAATTATAAGCTCCTTGACATTTATGAACGTTAAAAAAATGGAGATCAATTTTTTGGGTTGTGTCAGTGCCAGGAATATTGATCAATCAATTATGATTTTGCCTAATGACTAGAAAGTGGATGAATGTTACCTGCGTCCTGTTCTTCTGCCAATTAGGAAATGTGCAAGTTTCATGCTGTGTATATTTCCTTGTAACTTTTTTCTCTTCTTTTAAATCTGTCTCCTTATACAACTTGACCCCCTCCCCCACCCCACCATCACCTGTCCCATATGCAAATCTATGGATCACCGCCCCACTCTTTTTAACTATTTACTGATCAAGTGAATGTGTCTCATTTTCTATCAGCTACAGCTCAGATCTCACATTATTATACGATTGCTGATTGTATATCACCACTAGTCTGATTGAATTCACAATCCCTGGTCAGTCCCGTCCCCTTACCTCTAATAATCTTTAGGACCAGTTCACACTACATGTGTTTCAGTTGCTTTTTTGGCATCACAAACACACAGAAAGAAGGTTATATGGTTGTCAATGTCATAGTTCACATCAGCGCTTGCATTTTCAGTGCATTGCAGGTGCTGTAAACAAAGTTGACCACG
Source organism: Staurois parvus (assembly GCF_062004578.1). Classification (NCBI taxonomy): domain Eukaryota; kingdom Metazoa; phylum Chordata; class Amphibia; order Anura; family Ranidae; genus Staurois; species Staurois parvus. Next base: position 1,439,586 of record NW_028317828.1, read on the forward strand.
CTGCATTGTTTCTGCACAGAACTGTACTGGAACACATTGAAATGTCCTTGAATGTACTAAAACGCACATGTCCCTAATTAAATTGAATAAAAAGAAAGTAGAAAAAACTAACTGGAAGGGATACAAAAATGCAATGCAACGTGTCCAAAACGCATCCAAAATGTACTGGAACACACTAAACATGCATGCCAAAAGGGCATGCACAAACGCATCAGGAACACATCTAGACTGTTACTATAGTGTAAACTGGCTCTTAGGACTTGTTCACACCATTGGTGGTGCAGAAACACATGCAAGAACACACATTTTCCAGCACAGCAAAGAAATGCAATGCCCTTTGCAGATGTGCACGGTTAGGTGCAGCACACTTTTAAAATAATATGCCTGCAGTATTTTTGCATGTTCCCACACATTAGGCAGGCCATTGAAATTAACGAGCTGAGGTAAAAAAAAAAAAGTAAAAAATGCCCCATTCACACAGGTCCTCTGGCCTGTACAGCATGAATGAGTGGGTTGTTTATGTGGCTAGAGCCACCTGTTACACTATGGGGACACAGAAGCTGTATGAACACAGGTTTTAATCTAACAGGTGTGAAGGTGTGGGGAAGTGGCCCTGAATGCTTACTATCTGTGTTCAGGGCTGTACACTTGCACCCATGATATCTAACAGTGGCCCTGGGTGTATGCTTGTGTCTGTGCCACCTGTATAGTTAGGAAGAACCTTGAACCTCTGCTATGTACCTCAATGGATCTAGGAATTGGACATGTTTTCAACTGAAAATACAACAATTATTAGTAATGTTTCCCCAGAAAATAAGGATCAGCTCCTCGATGGAGAACAGCGATCTCGCCATGTCCAGATGTGGTCTGGAATTCCACAAAAGAACAATTCACAAAACTAAAAAATAGACTTGCAAATTACCACTAAACTCTCCTAACTACACTCCCTTCCACTCACACTCCCCACTTCCACTTCCGGGTGTGTGCAAACGTCCTTCCGCAAACGTCATGACGTATTTTTGGTATGACAGCTGCTCTAGCTCCTCCTCCAACAGCCGTCTTGGCGTTTATTTGTGCACCATAGCAATTTTACATGCGGCTCCATTGTGTATATGACATTCGCAAATAAATGTTTGCAGTTCTATTGTAGATTTGGCATTGGTAAATGTATGCTTGCAGCTATACTGTGTATATGAGATTAGCGAATATATATTTGCCAGTAAAGGCCCAAAGTCAACATAAATTGGGGGCCCAATTTATTACTGTTAAGAGGATTGTAGAAAAAGAATAGCTAGCTGCGCATTCAACACGACCTATTCATTGGTACAGAACATGGTCTTGTGGTGCAATAGGGGGCTTTTGGTTTGTTAGTTTGGACATACTTGCACATGTGCGCTCTAACAAGGAAGATTTGGGCATATTATATAGGTAGCAAAAATAAGTGTTAGGGGTGCTAGTACATTTCAGATACTTATATAGTGCTGTCAATTTACGCAGCGCTTTACATATAGATGTGGTAAATTCACATCAGCCCCTAACCCTCAAGGGGCATACTAAGAGCCCTAACTTACATTCATACATAAACCTAGGGCCAATTTTGACAGGATCCAATTAACCTACCAGCATGTCTTTAGAGTGTGGGAGGAAACCGGAGTACCCGGAAGAAACACAGGCACAGGGAGAACATGCAAACTCCAGGCAGGAGGTGCCATGGGTGGGATTTGAACCAATGACCCTAATACTGCCAGGTAGAAGTGCTAACCATTTAGCCACTGTGCAACATTCAACTAGAACATGAAATAATCCCCCCAAAAAATACATAGTACAAATGTTTATTGATCAAATACACATTCCACATGTATTTGGACAGCAACAAAAAGCTACATTCAATATCTTGGTGTGAAAAAAAAAACAACAACACAGGATTGATGTTGCTAAAATAGAACGGTCCTGCTCATAAGAGCTTACAATCTAAAAGATTATACTTATAATGAACTGTGCTTTCACAGGTTACAGCAGGAAACAAACGGTTAATATCACTTGGGCTTATTCACAAAACAAGCTGCAGATCGAAATATCAATATAAAAATACATACCTGCCAAAATAACACCTCCCACCTGCCCAAATCCCCCACACATACATTTCTCACCATGTTTGTCTGAAAACTGCATTTCATTCTAAATAAAGCAAATTTGGAAGAGCAGAGCAATGGACATGTGTTAGGATTACAATGCAAAGATAATAAACACAATCATTGTACAATAACACACAAACACACCTTAGAAGGAAGAACATGCAAAACAATTACAGCCCACATCAAAACACAGCATGAGTGTGGCCTGGGGCAATTCACCACAATATCTCTTCCTCCCCAAACCACCACAGACAAGGACATGCAGAAATAATGTGCCTGTATAAGGCAAAAATCGGTTTACCAACGCCTCGGTTAACGTAATTTTCGGTTTACGAATGAAAATCCATTGAAAATAATGCCTCGGTTTACACAATTGTTAATAATTTTTTTCGCAATACAAAGTGTATGTCGGCGCTGATTTTCAAATGCAAATGCCAGCCTTTTTTTTTTTCACTATAGTTCACAAGCTTAGAAGTCACTTTCCCTGAAGTTACAGAAAACTTTGTATCTTTTAATAAACTCAAAGTAAACATTGTTTCCTTTAGGGATATAAATTCCAAGAAAACTTTCTCTTTTAGCTGGGGGAAGTGACAGGTGAATTTCTGAGCTATAGTGAAGAAAAAAAAGGGAAAATTACATTTAAAAACCAGCACCATAATAAATAAAAAATGGCATGGGGTCCCCCCTCCCATCCACATCAAGCCCTTCGGGTCTGGTATGGATATTAAGGGGTAACTCCATGCTGAAATTAAATAAAAAACAGCTTGGGGATCCCCCCAAAATCCATACCAGACCCTTATCCGAGCATGCAGCCCTGCAGGTCAGGAAGAGGGGGGGGGGCGAGCGAGCGCCCCCCCTCCTGAACCATACCAGGCCACATGCCCTCAACATGGGGGGGTGCTTTGGGGCAGGGGGAGCTCCCCCCCAAAGCACCTTGTCCCCATGTTAATGGGGACAAGGGCCTCTTCCGTTAGTGGGATAATTGGTCGGGCATTTTTCGAGATTTTAGCATATTTTGTTTATCAGTAAAGTAAAGTTTTTTTTCCAAATTTACTGATAAAAAAAATGTGCCAAAATCCCGAAAAACGGCCGACCAATTAACCCACTAACGGCCCGAAAATTGTTCGATTTTTTTTCGTCAGAAAAATCGGTAGATTTTAGACCTATCTATGGCCTGCTTTAGATGGGTCTAAAATCGGCCGAAAAAAAAATCGGCTGATTTTTGGGCCGTTAGTGGGTTAATTGGTCAGCCATTTTTGGGGATTTTGCCACTTTTTTAATGGGTAAATTTGGATAAAAATCGGCCAATTTTGCAGATAAGCCGATTTTAGCGGAACTGATCGGCAAATTGGCTGATCTTTATACAGATAAAAAATCTGCGCATGAGCCATAACCTGCAAGAAAAAGAAGAAGAAAATTAAAAAGAAGAATAAAAAAAAAAATTAAAGAAAAGAAGCAAAAGAAAAACGCAGGCCATAGATGGGGCGAAAACTGACCGTTTTTAACCATTAGCCGCCCGGCCAATGGCCGTTTGGCGGCTTCAAATGTGCCTCTGCACTCCGGGTGCATGCTATTTGGCGTGCTCCCACACATGCGCAGTTTGCGCTAATGCAGAGCGGCGCAGCAGTGCGATCTGTCACCGGCCGTGCACCTCGGACACGGCCGATGACAGATCCGAGTACCGGCTCCCGTTGCTGGTACCATGTGACCTGCTGTGACCAATCACAGCAGGTCACATGACAGTTGTATACAATGGATGGCTTCATTCATGATGCCGTCCTTTGTATACTAGTGCCTAGCTGTGAATGGTCACAGCTAATCACATGCACATGTCATGTGATTAGCTGTGACCAAATCACAGCTAAGCACAAAAAAAAAAAAAAAAAAGCTGAATGAATCGATTTCATTCAGGTAAATGCTTGCTTATAGCAAAGTAATTCTTTGCTATAAGCAAATTGGGTAAAAAAAAAAAAAAAAAATACTGATCACTTCCCCAAAGTAGTACAATGTTACTATGGTAACATTGTACTACTTTGGTCATAGTAAAATATGAAAAAAAAAATCTTAAAAAAATAAAAAAAAAATGTAATAAAAAATTAAATATAATAAAAAAATAAAAAAAATAAAAAATATATATATATTTTTTTTTCATATTGTCACCAGTCAGTGTCCCTGTTCACCGCCATGCCAGTTATATGATGACGCTGTACTGCACTGGTGACAGTATGTAAAAAAAAAATAGTGAAAATAATTTTTTAAATTTTTTCATATTCTGAAAAAATTATGACAAAAAAATACAACTTCAAAAAACTCGCCATGCCTCTTATGAAGTACGTCGGACTGTCTACTCTGCAAAAAGGGGTCATTTGGGGATATCTGTACTATTCTGACATTCTTGGACCTCAAGAAATTAGATTGGCTGTCAGTACTTCAGGATTGATCAATTTTCAGATCTATACCATAGTTTGTGAACTCTATAACTTTCCTACAAACTAAAAAATACATCCTAATTTGGGTTATTTTGACCAAAGACATGTAGCAGAATACATCTCGGCCTAAATTTATGAAGAACAATTATTTATTTGTAAACTTTTATAACAGAAACAAAGAAAAATGTGTTTTTTTTTCAAAATTTTCGGTCTTTTTTTGTTAATTTAGCAAAAAATAAAAACCCCAGCGGTGATTAAATACCACCAAAAGAAAGCTCTAGTTGTGTGAAGAAAATGATAAAATTTTAGTTTGGGTACAGTGTTGTATGACCGCGCAATTGTCATTCAAAGTGTGAGAGCGCTGAAACCTGAAAAATGGCCTGGGCAGGAAGGTGTAAAATTGCACGGTATTGAAACGGTTAAAAAAAAACAAAACGAAAAATCGGTTGTTCAATGGGCTGACGTTACCACCAACGGTAAAAAAAATTGTCTGATTTTTGCCCTGTCTACGGCCGGCAAATATAATAGCAAAGTAATTACTTCTGTCCCTGCAGAGAGCTGCACTATTATATTTGACATTAAAAAGTATAAAGGTTGCAACATTGTATCTATATGTATCCAAATAAAAACATCTATATCCGAAATGGATACAAATAGATACAATGTTGCAGTCTCTATACTTTTTAATGTCCATGTACCGCAGACTCATTCACTTGGGGGGGGGGGGCTGGATCTGGGGGCCCCCTTGTTAAAGGGGGCTTCCAGATCCTGATAAGCTCCCCGCCCGCAGACCCCCACAACCACCGGCCAGGGTTGTGGGGAAGAGGCCTTTGTCCCCATCAACATGGGGAAGAGGCCTTTGTCCCCATCAACATGGGGACAAGGTGCTTTGGGGGGGAGCCCCCCCTGCCCCAAAGCACCATCCCATGTTGAGGGCATGTGGCCTGCTATGGTTCAGGAGGGGGGGGCGCTCGCTCGTCCCCCCCCCCTTTCCTGACCTGCCGGGCTGCATGCTCGGATAAGGGTCTGGTATGGATATTGAGGGGGACCCACGCTGTTTTTTTTTTTTATTTCAGAATGGAGTTCCCCCTTAATATCCATACCAGACCTGAAGGGCTTGATATGGATGAGATGGGGGACCCACACTGTCTTTTTTTTTTTTTTTTATTGCGGACCTTTATTTTTACATTTAGCTGTCAAAATAAATATTATCTAGACCTTCGAAATAAGTAAAATCATTACAGAAATAATTATAAAGGATAAGAAACAAAAATAGAATCACTAGAACTAAGGAAATCAAATTAGAATACATAAAGATATGCTTAGTGCTGTTTGTCAAACACAGTAAACGCGACCGAGTGTCGGCTGTCAGAGAAATCCACACTGAGATTTACTATTGAGCAGTGGCTAAAAAGCAAGCGCCCACAGAGGACGTCTAAAATGTGTTCTGCACATGCTCAGTTATATCGGCCAAAGACACTGCACGGGCGTCTAGTTTTTTACTGTGTTGATTTGCTTTAAAAAAACTATTTTTAACACATTCTTAATTTTTTTTGAAATGGCAGATATTGTTTAAAGTGAAGTCCTGATATTTGGCAAAGCAAATTTCAAAGTGAATATGTCTCTGCAGTGATTTTTCATGGTGTTAGACATGCCTCTTAGCAAGTCTGCTTTGTGAGTCTGATTCCGGGCGTGTGTCTCGTTAGTAAATTCGATTGGGCGTCTATTTATGGACACTGCTCAATAGTAAATCTCATTGCGGGGTAAAAGTAGACGGTTGCTCGTAAAAAGGTAGACGTTCGCCCATGGAAATGTGCCCAGGCACAATGGTAAATCAGGGCCATTGAGTCTTTGGTTAAAGTAAACATAGAAACCATGTCGATTTCTGACCATGCTCCTGTCATGATGCAATTACTATGGGGAAATGAACAGAGTGGAGGAAAATCATGGAGGTTAAATGAAACACTTCTTCAGGATCAAGAGACGGATCAGAAAGTTAAGAAAGAAATAGAGCAATATTTCAAGGAAAATGATTCTGAGGAAGTGTCCGTAGCCACGGTGTTGGAAGCTCATAAGGCCTGTATCAGAGGAATTTTAATAGCAATAGGAGCAAAGAAGAAGAGGGAAAGAAGGGAAAAAATAAATATACTTTTTAGTGAACTCTGTAATTTAGAGCAGATACATAAAAATAAAGTAACAAAAGAGGGGTTCCAAAAGATAATAAATAAAAGAGAATAATTAAATAATTTCCTGGAAGAGGATAAGAGGAGAGTTTTTAATAAAATGATAAGTGAAAGATATAGATGGGGAGATAGACCAGGAAAATATTTAATGAGGGCCCGGGGGAAATCTAGGAATTATATAGAGAAAATAAGAGATGATAAAGAAGAATTAGTGTAATCAACTAAAGATATAGCAAAAGTGTTTAAAGAATATTATAATAAGTTATACAATACTAAGCCCCATGGTATCATAGGAGAAGACGAAGTAAGAAAAACAGAAAGAAGACAGGCCTATATAAAAAAGGCGGGATTACTGAAATTAAGCGAAGAACAATTAAAATCCCTGGCAATAGCAATAACACAGGAAGAAATACATATAGCATAAAAAAATACAGTAGCTGGGAAAAGTCCAGGTCCCGATGGGTATACAGCGAGATACTATAAAAAATATGAAGAAATATTACTACCAAAACTGAGGATATATATGAATGCTTTAGGAGGAGAGATGGAAATGAGGAGGGAATCCCTGCAAGCTCATGTCATCCTCATACGTAAGGAAGTTAAAGATGACACCTATTGTTCAAGTTATAGACTGATTTCTCTATTAAATACAGATATTAAATTATATGCAAAAGTACTAGCAAACAGGCTGAAAGATTTAATGTTGAAATGGATACATATAGACCAAGTAGGGTTTGTCCCAGGGAGAGAGGATAGACACAATGGATTAAGATCCCAGTTTCTCATACAAAAAAGTAGGAAGGAGAAAACTCCTGCGTTGGTACTCTTGATAGAGATGTATAGTTGCATATTGCAACAGCAGCGACAGATCTCAGACCCTAGAGATCTCTCGACCCGGCCCACTGTCCTCTTTTATATGCACAGGTGTAGTGTGTCAGAACTAAGGATCCTGCCAAAACCCAAAGAACCAGGAAGAACATTAACCCCCTATCCTCCAGTATGGTCCATATCCTCAGTCTCGGCTATCTCCCTGGATCCCCCACAAAAGCTACACCTGAGGAAGATGAAGAATGACACAGTCGGCCTTCAAGTCATAAAGCTGTCAAGACTTGGGGATCGTTCGGAAGACACCAACAACTGGAGCACGCCTCTATTGGATGCTGTAACTACAAGGACTCACCTCTGCGGGTATACAGAGACAGCACATTTAGCCTAATTATATTTGGGGACTAGGGAATTTGAGATAGTGACTGTCATTAAAAGTATCTGAGAAAGTCCTGTTGTTCTCTGGACTTTGTGTTTCTTGGACTGTATTATGCTCTGCGTTTTAAGTACAGTGTTGAAACTTTGTCATCCACCTGGTCTGAAGTTACTCAAAGGGGTGTAATGCAAGTAACTTGCATATCTTTACACTTAGTATACAGCTTGGGTCACTAGCACATGGGGTATGAAGAGTTAACATGCTAAGAGTCACCTTAATAAAAGTTATACATGTGGGTACCACAAGCAATGTAAGTAAGTAAGTCAACAAGCAGCCTGTCTAAAGAATATGCTTGCTATAGGTGGGATTGCCTCTAGCCACGAAGAAGATGTTGATGGCACTTCCTACTCTGCGGTCTGTCTCCCATAGCAACCCGGAAGGGAACTGCACTGCAGAGGCCCCCATTGAGTACATGTCAAGGTCCTACCTTTTCCCAGAGGTTATGTTACTCCATGTGCTAGCATCCATCTTGGATTTCTGCTGAGCATGATGGGAATCTTTTATGCCTTCAGGTCTCTGAGGTCCATCCCCCAGAGGGGTGTGGCTGAGTACATATAAGCCTGGGATCTGCACATGCTCTTTGCACTTGTGTCTTGTGTCTTGGTCTTGCTACAGCTCTGTGTATACGCTCGTGACTCTTCTGGTATTCTGACTCGGCTTGTGACTAAGACCATTCTCTGCGTTTCCCTTTGATCTGACCTTCTGTTGCTGAACCCGGCCCGTGACCTGTGATTCTCTGTCTACTGTTCTGTACTGTTTTGTCCTGTTGTTATTGACCCGGCTTGTCTGACTACGCTATTGTCATTCTCACCAACTACACGCCATTGGCGGCGGCCATTACTGCAGCTGGGGTGTCTCGGGGGCCGCGACCTGGTCCCTGGTTGCGTCAAGTCCATCCCCACCATCAGGGGCCCTGGTGAAGGGCAGCCTGGGACTTAGACTCCGCGCCCTGAGGGACTTCAGTCTGTTGGTGGTGGTTGTCGTCAGCCAGTGCGTTACCCTGCCACTAGGCCTACCTGTCCGTTCCACAGCCCTGCCCTGACATTACACAAGTGCCATGAATCCTGACGGTGCAGGTACGCCTTCACTTCCTATGTTGGTTGCCAGACTGGATCAACAGGATCTCCTGTTGGATCAGTTCGCTCAGGCGTTGCAAACTCTGCTGGCACGCACCGCGCACCTTACTCCTGGTGTTATTAGGCCGGTTGTCACTCCGGTGGTCGCTCCCGCTGCTGTTCCGCTTGCTGTGCCTACCGCCGCGGCTGATGCGGCACCCGCGGTGTCCAGAGGTATGACCGGTTCAGCCCCTCTTCCACAGCGCTTTGGGGGTGAGCCGAGTCAGTGTCGTGGGTTCCTTAACCAGGTGGGGATTTACTTTGAATTAATCCCCTACGCTTTTCCGACTGAGAGGTCAAAGGTGGGTTTCCTCATCTCACTACTCTCAGACAAGGCCTTGGCCTGGGCGAATCCCTTATGGGAGAGGAATGACCCCGTGATTCACGAGTTTTCCGGTTTTGTCGATGCCTTCCGTAGGGTATTCGATGTACCGGCTCGCTCCGCCTCGGCTGCCAAGCTGCTCATGTCTATGCATCAGGGTTCACGGACCGTGGCCGAGTACGCCATAGAGTTTCGTACCCTGGCAGCAGAGGTGGGTTGGAACAATGAGGCTCTGGTGGCTGCGTTTTCTCAGGGTCTTTCTGATGCATTGAAGGACGAGATCGCAGCCAAGGAATTGCCTGTGGAGCTGGAAGCACTAATTTCCTTCCTGATCCTGATTGATACCAGGCTCAGGGAGAGGCCTTCACTCAAGGAACGCCTGCGGAGGCCTTCCAATCGACTGGCACCTGCGTTTTCTATCCCACCCATTCCTCCCTCTCCTCCCACGCCTCCTGGGGATAGATTGTCTGGTGGTGAGCCCATGCAGCTGGGGTTTGCTCGCCTTTCCGAGGGGGAGCGGGCCGCTCGGCGTCGGGAGGGTCGCTGCCTGTACTGTGGTCTTGGTGGGCACTTTCGGCAGTCCTGTCCGGTCCGTCCGGGAAACGCTCGCACCTGAGATCCTGTCGGGGACAGATCTTGGGTGGAGTCTCCTCGTCCCCGGCGTTCCGCAGAGATAAGCCACTGATCACCGTTGTCCTCTCTTGGGCGGAGGGCTCGGTGACGGCCCAGGCGTTGGTAGATTCTGGGGCTGGCGGGTTGTTTATGGACAGCTCGTTTGCTGCCCAGCACTCCATTCCCCTGCAGGCTCGAGTTACCCCATTGGTTCTCGAGGCGATAGATGGCAGGCCCCTGCAACCACCGCAGGTTACCCACGAGACTATGCCAGTTGAGGTAGCTATTGGGGCTGTTCACAGGGAGTTGGCCTGTTTCCAGGTGATTTCTTCTCCGCACTATTCGGTGGTTTTGGGGTATCCCTGGCTCCAGATGCACAATCCAACCTTCAATTGGCAAACTGCCGAGATTCTCTCGTGGTCTTCACAGTGTGGGGCCGGGTGCATCCGTGGGCCGGTTAAGGTGTTGTGTGCCTCCTCAGACTCTGCGTTGCCCACTGATTATGGGGAGTACCAGGACGTGTTTGATAAGGTACGCGCTGGTGCCTTACCTGCTCATCGTCCTTACGACTGCGCCATATCCTTGCAACCCGGTGCCACTCCTCCGCGTGGCAGGGTGTATCCTCTCTCGGTTGCGGAGAATAAGGCCATGGAGGAGTACGTTGCGGATGCGCTTTCCCGGGGGCACATTCGTAAGTCTACTTCCCCAGCAGGAGCGGGCTTTTTCTTTGTAAAGAAGAAGGGTGGTGAATTGAGGCCTTGCATCGATTATAGGGGTCTCAATCGAATCACCACTAAGAATGCCTACCCGATTCCCTTGATTACTGAGTTGTTCGACCGCCTTAAGGGGGCAACAGTCTTTACCAAACTTGACCTTAGGGCGGCGTACAACCTCGTACGGATCAAACAGGGGGATGAGTGGAAGACCGCGTTTAACACCAGAACCGGTCACTACGAATACCTGGTGATGCCCTTCGGGTTGTGTAACGCGCCCGCAGTTTTTCAGGAATTCATAAATGATGTCCTTCGTGACTTGTTGCAGCAGTGCGTGGTAGTTTACTTGGATGACATCCTGGTTTACTCTGCCTCCATGGAGTCCCATATCCAGGATGTCAAGCAGGTGCTGCAACGATTACGTGAGAACGAACTTTTTTGTAAACTTGAGAAGTGCGAATTCCATCGATCCCAAGTTGCCTTTTTAGGCTACATCATTTCTGCGGAGGGATTCTCCATGGACCCTCAGAAGGTTTCGGCAGTTCTGCAGTGGCCTCGTCCCAATGGCCTTCGGCCCATTCAGCGCTTTTTAGGTTTTGCCAACTACTATCGGAAATTCATCAGAAATTTCTCCACGCTGGCAAAACCTCTCTCAGACCTAACCAAGAAGGGCAGCAATCCTCACGAGTGGCCATCCGAGGCCATCGTAGCTTTTGAGGCTCTGAAATCCGCCTTCGCTTCGGCTCCGATACTGTCTCATCCCAATCCTGGATTGCCTTTCGTCCTTGAGGTTGATGCATCCGAGACAGGAGTAGGCGCTCTCCTGTCTCAACGTCGGTCGCCCGATGGACCCCTACTTCCCTGTGGGTTCTACTCTAGGAAGCTTTCCTCTGCAGAGTGCAACTACCAGATTGGAGATAGGGAGTTGTTGGCAATCATTCTGGCTCTCAAGGAATGGAGGCACCTGCTCGAGGGCTCCGCAGTTCCGGTCCTCATTCTTACCGATCATAAGAACCTGACTTATCTTTCGGAGGCCAAAAGATTGACACCCCGTCAAGCCAGATGGGCCTTGTTTTTGTCGCGGTTCAACTATGTGGTCTCCTATTTGCCTGGTTCCAAGAATGTCAGGGCTGATGCATTATCGCGGCAATACTCTGAGTTGTCCAGGGAGGACTCTGAGCCAACCTCGGTCATACCTCCGGATCATATCCTGGCTGCCATTCGTACCAGTCTGACTTCTCCCCTTGGGGAGCAGATTTTGGCGGCTCAAACTGACGCTCCTCCCGAGAGACCGGAGGGTAGATGTTTTGTACCCGAGGGGTTGCGCACCCGTCTGCTGCGTACCTACCATAACTCCAAAACTGCCGGGCATCCGGGGAGGAACCAGTTGTCTTGGGTCGTCTCTCGGTTGTTCTGGTGGCCAACTCTCCGTGCCGACATCGCCTCTTATGTAGCGGCATGTTCGATCTGTGCCCAGAATAAATCTCCACGGCATCTTCCAATGGGTCTTCTGCAACCCATTCCCAATGGGGAGCGTCCTTGGTCACACCTGGGCATGGACTTTATTGTAGACCTCCCTGTGTCTCAGGGTCATACGGTCATCCTCATGGTCGTCGATCGTTTTTCCAAAATGTGCCATTGTATTCCACTCAGGAAATTACCAACAGCGCAAGAACTGGCCACGGTCTTTTCCAGGGAGATTTTTCGCCTGCATGGGTTGCCCAAGGTGATTGTCTCGGACCGCGGGAGTCAGTTCGTGTCCAGATTCTGGCGCGCCTTCTGCTCCCAGTTGGGCATTAGTCTCTCCTTTTCTTCAGCCTACCACCCGCAGTCCAATGGGGCTGCGGAGCGTTCCAATCAGGCCTTAGAACAATTCCTTCGGTGTTATATCTCGGACCATCAGGACGATTGGGCCGATCTCCTGCCTTGGGCTGAGTTTGCCAGGAACTCAGCGGTCAACTCCTCCTCCGGGATGTCCCCCTTCATGGCCAACTATGGGTACCAACCCGCGGTATTACCTGAGAGGTTCTCACCACAGGACATTCCGGCTGTGGAGAACCATCTTGCTGCCCTGCGTTCTTCATGGGGGCAGATCAAGAGGGCTTTGAGGGACTCGGCTCAGCGTCAGAAGTTCCAGGCTGATCGCAGACGGTTGCCCGCTCCTTCATACCAGGTCGGCGATCGGGTGTGGTTGTCTACTCGTAACCTCAATCTTCGGGTGCCCACACCCAAACTAGCTCCCCGTTTTGTCGGTCCTTTTCGCATTCTCCGCAAGGTGAATCCGGTGGCCTATGCCCTTGCCCTTCCACCTGGGATGCGGATCTCCAATATCTTTCATGTATCACTGTTAAAACCTCTGATCTGCAATCGCTTCACTACCTCTCTGCCTCGGCCCCGTCCCATTCGGGTTGACGGTCATGAGGAGTATGAGGTGAGCCGGATCCTGGACTCTCGATTGGTGCGCGGCCGATTACAGTTCCTGGTTCATTGGCGCGGTTATGGTCCCGAGGAGCGTTCCTGGGTTCCTTCCGCGGATGTCCATGCTCCTGCCCTCCTCCGCGCGTTTCATACCCGCTTTCCTCGGAAACCTTTTGTTGAGCCGCGGAGGGGGAGGGGCCCTTGAGGAGGAGGTACTGTCAAGGTCCTACCTTTTCCCAGAGGTTATGTTACTCCATGTGCTAGCATCCATCTTGGATTTCTGCTGAGCATGATGGGAATCTTTTATGCCTTCAGGTCTCTGAGGTCCATCCCCCAGAGGGGTGTGGCTGAGTACATATAAGCCTGGGATCTGCACATGCTCTTTGCACTTGTGTCTTGTGTCTTGGTCTTGCTACAGCTCTGTGTATACGCTCGTGACTCTTCTGGTATTCTGACTCGGCTTGTGACTAAGACCATTCTCTGCGTTTCCCTTTGATCTGACCTTCTGTTGCTGAACCCGGCCCGTGACCTGTGATTCTCTGTCTACTGTTCTGTACTGTTTTGTCCTGTTGTTATTGACCCGGCTTGTCTGACTACGCTATTGTCATTCTCACCAACTACACGCCATTGGCGGCGGCCATTACTGCAGCTGGGGTGTCTCGGGGGCCGCGACCTGGTCCCTGGTTGCGTCAAGTCCATCCCCACCATCAGGGGCCCTGGTGAAGGGCAGCCTGGGACTTAGACTCCGCGCCCTGAGGGACTTCAGTCTGTTGGTGGTGGTTGTCGTCAGCCAGTGCGTTACCCTGCCACTAGGCCTACCTGTCCGTTCCACAGCCCTGCCCTGACAGTACACAAGTACTGAAGTTCAAGAGCTATGTGAATGGCAGGGTTCTATGCTGCTACCAGGACCAGTGGTAGGAAAATGCTTGACAATCAGCTGTGGTCAGTGTTCTGCAAAGCCTGCCTAATTGCAAGCTACAGTGGGAAGATGTACTTTTACATGGGGACCCTGAAGAACAGTTAGTGTGCAAGTGTACATGATATGTTCATTTCTAAAAGTAGAGGCCTGCCTTAAGGTTAAGTATTCCCTTATGGCTTCAGCCTTGTCCCAAGGCATTGGTAAAAAAGGCACTAAAGCAAAAGGTTCCCATGTGTGTGAAGTAAGGAGGCCCTCTACAAGGTGCCTAGCACAGTTCAGAAGAACCCACCCCAGGAGTAGGCCAATTATGTTTCCCAGACATGATGCCCCATGAGTTAATTGGGAAACATGGAGGATGTGACAAACAACCACCGTACTGTTACTCCCCTTAAAAACTTTCTTAAGAAGCAGTGACAGTGGAATGCTGTCATATATAGAAGCAGTAAAAATACTGCTTCTATATATCATTTTCGGCTCCTGTTTAGGCAAAAGTTTTGGCATTCACTGAATAGTCAATGTTTGGTCCAAAGTCTAGGTTCAGACTGAACCATTGGCTCATCCCTATTCTGCAGCCCCTAATTGTATCTGTTGGTAATGGACATGCACTGTAGTCTTTCTCTCTGGGTTTCTGTGTACATATTTGGCAGTTATATTTTTGTATTATTCTTTTATATTTATGTGACACTCATTCGCAGCATAGTAATTAGAGTTCATGCACACTGGGCTTTTACCAGATATTTGATGTACCTAGCGCAATTTCTTTCTAACTTCCGGGAAACCACGAGTACTGCATACGGCCTGCTACACAAGTGTGTACAAGCTATTTTTAACCTCTACTTAAATTGCAACTTTGCCCATAACAACTTGATAAAAAAATGTTTTTTAAGTAAGGAACATACATTCCACATTAATAATTAGGCTACCAAAATTAGTGTGTGCTGTAAATTGCCTCCAGAATTTTTGTTTCTTCTTGCTGGAGGCTGCCATTTTTTTGAAGCCCAGAGCCCCTGAGGAGCAGTAAATGTTTAGGCTATCAGTGCCAAAAAATAGAGAGCAATTTGGCATGTGCAGAACATGGCAAGACAGTGTATTACTGGGTTTTAAACAGTAAAGACTTTCATTTTTAATGGTTTTACATAACTATACCTGCAAAAAGAGCCAGGATCCAGTGATCTATCAGGACTTAATTTTCTGACTAAAGTTCCACTTTAACTGTGCTCCTTTAAGTCATGCTTAACATTAAGCATAATTTATCCACACCAAAATTTGTCGCAGTGCGCTACATATCTTCCCTATCCCAGGGTGTCCCTCATTCTTAAGTTACAAAGTTGTGAGGTGTAAGATAGGACCTTCAGCTCTCCTTGATTAATTTTTTTATTTAAACTATATTATGCAGAATGCTACAGAAGCAGTGGGAACTGCTGGGGAAAAAAACAAGAGCTATTTCAGGAAAATCTCTCCACTGGACTCCCAAGTGTGTGACTTAAAGCAGAGCTCCACCCAAAAATAGAAATTCCACTTTAAGGACTCATCCCCTACTTCCCATTAAGGACTGGCACCTTTGGGGAGTAGGTACCCGATTTTGACAGGTACTCACTCCTACTTCTGCTGCGATCGCCTAGTCAATCGAAAGTGGAAGTTCTTCTCCCCCCCATTCACAATGCACAGCGCTGCTCGCACATGCGCAGTGGGCACCTGGCTGTGAAGCTGCAAGCTGTCCCAGCCAGGAGCCCACACTTAAGATGTTGGGGACACAGGACAGCCAGTGAACCTGGCTGCAGTGGGGACACTATTAAATCAAGGGACAGGTGAGTGTCTGTTTTTTAAAAGTCAGCAGCTACTGTATGCTATTGTATTCTGACTGCAGCCATTGGTTGCAGTGGCTGATCGAATGTTGATTTTCCAGTAGGACCGTTTGACAAAAGCAGGTCTAATGACCGACTTCTACTGAACAGCGAGGGCTAGAAAAACATAGAAATTCAGCTGGTTCCTGCTGAATGGGACACATTTCAATACCTGTGTACCCAGCTTATTCTGCCACATTCTAAGTCAAAGTGACATAAGCAAATTACCCATGCAGAGAATGCAATAAATATTTGGAGATAGAGGATTCTTTCATAGAACTTGGAATATTACGGTCATTACATGGGGCCTTATCAGTGTTATGCCAAAACTATTTGCACTGTTGGTGGTCTGGTTAGTCAGGGCAACAATCTAACCCCAGGTTCTTCTAAGATTTGAAGAGTGACCCTTTATGAAGGTAGGAACATACAGTGTCAAGCATATGACATAAGCAAGCAGACAAGCTAGGACCTTCTCAGAATTGTTTGCTGGATTTCAGATGCACAGCCATGCCTCTACAATCTAGCTGCTGATTGGTCATTGCCACTAGAGATAATTTTACAAGTACATTCTCATTGCCAAACATTTATTATGTGTTTTTTGTTCCAATGATGGAGGAAAAGATGTCTTCTGTAGAACTCCCTTCACCAACTTATGTTGGAGAAACAATATCAGGCAACTACTGTATGACAATCCCTCCTGACCAACTGGCTCTAAGCCAGGGAATGTCTGCCACCTATCCCACTGAGTTGGTGTATGTTACCTCATGTCTGTAGGCATTTCTACGGTGGTCATACACCATATCATTTGATAGTACAATCTCCATTAGATTTACCAAAAGGAGCGTTCAAGTCAAACCAGTACTTTTAGTTATACAGGTACAAAAAGGGATGCTAGTGTGGCAGTACTACACGCAGTAGTATGTGGCAAGTGTGTCCTATTACAGATGTCATGAGCCCGTCCAGAGAACGTTAATCAAGATGGCAGACAACAATGTTAGTGCATGCATGGAAAACCTGCAGATATCTACAGAAGACTTCAAACACAGTACGGTGTTGAGATGCTTAGCCACAGTAAGATATTTGAATGGTGTAAATATTTCAAAGATGGCCATCCATCCGTCCGTGGTGGTTCCCAGCCCACAGCAGTCATTCCTGTGAACATTAAGCGTTGCCAGATCTTGGATAATCAACGCATAACCTGTCCTGAAATTGCACAAGAGACAAATCTTTCTGTGGACAGTGAACACAATGATGACAAAGTAAAGAAGCTGTCCCAGGATGGTTCAGGTGTACTGACAAATCTTTCTATGCTGAAGCTTTCTAGGCTTAGTTAAATGCTGGGATAAGTGCATAAATGTAGCAGTATGTCAAAAAATAGATGCAGTTTTCACTCGACAATTGATCTTTTATTACAGAAACTAGGACATACCTAATCTGTCCAATCAACCTGTATTCAAAGACAGGCCCTTGTACTACATTGTTGATGGAGGCAGAACTAAAGGAGATTGTACAATTGGATTGTATATTGTATGGTGAGCATTAGTTTGCAATAATGTTACTCTTTGATGCACATCAATTACATAGATTGTGAACAACACTTGACAGCTGCAGACTGGAGTGCAGCCCCAGCTATGTAGGGGCTTTCTCAATCTTTCAAAAAAGTTGAGTGCTTAGCAATGGCTGCCTCATATACTTTATTTAAGCAGCAACTGTAAATGTCTACACTCTTGCTGTTTCTGCAGCTCTTTAAGTCCTTGTGCATGCCGTCTCCTCCAGAGCTTCACAAAACACACACTAAAAAGTTGCTGGACAAGAACGGGACACGATTCTGCCTCTGTTTACTCCCACACCATCACCTCCCACTTTAAACATTTTTACACACTCATGACACAGACTGAAATGCAAAGGATATTTTCTATGTAGTATTTCTGCCTTGCAGCCTTTAGTTGTGCACATTTACTTTCTCTGGATGCTATAGGATCAGAAAGAAGATTTAATTTATCAGAGATTTTCATTGTAAAGCTAAGAAAATAAGTGTAGGATTTATTAATGTGCACTCACTCTCACTCACTTCCACTGATAGTTTGATACCTGGGAAGTATACTTACTGTTGCTGGATCCCTCAGAAACAGCTCTGGTCGTTCCTTCCTCGTTTGCTGTGAGCTCAGTGAACTGTCAGGGGACTGTTCAAGGAAGATCAGCCAGCCATCTAGCAGAACCAGTTTTTCTTGTGACAGGAGAAAAGGTGAATGATTTGGCACTCTTCTGATATGTGACTATTTAAAGTAAAACTCCAGCCAAAATGTTTTTGGCTCATTTTGGATATTGCAGAGAAGGATTAGGAGCTGCTATATCCCAGAAACAGAAGAAGTGAGAAAAAAATGTCAGCACAGTGAGTGGAAATCTCATCTTTGACAGCTGTCACCAAAACAGGTGTCCCCACTAAGAGATTTTTGGTCTACTCTTGTTCCAGTGACAACTGAAACACTAGAGATTTCCTTTCAAGTTCTGTTCCAGTGACAGCAGTCTTTGACAGGTTGTGAGAGGGAATTGTCCCAATGGGAACACAGCAATAAAAACTTTAAAGATATCAATACATTCCTACTCAACTTAACCATGCTTAAAGTCAGAGGCGAAGCTAGACATCCTTTCACCTGGGGCAAAGACTTAGATTGGTGCAGTGGACGATGTCAGTAGTTTTTTATTTTTTTACTTATTTTTTTAATTATTTTTTACAATTTTTTTAGAAGCCCTGTTGGGGGGGCTTTGTTGAAATATCAGGGGTCTAAATAAACCCCTGATGTCACACTTTTGAGACAAAGCAGGGAACTGAGTACAGATTCCCCAATTCCTTTCTCTGCAGCCTCAGCTTCACTGGACAGTGAATGGATGGGAAGTGCTCTGTGCTGAGCAGCTTTCTCTTCATTCATAAACTGGAGCATAGTAAACACAGTTTACTATGCATCAGTTGTGAATGCACACAGTGACTGATCAGTACCGAGGGAGACACTGGTGCTCAGTGGGGAAGATGGGAAGCAGTGGTGCTCAGTGGGGGGGAAAGAGGGCAGTGATGCTCAGGGGCGGGGACAGGGGGGGCAGTGATGCTCAGTGGGGAGACAGGGGGGTCAGTGGTGCTCAGTTGGGGGAGATGGGGGGCAGTGGTGATCAGTGGGGGGACAAAAAATGGAAATTGTGCTCTTCTGGGGAAGATTGGGGGTCCTGGTGCTCAGTGGGGGGACAAGGGGGCACTGCTGCTCAGTCGGAACAGATGGGTGGGGTTTTGGTGCTTAGCGGGAGGAGATGGGGTCCTGGTGCTTAGTGGGGAGAGATGGAGGGCCCTGGTATTTAGTGGGGTAGATGGGGGGTTCTGGTGCTTAGTGGGGGGAGATGGGGGCCTAGTACTCTGTGGGGGCAAATTGGGGGCACTCTTAGTTGGGGAAGGGAGCATTGCTGCTCAATGGGGGGATGTAGGTACTAGTGCTAGGTGCTTAGTGGGGTTGGATTGGGGGCCCTGCCAGTCAGTGAGGGAAGGGGCCACTGGTGCTCAATACCTGGCTGCTTGATCCATCTGCAATCCTGTAGAAACAGTAGTCACAGGCTCGTCTAGAAGAATGGCGGGGATGCCAGTGCAGCGATAGCTCAGACAATCACTGCCGGCACTATTTTTCACACAGTTTTCTTTTGATGGTATTAGATCACCACTGGGTTTGTTACTTTTGCTATGTAAATAAAAAAATACCAAACATTTTAGAAAAAAACAAGTTTTCTTAGTTTCTGTTATATCTTTTTGCAAATAAATAGCTTTCCTCATAAATTTAGGCCAAAACGTATTACAGTATTCTGCATTTCTTTGGTAAAAATAACCCTGTCTATAATATTTAGTCTTGTGAAAAATTATAAAGTATAGAAACTAGGGTATACTGTACATATATTTGAAAATTGATTGTTCTGATGCATTGACAGCCTGTCTCATTTCTTGAGGCCCTAAAATGCCAGAATCCCCCCAAAAGACACCTTTTTGTAAAGTAGACAGTCCAAGTTATTTAGTAAGAGGCAGTGCAAGTTTCTTAAAGTTGCAATTTTGTTGTCAAATTTTTTTTGGAAAATGTGAAAAAAAAAAATACAATTTTAATTTCTTCATTTCTTTCTTTTGCATATGGTCACCAGTTCAGTACAGTGTCATCATATGACTGGTGTGGTAGTAATCAGGGATATTAACTGATGACAGTATGTTAATAAATAAATACATACCATAAATAATTTGTAAATTCAATTTTAAATTTTTTTTTAACATTTTCTTTTACAATTTCGTTTTACAAACTTTTATCAGAGTAGTTCAGTGATATGGGAGCGGAATCAGGGATTTTTTTTTCACAATGTTATTGCATATAACAGTGAAGGTCACGATTATGAGCAATGGCTTTAGCTGTAATTAATGGGTTTCTATTATGACAGTTTATCTACTGTTGAAATGCTGTGATTGGCTACAGCTAATCACATGGTACAGGTAGCCAGTTACCATGTGATAGCTGTGGGCCAATTACAGCATCACAACAGTAATCAAGCTGTCATGAATGGAAACCCATTCATGACAGTTTGCTTACATAAAAATCATGTGATTGCTATGATTGGTCTTAGTGATCACGTTACCCCAGCCGCCTATTGTGGTCAGGTACTGAGTGCCATGGTATGCTATGTGTGCCATAAATGTAAAGATTTGAGTAGCTGAGATGTGATCTGTAGAAAATATGACAATGTAGATTTAGCATTCCATGTTATAATAATATAAGATGTGTTCAGAATTAAGTCAGAGACATATGGTCACCAATTAGCATCTGAAAGGGACAGAGCATCCTCTGGACTGGAGGTTTGTCACCTTCTGGGAAATCTGGAAGGAAAAGGCTCAGACAGTTCGGCTTCATGACACAGCGGGAGACCAGAGGTGGTTTCGATGTGTCTGAGGAGCTTTGATGTATATCCACAGATCAAAGGAATATATTTAATCTCTCAAAAAAGCTAAAATATTAGTTGCAGAGAGATGAAAATACTTCCTTCTGATTGGACACACAGGCTACACCTGCATGTAAAACTGTATTTGTAGCCTATGTAGAATGCCAGAGAAATGCAGAAAATGGTTATATGGCGCCTGGTTGCGACAGATGAACAGAGATTGGTACTGTCACGATCGGACTGATGCGCTGGTGTCGGAAATTCAATCCCTGACTTGGTGATTCAAACCGTTCCTGGTCCATTCGACTTTGGGCATTTCAGCACCCAGAACGTCCTGTGGAGTGGTACAGGAACACCCCCCAGAGTCAATTGGCCAAGGGCTAATGTCCAGCCTATGTCCATATTCCCATAAATTGAGGACCCTGAGATATGGACGTGGTGATTTGTATGGAGCCAGTTCTATTGACTGATGGATTGCAGACTTTCTCTGACTTGCTCCAGTCGCAGGATAACTCTTGGTTTTATTTCTCTTTTTATTTCCCTTTTATTTTATAGTCAATAGCCAATTGTGTGTCTTCTTGTATTTCTTGTATTTTCTGTAACTTTTTATACTTTGTACATATTTTATGCACTGTCCACTTTCGGGATAATAAATCATAAAATTAATAAGTGATTTCTGGGTACTTAAACTCGGGCTCATATCTCCAGAGAGATTAGATTGTATTGCAGTGTCTTTATATGCTTGGTCAAGTTCATTGCCAATCTGTATGCAATTGCACTGCATGTTGGCAGATTGCATGCAGATTGTAAAGGTAACAGGTCTGCCAGACGGAGATCTGTGTGTGTGTGGTGGCCCAGCAGGCCAGTAAAACTGTTGGGTGGTGGCAAGCTACCGTTTGTGGTGTGTGTTTGTGGTGTGTCTGGTGTGTGGACAGTGAAAGAGTGATTAACATCGAGGTTCTAGCTTGGTAGGATAGCTGGAGAAATCCTAGAAGGGTGTGCGATTGCTAGGCTGCTCCTCAACCCTTAGTGTGCACCAAATTGTATATAATATTCGCGTCTGCCTGTGTGTGTGTGTGTGTGTGGTCGGCCAGCTGGATTGGAGTCCCCCTCTAGTGGTGGCCAGAGATAGTGCGGGCTGTGAAAGTATATCACGGCCAGTCTTATATACGTATATATATATATATATTCAGAATAGATTAAGTTCCCTTATTCCCTCTTTACCCCAAGTCACGGCCGCACGTGCGCGCCTCGGTTAGCTAGCCGCTGTGGGCGTGTGGGTTGGATCCATGACACTATGTCCACAGAACACAGCAGTCAAGAGGTTGTGCTGCTGCACGCCCCAGGGGGAGCGATCGTGCACATATGCCAAGCATCCTACAGTAAATTTATTGTGAGTTGGCAGCAAGTGGTTAAAAGTAGGAGAAACAGAGTGGAGAGCAATGATTGACAGTCATTACTCTTCACTCTGCTCAACCAGCATTCACTAGACGACAAGGCAGGAAAGGGAGCAGGCACAACTGGTTCAGCTCTCAGCAGCACAGAAAGCCAGACCCAGCTGTCAATTAGGCAGCTGGGTGGATTTTGACAATATATTTGTGATTCTTCCAAAGCCTTGAGGCATCATTTACACCCGTGTGAAGAGATGTCAGTTTTTCTGCACGCGTTCTGCAAGGGCACAACAAAATAAATTGTTCTCTATGTGCTCTGTTCACACCACAACACTGGTATCACATGCAGATTTTTTCTGCACAGGAATCTGCAACGTGTAAAAAACCCATTGAAACACACATGAAAACTGATGTAAGATGATGTCTCTGCAAGTGAAATCTGCACATCAGTTTGAATACATGTATGGTGTGAATGAGCTCTGAGTGGCTCCGTGATGTCAGCTGATAAGGGGCATTAGCCCACTATCAGCTGACTCTGGGTCACAGGAAAGAAAGAGTAAGTGCACTCCTATGATCCACAAGAAAGCTATGGCCAAACGTCTTCTTTAAAGTGATTGTAAAGTAAAAAATATTTTTTTTTCTTTTTAATACCATGATATACTCATCTGCTCTGTGCAATGGAATTGCACAGAGTGGCCCTGAAACCCCTCTTCTCGGGTCCCCCCGCCGGTGCTCCTGGCTCCTCCTCTTCTGAGTGTGCCCTCATGGAAAGCAGCTTGATGGATTAGATGCTGAGCTGATATCATGGCTCAGCCGCACCCCCGGGCGCCCTTGTCACATGATTTGACTGACAATAGCGGCGGCCAATGGCTCCCACTGCCTCAGCAAAGCCTGTAAGATCAGGTAGTAAGAGGAGAGAGCTGCTACATACTGGCACAGCGCTGGATCGAATGAGGACTCAGGCAAGTATAAGGGGGGTTGAGTGGGCAATACTGGTATCTAAACATTTTTTACCTTAATGCAGGGAATGCATTACTCACTTCCATACCGGACACTTTTACCCCCTTCCTGCCCAGGCCATTTTTCAAGTTTCAGCACTCTCACACTTTGAATGACAATTGCTTGGTCATACAACATTGTATCCAAACTAAAATTTTATCATTTTCTTTACACAACTAGAGCTTTCTTTTGATGGTATTTAATTACCACCGGGTTTTTGTTTTTTGCTAAATTAACAAAAAAAGACCGAAAATTTTGAAAAAAAACCCATGTTTTTCTTTGTTTCCGTTATAAAAGTTTGCAAATAAATAATTGTTCTTCATAAATTTAGGCCAAGATGTATTCTGCTACATGTCTTTGGTGAAAATAACCCAAATTAGGATGTATTTTTTAGTTTGTAGGAAAGTTATAGAGTTCACAAACTATGGGATATATCTGAATATTGATCAATCCTAAAGTACTGACAGCCAATCTAATTTCTTGAGGTCCAAGAATGTAAGAACAGTACAGATATCCTCCAAATGACCCCTTTTTGAAAAGTAGACAGTCCGACGTACTTCATAAGAGGCATGGCGAGTTTTTTGAAGTTGTATTTTTTTTGTCATAATTTTTCGGAAAATGAAAAAATGAAAAAATTAACATTGTACTACTTTGGGGAAGTGATCAGTATTTTTTTTTACACAATTTGCTTATAGCAAAGAATTACTTTGCTATAAGCAAGCATTTACCTGAATGACATTGATTCATTCAGGGTTTTTTTTTTTTTTTTTTGTGCTTAGCTGTGATTTGGCCACGGCTAATCACATGACACAGCTGGGCTGTGATTGGCCCAGCTTGTGCATGTGATCGCTGTGACCATTCACAGCTAGACACACTAGTATACAATGGATGGCATGAATGAAGCCATCCATTGTATACAACTGTCATGTGACCTGCTGTGATTGGTCACAGCAGGTCACATGGTACCAGCAACGGGGCTGGTATTCAGATCTGTCATCGGCCATGTCAAAGGTACATGGCCGGTGACAGATCACGCCGCTGCGCTGCTCTGCAGGCACGCAAACTGCGCATGCCCAAAAGGACGCCATATGGCGTCCACCCGGAAAGGTGAGGGTTTTTGCCGGCCGCCATTCAGCCATAGGCTGGGTGGCAAGTGGTTAAGGTACAAATTGTTTAGGCTATAGAACCATTTTAAGTCTTTGCTGAGTAGACTGTGAGGTACCAGCAGCCTGCTTCAATGCAGGGCAGAATGTTTGGGCGGGGATGTCTGCAAGTAATGAGATAGACTCTCCCACCCCTTCCTGCATCCTGCACATTCTAATTGCTTAGTGGGCAGCCCATAATAGTGATAGGCCAGTAGAAATGTGTGGAGGGGCAGGAATTAGTGGTAAGCTTCAACACTACCTAGAAGTCTGAAGAGGCCATAACTAATAGGAGGCAGGGCTGGCAAGGAATAACGTATCCAAGGTTCCCAAACCTTAAGGAATCTCGGATGAGAATCATGAAGAATGCTAGACATCTGTTCATTGATCAACATAGCATTCATCCGGGTCTTCACCCCCTGGAAGACAATCGAAGGGGTTCTCCAAGCTTGAGCTATAGCACGTTTGGCCGAAATAAATAGGTAGGATGCCAATTTCTGCTGAGACCTTAACAGTCCCAAAATTGGGCAATGCAGGAGGGCCACCCTTGCATCCCTACGGACCATAACATGAAATAGCGTTAGTAGCAAACCAAAAACCCTAGACCAGAAGCCTATCAATCGCGGGCACGACCACCAGATGTGCAAGACGTCCCCATGTAGACCACAGTTCTGGAAACACCTATCTCCGCCAGTCGTATTAAAGTGAGCAGTCCGAGCCGGGACCCAGTACCACCGCAGGAGAACTTTGTAGGCTGCCTCAAGAGTGACTGTATTGAATGAACATTTCGCCACCATCCCCCAGGCCCTACGCCAATCCTCCGCCGCAATCGAGACACCCAGATCTCGCTCCCATTGAGAGACATAAGACAGGGGTGTTGAGGAGGACCTACTGTTAAGGGAGGCATAAATTACAGAAATGAGACCTGGGGACCCTGGGGAATGCTGACAAACGTGCTCAAAGGGCGTTTTGCAGTAAGGGTATGTAGAGGTATGATGGAGGGATAGGACCCAGTGGCGCAATTGCAAATACCGATAATATTCCCTTGATTCTCTAAGAGACTCCCATGATGGAAACGTACGAGTGCTCAGAAAATCATGTACAATAACAAAGCCATGGAAGGTCCACCAAGAGAAAGAAGGGGAATGTTCTAGGCCTGGCGGAAATAAATGATTATGCGTAATCAGCAAAAGAGGTAGAAATTATGAAATCAAATTACCTGAATATTTTACAGAATCCCAGGTTCGTAAACTGTAAAGCATGATAGGGCTCAATCCGGAAGGCACAACTTAGGCGGAAGCCAAAGCAATGTAGTTGAGAAAAGTGGAGCACAATTGGGTAATTCCAAGAGTACCCATAACGGGATATCTGTTGTGGCATGAAGCATAGACAACTGGGAAATCTGAGCCGCCAAGTAGTATCTAGAAACACGTGGAACTCCAAAATCTCCCTGTAATCTATGAGTATACAGAGTGGCTCTAGGCACTCTGGGACGTTTATTAGACCAAATGAAACGGAGAATCCGGATTTGCAGTACACAAAGAAAAGACGCAGGAACCTGAATAGGAAGTACAGGATCTTCGGCAAGATAGTCATCTTGACAGCATGTATCTGGCCAATCCATGATAAAGAAGAAAACTTCCAAGAATGAAGCAGAGAAGTAACAGAGCACAGTAGGGGGTAATAATTAGCCGAAAATAAGGCAGAGTAGGAGGAGGTAAGTGTAGGAGGAGGTAATCTTGATAAGCCAGAGAATGGGATGCCCAATGGTAGGGAAATTGTGTCTGCAACCGTTCAACCAGGTCGGCAGGGAGCGTAATATTCAATGCCATGGTTTTAGACAAATTGATACGAAGGCCAGATATAGTCGAAAATCGGTCCAATATGATCTGGAGATTGGGGAGAGTGATGAGAGGATTGGTTAAAACCAAAAGGGCATCATCCGCATAAAAGTTGGCCTTATACCGAGTGCTCGCATAGGGGACACCAGAAATATCCAGGCGATTTTGAAAGGCTGCAGCTAAAGGTTCAAGAGCGAGAACAAAAAGAGCAAGTGATAATGGGCATCCCTGTCTCGTGCCTCTAAAATTAGGGAACAATGAGAAAAAAAAACCTGCATAAATAACAGAGGCCAAGGGAGATGAATATAAAGCTGAGATCCAAGTCAGAAATGCATCACCAAATCCCCATCTAGACAGCGTATATGTCAAATATTCCCAAGAAAGTGATTCAAACGCTTTATAAATGTCCAGGGATAAAAGGAACCCTGGTATCCTGCCGCGATGTAAAATATGAATGAGATGAATGACTTTATGGATGTTATCAGCAGCTTGTCGCCCCAGAACGAAGCTAACCTGAACATGATGAATAAGTGAGAGTAGATACTTATTATTCGGGTGCTCAGAACCTTTCCCAAAATCTTCAAGTCCACATTTAGCAGCGAGATTTGTCTGAAAGCTTGCGGTTCAAAAGCATCTTCAGTTTTCTTAGGGATCATAGTAATATGCGCCTGAAGAGACTCCAATGAAAGCCGGGAACCATGCTTCAAAGAATTGAAAAAGGCCGTCAAATGAGGAACCAGAACGGTGGCAAATTTTTTATAGTAGAGCCCAGAAAACCCATCTGGGCCTGGAGCCTTGGAGGCTTTCAAAGATTTGATGGCTTGGTAGCGTTCAGATTCAGAAATATCCACATTCAGGGCATCTCGGGCTGCGGCGGATAAAGAGGGCAGATGCAGCTCAGCGAAAAAACTATCAGCATGTTCAGCGACAAAGGTGTTCGGTTTTTGGTAAAGAGAGGACAAAAAAATCCGCAAATCTATTAGTAATCTTCACAGGGTCCAAGGTAAGGCCACCGACCCTCATTCGGAGTTGAACAGGTTTATGCGTGCGACCAAGTGAATTAAGTTTCTTGGCCAACATGGGCCCCGGTTTATTGGCGCATGTATAAAACCTATGTCCGGCCCAACGTAAGGCCTTCTCAGCTCGTGTAGTAGAGAGAAGAGCAAGTTCAGCAGCCACCACATCTCGAGCTTTCCTATTGGCCGTAGTCGGGCAGGCTTTCCAAGTAGCGTCTACCACGGCCAATCTCGAGGTCAATTCCAACATCCTCTTCTTTCTGGCCCGTTTCCTGGACGAGGCAATCTGAATCAAATGACCCCTAATGGTAGCTTTGTGAGCCTCCCACGGAGAGACGGCCGAGAATACAGAACCCACATTGTCCGTAAAATAGGATTGAATGTGTGAAAGAACATGGGAGCAAGAAGCCTGAGTGGTGAGCAGGGATTCATTGAGTCTCCACAGAAAAGAGGGCCGAGCCATACCAGAAAGACACAGTGAAAAGACCAATGGGTCATGATCAGATCAGGGTGAGGTCGAGATGACAATCTTTTGAATTAAAGATAAATGCTGGAAGGAAATGAAAACGTGATCTATTTTACAAAAGCTCAAGTGGGGGCCGAATAAAAAGTGTATTCCCGCAACGTAGGTTGCATTTCCCGCCAGACATCAACCAAACCATAAGCTTGCAGTGTATCACACAATCTAGATTCCTGAGAAAGGTCGTGGCTAGGGGTCCCTCCTGTCGGGTAATGGCGATCGATAGAGAAATTAAGAGCAACATTCGAATCGCCCAGCAATAAAAGAACACCACGTTGGTGGTGCAAAAACACCTTCAACAAGTGAGAAAAAAATTTGTGTTGAAATCTATTTGGCACATAATAATCCACCAGGGTCACCTCCTGGTCCCAAAGGGTGCCCCGGAGGAGCGAATACCTACCGGTGGGATCAGCTATTTCCAGGTTGCAAGTAAACAGCAGATTGAGTCTAAAAGCAATCACCACGCCCCTATGCTTTTCAAGGGCCGAAGCAGAGAAAAAGGTCGGATAATGGTGAGAGAGGTAGCGCGGCGTGGAGGATTGAGAAAACCTTGTCTGATGCAGACAGACTACGTCCACGTCCTGGGACTTAAGATGATGGAACACTTTAGAACACTTGGTCGGAGAATAAAACCCATTGATATTTTGAGCCAAAGTACGCCAAAGTGCGCTAGGAATAACGGTCCAATCCTCAAATGCAACCTTACCCTGGGCTTCCCCCGGATCCGTGAGAAAAGAGAAAAAAAAACAGACAATAAACAAGAGACAAAAGAAGAAAATGTACACTCTAAGGTAGTGTAACGAAACCACAATCAGTGGAAACTGCATCCCAACCGCAAGGACACACATTGGGGGTGGCTCCACCCCCAGGCACATAGGTGCGTCATAAACAGCATAATACAAAAAGAACCTTCATTGCGAGGGGAAGAAAGGGGGAAGGGGAAGGAAAAGGAGGGAAAAAAAGGGGAAGGAAAGGGAGGAGGAAAAAAAAAAAGGGGGGGGGAACATAACAGGCAAAAAGACAACGTCAAGTATGTTACCTTAAGAAATGCATAATATGACACCATAATATATAGAAAAAATGTAAACAGGTACACAGACAGATCAGCATAATAGAAACGAGGCATTCCAGGGTCATGGCCCCAGTAGATCGGAAGCCGGCGCCAATCATATAAGGCATAGGGCCATGAGCCAGGACGGCCCCCGGTATATATAAAGAGGTACAATGACACCCCCCCCCACCCCCCCAAAAAAACAAAAAAAACAGGGAGCCAGAGGGAGCCGGGGATCCACATAACCAAAAAAAAAAAGAAACACAAGGGGATAGAACACAAAGCTTACAAACATATTGCCTACCCAAAAATCACCACCAGTACTGACCAGTATTTCATAGAAGAATATTTTAAAACTAAAAACAAGCAACATACAAAAACATACAAAAAGTTCACCCAACAAGGGCCAGTCAAGGTCTCCGCCCCATCAGAAACGTGGAGAGTCACGGCAGTGGATCAAGCCATCTGAAAAGTGAAAAATCTTACCCATCCAAACTTACTCAACCTGGATCGGAACAGGAGGATCCGGACAACGGAGGTGTACTAGGGAGGGAGCGTTTACAGCTGCCAACTTTCTCCCATATACGCCCCAGCTGAGATGAAGGATGTGAACCGGAGGGCCACACCGGGCTGTCGGAGGGCAGAAGGTGGAGCGCCTCCAGGGTCTTCTGGATTGTGGTCAACATGGCTCCGGCCTTGGTACGCGAACGTAAGCTTAAATGGAAAGCTTCATTGGTACTTGATGTGACGGTTGAAGAGGACTGACATGAAGGGTTTCATCTGTCGACGTTTCTGTATGGCGGATGGTGCCAGATCCGCGAACAGCTGGTACGGATGACCTTGAAAGCGAAGATCCTGCTTGTCTCACGCAAAGCGAAGGAGCAATTCTTTTGTCCGGTAATAGGTGAATTTAATTATGATGTCCCTGGGAGGACCCTCAGACCTCCTCGGACCCAGGGCCCGATGAATGCGATCGAACTCCAGACGGTCTATCGGTATCACCGGATCCAACTCTTGAAAAAGCGCGGTAACGGAGGACGTGAGGTCAACGATGGCTTCGGGAAGGCCGCGCAGGCAAAGATTACCCCTACGGGACCTATTCTCAAAATCTTCCAGACGTAAGAGAGCCACATCAAGCTGAAAGGTCCTGTTCATGATTTTTGATCACCGTAGCTGCGGCGTCCATCTTATCTTCAAGAACATCAGTGCGGCTGCCCAATTGGCAAATTTCCTTGGTGATATGAGTCGCTAGTCTGGAGGTGGCGATGTGAAGCTCCTGCTGCAGCATGGTCTTGAATCTGGCCAGGAGGTCTGCATCCTGCAAGGGGGGCTGTGGGTGGTCCGCGGCCTGCAAGGAGGACTGTGGGAGGTATGCGGCCCACAAGGCATGCTGCGGGTGGTCTGCGGCCCGCAAGGGGGGCTGTGGGTGGTCTGTGGCCCGCAAGGGGGGCTGTAGGAGGTCGGCATCCTGCAAAGGGGGCTGTGGGAGGTCTGCAGAGATGTCAGGCAGGCTCTCCATGTCTGAGATGGTATTCGGGCCACCTGAGGGTAGCGGTGGGGATGCGGCCAAAATCGAGGCTGGGGCTTCTGCTCGTGAGTAGACCGCATTGGCGGACCGGCTTGGCAAGCGAGCGCTGGAGGCGTGGGAGGCCGCTGTTTTTTTCCCCATAGGTGGCGGGGGGATCAGTGGAGGGTGAGGGCAAGGGTGGGGGACAGAACGGGCTCCCCAGGAGGCAGAGAGAAGTGCAATGTGCCCGGCGGTGGAGGAGTGCGGCTAACGAGCGGCTTTTCCCTGCGCTGCTCACAAGCGCCCGCGCTTAGGTGAGTTTACATGCCTTTAGGTGCGCTTGTAGGGTTTTTTTGCCAAAATGCTTCTCTCTTGAATGTATAAGTGATGTTTTTTCTGCATTTAAGACACCCCTGCCTCTAAATGTGTGCATTTTGCACTCAGTTGTGCATGAGGCCTTAAACTTAACCCCACTGTGTACCAGAGGAACCACTGAATTCAAAGTATACTGTGCATCTTGCAGATGCTTTGCATAACCTCAGCACGTAACCTCGTACAGCCACATTTTGTACATCATCTCAGTGTACAGCTGTACCCAGCGATAGTAGATCCCAGGAGAATGATTATGCAGGCTCTGCATGCTGTACAGCCCAATATACAACTATGTGCATGAAAAGCCTATCCCCTGTTGGCCAGGGAACCCCCCCATCATGCCTGGCCATTAGAGAGGTCTCTGTTCTACAGACCAGGATCCAGTTTACAAGCTTCTGCAAGCACACAAATTTGTTTTAAGACTTATGCTTCATGTACACGAGCCTACCCTGAACACCAGAAAACGCAAATCGCTGCAAAAATGCGGTACCGTGCTTGCCGTGTTTTGCGTTTTCCTGTGGTTGGCGGTCAAAACGTTCATATCCTGAACGCAATTCTTCCGCATTCAGGAGAGGGAGGTTTAACCTCACCTAAACACGGCAGCTCCTAAACTCTGCTAGAAGCCTATGTGTACATGGACACATAGGCTTTTATGGAGTTGAGTTTAGGAGCTTTGGCAAAAGCTTCTAAACTCGAGTTTAGCAGCTGCTAGTGTACATGAATCTATAGGGTTGTTAGGCATACCTACAGTATCAATGCTGTTCTAATATTTTCAGTTTAGAAATTCAATGTCATTACTTTATTTTTTTAATTCTTTATTTAGCAAAAGGCATGAATTTTACAGGCTGCTTATACAGACACCCTAACATGGATAATGCAATTCAGACGCAGCTGAGAACATTAAATAATGCAGCCAATAATAAAGCAACTTGTGTAAAGCTTAAAAGACAAAGTGCTAGAATTCTGTCAAAAGTCCATGAAAACTTCCCAAACAACATAACAGAGACTAGTTTAGCCAAGAGTGCAAGCCCTTTATAAATCATTATTATTACATTTAAAAGGGAAGCTGTTTTTATATTCTGTAAACATTTATTATGGGTGATCACTGCTCATCTGAAAATTGTTTGTTGAGATTTTAACATTTGTAATTGGTTGCTTTTTTTATAACTAATTTTTTTTCTTTTTTTTTCATATGTGGGTGGGACCACCTCACCCACGCACATGGGACCTTTACTCTCTTCTATTCTTCTCTGGTGTGTGCTGTTGCTAATGCCTGGGATCGGCTGGGGCCTCGTTCATATGAGGTTCAACCTAAGGTGGCACCCCCAATTATAAGTGAGCCGCACACCCGGTGTAACTGTAAACTGTATCACTTCCTGGTGCTCACTGCACATACCACACTGTCCCATGATACGTACACCCATATGGAATGTAACATTTTGAAGGAGAAACCATAGCAATGTCCTTTCCCTCCAATCCAGCCTTCCTATTACCTCGTGCCCAGTGTATGGTCCTGCCATGTATTTGCATGACTTATATTGACTCGATCAGTAGGGTCTCTACCACATGAATCTGGCCGTGGTTCCTGGGGCACTGACCACTCGGGGAGGAAGTTGGCAAACTGCTCCCCTTGCTATGTGTGAGACCCATCACTCTTGCCGATACCACTCACCCGCTGTCTGGCTGTCATATCATCCCTTTTTTCTTAGTTGTCCTTGGCAACCTCATTTTCTCCACCTCATCCCATGTATGTGCATAACAAGCCCAGTTCTTTAGCATGTGCCATTTACCACCATGCACCTCTTTCGAGTAACTTCAGATCAGACAATTGAATGGTTAAAGAACTTTACTTAGAAGCTCTGCAGCAACACAGCCCATGAACACTCAAGTCCCTAACTGGTTATTCCTAGGCTGCCCCGGCATACCTTTGCAGGTAGAAATTCATACATGGCAAAGTCTTCTGCAGGTGGATCCCCTATGTGGGTAATGATCGCAGGTTGCTCGTAGTTACGTCTTCTTTCTTGGACCCTTTACTCTTCTCCCATGTGGCCCCCCAGCTTCCTGTAGACTGAGCCTTTTGCTCTTTTTATAAGCGCCACAATGTGGAGGATCGAGCCCAGACAGCCTGGGAACAATGCAGACCCATTGTTAACCACAGAACTGGGACAAGGGGTGGGCAGGAGGGACAGCCGCCTAGGCTGCAAGCTCCAGATCAGTGGCTAGCAACCGGGGGGCCGTAGTTTCATGTCTGCTCTGACAGCTACTGCTTGCACAACATTCTCCAACATACCTGCTCTCCATCCTATCCGCCCACAGCTGACACAAAACATACCATGCATTTGTAACTACCTACTAGTCAAAAGAAAACAAGTGATTGGCCATGCAGGGGCAGTGCACACTCCATGCCAACCATGGGCGGTTGGAGTAAAGGAGCAAAAAATGGCATGAGGATGTACACCGATTCTATGGTATGCATCAGGATGGGGGGGCGCCCTCTGTGCCCTGGGTGCTGGAAAGAAATGTCCAGTATTGGTAAACCCTTCCGCACCTGGCCATCCCAGAATCACTATCTAGCAGCAACCTAAGTTGTAGACACCTACCTACACATATATACACTTCATATTGGCAAACGTATTGTCCTCGCCCTTCCAATCATTGGATTCAGGTGTTCCAATCCCCTCCATGGCCACAGGTGTATAAAATCAAGCACCTAGGCATGCAGACTGCATCTACAAAGATTTGTAAAAGAATGGTCGCTCTCAGGAGCTCAGTGACTCCAAGCGTGGTCCCGTGATAGGTTGTCACCTGTGCAATAAGTCCATCCGTGACATTTCCTGGCTACTAAATATTCCACGCTCAACTGTTAGTGGGATTATAACAAAGTGGAAGCAACAGGGAACAACAGCAACTCAGCCACCAAGTGGTAAGCCACGTAACATGACAGAGCGGGGTCAGCGCATGCTGAAGCGCACAGTGCACAAAAGTCACTAACTGTCTGCAGAGTCAATAGCTACAGACCTCCAAACTTGGTGTGGCCTTCAGATGAGCACAACAGCAGTGCGTAGAGAGCTTCATGGAATGGGTTTCCATAGCCGAGCAGCTGCATCCAAGCCTTACATCATCAAGTGCAATGCAAAGCGTTGGATGCCGTGGTGTAAAGCATGCTACCACTGGACTCTAGAGCAGTGGAGACGTGTTCTCTGGAGTGACCAATCACGCTTCTCTGTCTGACAATCCAATGGACGTGTCTGGGTTTGGTGGTTGCCAGGAGAACGGTACTTGCCTGACTGCTTTGTGCCAAGTGTAAAGTTTGGTGGAGGGGGAATTATACTGTGGGGTTGTTTTTCAAGGGTTGGGCTTGGCCCCCTAGTTCCAGTGATGGGAACTCTCAAGGCGACATTGTGGAGAATTTCATGCTCCCAGCTTTGTGGGAAGAGATTGGGGATGGCCCCTTCCTTTTCCAACATGACTGCGCACCAGTGCACAAAACAAGGTCCATAAGGACATGGAGGAGCCAGTTTGGGGTGGAGGAACTTGACTGGCCTGCACAGAGACCTGACCTCAACCTCATAGAACACCTTTGGGATGATTTAGAGCGGAGACTGCGAACCAGACCTCCTCCCCCGACATCAGTGCCTGACCTGACAAATGTGCTTCTGGAAGAATGGTCAAACCTTCCCATAGACACCCTCCTAAACCTTGTGGACAGCCTTCCTAGAAGAGCTGTTATAGCTGCAAAGGGTGGGCCAACTCAATATTGAACCCTTTGGACTAAGACTTGGAGGCCATCAAAGGTCATGTGCATGGAAAGGCAGACAGCCCAATACTTTTGGCTATTTACTGGATATAGACCAGGACATGGTGTGACATCTTGTCATTTAGAGGGAGGTCACATATATCTGGTCATATAGTGAACGTCTAAGGTATATCGTACCAGTAAGGACTCGTGCTGATGGACACATCAAGGTTCAGTTTAAGCAATGTGTGATCAGCCCGTCTTTCAGGTGTATTTTGTGACCGGTTTGAGTTGCTTCTTTTTTTTTTTCATTTATTATATCTTTTATTGAATTTTCTTTTAAGAAAAAAATACATTATAAAACCACCAATAATCTTGTTACATCATACAGGTATAACTTTATCCCCGTAATCACCCCAAAACACCCCTGTCTAATCTTATCCTCTCTTTATCCTCCTATTGATCTAATCATACTGTATATGTAGATCTTTTTAAGCATTTAAATTCTCTGGTACTACTATCGGGGGACCTTTAATTTTTATGTATTTTTATGATGTTTTAAACTCATACCATCTATTCCAAATCTTTCTAAACTTTTCCATTTCATCTTTCTCCATGTAACAAAGTTCCTCCATCCTGTTAACATATTCAACTCTTTCTATTCAATCCCTCATTGTTGGTGGATCCTGGGCCTTCCAAAACCTGGGGATTAAACCATTTGCCACACCAATCAGATGATATAATAAACAGTTTTTATATTGTTTTACCGACAACTCTGTTCTATAGAAAAGACACACCCATGGATCCTTCTGGATAGATGTCCCCCAAATCTCCTGTATATGACGAATTATCTCCTGCCAAAATAACTGAATTTTTGGACATTCCCATGATATATGAGCCATTGCTCCTATTGCCCCACACCCTCTCCAGCGTAAAGGTGATACTTCTTCTCGCTGTGTATGTGCCACACTCGGTGTGCAATACCATCTAGATAAACATTTATAATTCATCTCAACTATATTCGTGTTCATCACCCCGCGCATTAACTTAAACATTTTCCTCTTCTGGTGATCATTCATTTTGTACCCAGTTCTCTTTCCCAACCCTTCAAGAATGAATGGGGATCCAGCTCCCCCCAATTCAACCAGGATCTTGTAAATCCTAGATATTATATGTCCATAATCTATCTTTGAACTCAGCAGTCTTTCAAATGGGAGCATGTCCCCTGCCATCCTGAGGCTGAGGAAGTGTTGAGACAAAATGTCCCAATTGGTAATATCTCAATTTATCTAAAACAGAAAACAAATTCCTTTTGTTCTTCAATTCTTGAAAAGTGCATAACTGCCCTTTATCTAATATATCTTCCAAACGTGCATTTCTACCTTTAAACCAATTTCCCGAAACGTTTCCCTTCCCCGGGTGGAAAAAATTGTGTCCACCAATGGTAACAATAATGAATTATATTTCCAACCCATAGACTTGTGTAAACCATCCCAAACTTTCAATACATCCCGTGTAAGTGTACTACTATTTTCATCCAATGCCCAAAATTCTTGTGGGATTCATATGATCCTCTACAACTGTGTTTTACTTAGTATGACTTCAATTTTAACCCAACTTTTTTCTTGTGCTTTATGTGCCCAATCCACCACCCGTGATAATGACACCGACAAATAATATTTCCGCATATTTCGTAAGTTTAGCCCTCCATTCTCTTTTTGATAATATAAGGTTTCATACTTAATTCTTGGTTTCTTATTAGCCCAAATAAACCTTGATATCAACTTTTTTTATTATCCAAAAATAGATCTGGGTAGTTTTATAGGGAGCATCTGAAATTTATACAGGATTTGGGACTATTACCATCTTAACCAGATTTATCCACCTAATCCATGAAACCCACCCTCCTGAGAGTCCTCTCCATTCCTCTTTAATTTAATTTATTAGTGGGATATAATTAGCCTGGTATAGGTCCTTTACTGCAGGGGATAGTTTTATTCCCAAATACTTTAAATCTCTATCCCTCCACGTAAATGGGAACTTTTCTTGTAGGTTCTTCCTTTCTACCTTCGGTACATTAATATTCAAAATCTCAGATTTTGTAGGATTTATTTTTAGATTAGATAGTTCTCTGTACTGTTTCAACAGTGTAATTAGATTAGGCAATGACACTCTAGGGTTCACTATATAAAACAGCATGTCGTCTGCATATGCAGCTACCTTATGTTCTACTTCTCCTATCTTAATTCATGTCATATCAATGTTCTTTCTTACCGCAGCCAAAAGAGGTTCCAGAGATATCACAAACAATAATGGGGATAATGGGCATCCCTGTCCAGTTCCATTATGCATTCCAAAAGTCCCAGACAAGGTCATGTCCGCGTCCTGGGCGGCCAATGACAGTGCAGGGCGCGATATTTAAAGATGCCCTGCACTGTCACAGATTGCCGCAAGGTCTATCTGTGATCCTGAGTTCCTGAACCTGTGATATTGACCCTGATTGCCCTGACTACGCTGCCTTCTCCTGTGTTTGACCCGGATTGTCCTGACTACGCTGCCTTCTCCTGTGTTTGACCCGGATTGCCCTGACTACTCTGCCTTCTCCCCTCCTGACTCCCGGCTTGTTTGACCTATGTGCGGACTGACTTATCCTGCTGACCCTGCGTGTGACCTGACTACTCTCCGCCTGCCGATGCTGTACCTCGCTTACCCCATGGGACCACTGCTCGTGATCCATCCTGCTAGCTCCTGCCGGCCTCCTCACATCAGGCTCTCCCAGTACCTATACATCCCCGGAGGTTCCCTCTGCCACTGGTGGGCCTGCTCAGAGGTCGTGACCTGGTCCTGGTCTGTTACAAGTCCATCCCCACCATCAGGGGCCCTGCTGAAAGCACAGACCGCGACTTAGACTCCACGCTTTGGGTAGGTCTGTCAAGTGGGCAGCCAGAGGCACCACCTGGCAGATCATAACAACTATCCTGCCTCTGACCAACCCATCACGGAAATTGTAATGAAGAACATGCTCTTATCTCTGAGACAAATGTTACATAATGACTTGACGGCGACACTATCCCAAATCTCCCTAACGATACAAAAACAAGAAAAACGTATCCACCATATTGAAGACAAATTAGGAGAAATGTGCACCGCGCATAACAACCTCATAGACGCACACGCAGATCATACAACAGAGATTGATCAAATAAACCTCAAATTAGCAGACTTGGAGGATCGCTCCAGGAGAAATAACATAAAATTCTGTGGTATTCCCGAGTCCATTACAGTGGACGCCATAGTCCCATTCATCCAACAACTCATGAAGCATATCATTCCTACACTCACTGATGTGGAATTAGCCATAGACCGGGCACATCGCATTCCCAAACCATCATTTCTTCCGGTCGCAATACCCAGGGATACATTGGCGCGCATACACTTCTATCATGTGAAAGAGAAGATAATGATAGCTGCCAGAAACCCCAATTCAATACCATAAACACATGCAAATATCAAATTATTTGCCGACCTATCCAAAACAACACTTCTCAACCGAAAGAAACTCATCACCATAACGAAAGCTTTATGGAACCACGGTATAGGATACCAATGGGGTTTCCCCACGAAACTAACCGTTAAACATCAAGGCAGGATCTACACGATTAAATCCTTAGAAACAGGTATAGAACTCCTGAAAACGTGGAATATCATTCCGGAGGACTCTCATCTACCCGCTTCCAACCGTCCGCAGCAAATGGACGCAGAATAGCCAAAACTCCAAACCTACCTTCACTACTCAGCACACCGCAAAACGGGCATTGCTCCATGACCAAATACAACTGGCACACGGCCCAGTATGAACTTCCTTACACTTCAAAATTCCTTCCAGCATGATTCCTATAGAGAACCATGCTTGCTCAAGCCTTCATGTTACGAAGTAGCATATATTGCTACCCATCTCACTTGTTTTTTTTACAAGTTCTTTTTATTCCTCCTCCTCACCCACGGTACCAGTCAACCCGAACAAATCTACCTTCCCCACAGTTCTCCAATACAAGATGAAAACCTTCTTCCACAGAAACGACCGACACGAGCTCGCAACAGGACCTCACTGGATGAACACCTCCAACGCCATGAAACACCTCATTTTTCTCCACTTTCTTGGAAAAAACACCAATATCTTAGACAAACCATCAACATAAGGAAAAATGATTAACATATCTTCGCTGAATGTCAGAGGCCTCAACTCGCCTTACAAGAGATCCTTACTTTCGAAAGAAGCTAGATCTTTACAAGCAGACGTATTATTTCTACAGGAGACCCACTTCGCCTCTACTAAAATCCCCAAGTTCAAGATCCACCACTACACATCAACCTACATGTCAACAAATCCCAAGAAAAAAAATGGGACTATCACGGCCATTAAGGATTCCCTCCAGTACCAATTCATCTCCAAAATAGTGGACCCACAAGGACGCTACCACATTTTGATCTGTAAAATCACAGACATTCCATATACTCTAGTCAACATCTATGGCCCAAATACTAACCATTTTCAATTTTTCAACAAACTCAACGCGATCATCTCTCAACATAGAAAAGGCAGACTAATCGTTGGCGGGGATTTCAACATCATCGGTAACCCACTTCTAGACTCCTCCTCCAATAGACGTGCCCCTAAGCAGACCTTCAACCGCTTTCTACATTCTAACGATCTATATGATGCCTGGCGATGCCAACACAGCATGGAAAGAGACTATACCTACTATTCTCCATTTCATTTATCCTACTCTCGCATAGACTTCTTCATCACAGACAAATGGACTTTGCAACATATCACTTCCTCCGAGATTGAAACCATCACATGGTCTGACCATGCCCCGATCACTATCTCTCTTGACCACAATCAATACCCACAGATCCCGCGGCTATAGCGACTGAACTCATCCCTACTGAAAAACCCTGACCTCAAGAAAAGCATATTGGAAGCGCATCGCACATTCTTTGAACTCAATGACACAGCTGATATAACTATCTCCACATTGTGGGCTACTTACAAGGCTTACATGAGAGGTATTCTTATATTCAATACTATCCAAAATCATTAAACAAAAACGACTTAAATCTAAAATTACATCAATTAAACACCCAACTACTCATACCCTATATACCAATCCGCAAGACATAGCTAACGCATTCGCAAAATACTATCAGAATCTATACAACCTTAAAAATGACCCCAACACCACACAACCTACATCCACATCCATACAAACATTCTTACATACAACAAACCTCCCCCAACTTTCACCATCACAACTTACTGACATCTCAATTCCAATTTCTTCCAAAGAAATAGAAACGACTATCAAAACACTACCATTACACAAATTTCCGGGAAATCATGGATATACAAACGAGTACTACAAACTACAGTTGCAAGAAAAAGTATGTGAACCCCTTGGGATTACGTGGAATTTTGCATGAATTGGGCATAAAATGTGCTCTGAACGTCATCTAAGTCACAACAATAGAAGAACACAGTCTGCTGAACATAATACTACACAAACATTAGATGTTGCCATGGTTTAATTGCACATAACATGTAAACATTCACAGTGCAGGGAGGAAAAAGTATGTGAACCTTTGGACTTAATAACTGGTTGACCCTCCTTTGACAGCAATAACCTCAACCAAACGTTTCCTGTAGTTGCAGATCAGACCTGCACAACGATCTGGAGTAATTTTGGACCACTCCTCTTCACAAAACTGTTTCAGTGTAGCAATATTCTTGGGTTGTCTGGTGTGAATCGCTCTCTTAAGGTCATGTCACAGCATTTCAATCAGGTTGAGGTCAGGACTCTGACTGGGCCACTCCAGAAGGCGTATTCTGTGCTGTTGTAGCCATTATGTTGTTGAATTACTTATATGCTTTGGGTCATTGTCCTATTGCATCACCCATCCTCTGCGGAGCTTCAGTTGGCGGACAGATGGTCGTACGTTTTCCTGCAAAATGTCTTGATAAACTCTGGAATTCATTTTCCCATCAATGACAACAATCCGTCCAGGCCCTGAGGCAGCGAAGCAGCCCCAAACCATGATGCTCCCTCCGCCATGTTTTACAGTGGGGATGAGGTTTTGATGTTGGTGTGCTGTGCCTTTCTTTTCTCCACACATAGTGTTGTGTGTTCTTCCCAAACAACTCAATCTTGGTTTCATCTGTCCACAGTATATTTTGCCAGTAGTGCTGTGGAACATCCAGGTGCTCTTTTGCAAACTTCAAACGTGCTGCAATATTCTTTTTGGACAGCAATGGCTTCCTCCGTGGTGTCCTCCCATGTACTCCATTCTTGTTTAATGTTTTCCTTATTGTAGATGTGTCAACAAAAATGTTAGCATGTGCCAGAGATTTCTGTAGGTCTTTAGCTGACACTCTGGGATTCTTCTTTACCTCATGCAGTATTCTGCGCTGCGCTCTTGCAGTCATTTTTACAAGATGACCACGCCTAGGGAGAGTAGCAACATTGCTAAACTTTCTCCGTTTGTAGACAGTCTGTCTTACCGTGGACACATGAACATCAAGGCTTTTGGAGATACTTTTGTAACCCTTTCCAGCTTCATGCAAGTCAACAATTCTTGATCGTAGGTCTTCTGAGAGCTCTTTTCTGTGAGGCATGGTTCACATCAGACAGTGCTTCTTGAAACCAGTAAACCCAAAACAGGTGTGTGTTTTTAAGGGCAGGACAGCTGTCAGCAACACATCCAATATCATCACACTGATTGGAGTCAAGGTTGGCTCACTCCTGGCTCCAATTAGCTCTGGGAGAAGTCATTAAGCTAGGGCCTCATATACTTTTTCCTCCCTGCACTGTGAATATTTACATGTTATGTGCAATTAAACCATGGCAACATCTAATGTGTGTGTAGTATTATGTTCAGCAGACTGTGTTCTTCTATTGTTGTGACTTAGATGACGTTCAGAGCACATTTTATGCCCAATTCATGCAAAACTCCACGTAATCCCAAGGGGTTCACATACTTTTTCTTGCAACTGTATTTCCCCAGAACTATCACCATACTTAACCAGACTTTTTAATAATGCAGCTGAAACTGGCACATTCCCTAGAGACATGCTACAATCTATTATCACAACTATACCAAAACCCGGAAAAGATTCTCAACTTGTCCAAAACTATAGGCCGATATCATTACTTAATACCGATATAAAACTCTACGCAAAAATCATTTCACATAGACTTCTTCCTTATCTCCCAACCTTAATCCATCCGGACCAAGTAGGTTTCATTCCAGGCCGCCAAGCACCAGATGCTACAAGAAGAAGAATATCACTCCTCCACAATCTACAGCGTTCCAAATACCCCTCTTTGCTTCTATCCCTAGATGCAGAAAAGGCATTTGACCGCATGCACTGGAAATTTATGCAACTCACACTCCAGAAATTTGGAATTACGGGTTGGATTTTGACAGCCATACTATCCTTGTACTCATACCCCTCGGCTAGAGTACTAACAGATGGCACACTATCTGATCCTTTTGACATCACAAACGGCACTAGACAAGGTTGCCCTCTTTCTCCGATAATATTTGCACTTCTCATCGAACCCTTAGCTGCAAAACTCAGAGATGACCCGACATTCACCGGCATCAAACAATTCAACACAGAGCATAAAATCAGTCTATTTGCAGATGACATCATTTTGATGGTGACTAATCCCAACAAATCCCTCACAACAATCCGCAATCATCTCCATACATACTCGAAAGTCTCCTACTATAAACTCAATGAACCTAAATCCTCAATACTAAATATTCATATATCACCCCAAGACCAAAAATTACTGACTACAAAATTTCCATATCTAGGAATCAAACTAACGGCAACAACAGATCAACTATACCTTGCAAATCACAAGAAATTACTTGAAACTATCCCCCATGAAATTACTACTCTCCGCACTTCAGAACTCTCCAAACTAGGCCGAGTGGCGACCCTGAAAATGTACATACTACCCAAAATACTGTACATATTCCACACGCTTCCAATACCAGTTCCTAATATGTTTTTTTCCAGACTGCAAATAATATTCACAAAATTCCTATGGAACTCCAAAAAACCCAGATGCACTACTAACCTTCTCAAACGCACCCCAACCAGAGGTGGAGCAGGCCTCCCCCATTTGAAATCCCATTACAATGCCACTCTACTTGACCAAATATACTTTTGGTGGAACCCTTTGAAAGAAAAAATATGGTCCACCATGGAAACTATCCCATTTTACCCTCTCGACCCCCAAAATCTACTTCTAACACCACTTACAGCCCAATTCGAAAATCAATGGAAACATTCATGCATCAAAGCCACACTACAAGCTTGGCAAGATCTTCTTACCACCAAATTTACCGACATCAAATACCTTCCTACTCCACTCAATTTACTACATGCCCTTACACCTTCCTTAAATTTAATCCAATGGACGAAACAGGGCATACTACACATCACTGACCTCTATAACGACCAACTCCCACACTTGTTCCAGAATATCCAAATCAAATATAAGCTTCCTTCTTCCGAATACTTCACCTACTTAAGAATTATACATTGCTTACAAGCAACTAAAATACCTTACGCTACAAAAATTCCCATCATCGTATACCACTTCCTTACCAAAAAACGATATCCCGGTAGAGGCATTTCAACCTTTTATACGCTCCTCAATAATCTACAATTTGCCATGCAAACTACTTCCCTAACAAACTGGAAAAAAATACTCTCGAAACAGATTACAAATCAATCATGGGAAAAAGTGTTTACTGTTACACACAAAGCCACCCGGTGTACCTCCCACTAAGAGTCGTACTTAAAAACACTCCACCAATGGTACCAAACGCCCGTTAAACTCTCCACCTACTATCCGTCCTACCCCTTGTTCTGCTGGAGACAGTGTGGTGACATCGGTTCGACAATGCACATCCTCTGGTCTTGCAAAAAAATTAGATCCTACTGAAACAGTGTCTTCAATCTAATCTCAGAAATATCTGGAACCTTGATCATCCCGAACCCTTCATTAGCTCTCCTACATATCGGAATTGAAAAATTTGCACCTAACTCCCACACCATCATTGTCCACACACTTTTCGCAGCTAAAATCAACATTACTAGACTATGGAACAGCACTAACGCCCCTTCTCTCACACTCTTAATCCAACATCTTAACTTCCAATGTGACATGGAAAAGAGATCGGCATCCAACAATTCCTCTCAACATAAATTCACCTTTCAATGGGCTCGATGGCTACATAACCCAAAATGCACCATACAAATTTGATTAACAAATAGCAAATAACAGCCAGACCTAGACTGGTACCCCCTCTCCCTTCCAAGTTGCATACCCTCCCCCATTCATTCCCCCCCCCCTCTCCTTTCCTGATCTATATCTCCCCCAATACCTCACACACTTCATCAAGTTCAACATAATGACTAGAATACCGCTGATGATGTTGTCTTGTAAAACCCTACCACATCCCCCAATAACTGGAGGGATGAAACTCTCTTGTCTATATTG
Source organism: Staurois parvus (assembly GCF_062004578.1). Lineage (NCBI taxonomy): Eukaryota > Metazoa > Chordata > Amphibia > Anura > Ranidae > Staurois > Staurois parvus. The sequence goes on from NW_028317828.1 coordinate 1,483,643, forward strand.
TATTACGACATTCCCTGTTGAACTGTATAACATCATTTGTTATGTTTTCAAAACTCTCAATAAAAATTTATTGAAATTAAACTCATTCAACCTGGTAGCCAATACTTTTGCAAACAATTTGGTATCCATATTTAATAATGATATGGGTCTATAGCTATTACATTGTGAGCTATCTTTCCCTTTTTTGAGAATGAGTGTTATATGTGCGTGTAGTGATTCTCCTCTCATTTCCGTTCCTTCTCCCAACGCATTCATATATCTACAAAGCTTAAGGACCAATAACTCTTTAAACTATTTATAATATCCCACTGTATAAGCATCAGGGCCCGGGCTCTTTGCCCCCACCATGTTCTTCAGAGCCGATATAATGTCATCTTTTGTAATCTTTGGCAAATCTGCTACAGTTAAAAATTATTGCTTTCTCTTCCTCATCTCTTCTTCTGTGGCTTTTAAATTTATGGGGTTCACCTCATACATCTTACTATAGAACTTTTGAAACACATCGGCTATACCAGTGGTAGTGTAGATCAGCTCCCCGTTTTCATCTTTAATTTTTTCTATATAATTTTTTTATTTATTTTCCTTCAGTCTCTTCATCATACATTTTCCAGGCATATTCTCCCACTGGTATCTTTGAGACTCTATTAAAAACTTTCCTTGTTTCCTGTTCAGTTAGATACTTCAATTCTTCTCTTTTAAGAATAATCTTCCCATATAAATCTGAATCCTACTTTAATTTATGTGCCAGTTCTAGTTTATGTAATTCTTCAATTACCCTTTTTAACTTCCTCTCTCGGTCTCTCTTTTTTTTGATCATGCGGCTATCAAAATTCCCCTTATATAAGCCTTATGAGCCTCCCATATAGTCGCCTCTGATAATTCCTTTGTTTCATTTGTAAGAAAAAATTGTTCTAAGTCTTCCCTAAGCCTCTTTTCTATCTCAGGGTCCTGCAAAAGTGCCTCATTTAATCTCCTCGTGGCCCTCTGTCATGGATCCAACCCACACGCACATGCCCACAGCGACTATCTAACCGAGGCGTGCATGTCCGGCCGTGACTTGGGGTAAGAGGGAATGAGGGGGACTTACTGTGAATATGCTGTATATATAAGACCAGCCATGATATACTTTCACAGCCCACACTACCTCTGGCCACCACTAGCGGGAGACTCCACTCCAAACCAGCTGGCTGACCACACACAGGCAGATACGAATCTTGTATACAATCTGGTGCACTATTAGGGTTGGGGAGCAGCCTAGCAATTGGCACACCCTTCTAGGATTCCTCCAGCTATCCTACAGCTGGGCCTTGTTAGGAGGAGTGGGCGTGGTTCTTGCAGACTGCTGTGTGTGTGTGTGGACTGTCCTGAGCTCCACAGGCCTCATCTCAATTTTTTAATTATAAAATAACCACCTCCAAATTAAAATAAATGCCCTATAACACCATCAACACCCTCCCCTAAAGGTGTACAAAATCATATAAAGTGACAGTGTCTTGACAAATTTATCCTAATGTACAATAACTGTGAAATATAATATCTCTATATACCTTTATCCCAAAAAATAAAAATTAAAAATTAAAATTATTTTTTATATCCAGTCCACTACAAAATAAAGTCCACTGAAATATCTTTACAATCCATCAACTAAAAGTCCAAACACTTCTTCCAACGATATCCCAAAATTTATCCACCTCAAAAAAAAGGAAATTCACATAGTGCATTACCCTTTATACATCACAAATTCCATACAATTCATATAGTGAATATCCGTGAAAAAAAAATCATCTCAATTTTGGAGCCTATCCCAAAAAGGATGGCAGAGCCTGGCCGTGACCCGGGTGGTGGTGGAAGTCATGGGATGCCGAGTACCGGTCCTGGGACATCTACAGAGGACCTGGGAAAGGGCCCCAAGCCTGGTGAGACGTATAGAGCCTATCGGGGACGTATTACTACGCATGTAAGGAAAATTGTTAAGGAGGAGGAGAAGTTGGAGCAAATGAAACTTGAGCTGAAGAGGTTTAAGGCCTCTTTTGATCGTTTTCAGAGCTCAAAGAGGAAAAGTAGGAAGCCAGAGTTGGAGAGCATGGAGCGGGCGGTCCGTGTGCAGAGTGACCTCGTCTCCACACTGAAAGCAGCGAGCGGCATACTAAGGGAGAAGTATGTTAATGAGGACCAGGTGAAGCAAGCGCGGGAGAAAGCCTTGGCGGCAGCAAGATGCCAGGCAGAGGACACTCTTTCATCTGAGGAGTCATCTGACCCTGCAACAGGAGCACCGGCTGATATGGTGCGGCAGGCAGGAGTATCTACACCCACCCAGGGATACGGTGAGCGAGGGATCGGAGTCCATCCCTCCCAAACAGCAACAGGTGGAGAAAGCAGATTGGTAGAGCAGGAAGAGGCAGGAGGAGTAATGGAGTTTGTGACTGAGATGGAGTCTCCCCTGCATGGGAGGCAGTTTGCCTTCTCATCCGAGGACACGGATGCAGAGGATGACAAGTGTCCAAGGCACCTGCAGCAAAAGAGCAAGGAGAAAGCTGTGTTTGTTGTGCTGGAGAGGCTCTCCAGTGCACAGGAAAGAGCTTCTGGGCTGGATGTGAGCAGAGTGGAGGGAGAGCCGCAGGGGGGGGATCTAATCCCAGCAGGACTGTAAGTAACACAATGGTGGACAAAAAGGGGGATGGTGTAATAAATCCTGTGTGTGCAAACACTGTCAGTGAGGCCTCCCCCTGGGCAGTACACGTGGTAACCGGAGCAGAGCAAGGGTCCGCCCACATCCCTGTCTCCGCAGTGCAGCAGAGTGTTGTAGCCCCACCCCTTTTAGTGCCTGGTACGATACAAAGGTCCGCCCACATCCCTGTCTCTGCATCACAGCAGAGTGTTGTAGCCCCGCCCCTGATAGTGCCTGGTACGGTACAAGGGTCCGCCCACATCCCTGTCTCTGCAGTGCAGCAGAGTGTTGTAGCCCCGCCCTTGATAGTGCCTGGTTCGGTACAAGGGTCCACCCACATCCCTGTCTCCGCATCACAGCCGAGTGTTGTAGCCCTGCCCTTGATAGTGTCTGGTACGGTACAAGGGTCTGCCCACATCCCTGTCTCTGCATCACAGCCGAATGTTGTAGCCCTGCCCCTGATAGTGCCAGGTACAGAGCAGGGCTCCACCCACATCCCGTTTGTAGCCCCTCCCCCGTTGGGGGCCGGTGCAGAGCTGGGATCTGTTCATGATTGGGTCCCCGTTTCCGTGACACGGCCGGGTGTTGTGGCCTCTCCGTCGGGAGTGGGCGGTACGGAGCGGGGACCTGCCTACGTCTCAGTCTCTGCCTCTCCAGCGCAGCTTGGAGTGTTAGTCCCTCCTTGGTGGGTGGCTGGTATAGAGCAAGGGCCCGCCCAGATCCCGGTCCGTGATTCTAAGGCACAGCTGGGAGTAGTGGTTCCTCCCGTTACTGCCAGGTATGGAGCAAGGGTCCACCCCCATCCATGTATCTGCTCCTGCAGTGCAGGCCTCTATGGTCCACCCCCAGACAGTGCAGGGCGGGGTTGGTAATGAACAGGTATCCTCCCCCATCTCTGCTCCTGCAGCAAGGCCTCCTATCAGTTATTCTGCCGCACTGAAGGGGGGTCAGAATGCAGTGAATGCACCTGTGGTACGGGCAGGGGGGTCAGCGCCACCTGTGAAGAGGCGCAATGTAGTCCAATTGAAATGGGAGGGAGACGGTCCTCCCCCTGGCAGGAGAGAGGTGGTGGATAGAATCCTGGAAATGGGATTCAAGGCATCAGACATATTTGCTTTCATAGCACCGCTAGGCACAAGAGAGTTTGATATATCTTTTGTTAGACCTGAGGGGTTAGAGATGTTTTGGCAAAGGTATGAGTATATATGGAAGTGTACCCCCAGATGGCAAGGGCTCCACCCCTAAAGTGGTCACCAGGCAGGGTCTGGTTAAAAATGTGACCATTTTGGTCAGAAATTAATCCATCCCTGCTGCCGACATAATTGTATGGTTAAGCCGTTTTGGGGAGGTGTTGGCCCCCCTTGGGAAACTATTGGATGACAGGGGGATATGGACAGGTGGGTGGTCAGCATTGGTTAAGCTTAAGTTGGTAGACAATCAGATAAGCCATATTCTTTCGTCAGCATTTTTGGGGAAAGATAGACTAGTGGTGTTCTATGCGGGTCAGCCAAAAGTCTGCTACAAATGTGGGTGCAAGGGGCACTTCACCTCCAGTTGCAGTATCCTGAAATGTTCCCTATGCCAAGGAATAGGGCATATTGCTAAAGATTGCAACCTGATTAGGTGCAACCTATGCCTGCAGCTAGGCCATTCCTATAATCGGTGCCCAAAGGCACTGCATAATATGCCGGTGGAGGTGGAGGAGGCTGAGAAGGCGGGGGAAGTTCAGGTCACTGGGGGTCAGGTGAGTGCAGCGGCTCCTGCGCCAGAGGTGACCAGTACGTCTCCTAGTGTTTCTGTCTCTGCCACTGTTGTGAAGTGTTCTCCTACTGTGGTGTCTTCCCAAGTGTCGTCCTACCCCTGTCATGTGTTACCCCTTTCAGCACTGTCCAAAATCAGTGAGGCAGCCAAGGGGGCAGGGGTTGCGGGGTTTCCTGTGGCCCCCCCCTCCGGTGATGCTCCCTCGTAAGCGTAGGAACCAGGCTAAGGCTGCAAAGTCCCCTGAGGGTAAGCAGGAGGTAGACCGGGTGGGTCTGGACTCTGGAGTTGTGGGGTCAGAGAGGAAGGATAAGGACAGGGGAGGGGGATGGTCTGTGGTGGGAGGGGGTGGCAAAAACAAGACAGTACCAACTTCTGCTTCTTCCTGTTCATCCTTAGATGTTGAGGAGGTACCTGTTGAAAATAGGTACAGTTTATTATTTGGGGAAGAGGGGGATATAGGTGAGAATGTATCCCCTATGGAGGATGAGGATAGAGGGGGTTCCCTTAAGAGGGATAGACCCCCGGCAAAAAGTGGGAGAACAAAGGTTAAGAAACGGCCATCTCAATTATCTTAATGGCAGTTCCGATAAAGGTGGCAACCATTAATGCTGCCAGCATTAAATCTGTAAGTGCAAGATATACAGCCTTAATTTTGCTCAGCAAGATTGGAGCTGATGTTTTATTTTTGCAAGAGACCAGGCTTCATAGCCTGGCTGATTTACACCTGGCCAAGAGGGAGTGGAGGTGTGGTCCCTCTTATTGGTCTCTTGCAGCTGAGCCTTACAGCGGAGTTGCGGTGCTTTTTTCCGGCATGGTAACGTGCCGGCGGGTCATTGAGGTGGAGATTGGAAGGTGCATGGTCCTGGACATCCTCATGAAGGGGCATGAATTGCGTTTATTTAATATATATGGTCCCCAGTCCAGGTGGGACATTAAATGCCTTTTCAAGAAGATTAAGCCTTTCCTTTTTACGTCCCGGCAGGTTGTCTTTGGAGGTGATTTTAACACTATCGCTAGGCTCAAAGACAGGAAAGGCTCCAATGACAGGCTGGGATATGACAGCGTTTTCTTAAAAGCAATAGTCAGGGAAGCAGGTCTGGAGGATGCCTTAATTAAGCACAGGCCGGACAGCACGGAGTTCACTTTTAGAAGAGGTAGAAGTAAGAGTAGGATAGATATCTTTTTTTGAAGGGGGACTCTGCTTTCTCGGCACCTGAGTGTCAGGCGGTAGAGTTCTCCGATCACCTTATGTTAACTGTGACTTTGAATGCCTCAGATACGCCGCTGAAGGGAAGGGGTGTCTGGAGAATGAATTTGGCTCTGCTGGAGGACGAAGAGGTGAGACGATCCTTTGAGGATTTTCTTCAGGCTCAGGAGACCATTCTGGATTTCTGTGGCAGTAAGTTGGAATGGTGGGAGTTTACCAAGGTGCTGATTGGCAAGTTTTTCAAGGCCCTAGGTAAGAGGAAACAACTTGAGAAATACATTGCCTATCAGCAGTTACAGAGGAAGATTGACCACCTTGTCTCAGAGGGTGGAGATTCTGGGGCAATCTCAGAGGTTAAGCTTCTCTTGAAGAAGTATCAATATGATCGGCATGCCTCTTTGGTTCTGGAAAGGGACTATGGGAAGTACCATTCGCCCGACCCTTATCAGAATTGCAAACAGAGCATAGCAATTAAGACGGTCAGTGGACTGAGGGATAGTACGGGATTCTTGATGAAATCCAGGTCAGGGATCCTGGAGGTCTCAAGGTCTATTTTTGAGGATCTTCTGAGAGAGAGGCACCTATGACCGGGCAGGGATGTTAAGCTTCCTGGACTCTACACCAGGTTTGGAGAATAACACTCCTCCCACAAGTTTGACCAGTGAGATCATAGCTGAAGAGGTTGCTAAAGCGATAGACAGTCTGGCCATTAAAAAGACACCAGGGCCAGATGGTTTGACAGCAAAGTTTTTTAAAACCTTCAAATCTAGCTTGACACCTCACCTAGCGGAGGTGTTTATTGCTGTCTAGATGAGGGTTCTCTCCCTCCCTCCATGAGGAAGTCTGCTGTGATCTTATTGTCAAAGGGTAAGGACTCTTCGATGATTGAGAATTGGCGCCCCATTAGCCTGCTCAATGTCGATAGAAAGATCCTGGCCAAGATTCTTTTCTGGCGTTTATCTTCGGTAGCAGGCGGTCTACTTTCGCAGCGGCAGCACTGCTCGGTCCAGGGCAGGAGTACCTTTTCAGCGGTGTTAGCTGTCCGGGAGGCTCTGGAGCGGTGCAGGGCTGACGGCTGTGGGAAGTACTTGCTGGAGTTGGATCAAGCTAAGGCCTTTGATCGGGTTGATCACAAGTACCTCTGGTGTCTCCTTGACAGATATGGCCTGGAGGGAAGGTTCATTGGATGGCTTCAGGCTTTGTATAAAGGGGCTGAGAGCTTCATGTTAGTCAATGGTTGGATTGGGCAGCCCTTTGGGGTCGGCTCAGGGGTGCATCAGGGGTGTCCGCTGAGTCCTCTGCTTTATGTCTTTGCCATCGACCCCTTCATTAGAAGGCTAGATGGTGGGGTGTTGGGCGGGGTGCCGGTGGGCGCTTCTGGTGAGCCGCCTTTGAGGGTCGTGGCCTATGCCGATGACGTATCTGTATTAATCTCTGGGAGTGGTGAGGCGCAGGAGGTGGTCTCAGTGATGGAGCAGTATGCGGAGGCATCAGGCTACAAAGATTAATCATGATAAGTGTGAAGTTTTCTGGATGGGCAGGGAGGGTGAGGGCTTCGAGCTTCCGGAAGCTTTCCCCGAGCCCCGACAGAAGGTAAAAGTGCTAGGCATCGAATTTGGCCCTGGTGATTATAGCAAATCAAATTGGGAGTCCAGGTCATCAGATGCCGATTTTAAAGTGAGATGCTGGAAGGGGTGGCGGCTGTTCCTAAGGGAAAGGGTTGACCTAATCAAGACTTACTTGGTCCCTGTTTTCTTGTACGTCAGTTTCGTCTGTCTCTTGCCAGAGTCTCTCTACACAAGGGTTTACAGCTGCTTCTTCCAGCTATTATGGGGGAACAGGCTGAACCTTGTGAGGCGGGATGTGACTTACCGATCCAGGTTGGAGGGTGGCCTAGGTATGGTCAACCCAGTTGTTTTTTTCTCTTTGATGTTTATTAAACACAATATTGGTAGTATGCTAAAAGAGAGACCGCCTGCATGGGTAGGCCTCTTTCAAGTCTGGTTTAGGCCTTTTCTGAACTGTTGGGAGAGAGGCAGGCCAGTGAGAAGCTTGAGAATCAAGCATGGTAAGCTCCCGGTTTATGTCACCCCGTGCTTGAAGATTCTTAGGCGGTGGTGTGTGACGGCGGAGGAGGTCAGGTCACTCCCTGGGAGACTCCCGAGGGAGAGGGTCGTGGCCTCTGCTTTTCATGCACCACTGGCCTTGAAGGATTGCCCAGGCCATATTTTGCAGGAGGGTCTACGGTTGTTAAATTTGGAGAAGATTCCCTTAAAATTTAGGGACCAGGCCTGGCTTGGGTTTCACGGCAGGCTCTACATGAGGGGAAATCTGAAGTACCGTCCTTTGGATGACCGTGGTTGACCGAGGACGGAGTGTGGGGGTGAAGTGGAGAGTATGGACCACTTCTTGCTTCAATGTCCCTTCAATGTAGAGGTGTATAAAGAGGCGGGGAGGGCTCTAGACATCCCCTTCCTGCATTGCATGTCTTATGCAGAGTGGGTGTATTAGAAAGGCATGCTGGTTTTGATTTAAACACTCTTTTCTTAGTTTGTCTAGTGGTCCGATATTACACGTGGAATGCACGGTGCCAGGTTTCCCTGCGGCAGAAGGTCCTTCCTGTTAAGGTGGTGGTGTGTGACATTCTTGGTGAGGTTGGGAAAATTCAGGGTCTGGAGAAAGACAGATTGCGGCGAAGGGCCTGGATAGAGGCGTGGAGGAATATCAGGTCTGTAGCTGCCGTCTGTTAATCTCGAGGTGTGGTTACTGTCCTGTTTTCCTTTCTTCTTTCAACCCCCTAGATTTTGTGAAGTCTTTTTTTGAAGATTGGCTACGTGTCCTGAAGGTCTAGGTTTCTTAGCCTGAAGTGGGAGGGGTATGTTTGAGTACCTTGGTAGTTAATAAGGACCTTTAGTTTGTGAAATAATGTTACCTCCCCGTTGTAGGGGATAAAGTGGAGTTTAATATTAAGCTATAAAGGCTGTGAATTTTTTTGTGTTTGGCATTGTGCCTTTCCTGGTGTGAAGGCTGTAGGGGCCGCCACGCAGGCATAACATTCTATAAAAGGTTATAAAAGTTCTTTTCTGATGATATGGTCATAAAGATTGTGTTTATGTTGATTAACCAGATGTGTGGTTCTCTGTATTTATTTTTTGTACTTTTATATAAAATGTATGCTGGTCGCAAGATCCTTTTTCTAAATAAAATATTTCCAGCTATCCTACAAGCTAGAACCTCGGTGTTAATCACTCTTCCACTGTCCACACACCCCCACACCAGGCACACAACAAACGGTAGCTTGCTACCACCCAACAGTTTATCGGAAGACTGGTCTGCTGGGCCACCACACAAACACACAGATATCCTGTTTTACAATCTGCATGCAATCTGCCAACACGCAGTGCAATTGCATACAGATAGGCAATGAACTGACCGAGCATATAAAGACACTGAAATACAATACAATATCTCCGGAAATATGAGCCCGAGCTTAAGTACCCAGAAGTCACTTATTAATTTTATGATTTAATATCCCGAAAGTGGGCAGTGCATAAAATATGTACAGTACAAAGAAAAAACAATTACAGAAAATGCAAAAAGACACACAATTGGCTATAGACTATAAAATAAAAACAGAAATAAAACTTTTACCAAGAGTTATCCTGCGACTGGAGCAAGTCAGAGAAAGTCCGTGATTCGCCAGTCAAATAGAACTGGCTCCATACGAATCACCCCGTCCATATCTCAGGGTCCTCAATTTATTGAGATATGGACGTAGGCTGGACATTAGCCCTTGGCCAATCAACCCTGGGGGGGGGGGTCTTCCTGTACCAGCCCACAGGATGTTCTGGGTACTGAAGTGCCCAAAGTCGATTGGACCAGGAATGGTTTGAATCACCAAGTCAGGGATAGAATTTCCGACACCAGCGCTTCAGTCCGATCGCAACAGTACTAATCACTGTTCAGCTGTCGCAATCTGGCGTCATATAACCGTTTTCTGCGTTTCTCTGGGATTCCACAGAGGCTAAATTTCAGTTTTACATGCAGATGTAGCCTACAGTGTGTCCAATCAGACGGAAGTATTTTCATCTCTCTGCAACTAATATTTTAGGTTTCATGAGAGATTAAATATTTTCCTTTGATCTGGGTATCTAATTCATGGCTTGGCAGACAGGTGGGAGCCACTCCTGGTCTCCTGCTGGGTCACAACACCGAAATGGCTGGAGCTTCTCTTTAAACTTCCGGAAGGTGACAAAGTCGACTACATAGGTGGCAAAGTCTTATTGACATCTAGGTGTCACCTCCAGTCTAGAAGCTGCTCTGCCCTTTCAGATGCTAATTGGTGAACATATGTCTCTGACTGAATTCTGAACACATCTTTAATAACATGGAATGAAACTAAATCTACAATGACATATTTCTACTGATCACATCTCAACTACCCGAACCTTACATTTATGTTACACCCTCTTAATCCAATCATGAATATGATCTGTGTGCAGAAAAGAAGAAGGTATAATCCCTATCTCTCAGATGTTTTACTCTCCAAGTATCTATTAATTGGTTTTGATATAATTCTTTTTTCACCTTCCTTAATTTTTTCCCTCCCTCATTCTGCACACCCGAAGACGTATCCATCTGTGGATCAAAACAACAATTAAAGTCTCCCATTTTTCCTCCACCTCAAAATTTATATATTGTGTGAACCCTATTGCCAATCTTTTGGTCCTCTTTATTGGGAAATCCGCATATTACCAGGTTAGGTAGTACCTCTTCATCCAATCAGACATGTTGGGAACCCCCAATTATACCGAACATCATCCTCTTTCATTTGCTCCAATAACGGTTTCAAAACTTTTCTTCTAGACAAAGTCTCCGGAGCTATGTCTACAAAAATCTGCAAATTTGTTTCTCCATATTTTATTTCAGTGGTCTCACACAGTTTTTTTCATATACTCTCTCTTTCTTCATAACTGTGAAAACGCACAATCACATCTCTTGGAGACACTGCCCCAATTCCTGGACGATGTCTAATTCTATGCACTCTCTCCAATTTTAATGCGTCTGTGCCTAATCTACCTAACAAAGGGTTAAGTACACTTTTTATTTTTCCAGGTAAGTCCTCTTCTCTGGTATCCTAGGTAGGCCCCAAATCCTCAGATTGTTTCTCCTTTCTCTATTCTCTTGATCTTCCGCTTTATAAAATAACTTCCTTTGTTCTTTTTCCATCTCTTCTACTTGTATTTCCAATTTTATAATCTCCTGCGCGTGGGCCTCCATTTTTCCCTCTATTTCTTCAACTCTAGCCAGGATTCTACCCAGGTCTTTATGAATTACCGCCATTTAATTTTTTATGGAGCATTCTAGTTTTGCAAACATTTCAACCATCTAATTTTTAGTAAGCATTTGAGATATTGCTCCCTGTTGGCCCGTCATGTTATATTCTATTATACTTTCATTATTTGAGGATTCGTTTGGCTGGTCTCCATCCCAAATTCCAAATGACAGTCTAGATTGTTCCCCATCTGACTTCCTCTTTATTTCCCTTTGATCCCCCGTGCCTTGACTCTCAGGGCTCTTTACTTGTGTTGACAAGTATCTCTTAATTGAACTCGAGTTGGTTTTATAACCTATTTATATAGACTATGTTATAAGGAGTACAGGAAACATCCCTGCAGGTATAAAGTGGAGGGGATATTTGGGGTAACAAATAGCCTCTTGACACCGACCACACACACATTTGTGGTCTCACAAAACTGGGCTTTTTTCCGTGGGGCCGCTAATTTGCGTACCTGTCTTTCTCCCAGCACAAAGACCGGCGTGTCACTGAGAAACCCTGGTCCCATTCTAACGATCGGGACCCCGAACTCCCAATTTCCGGTTCACCTGTTTGCTGTGATAGCCTCTGATTGGCTATCACAGTGATCAGTCACTGTGAAGCCCACCCCCCTTGTTTTCTCTCTCTGTATGGAGTAGAGAGATACATTGTATCTCTCTCTGTCCTGTAAAAAAAAAAAAAATACACAGCTACATTTTAAAAAAATTTGTTTTTTTTTTATTTCAGCAAGTTTTCCTTAGGTACTAAAAAAAAAATCAGGGGATATCCATTACCATTTACCACCAGATGAAAGCACAAATTGTCCTGAAAAAAAGGTATAATCCAACTGGATGCAGAAAGTAGCTGTGATGATATGTAAAGTTTTGCTAACACATTTCAAAGTTGCAAAATTGTGCTTAGGCGTTAAGATTTGTTTTACCCTTAGGCACGAAGGGGTTAAACTATAACTAACAGTAATTTATGTTCATTTAACACAGTTTATGTCAGTCCAAGGCCAAAATGTAGCCAAATGTCACAGGCAGCCACTGGACATGTTCACCTCATCCCCTCCTTGCATCTGATTTAAAAATATCAAGGAAGCTTCTACATGCCAGTTTGCAGTGGCAGTTTGTGGTTCAAAGTGTGGAGGATGATCTGTACCTTCTCTGTTAAAGACCTCTGGGGGGCCGCTCCTGGACTGTTTTATTAAAATAATTCTTTAATGCCTTGTGAAATGGAGGTAAAACTCTAATTTCTTAATTTTTTACTTGAAAATCAGCTTCATGTTTGGAAACAATTACCCACCACTATTCCAGCTTTCTTTGAAATATCTTATATTTAGAGAACAGCCTCAAACAACATATGTACAGTATTTATGAATACTGTATATAAACTGTTTTACATAAAACAATTGATGGAAATTGTTATTCATGGATATTGACTCTAAGAGACACAGACTATTTATTTAAACATCTTTTGTACAATTGAAGTGTGAACACTTGTTCAATCCTTCCCATTATGTATGGATAGTTGGCCAGTTGAAGCCTGCTTAATTACTAACCTTGCATAAATTTTCCCCAGGGCTGAACCTATAACTTTTGTTTCTCATCTGAACCTTATTTGAAGTTGGAAAAAATCCAGCTAGCTGCATTTATAATGCAGTTTACGGCAACATTTGCTGGTGCATTTTCATTGTAATGAATATAAAATGAACCTACAACACACTGCACTTGAAAGCATTTATTACACACAAGGTTATCAATGCCTAAAGTGTACATGGTCAGAATACTGTTATAAGGCATCAAATTTACAATTAAATGTCTCCTTATTGCAGGAAAAGTTGCAGTATCTTCTTTAATAGAAGCTAGATTTGGATTAGCAGGAGTTGTTTATTACAGCTTTACATATGAACATTGAATCCCATTCTTGGTGAGGTCACTGTACAGCCCAGAGCTTTCTGCATAATTTACAGAGACAACACCCTGAGCTAATATTTGAGAAATGCATAACAATCTACTGTGTTTCACTTTGTGTTATGCTTCTGTGCGCCAACAATATCTGGAAAATGCAATATTCATTACCTAAAGCTGTCCCATTACTGCATAAATGCATTTACTGTGTTACTGAAGAGGAACAAAAGGCTGGCAGCAGGGGCGGACTGACAACTCATGGGGTCCCCGGGCAATAGGGGATCATGGGGCCTCTGTGTCCTTGCTCAAACTCAAAAAAGCCTATGAAAAAGGTACCAGGGGCATCTCATGGGGCCCCAAACTGACCCCGGGCCCTCAGGCAGTGCCTGAGTTTCCAAATGGTCAGTCCGCCCCTGCCTGGCAGGCAATCTGACAGTTGCCAGAATGTATGCTATTCCAGAAGTTATTTATGGGCTAGTCCCGTTTTAATTAGTACTGCATGCAGTGACTGCTGGGGATCTGACTACACTTTGTGGACCACAAATTTATATTACTGAAAGGGAAGCACACGCTGAATGCAGTTGGCATACTAAGGTGATGTAAAGGGTGTCTTTTATAAATAGATGACTTTCAGGCGACGCTTCCTAATCACCAGGACAACCATTCCCACTTAACCTCCAGAATTGAGCTGACATGGTATATTGGAGAGTTTAGTGATTGTGGGGGTTATTTACTAAAGCTCGAGAGTGCAAAATCTGGTGCAACTGGTCATTCAGCTGGTCCAGGCTGGGGAAAGATCCTGGGGATCCACCCCAGAGTTTGGAGCACAGAGCTTTTTTTCTCAAAATATAGGTGCAGGAAACTCCCCCCTTTTGAGTCACTTCTTCTCTCTGCCCCCTGGACACCTCCAAGCACCGTCACATTGTTCCACCTCCCAGTACATCTCCTTTTTGGGAATACAAAGCCAAGTATCACTTTATGGTATGTGTATGGAATTTGTAGTGATAACAAGAAAAGCATAAAAATAGACTCCCCCCCAGCAACACTAGATTCACCCAGCAACAATGGACCCCCAAAACAAAATACCATCCCAGCAACAATAGACCCCCAGCAGCTACAACAGTTCTCCAAGTAGCCCGATTCAATGGACTTTCCAGCAGTCAGCAACAATAGACAACAACCCCTCCCTCAACAGTAGACCCCTTCCAGCAACAATTGACCACCAGCAACAATATATCCCCCACCAGCAACACTAGACCCCCCTCCTTCGGTGACAATAGGTCCCCCAGCAGCCAGCAACAATAGATCCTCTAGTACACCCCAGAACCACTTGCCATTACATACATTTAGTGCTGGAGGTGGTGGTTCCCACAATAAAAAAAAATCCCTGTTGGACCTGGCTCAGCTTCTCAGCAATCTTCTGCGAGCCTGAGCCAGTCACTCCCTCCCCCTCCACAGCCTAGCATTCGAGTGAGCGTGTGTGTGGGGTGTTGGGTGGCACAGCAGACAGCGGTGCCTGACAATTTAGAGATCAGCGGACATGGTCTCACACTTAGAGCCAGCGGGGGACAGATGCAGCATCAGACCAATGCTACATCCACCTATGTAAGTATAATTTTTGGGGAAAAGGTCACCTTGTACTTCTCTTTTAACATAGGAAAGTGCGACACAGTGATTTGGGGCTTTCCTAAAACAGAACTGTGAGCAGGCAGGCTCTTTTGTTGTAGAAGAGACCGGCCAGTTCTCTTCTGCAATAAAAGAACCTTACCTGCCATTCCAAATCTTCTGTTGAGCACTGTGGTAGTTCATAGAGTCTTCCTGTCAGTGTAAAACGTACTTCTCGATGAGGAACGAGCACAAAGATTACACTGACAGTCAGCAGGAGAACTGCATAGCACCATCGCTGGTGCAATGCTTTACAGGCTCAAAAAAGAAAAAAAATGTCAATGTAAGTCGCCATGAAATAGCACCAAAATAGTGCAGGAACCTTTTTCAAAGTCTCTGCAACTTGAGACACAGCAATTTGAATGGTTCTATTGCCGCATATGGGGTGCAACTTGCCATGGGACTTTGCAAGTGTCAAGTCACATGACAAGTCGCTTTGGTGTGAACCATGGCTAAAGATAAACTGTTGTTTTACATTTACCACTTAAGTGTCACCAATGAGCTTTGACAGAATGATGTTATACTGCGTCTGGGTTGTTTGTCAGTTCCAACATTTATACAGTCTGTCACACCTGCAGAGGTGAACTTGTTAGATCATGCTGAAGAGTCACCCAGGAGACCAATGCATTTTATATATCTTAGCTGAACTAGAACTCTTGAGAGGCAGATATGAAAGTATTCTTCAGATAAGAAAAGAATAAATTCACTGTTGACAAGCAAATGCACAAATATGACAAGAATGGAACAAAATTAGGTGCGGTGAACAGCCATAAAATAAATCCTTTTTTGTTGCTGTTGAGACAAACTCCTTGCCATGGACTGATACCTACTGTATTTTTCGCCGTATAAGACGCACTTTTTCTTCCCCAAAACTGGGGGGGAAATGTCAGTGCGTCTTATGGGGCGAATATGGAGCGGCCGGTCCGGTATTTCCACCGCGGCCGTGTCAGAATACCGGGCCGGCCGCTCAGCTCTGCAGCGGGACCTTACCTGTTCCTCTATCCAGCGGCGTGCTGTCTTCCCTGCTTCTGTAGTGTGGGCACTGGGCATGACAGCCGGGTGCCAAGTGCGCATGCACAAGAAGCGGTGCTTTTTGTGAATGGTAAGGCGGTACCTGGGACACATGACAGATCCCAGAAGCCGCCGGACCAATGACAAAGCGCAAGTGCTTCTCGCTCATGCGCACTGGGCACCCGGCTGTCATGCCGAGCGCCATTACAGAAGCCGGGAAGACAGCGCGCGGCTGGATCGAGGAACAGGTAAGATCAAACAAAAACTCTGCGGAAGTAAGAGCGGGTACCTGTCAAATTCAGGTACCCGCTCCCCACCTCCCCAAAGGTCAGCAGTCATCTGTACTGTCCGCAGTCTCTGGTCATCCCTGTGCTGTCTGCAGTCTCTGGTCATCCCTGTGCTGTCCGCAGTCTCTGGTCATCCCTGTGCTGTCTGCAGTCTCTGGTCATCCCTGTGCTGTCCGCAGTCTCTGGTCATCCCTGTGCTGTCCGCAGTCTCTGGTCATCCCTGTGCTGTCCGCAGTCTCTGGTCATCTCCTGTACTGTGTCTGCAGTCCATTAGTTCAGAATTTTTTTTTTCCTGTTTTCTGCCTCTAAAACCTAGGTGTGTCTTATGGTCAGGTGCGTCTTATACGGCGAAAAATACGGTATATGTAGCATTTGAATACCCAGTAAGAATAACTATAAAGGTTAGGGATGAGCTCAGGCCTGTTTGGATACCAGCTGAACTCACCTGAGTGATCCCACCAGGAAGCAGACCCTGTACTTTACCAATTATAAGCAGTCAAGGCTTTCCCCGCCCTGCAGGCACATGTATACTGTTCTTGCCCCTTTTATACATGTGGCTGCAGGGTGGAGAATGCCCCAGTTACTTATGACTGAATTGAGCTCATTGTTTCTAATTTTTAGTAACTCCTAAATGACTGGCATAGTACCACTGGATTGGCGTATTTAAAAAGGGGTCAAAGTCTTTACCAAGTAACTATAGACCGGTTAGTTTAACTTCTATAGTCGGGATGATACTGGAGAGTTTAATAAAGACCACATATGTGATTTATTGCTGGATAAAAAATATTTTAAGCAACAGACAGCATGGATTCATGAAATACAGAAGTTGTCAAACAAATCTGATTTTGTTTTATGAGGAGGTGACCTTGGACAGAGGGGTGGCGGTGGACGTAGTATACTTAGATTTTGCAAAATTGTTAGACACAGTTCCTCACACACGGCTAATGTGTAAAGTAATGTCTACACGCTTGGAAAAATCAGTTTGTAATTGGATAGCCAGTTGGCTAAAAGACTGTATTCAGAGAGTAGTGGTTAATGATTCATATTCTAAATGGTCTAGGGTAGTTAGTGGTGTACCCCCAAGTTCAGTGTTTGGACCCTTACTTTTCAATATATGTATAAATGATATGGGATCAAAAATACCATTTCAGTCTTTGCAGATTACACTAATCTATGCAGTGGAATAACGTCCTTACAGGATGTCTCCAATTTACAAGCTGACCTAAATACACTGTTTAATTGGGCAACTATGTGGCAAATGAGGTTTAATGTGGATAAATGGAAAGTTATGCACTTGGGGGCTAAGAATATACAAGCATCATACATACTAGGGGGAGTACAACTGGGGGAATCAATGGTGGAGACGGATCTGGGAGTTCTGGTATATTGTAAGCTTAATAATGGCATGCAATGCCAAGCTGCGGTTTTTAAAGCGAGCAAAATCCTCTCTTGTATTAAAAGAGTTATGGACTGCAGAGAGAGATATACCATTTTCCCCCTGTACAAATCATTTGTAAGATCTCATCGGGAATTTGAAGTTCAGTTTTGGGCACCAATTCACAAAAAGATATTGGAGAACTAGAGAAGGTGCAGAGAAGGGCAACCAAACTGATAAAAGGTATGGAGGGACTCAGGTATGAGGAAAGTTTAGAGGAACTGAATTTATTCTCTCAGGAGATTAAGGGGGGATATGATCAACATGTATAAATACATCAGTGTTTCATATAGTGAACTCGGTGTAGAGTTAGTCACCTTAAGGTCATCACAGAGGACAAGGGGGCACTCTTTACGTCTAGAGGAAAATAGATTTAAACTCCAAATATGGAAAGGTTTCGTCACAGTAAGAAATATGGAATAGACTCCCTCAAAAGCTGGATCTGGCTAGCTCAGTAGATTGATTTAAAAACGGCCTGGATTCTTTCCTAGATACACATAATATACCTGGATACTAACAGTTATAGGTAAAGTTGATCCAGGGAATATCCGATTGAATCTTGGGGGATAACAAAGGAACATTTTCCCCTGCAGGATCAAATTGGATTATACTTTGCTTGGGTTTTTTGCCTTCCTCTGGATCAACTGTGGGTATAGGAGTATAAAAATGTTGTTTTTCCCTTTTATGGTTGAACTAGATTGACTTGTGTCTCTTTTCACCCAGACTAACTACAGCCCTGGCCAAAACTTTTGAGAAAGACACAACTAATTTTCACAAAGTCTGCTGCCTCACCTTTTTTAATGGCAATTTGCATATAATCCAGAATGTTATGAAGAGTGATCAGATGAATTGCAATTAATTGCAAAGTCTGTCTTTGCCATGAAAATGAACTTAATACCAAAAAAAATTCCATTTTATCCCTGCCAAAAAAAGGGCCAGCTGACATCATGTCAGCGATTCTCTCTCGTTAAAACAGGTGTCAGTGTTGATGAGGACAAGACTTGAGATCACGCTGTCATGCTGATTGAGTTCAAATAACAGACTGGAAGCTTTAAAAGCAGGGTGGTGCTTCGAAATATTGTTCTTGCTCTGTTAACCATGGTTATGTGTAAGGAAACATATGCAGTCATCATTGCTTTTCACAAAAAGGGATCCACAGGCAAGGATATTGCTGCTACTAAGGTTGCACTTAAATGAACTATTTTTATCAGATCATCAAGAACTTCAAGGAGAGAGGTTCAATTGTTATGATGAAGTCTTCAGGGCACCCAAGAAAGTCCAGCAAGCACCAGGACCATCTTCTAAAGATGATTCAGCTGTGAGATCGGGGCACCACTAGTGCAGAGCTTGCCCAGCAATGGCAGCAGGCAGGTGTGAGTGCATCTGCATGCACAGTGAGGCAAATACTTTTGGAGGATGGCCTGGAGTCAAGAAGGGCAGCAAAGAAGCCTCTTCTCTCCAGGAAAAACATTAGGGATAGACTGATATTCTGCAAAAGGTACAGAGATTGAACTGCTGCGGACTGGGGTAAAGTAATTTTTTCTGATGAATCCCCATTCCAATTGTTTGGGGCATCCGGAAAAAACCTTGTCCGGAGAAGAAAAGGTGAGCGCTACCATCAGTCCTGTGTCACGCCAACAGTAAAGCATCCTGAGACCATTCATGTGTGGAGTTGCTTCTCAGCCAGCAGAGTGGGCTCACTCACAATTTTGCCTAAGAGCACAGCCGTGAATAAAGAATGGTACAAAAACAACCTTTTAGAGCAACTTCTCCCAACCACCCAAGTTTGGTGATGAAAAACGCCTTTTCCAGCACGAGGAAGCACCTTTCCATAAGGCAAATGTGATAACTAAGTGGCTTGGGGAACAAAACATTGAAATTTTGGGTCCATGGCCAGGAAACTCCCCAGACTTTAAACTCATTGAGAACTTGTGGTCAATCCTCAAGAGGCAGGAACAAAGAAAAACCCCATCAAGTCTGACAAACTCCATTGATTATGCAAGAATGGGCTTCCATCAACCAGGATGTGGCCCCGAAGTTGAATGGCAGCATGCCAGGGTGAATTGCAGAGGTCTTGAAAAAGAAGGGTCAACACTGCAAATAGTGACTCTTTGCAAAAACTTAATGTAATTGTCAAAAAAAGCCTTTGACACTTATGAAATGCTTGTAATTATACTTAAGTATACCATAATACCATCTGACAAAAAACACTGAAGCAGCAGACTTTGTGGAATTTAATATTTGTGTCATTCTCAAAACTTTTGGCCATGGCTGTATGTAACTATATGTGACTGGCACAGTACAGATAACAGCTTCCTCGCGGGATCGCTTAGGTGGGTTCAGACTAGAACAGAGGGCAATTGCATTCCTTTCTCCATTACATATCTCAACAAATAATTTTCTAAAACTAATAAACACAGCCATGCAAATTATTCCTTATTATATTAGATGAGCCATGCAATTTATTTCTATAAAGAAATCCTCTTATTTTTGGGATATGTGCTGAAATAAAACCTGTGAATGCCTTTTGTTCTCAGAAGGTTCCACTGGTGTATGCATTGGTTCAGTTGGAAGGTTGTTTTTCACCTTCATGGTTCTATTTTCTCATTGGGCCCAAAGTCCAACTCCATAGAAGCCATTATTTCCATACACTGCACTAATGATACACAATCAGCTCTAAAGGACAAAGGACAAAGGAGTAGTTTCTAATGCTCTGCCCAATTATCCTGAAATAAGCATCATTCCAATTGTTTTTGGACTATGTACCGTATTTTTCGCTCCATAAGACGCACCTGACCATAAGACGCACCTAGGTTTTAGAGGCAGAAAACAGGAAAAAAAATTCTGAACTAATGGACTGCAGACACAGTACAGGAGATGACCAGAGACTGCGGACAGCACAGGGATGACCAGAGACTGCGGACAGCACAGGGATGACCAGAGACTGCGGACAGCACAGGGATGACCAGAGACTGCGGACAGCACAGGGATGACCAGAGACTGCGGACAGTACAGATGACTGCTGACCTTTGGGGAGGTGGGGAGCGGGTACCTGAATTTGACAGGTATCCGCTCTTACTTCCGCAGAGTTTTTGTTTGATCTTACCTGTTCCTCGATCCAGCCGCGCGCTGTCTTCCCGGCTTCTGTAATGGAGCTCGGCATGACAGCCGGGTGCCCAGTGCGTATGAGCGAGAAGCACTTGCGCTTTGTGATTGGTCCGGCGGCTTCTGGGATCTGTCATGTGTCCCAGGTACCGCCTTACCATTCACAAAAAGCACCGCTTCTTGCGCATGCGCACTTGGCACCCGGCTGTCATGCCCAGTGCCCACACTACAGAAGCCGGAAGACAGCGTGCCGCTGGATAGAGGAACAGGTAAGATCAAAGAACAAAGAAGTAAGAGCGGGTACTTGTCAAATTCAGGTACCCGCTCCCCACCTCCCCAAAGGTCAGCAGTCATCTCCATAAGGTCCCGCTGCAGAGCTGAGCGGCCGGCCCGGTATTCTGACACGGCCGCGGTGGAAATACCGGACCGGCCGCTCCATATTCGCTCCATAAGACGCACTGACATTTTCCCCCCTTTTTTTGGGGGAAAAAAGTGCATCTTATGGAGCGAAAAATACGGTAATTGAATGGCAATACATGGCAATACTTTCTGTTCTAAGGAGGCTGTACTGTGCTACTCAGTGAATACAGAGTATAAACGGTGATGTTCTGTATCGAGTAAAGAAGACAAAACCTTTCTGCTGATGTTTATGTGGTAGTGGGATCAAACAGAAAGCAGATCAACTCATCGACATGACTAATATTGCTAAGATAACAAAATCATTTTCTGTGGATAATCTGTTCTCTACAGCAATCTCCTGACTAACTCTACTTGGTAGAAAATAAATGATTAGTCTTTGGCACCAAAATCTCAGCACCATAAGATCCTGTTGAAAATCCTGGTGCAGGAGTGCTATATTTAAGCAACAATGCTTCAGGTACCTGGTAAGTCTAGTATGGTCCTTTGGAGGTACACTTACTGTTAGTGGCTGCAAAATGCAGTCTAAATAAGGATGAATGGTAACACATATAAAGTGTTCACACTGAAACAGTAGCACATGAAGAGTGCAAAAGTCTTTAGTTTACAGACAGGCTAATGGTTAGGTTAAGGATAAGTTCACCCTGTGGAACATGTTACATGCTCCACTTATAATTTGGATGGAACATGTAACACCCACAATTAGGATGGAACATGCAACATATTCCAGCAGCTGCAGCCTCTCCCCCTCTTCCTGTGACAGTGAACAGGGAATCTTCTCCCAGCACCCGCTGTCACTCTTTGAAAATAAAGTTAAAAAAAAAATATGTGCATTTATATTTTTTTCCCAAAGGTGAACCTATCCTTTAAATGCAAGTTACTAAAAAAATAAAAAAAATAATAATCATAATAACAAAAAAATTAGTAAACATGATATTACCTACCTTAACCTCTTCAGTACTGGGCACTTTCACCCCCTTTCTGCCAGGCCAATTTTCAGTTTTCAGCACTGTTGTACTTTGAATGAAAATTGCACGGTCATGCAACACTATACCCATATGATAATTTTTTTCACACAAACAGAGCTTTTTAGGTAGTATTTAATCACAATTCAATTTTCTGCTATTTTCTATTAAATTTTTTCCTTTTTTATGTTGATTTATGCGTGATTAGCCTGTCTGTACCATGTGATCACTGTGACCAATCACAGCTAGCAACACAATTGTGTGATTGGTCACAGCAATCACATGATACCTGCAGCGGCCCAGTACAGTGATCTGTCATCGACTGTGTCCAGTATATGCAGCCAGTGACAGATCACGCCGTAACACAGCGTGTGAGGTGTGTTTCCAGGAGGATGTTACTATATATGATGTTCACCCGGAAAGAAGAATGTCCCGCCCGACCATCATTTGAGAATGCTCGCACTATTCATGTTCTCATGCGCCCCCTGACACATGCATTTACATTTGTATGTGTGGGGGTGAGGGGGACTGAAATTTTTTTTTGACGAGGGGGGATTTTAAGTACTTTGTGTCAGGGACCCCAGGCTTTACCGCGGCGCACAGGTCTATGCATGCACGGTATGCCGGGCGCACTAGTATGCGGGCACTAGGACCTGGGCGGCCACGACGGCAGTGGTGGTCGTGCATGCACACTCGCGGACGCGTGCCTGGTACCAATGAGAGTGCAGGGCGCCCTATTTAAACAGGCTCTGACTGTGCTCAAATTGTCGTATAGGTCTTTTCCTGTATCCTGTGTTCCTGAGAGATTGCCTTGTTGCCGACCTTGCCTGACCCTGATTTGTTGACTGTCTACTGCTCTGATCCCTGGCTTGTCTGACTATTCTCCTGTCTTATCCTGTACGTTTGACCTCCTGTTACTGAACCTGGCCTGTGACCCGTTTATCCTTCTGCCTGCCGCTTGTACCGTTCTGCCTCCAACGTTACTGACCTGGCCTGTCTGACTCTGCTTACTCCGCCTCCTCAAATCAGGCTCTCACCTGCTATGTACCACCAGCAAGTGCATCTACCACAGCTGGTTGCACCCACGGGCCGCGACCTGGTTTTGGCCTGCTCCAAGTCCATCCCCACCATCAGGGGCTCTGGTGAACAAGCAGGTCAGGGCTTAGATTCTGCGCCCTGGGGAATCCCGGTCTGTGGAGCTCTAGAGGCTACCGCCGGTCGGTCCATAACAGAACCATACGGCCATGGCTGAGTCTGGAGGAGGACCCTCTCCTTGGGAAGAGATGTGTCAACACCCGTCAGCGCTCACTCAAGTCGTTAAAATGCTAGACGAAGGATATAAGCATTTGGAGGGACGTTGTTCAGACCCTAGCCGCACCTGCTATCATAGCATCAGACCCGGTTAGTTTGCCTCCTGCCAGGGGCCTCGCAGAACCTTCCGCTGGAGCAGTGTTCACCATTCCCCTGCCAGAACCTCGAGTGCCAACGCCCGAGCATTTCAATGGGGATCGAGGGAAGTTTAGTGCCTTCCAGAACTCCTGCCAGCTATATTTTGATTTACAACCCCGGACTTTTTCATCTGAATCTGTGAAGGTAGGGTTCATTATATCTTTGCTGCAGGGCTCACCGTCTACTGGAAACTCGCCACCCACACCTGAACTCTGTTGCTGCCTTTTTCAAAGCAATGGTGCAACTTTACGATGATCCGCATCGAGCTGCCTCGGCTGAGGCAGCCCTCTATACCTTGCAGCAGGGACGCCAGGCTGCAGAGGACTATGCATCCGAATTTAGGCATTGGAGTGGAATGACGCTGCCTTGCTTCATCAATTTCGATTAGGGTTGTCTGACCCGCTTAAAGATGAGCTGGCAAGAGTAGGAGTACCTGATTCCTTGGAAGACCTGATAAACCGGGCCATCCAGATTGACCGTAGGTTGCGGGAACAGAGACAGGAGAGGTCCAGCCAGGGGCCAAGACCCACCTGGATGCTGCCAAGGGTACCAGTCCTGCCAAGGGCCACAGTCGGCAATCAAAGTCCGGAACCTTCAGATGGGACTGAGCCCATGCAGCTCGGTCTGATGTGACCTTCCCTTTCAACTGAAGAACGCCAGAGACGTCGGTCGAACAACCTGTGCCTCTACTGCGGAGCAGCGGGTCACATGGTGCGCTCCTGTCCAGAGAAGCTCCATAAGTGCTCTTCCTTTATTTCTGCTATGTCTCCTGCGTGCACAGGTTACCTCACTCACTTAGCCATGCCTATTTCTTTTCAGCTCCCCGGAAGAATCCTACAAGTGACAGCTATTGTTGACTCCGGGGCGTGTAGCTGTTTCATTGACCTTAGCTTTGCAACCCAGCAGCAGATTCCATTACTCACCAAGGAGCATGGCCTGAACATTTTCTTGGCCAATGGGTCTCGAATAAAATCAGGGACGGTAGATCGGGAGACCCCTCCTATACACACCACAGTGGCAGGTCATCATCAAGAACTTCTCTGTTTGGACGCCATTGCGTCTCCTCTATTCCCAGTTATTTTGGGGCTTCCCTGGCTACGAGCTCACGACCCCCAAATTAACTAGAAAGCTGGGTCAATCCAGTTTCACTCACCTTATTGTCAGGAGCATTGTTTACCCAGGTTACCTCTAGACCCACCAACCTTGTTATGTGTGAATACCGATACTGAATTAGCCCAAATTGTGCCTTCTGTTTATCATCAGTTTCTTGACGTTTTTAGTCCACGGGAGCAGATATTCTTCCCCCGCACCGGGCTTACGACTGCCCCATTGACCTTCTCCTGGGATCTGAGATACCCTTTGGTCGAATCTTTCCCCTGTCAGAACGAGAGTTGGGGGCATTGAAGGAATATATTGATGAAAGCCTTCGGAAGGGCTTTATTCGCCCTTCCACATCACCGGCCGGGGCAGGAATCTTTTTTGTTGAAAAAAAGGAACAGTCCCTGAGGCCATGTGTCGATTATAGGGACTTAAATAAGATCACAGTCAAGAATCGCTACCCCCTTCTTTTAGTCCGAGTTATTCCAAAGATTAAAGACAGCTTCTATTTTTACGAAACTCGATCTCAGGGGCGCTTACAATCTGGTCCGTATATGCGAAGGGGACGACTGGAAAACCGCTTTTCGCACCCGGTTCGGGCACTTTGAATGCTTGGTTATGCCATTTGGGTTATGTAATGCACCGGCCACTTTCCAGCATTTTGTGAATTATATTCTTAGAGACGTTTTGGAAGTTTTTGTGATCGTATATCTAGATGATATTCTGATCTTTTCCTCATATCTGGAGGTGCATCGAGGGCATGTCAGGAGCGTGCTGGAGCAACTTCGCCAGCGCTGAGAAGTGCAGTTTCGAGCAGCGCAGTATCTCGTTTTTGGGTCTAATCATTTCCACTACTGGAATCGCTATGGATCCCCAGAAAATCGCTGCAATTCTAGAATGGCCGGCCTCCACGGATAAGAAGGGGGTTCAGAGATTTATCAGTTTTGCCAACTTCTATAGGAAGTTTATAAAGAATTTCTCAGGCTTGGTATCCCCCATCACCCAACTCACAAAGATGGGAGTCCGTTTTCAGTGGACTCCAGCAGCACAGACCGCCTTTGAGTCTTTGAAGAAACTATAAACGGCAGCTCCCATCTTAAGCTACCCTGATACATCATTACCATATATATTAGAGGTGGACACATAAGAAATTGCTGTAGGAGCAGTATTGTCGCAAAGGGTAGGTGCAAAGGAGCTTATGCACCCAGTAGCTTTCTTTTCTAGGAAGCTCTCTCCTTCGGAAAGGAATTATGACATTGGGGATCGGGAATTGTTAGCAATTAAGACAGCATTAGAGGAGTGGCGGTATCTATTGGAGGGGGCCCTACGCCCCATTTTGGTCTACACAGACCATAAAAATTTAGAGTATCTGAAGACAGCTAAACGTCTCAGACCACGTCAGGCCAGATGGGCATTATTCTTTTCTAGGTTCAACCTACATATAACCTATCGACCTGGGTCTAGAAACACGAAATCGGATGCTCTCTCCCGGATGTTTGAAGACCCTAAAGAAACACCCAAACCGGATACCATCTTGCCGGCAGGTAGTTTCTTACTGCTTCAGTCTGAGCTTTTGTCTAAACTACAGGCTGCGTCCACCGGGGTTCTTGACCTACCCGGAATTTCAATACAGAGCAGGGAAAGTCTCTTGTGGAGGGAGGAACAGATCCTGGTACCCAAGGAAGCTCAATACATAAGACCCTAGAATTGGTACGACGCACGTTTTGGTGGCCAAGTATGGCCAAAGATTGTGAGACATATGTTAGAACTTGCATTATTTGCAATCGGAATAAGCCCAACAGAGACAAGGCTTGGGGCCTGCTGCGAACCTTGCCAATACCTGACCGGCCCTGGAGCATGATCTCCATAGATTTTATTGTGGCACTGCCACCATCGCAGGATCACACCGTAATTTTTGTAGTAGTGGACCGTCTCTGTAAGATGGTCCACTTTCTTCCTCTAGAAAAGACACCATCCGCTTCCGAAACGGCACAGGTTTTCATTAAGGAGATAGTGAGACTTCACGGAGTACCAAAGAATATTGTTTCGGATCGGGGAGTTCAGTTCACGTCCAAATTTTGGAAGGCTTTATGCAAGGGTTTGGAAATCAAGCTGTCTTTCTCTTCAGCGTATCACCCGCAAACAAACGGACAGACTGAGCGGACCAATCAAACGCTTGAACAATATCTTAGATGCTACACTTCATTTTTGCAAGATGGCTGGCTGACACTTCTGCCTATGGCAGAGTTCGTTTATAACAATGTGAACCATTCTGCCACCAATCAATCCCCGTAATCGCCAACTATGGTTTCCACCCCACCTTCCTGCTGGATCTGGTCCTGGAGAACTCAGTCCCAGTGGCCCAAGAGACCCTAAATTTCTTCACGACCAATAATAAATTATTACAGGAAACAATGGCTAGAGCCCAGGATGATAGCAAAAAATTTTTTGACAAAAGAAGACGAGGGGAATTGGTCGTACGCCCCTCGGATCAGGTTTGGTTGGCAACGACCAATCTGAAACTGGCATGCCCATCACGGAAATTGGCACCCAAATTCGTGGGCCCTTTCCGAGTAGAACATAAGATCAATGAGGTTGCATATAAGCTGGCACTTCCCGAATCTTTTAAAATTCATCCTGTTTTTCATGTGTCTCTGTTGAAACACGCAGTACCAGATCCTTTTTCAGATCGTAGATCTAGACCCCCAGAGACCATAGACATTGATGGAGAAGAGGAATTCGAGGTAGAAGCGATTATTGACTGCAGGAGAAGGGGTGGTCAAACGCAATACCTCATTAAGTGGAAAGGCTATGGGCCAGAAGAAAATTTGTGGGAACCTGCTCAAAATGTCCATGCGCCTAGATTGATTCATGAATTCCTTCACAACCAGCCTCAAATGAGAAATTGGTTGAGCATCTGGAGGCTTCCCGTAGGGGGGGGCAATGTCAGGGGACCCCAGGCTTTACCGCGGCGCACGGGTCTGCGCATGCGCGTTATGCCGGGGCGCACTAGCATGCGGGTACTAGGACCCGGGGCAGCCGCGACGGTAATGGCGGTCACGCGCCTGGCACCAATGAGAGCGCAGGGCGCCCTATTTAAACAGGCTCTGACTGTGCTCAAATTGCCGTATGGTCTTTTCCTGTATCCTGTGTTCCTGAGAGACTGCCTTGTTGCCGACCTTGCCTGACCCTGATTCGTTGACTGTCTCCTACTCTGATCCCTGGCTTGTCTGACTATTCTCCTGTCTTATCCTGTACGTTTGACCTCCTGTTACTGAACCTGGCCTGTGACCCGTTTATCCTTCTGCCTGCTGCTTGTACCATTCTGCCTCCACTGTTACCGACATGGCCTTTCTGACTTCGCTTACTCCGCCTCCTCACATCAGGCTCTCACCTGCTATGTACCACCAGCAAGTGCATCTACCACAGCTGGTTGCACCCAGAGGCCGCGACCTGGTTTCGGCCTGCTCCAAGTCCATCCCCACCATCAGGGGCTCTGGTGAACAAGCAGGTCGGGGCTTAGATTCCGCGCCCTGGGGAATACCGGTCTGTGGAGCGCTAGAGGCTACCACCGGTCAGTCCATAACACTGTGTTGTAACTGTGATATTTGGTGTGACAGGTTGTGATACATCAGGGGTCTAAAAGATGTCTCACCTACACTCCAATGGTTGCACTCCATTAGATTCTTCCCAAACCATATTGGATAGGGGATTAGTGACACCAGGACCCAGAAGTGATGTTTTACACATCACTTTTGGGTCAGATAGGGGAGATCAGTGAACAGATGTTTGCTAATTGTCTTCCCCTCTACCCAGCAGCACCTGCCATGCTGGTCCCAGGTCCACCAATGGGTGCTTGGAGCCCAGTAAACATGGTAAAGCATGGAGGGGGGGAGCGTGGACTGGCAGTAAATGGGGCATGTGGAAGCTATCCTGTAGCTGCAAAGCTGCCGCATTGCTTCCATATGACAGCCAATAGCAGGCTTGTCAGATTTACACACTCTCCCAGAAGCTGTAGCCACTGGAAGTGTGTGTAAAATCCTCCAAAGCAACTGCCATAGTTTCTATGCCAGTAGCAGTAAAAGGGGTTAAAGTGTATCTATACTATTATTATTATTATTATTATACAGTATTTATAAAGTGCCAATAGTTCGCTCAGCGCTGTACATTACAGAGGGAGAGAGAACATGTGACAGAACAATACCAATACAATGCAAAACATGAGGGGATTGAGGGCCCTGCTCTTTCGAGCTTACAATCTAGGAGATCGTAATAAGAATAACAAACATTTAGTATATTGCAGTTTAGCAGTCCTTAGATGTGGTGACTGCATTAATTTTCCTGAAATTTTCTTTTTAGATTTTCACCTGGTGAGTCTTCAAATAATGCTCACTTAATGTACAGTTTTCTATGGAGTAAGTGCTGTTAATCTAGGATAGTACATTTGTTGGAACTCCTATCCGCCCTCCCCCCCCCCCAAATTATCTGAGTCCGATCTTCATCCAGCGCTGTGCATGGAAGCCTCAGCTCTCCCATATCTCTCTCTCCTTATTAGCTGAGACGCATCACAGCCAGTGAGAAGGGAGGAGGGGAGGGACAGAGCCATGCTCTGTGTGTCCTTTAGACACACAGAGCTGGGTCAAGAGTGAGCGCGCTCAGGTGCCCCCAGTGCAAGCAGCTTGCTCTGGGGACACTCAGCAAGGGGAGCGCTGTTGGGGGACGAGAAGAGGAGGATTGGGGCTGCTCTGTGCAAAACCATTGCACAGAGCAGACGAGTATGACAGCTTTGTTATTTTAAAGAAAACAAATGCTTCCAAGTGCATATTTTACAGACCAAAATGGAGCAGAAAAGAGAAGTTAAAGAACATGTAAACCCTCACCTAAAACAACACATTCAGTTTAACGGCTTTAGGACTGCCTTATAGCAGATATACTGCTACAGGGCGGCACTTGTGCGCAGGATCACGTATATATACGTCATTCAGCATTTCTGGGTAGGGGGCATGTGTGAGCGCAAAGCCGCGGATGTCAATCACCGGGTTCCAGCCGGTAATTAAAGAATAATACCAATACTAACAAAATATATATATATATATATATATATATATATATATATACACAGTGAAGGAAAAAAGTATTTGATCAGTCTAAAAATCGAATGGTAGGTATAATTACAGGAAACGTCTGACCTCTGTGATTGTGTTGCTATTCTGTCCCTCAACACACCCACCATTCAATTTTTAGACTGATCAACTGATCTTTTTTCTGTGAGTGGGCAAACATTCAAAATCAGCAGGGGAGCAAATACCTATTTCCTTCACTGTGTATATGCATATATATATATATATATATATATACACATACTTATGCATACACATACATATATACACACACACTAAAAAGAAAAACTGAAAAAAAAAGGTTTTTAAAGTGACCACATGCCCTCCGTTCTCAGCTGCATTAGGAACTGGTGGAGGAGAAACAGCAGTACACTGTTCTTTTCAGTGAGTGGCTGTGCTGAGGGGGCATGTCAGCACAAGTCTGACCATTGTATTAGCTCTCAGCACACCCAGAACACTGATCATTCTATACTCGCCTGCCTAGTGTGCTCAGTTTTTAATAGGAAAGCAGTTGCTGTATTTCACACAAATGAAGCAATACAAAGAGAAAAGGATACTCCAGTTGAAAACAGAAATCAAACCTTAAATTTCATACACAGAGCATGGCCAATTTGCTTAGTGTTTCAGTTTGTAATGCTGCAGCCCATAGTCCTACTCAATCCCTTCTGCAGGTACTATGGTAGTCTGATCAATGTTGGCTGTATTGTAAGAGTAGAATTCTCAAACAACTGAAGAAACTTACAGAAATTATGTATATATCTGCTAATTATACTGGTTTTCTAAAAGGTAAAAAAGTTTACAGGCACATTTTGCAAATACCTGTGAACTACATGCCATCTTCATACTGTATAACTGAAACGATTCATAATAACAACAAAATAACCTTATTCAGCTTCCTGTTGAACTGAAATCATGCCACTTTTAGCTGTATCTTTCCATAGATAAACATAGCCAAGTTTTCAATGCAGGTGTGGTATGTTAGAAAACCTTCATGCTGGTTACTGCACCTGCAATTGGTCATTGACACATAGTAAAACTTGTCTAAGATTAAACTGCACTGTGGGCATCTTCCTGTATTTTATTGATGATTTACGAAAATTGTATACCTGTTCTATGCATACGTGAAATATACCTCTGGCTATGTTCATGTAAGTGCACTGAAACCTCCAAATGATGTGTCACAGATTCAATGTCAGCGGGTGTTTGTAAAGACAACAACTATATTTTGTTCCAAGTGACAGTGCTGAAAGGAGTCCTTTTATAGAAGCAGAAAGACTGGTTATTGGGAGTTTAGAGCCCAGGCATACCTGTCTGTTCTTGCTTTTATTGTCAAATATTTATTGAATTCTTTTGCATACAAACAAACATTGAAAAAAATTGAGCGCTTAGTGCAAAATTGGAAATGCAGCAGCCTATATTCTGAGCACAAGGAAATACAAAAATAATTCATCTTAAAAGGTGCGCAAAATCAATATCTCTGTAGTGATCAATACAAAATTATATGTATGGAAAAAATAAACTTAATTCATATTATGTGTTACTAACATAGATGGTGAAATAACAATCACATAATAAACAATTAACTTATGCATTACAAAAGGGGTAAACTTCAAAGGAAATACATAAAAGTCCAAATGTGAAATCCTGAAAATGATGAGAATAAGAATCTAAAACCACCTCACAAAACAAGTTTGCCAGTTCCCTTACCAAACAGTAATGATCTCCAAATGATAAGAGATCAACAGTGCAGAATTCACCCAATAGGGGGGCCACCATTCAGGTGCAACTTCAGCTGCATATTGCGCAATTGATACTGGTGACCAATAGAAAATTGCATGTATACTGAGATGATGCAATATTAGCCTTTAATTGCATCACTTCACTGCATAAAAGCTGCAGTATCTGTAGCTGATTGTAGTTCGACAGCGTCTTTACATTTCGTTTTATGCTTATATAGGCTACTTAGTAATGCCTCGAACTTGTGTGAATAAAGCAGATAATTTCTGCTATATCTGCGGTGAAATAACTTTTATCTCACAAAAAAGGAGGATAACAGGAATGATTAAGTTAGCCTACAACTTGTATTTTGGCTGCAAGATAGGAGACCAGGACAAGAGCTGGGCACCACATATATGCTGCAATTCTTGTGGGATGGCACTGGAGCAATGGTTGAATGGAAAAAAGGCATCTATGCCTTTCGCTGTGCCAATGATTTGGAGAGAGCCAACAGATCATGTTAGTAATTGTTACTTTTGTATGGTGCCTCCAATTGTAAAAGGGCTAAATAAGAAGAAAAAGTTATCTGTGCACTATCCAAATATTCCATCGGCAATACGTCCAGTTCCTCATGGAGAGGGGCTACCAATTCCTAAAGCACCAGAATCCTTCGTGGTTGAGTCAAGTGAGGAAGAACCTGAAGCGTGTAGTCATCAACCGTCAACCTCACATGACCCAGACTTTCTTCCATCCACACCCACTGAACCACACCTCATTACACAAGTGGAATTGAGCGATCTTATCAGAGACCTGGATCTTCCGAAGAACAAGGCAGAGCTTTTGGGGTCAAGACTACAACAGTGGAATCCTAGCAAGTGCTTTATATTTGTGGAAAGACATCTATCTATATAATTATAGTGCATTATGTAGTCATTACGCCTATAGTAGAAAACTTTCCGTTTACAGAAAAACTAGAGCCAATTGACAAATTTCATTGTTATATTTGAACTCAGAATGTGAAATTCATTAAGAAATGGATCCTTTTGTTTCCAAAACTGGCAAAAAATAAAAATTTGTTGAACAGTGTAATGGGTAGAGAAAGAACAAAGGATTGTAGAGTAGCATGATTTTATAAAAGCAGATATACTCACAAATGTAACAGAGTAAAACACGCAAAACACACCACACCACACCACACCACACCACACCAAGGATCAACAGTGGGTGTACAAAATCATATGCCACTGGCCTTGCCCTATATGCATTTCCTTCGATGGACATCTTCAAGGCTTGTGGAGGAGGTGGAGTCAGTGGTAGGTGCATGCCAGTATGCCACTGAGCTGGAGAGAAAAAACTCCAAAACCAACTAAGTGTACTGTTAGATAGGAGGCAGACTTTGTTTAATGCTACATGTATTGTACCCCAGAAGAAAGTTTACATTATTCTTTTCTTCAGAAGAATTAAATGTGAGTATGTAATCAAGTGATATTCTTCGTTTGGACTGTTTTTTACGTCCATTGCCTATTTCACTCACCATTTCTTGCTGACTCCCTATAGTGTGTAAGTACATTGGAGAGAAACACATAGCATGTTTTATCCTGGTTAAGTGTTTGTTGTAACACACATAGCTATCACAGAAAATAGTTACATATGCATTATCTTAGATTATTTAAAAAAAAAAAAAGGATCAATAACCCATAATGTTAATATAATTCATGTTCTTCCTGACAACCCTTTCTCCTAAACAGCACTAACATGGGTCTCCAGCCAGTGTGCCAGCATTATGTTATTCCAATATTCTTATTGGCATTCTAGAATATGCTATTTCTCTTTACACGAGTGGACGATTACAAGTTGTATGCACACAGTGGGGAAGATTTGCTAAATCTGGAGAGAGCAAAATTTGGTGCAGCTCTGCATAGTAACCAATCAGCTCTCAGGGTTTATGGTCAAACATTAATTGAACAAGCTGAAGTTGGAAGCTGATTTGGTTACTATACACAGCTGTACCAGATATTGAGTGCACCAGTATTAGTAAATCTCCCCCAGCTACTGCTGTTCATATGTAACTGCTATTACATGCGAATCGAGCCTCTGACTGACCCTGAACCAGGGGCGGACTGACCATTTGGAAACTCGGCACTGCCCGAGGGCCCGGGGTCAGTATGGGGCCCCATGAGATGCCCCTGGTACCTTTTTCATAGGCTTTTTTGAGTTTGGGCAAGGACACAGGGGCCCCATGATCCCCTATTGCCCGGGGGCCCCATGAGTTGTCAGTCCGTCCCTGCCCTGAACGCTGACAGTGTACGTCCTGGGATGGCGTTTTTACAGAGTTTCTGGCCACATACCAACTGGCCATAGCAGAAACTGCAGCTGTGTCCAGAGGTGGCATTAGTCACTTTTAAACACAGAAAACTATGGTCGATCTATCTCCATCTCCAGCTGCTCATGTGAATTGGACTTTTTTCAAGAGACGAATGAAACAAAATGCAGCTCCCTCTCAGTACACAATGAAAATATCATAGATTCCCAATTCCTCAGATTTAGGTACTATCTGCAAAAGCATGGCACTATAAGGCTCAGTTCACACTAGGTTTGTCAGCAGGCATCAGACAGGTTTTTAACGCTTTTCAAACGCCTCTGAAAATTCTGCACATGGCAGCACACAGTGCTGTTCACACTGGAGCATCAGCTTCGTGTTTCACCGCAGCAAAACTGAAGCCTCGTGTCGAGTCAGGAGGAGTTGAAGCATCCCTATGGTGCTGCTCCGCAAATGCCTGGCAGGCGTTTGAGGTGCGGTTGCAAGGCGGTTGTGGAGATATAATACCATTTAACTTCATTATAGGCATTTGTAGTGCGGTTTTAACGCTTGGCAAATGCCTATCAACCTCCTCAAAACTGCGCATGGGGCGTTTGGGAAGCGTTTGAGGAGCATTAAAAACACTTTCCAAACGCCTGTCTAACGCCTGTCAGGCGTTTGGAAAGAGTAAGAACGAGTCAAGTGTGAAAGAGCCCTAACACAGCCACAGGGTGAAATTACATTACTATTCAGTGCAGAATTGCACAAATGCAGTAATCTGCATAGATAGCCTGGAGAGATTACCTACATAATTAAAGCACAAAAACACAGTGATCTTAATAAGTCAACAGAAAATGTATTATGCAAATTAAACAACTCAGCAATAATTATAGACACAGGGCCTGTATCCCCAATTCCATTATTTTTACTACTTCATTTTCTTTACATTTCTAATAACAATGTATAATGATGATAATGGCAGGTGTTGCCACTTCCCATAGATGAGTATACTGTTCGTTTTAATTACACAAGGGCATACCTGACAGACTGGATTAACCTGTGGGATCCTCTAATCAAGTGATCATTCTTAGCTTACATGGTCATTAACATGTACATAATTTAGGACACTGTCATCAGTTTAAAGGTGCCTTTTAATATGTCCCCTCTACTCCTCCTTTTCATATTACTTTCCTGCATTCCCAAAATCTCACTTCTTTACCGCTCTGCTCCACCCCAAAACTTGTACATCTCACCCTCACTGCTACCATCTCCCTACTACTGCTCTCATCACCTCCTGCTGATACTTCACTCTCCTGCTGACCCAAACACCAGGACTGGAAGGCATGTGCACTCATGTAAATCCCGCTCCCATGTTACTTTCCTCACCCTTCTTCTTCTCCTAACCTCTGGGGATATGTCCCCACACCAGGTATCCTCTTTCTTCTGGGAATAGTCGCAATCCCCTCAATTTAACATCGGTCCCCGTGCTCCCAAAAACCACCCTCCCTTTTTCATGTGTGGTCTGGAATGCCCGCTCTGTCTGCAATAAGCTCACCTCTGTCCATGACCTTTTTGTCTCCCGCTTCCTTAACCTACTAGCAATTACAGAAACTTGGCTCCAAGCAGCAGATTCTGCTTCTCCCGCAGCACTTTCCTATGGAGGCCTCATCTGGACCCACTCACCCAGACCCAGTGGTCGGAAAGTCGGTGGGGTTGGTTTGCTTCTATCCCCACTGAGCACCTTTCAAGTCCTCCCTAACCCTCCCTCTCTATTCTTCTCTTCTTTCGAGACTCACTGCATCCGGCTGTTTTCTCCCATTTCTCTGAGGATTGCAGTGACCCGCTTTCTTGATGATTTCTCCACCTGGCTACCCTACTTTCTCTCCTCTGAACTACCCACTATTATTCTCGGACATTTTAAGATCCCTATTAATGTCAAAAACCTGGCTACATCCCAACTCTTCAACCTAACCTCATCTTTTGCATTAGCACAGTGTATACAGTCCTCCACTCTGATGGGAATACATTAGACCTTGTTTTCTCCCATCTTTGCACTCCCTACAACCTCAAAAACACCCCCTTTCCTCTTTCTGATCACAATCTCATCACCTTCACAGTGTCCTCATCTTCAAACACCTATCCCTCCAAGCAGCAAACAATTACCCACAGAAACCTTTACAACTTGAACCCTGCTCCTTTCCACTCTGCAACTGACCAACTCTATGACAGAATCTCTCCCCTGTCCTGCCCTGACGTGGCCACTGCTGTCTACAACAGTTCGCTTTCATCCGCATTAGACTCACTTGCTCCTCTAACAACACGAAGCATCAGGCCCCGACTGTTACAACCTTGGCAGACTGACGACACCAGAAATCTTAAACGACATAGTCGTGCGCTGGAGCGATTGTGGTGTAAAACCAAATCCCAGCAAGCATTCACCCGATATAAATCTGCTTTCTTAACATATTATTATTATACAGTGTTTATATAGCGCCAAAAGGTTTGCTCAGCGCTGTACATTAAAGTGGGGGGACAGTACATGAGACAATACAGTAACAATACAATACACGAGGGGTATAAGGGCCCTGCTCTTTCGAGCTTACAATCTAGGAGGGAGGGGGTAGAGGTACAGGAGGAAGTGGCTGTGGGGGATGGAGTGGTAGGGGGAGTGGAGGAGAACGTCTGTTAGGTGAGGGTGGGGTAGGCTTCCCTGAAGAAATGGGTTTTCAGGGTGCGCCTGAAGGTGAGGAGGGTAGGTGACAGTCTGATGGATTGGGGTAGGGAGTTCCAGAGGATGGGGGAAGTCCTGGAGAAGTCCTGCAGTCGGGCGTGGGAGGAGGAGACCAGGGAGCTAGAGAGTAGGAGATCTTGTGAGGAGCAAAGGGCACGGGTAGGGTGGTATTTGGGTATCAGGTCAGTGAGGTAGTTTGGGGTAGTGTTATGAATGGCTTTGTATGCCAGAGTTAGTAATTTGAATTTAATGTGTTGGGCAATCGGGAGCCAGTGAAGGGATTGGCAGAGGGGGGTGGCAGAAGTGGAGCGGTTGGTGAGGTGGATGAGTCTAGCCGCTGAGTTCAGGATAGACTGGAGCGGGGATAGCGTGTGTTGGGGTAGGCCGGTGAGAAGGGAGTTGCAGTAGTCTAGGCGTGAGATAATAAGGGAGTGTACAAGTTGTTTAGTGGTGTCTGGGGTGAGGAACATACGTATCTTGGAGATGTTGCGGAGGTGGAGCCTGCATGAATTTGATAGTGATTGGACATGAGGTTGGAAGGAAAAGTTTGAGTCCAGGGTGACACCTAGGACTTTCGCGTGTGGGGTGGGATTGATAATGGCGTTGTTAGTCGTGATGGAGAGGATGGGGGGGGGCACGGGCTGGGGGGAAAACTAGGAGCTTGGTTTTGGAAAGGTTTAACTTCCAGTCTGATATGTCGTTTAGGAGGTGGGTGATGCGGGCGGAGAGTGAGGGGGTGAGGTGAGGGGTGGAGAGGTAAATTTGTGTGTCATCGGCATAGAGGTGATAGTTGAAGCCGTGGGAGTGTATCAGTTTGCCAAGGGAGGAGGTGTAGATGGAGAAGAGAAGGGGTCTGAAGACAGAGCCTTGGGGGACCCCAACAGAGAGGGGGAGAGAGGGGGAGGTGGCAGCGTTATAGGTAACGCTGAAGGAGCATTGGGATAGGTAAGAGGAGAACCAGGAAAGAGCAGAGTCCCTGATGCCAAGGGAGTGTAGTCTAGTAAGGAGGAGGGGGTGGTCGACTATGTCGAAGGTCGCGGAGAGGTCGAGGAGTAGGAGGACTGAGTAGTGGCCATTAGCTTTGGCGGTTAGCAGGTCGTTAGCTGGTAGTTCCAATTCAAATGCCACAGGGTTAACCCTTCTCTTCATGGTAAATGGCCCCAGGTATCTTGGACCAAGCTTCTTTGATGGACAACCTAATTTCAGGTTGGCCGTGGACAGCCAGACTCTATCCCCTTGTTTTAGTTTCAAATTGCCCCCTCTCTTTCTATCAAAAAATTTTTTGTTACTCACTTGAGCCTCAGAAATCGTTTTTTGTAACACTTTGCGGTTCCTCCTGAGGAACTCCATCCTTTCTTGTACCGCCGGAACAGCGGCCTCCACTGGTATTTCTGGAAGAAAGGAGGGATGGTATCCGTAGTTAGAGTAAAAGGGGGATTGTTTGGTGGCGGAATGGATGGAATTATTATATGCGAATTCCGCTAAAGGACAGAGTGATGCCCAGTCTTCCTGTGAATACGAGGAGAAGCATCGAAGATATTGCTCCAGAGTTTGATTTGTCCTTTCCGTTTGTCCACTTGTTTGTGGATGATAAGTGGATGAGAAGCGTAACTCAATCTCTAATGCCTCACACAGAGCTTTCCAAAATTTAGATGTAAATTGTACCCCTCGATCAGATACAATATTCAACGAAACACCATGTAGCCTTACGATCTCCTTGATGAAAGCGGAAGCAGTTTCCGTAGCAGAAGGAGTCCCTTTCAAGGGAATGAAGTGGGCCATCTTGGACAGGTGATCAACTACTACCAAGATAGTGGTGAATCCCTCAGATGGGGGGAGTTTCACAAGAAAATCCATGGAAATCATGCTCCAAAGTTTTTCTAGTACGGGCAAGGATTCCAATAGGCCCCAAGTCTTGGCTCTATCAAACTTATTCCTTAGACAGACTGTGCAAGATCTCACATAGTCCTGGCAATCCTTTACTGCATTAGGCCACCAAAAAGAGCGAGAGACTAAATCTGATGTTTTGCGAATCCCAAAATGACCTGCTAAGGGATGGTCGTGACATCTCTGGAGAATGAGCACTCGAAGTCCTTCGGGCACAAAGATCTGTCCCTTGTGGAAGTACAGGCCATCCTTAAGTTGCAGGCGCATATTTATGGGAGGTGGAAGATTGTCCATGGCTTCTGTTACCTGAGTTACGAGATCTGTCTGTAAAAGTAGGAAGTTCTTGGCTGGCAAGATCGTGTCAGGTTCAGACTGCATAACTGGGTCAGGAAACATGCATCGGGTATACCATTTTTTGATCCCGGACGGTAAGTCAGATGGAAGACGAAGCGTGAGAAAAATAGTGCCCATCTTTCTTGTCGTGGCCTGAGTCGCTTTGCTGTTCTCAGGTATTCTAGGTTCTTATGGTCAGTAAAGATAAGAATAGGATGGGCTGCTCCCTCTAGTAAGTAGCGCCATTTTTCCAATGCCACCTTGATGGCTAGTAACTCCCTGTCTCCCACATCCTAATTCCTTTCAGAAACACTCAATTTCCGGGAGAAGAAAGCGACAGGATGCAGAAGGGATTTGGGCCCCTGCCTTTGTGACAAGATGGCTCCTACCGCGTTCTCGGAAGCATCAACTTCAAGGATAAAGGCCAGGGCAGGGTCTGGATGTTTCAGGATGGGTGCGGTCGTGAACATGGTCTCCAACTGCTCAAAGGCTGTTTGGGCCTCAGGAGTCCACTTGAAGGGAATATGTTGCCTGGTGAGCTGTGTCACTGGTGCTAGGATTCCAGAGAAGTCCTTGATAAACTTCCTATAGAAGTTTGCAAACCCTATAAAGCGCTGCACAGCTTTCCTATCTTCAGGGATGGACCATTCTAAGACGGCGGACACCTTCTGAGGGTCCATAGAAATGCCTTCAGGAGTGATCACCAGCCCAAGGAATTGGATAGATTGTTTCTCAAACTCGCATTTCTCGGCTTTTGCGGAGAGGTGATGCTGGCGTAGTCTATCTAGTGTCTTTTTTACATGGTCTCGATGACTTTCGATGGAACATGAAAAAACCAAGATATCATCCAGATAAACGATTAAAAATAAATCCAGGTAGTCCCTAAATTTGAGAAAAAACATGCTCCTCGTAACCTTTGAAATAATTTGGGGATTAAAGGAAGGGGATAACGGTTTCTGACCGTGATTTTGTTCAAGTCCCGATAGTCTATACAAGGTCTCAAAGTGCCGTCCTTCTTCTCCACAAAGAATATGCCGGCTCCAGCTGGTGAAGTAGAGGGCCGAATAAACCTTTCGTCTATATATCCCCGGAGGACCTTTAATTCAACTTCCGATAGAGGGTAAATTCTATAGAAAGGAATTTCGGTGCCGGGCAGGAGCTCAATTGGACAGTCATCGCCCCGATGCAGCGGAAGGGTGTTGGCATTCTTTTTATTGAACACATCCAGGTACCCATGGTATGCCGTAGGGACAAGCTTCATGGTTTCAGGATCGGAGTGAATACTGAGAAGATGGGTTGTCACACCTGTCTCCTTGAGGGTACAGTGAGTCCTACAATATTCAGAAGAGAAAGAGATCTCTCCGGACAACCAATTGATGGTTGGATTGTGTGCTTTTCACCAAGGCATACCGAGGATAATTGGAAAAAGCGGGGAGGTGATAATATCCAGACATAGGAATTCTTGGTGTCCCGAAAAAGAATAGCAAAATATTGGCAAGGTTTCTTGTGTTACCGGACCAGAACTGATACCAGACCCATC
Organism: Staurois parvus; assembly: GCF_062004578.1. Lineage (NCBI taxonomy): Eukaryota > Metazoa > Chordata > Amphibia > Anura > Ranidae > Staurois > Staurois parvus. The sequence continues at coordinate 1,523,564 of NW_028317828.1, forward strand.
TGCCAGATGAACTGCAAGCCTTTGTGGTTTAGTGCAGAGAGGAATCTGATTCTGAGTAACAAAATGAGAATCCATAAAGCAGCTACAGGCACCTGAGTCTATGATGGCCAGGACCGTGATAGTCCTTTCGGCCAGTTGTAGTTGCAGATGAAAAGAGAAGTGCGTTCGGTTAGTTCCCTGAGGATGCATCATGTGGAAGCAGTTGGGAGAAGGTTTGTTCGGGCAGGTAGCCATGAAGTGTCCTGCTTCACCACAGTAGAGGCAGAGATTAGACTTCTGCCATCGGAGACATTCTGCTGCGGATAACTGTGGTCTCCAAAAGCTCCTTCTAGCTGGATTGGTGGGCGATTCAGATGAGACAACATTCGTAGCGGGCCCAACTTCAGGGCATAACAGAAGTTTCCCATTAGTCCTTTCATTCAACCTTTCCCGAATCCGAAGGTCAATATGGATAGTTAGGTCTATCAGACTCTCCAATCTTGTTGGTACCCCCACTCAGGCCAGCTCATCGTTCAGGGTGTCAGAAAGACCAAGGCAGAACTGATAGCGGAGAGCAAACTCGTTCCACTGAGTATCGGAACTCCAGATACGGAAGTCAGTGACATAATCTTCCACAGGCCCTTGGCCTTGTTGTAGCTTACTGATCATAGATTCCGCAGTTTGGCGCTGGAAGGAATCTGCATAGACTTGTGCCATTGCTAAAAAAAATTAATCCACAGAGGTTAGGACCAGATCATGCTGTTCACGAAGATGGTATGCCCAGGACTGGGGTTCATTTCTAAGAAGGGTGATGACAAACCCCACTCTAATACTTGGTGAGGAGAAGGTCCTGGGGAGTAGGGAAAAATATAACTCACAGGAGTTACGAAAGGTCCTGAACTTCCAGCGATCTCCTGTAAAGAACTCAGGCATAGGTACCCAGGGTTCCAGTAGGACAGAGGTTTCAAGGATCATACTGGTCTCTGTTTGAGTGGCCGTACCACAGGTTACTGTGTCTGGGAGGACATTAGAGTTGGTTCGCAGTTTGATCTCCAGGTGTTTGAAGTTTCTCTGTAGGTCGTGTATCACGTTGAACAAGGAAGTCACAGTTTGGCGAATGTCCCGCAGTTGTGAGGCCTCCCTTTCAGACTCCATCATTGGCTGACTGCTACGGTCACGTACCTGATAGGAGACTGAATTGACGAGGTTGGCCTCACTTGTGTCACTAGCCCTGACCCCACTGAGGTTGGAACAGGGAGTCTAGGGACCAGGGGGACAAGAGCGCCAGAGGTTTGCTTGCAGCTCTTGCAGTTGATGACCTTGGTAGGCAGGATATCCTCTGATTTGGGTACTGTAGAAATAGACCAGGCAGGTACAGTGGATTGCTAGATGCACAGCAGAGCCAGGTATGTAGCCAGGACACAGGACTGGAGCGGAGTCGTAGGATAGCCAGGGTCATAACAGTCGGGCAGCGTGGTACAGGATCAGAAGGAAAAAGCCAAAGTCAGGATCAGAGCCGAAGTCAAGAACCGGGGGGCAGGAGAGTACTCAGAGTCGGGTCAGGAACAAGCCGGGTCAGAACCAAAGGAATCGCACAGGAACAAGCAGGACACAGGGGGGGAGCTGAAGACCAGTCAGCACTGAATCAGGGCAGAGGCGCACCTTAAATAGCCCATCTGGCGCCAATCTTCACCGTGCGTATGCACGTGTGCGTGCATGTGCGCAATTGCGCATTCCTGTGCACCTGCACACAACCGGCAATTCTTCTGCAGGATCTCTTTCGTGCATGCGCGTTCCCGATTGTGATTCTTCTTGCTGGAAATCCCTTACACATGCACACATCACTCCCATACTTAAAAAGCCCTCCCTGGACCCCACCAACCTGAACAACTTAAGACCCATCTCCCTCTGCCATTTACCTCTAAACTCCTAGAACGCTTAGTCTGCAATCACCTGAGCTCCCACCTCACCGACAACAACTTTCTTGACCCTTTACAGTCTGGCTTTCGCTCACTCCACTGAAACTGCCCTACTAAAACTCACTAATGATCTACTAACAGCTAAAACCAATGGCCACTACATCTGTACTCTTACTATATGACCTCTCTGCGGCTTTTTTTTTTATTATTTAAATATTTATTAATAATTTTCACAGAAATAACAATAGAAAAAAGATTTAAAAAAAAAACATTTTCATCTCAATCATCATAAATATACGATTATTTCTTATTATTTCAATTACCCCCTCTTAAAACCTTGACCCCTCCCCCCCCCACTCTGCATTTCCTTGACTTGTATCCAAAGCAAGCATATCCTACCCAATTTTTCTCTATAACGTTCTACTTTTCACTTTCTCATACTTATTACAAAATTTTCCCATTTTTCCCATTTCGCGAGATATATCTCCAGCTTATCTTCCTGTATATAATATGTCTTCTCCATCTCCCTAATCCAGTTTACTCTCTCTATCCACTCCTCCTCTTTCGGTATTTCTTTTTTCTTCCAATATTTGGGGATCAGGCTTTTTGCTGCGTTCAAATAGTACCCTAAACCTAATTTCTTATATTTACTAACTGATATCTCTGAACTGTGTAACAGGCACATCCCAGGATCTAACCCGATGTTCATTTCAATGATGTTCTCTATTAAATATATTATTTTTTTCCAGAATATTTGAATCTTTGGACATTCCCACCAAATATGATAAACTGTCCCCACTTCCCCACACTCTCGCCAACACCACTGTGATTTCTCCGCATTTATCTTACCCTCCACACTCGGAACAATGTGCCATCTTGTCAAACATTTATAATTTAATTCCACATCCCTCAAACTTACATTTCCGTGAACTAATCTATTTATTTTCTTCTGTGTTCCTTCATCTAATACCACCCCCATATCTCTTTCCCAATTCACAATGTGCAATGGTTTAGTGTTTGTGTCTAAATCTGTGAGAATTCCATATACTTTAGCTATTCCATGTTTCCCATCACCCCGTGTATCCAACAACCTTTCAAACAAATTCCAATCCTTTTTCGTTCTCAGGGGTTTTGGGAGATTTCCCCAAAAACGTTTTAATTGATAATAACGCCACTCATCTAGCCTAGTGAAGATATTTCCCTTTTCCTTTTCCAACTCTTTAAAGGTCTTCAGTTTCCCATCCCCCATTATATCTCTGAGTTGGACATCCTCCTTTATAAACCATCTACCTGTTATCTCTTCTCTACCTGGTGGAAAAAATTCTGTGTTTCTTAGTGGCATAAGTATAGAATTAAATTCCCATTTCATATATTTGTGTATTTTATCCCATTCCCTTAATACATTTACAGTGTACAAACTTAAATCCTCCTTCAATCCTCTATATTGTGTCGGTAGCCATATTATTCTATTCAAATTGGTTCCACTAAGTGTATTCTCAATTTTTACCCAACTTTTCCCCTCTAAATTGAACGTCCAATCAAAGATTCTCCCTAATATTACTGCTTTATAATATCTCTTTATATCTGGAACTCCCAGACCACCCTTCTCTTTATCTCTACTTAGTATTTCGTGGGACATCCTCGGTTTTTTCTTCCTCCAGATATATCCCGTTATCATTCTTTTTATTACTTTAAAAAAAGCTTCCGGGAGTTTAATTGGTATCATTTGGAATCTGTATAAGATTTTTGGTTCAATTATCATTTTTACCAGGTTTATACGTCCTAACCACGATGGGATTCCTCTCTCTAATGCTTTTAATTCCCCCTTTACTTCATTTAATAATGAAATATAGTTTAGCTTATACAAGTTTTTATACGACGCGCTGAGCCTTACTCCCAAATATTTTATATCTCTTTCTTTCCAAATAAAGGGAAATTCTTCTTGTATTTTTTCTTGTTCACTCTTTGGGATGTTTATGTTTAAGATCTCAGTTTTTGTTGGATTGATTTTTAAATTTGATAATTCTCCATATTCCTTCAGCAGTTTCATTAGATTTGGGAGTGTTATCCTGGGATTCCCCACATAAAACAGCAGATCATCAGCAAAAGCTGCCACTTTATGTTCTACACTTCCTATCTGAATTCCCCTTATATCTCCATTTTTCATTATTGTTGATAAAAGAGGCTCTAATGACAAAACATATAATAAGGGGGACAAAGGGCAGCCCTGCCTTGTTCCATTTGACATCCCAATGGGCTCTGTTTTTTCCCCATTTACTATTACCACTGCAGAGGGTTTACTGTACAGTTTTCCAATCCATTCCCTCATTCTTCCTCCAATTCCCAGGTCTTCTAAGGTGTCCATCATGAAGCCCCAATCTACTCTATCAAAGGCCTTTTCTGCGTCAATTGAAAGGGCCACCACCGGTACCTCCCCTTTTTTACTTCTCTGTATCAGCATCAGGGATCTCAGCCCATTGTCCCTGCCCTCTCTTCCTGGGACAAAGCCCACCTGATCTCCATGTATCCATTCAGGCATAAACTCCTTCAACCTATTCGCTAGGACCTTTGCATATATCTTAGTGTCTAAATTCAACAGTGAGATGGGCCTATAACTCGAACATTGCGAGGTGTCTTTCCCTTCTTTATGTAACAGTACCACATGAGCCTGTAAAGATTCTCCCCTCATGTCCATCTCTCCTCCCAGGGTGTTCATATATTTTTCCAATTTGGGGTTTAATATTTCACTAAATTTTTTATAGTACCCTGCTGTATAACCATCTGGTCCTGGACTCTTCCCCATCTCCATGCTTTTTACTACTACCTTTATCTCTTCTTGTGTAATCTCTGCTTCAAGGGAATTTAGTTGGTCCTCTTTTATTTTCGGTAATCCCGCATTTTTTAGATAAATCTTCCTTTTTTCCCTTTTTTCCTTTTCCATATTATTTACTTCATCGTATGGGGTGATATTATACAACTTCCTGTAATAATCCACAAACATCTTTGCGATCTCTTTATTTGAGTGGGCCAATTCTCCCTTAGGGCTTTTTATTTTATCTATATAATTCCTATTTTTTTTTTCCTTAAGGTTCTCATTAGATATTTTCCTAGCCTATCTCCCCATTTATAATTTTCACTTAACACTTTGTTATACACTCTCCTTCTCTCCTCTTCCATCAGAATTTCCAGTTCCTCTTTCTTTTTTGTTATCTTCTGCTTAATTTCTTTTAGCATTCTATTTTTGTGTATCTGTTCTAGCTCCGATATATCCTTTAAGAACCCACTAATTTTTTCTCTTCTTTCTCTTTTCTTTCTTGCCCCAATTGCAATCAGAATTCCTCTTATATATGTCTTGTGAGCCTCCCATACTGTTGCCTTAGACACATCCTCTGTCTCATTCTCTCTAAAGAATCTCTCAATTTCCTTCCCAATCCTCTGTGCAATATCCTTGTCCATGAGAAGTGCTTCATTCAGCCTCCAACCTACCCCTTCTGTTCTCTTTCCCCATCCCATCCTCAATACAACAGGGGCATGATCCAAAAGCGTCATTACTCCTATATCTGCTTTAACCATTGAGTCTATAAAGTGATGTTCTATCAATACATAGTCCAACCTTGAGTACATCTGATGTGCACTTGAGAAGAATGTGTAGTCTCTATCTTTCATATGCAAGATTCTCCATGCATCTACCAATTGGCATTCATGGATCACCTTCTTGAATAGTCTCAAAGATCTACTCCCCTCTCGCTGCACATTAGAAGTTGTATCATTTTGTGGATCCATACAAAAATTAAAATCTCCCGCCACTATTATACAACCCTCTTTAAAATCCATCAACTTTTTTAACACACCCTTCAAGTACTCCTCTGGTTTTTTATTTGGACAGTATATGTTAGCTACTGTGCACTCCACCTCTTGTATTTTACCCTTCAAAAACAAATATCTCCCCTCTGGGTCCACTTTTCTGTCCTTCAGTTCAAATCTTATATTTTTTCTGAACCCTATTGCCACCCCTTTAGCTCTCTTAATCGGGGAATCTGCATAATACCATGTTGTGTAATCTCTAGATTTCAGCTTCACCTTAGATTCTATCTCAAGATGTGTCTCCTGCAAAAAAAACACTGAAACTGCTTGATGATGTAATTCCTTAAATAACCTAAATCTCTTCTCAGGACAATTTAACCCCTTTACATTATAAGTGATGACTTGTAAATCTCCCATCCTTTATATCCTTCTTTTTTCCCTTCTAACTAGAGATCACATAACTATCTCTTTACCCTTGCTTTTAATACCTCTCTCTATCCTGCAGAGTATTACCCTTATCATCCATTTCCCTCCCACCCTCACCTCCCCCCAACCCCCACCCTCCCTAACCCTCCCCCCTGCCAACTCCTCCCCCCCCCTCCCTCCCGCCTCCCCCCCCCCCCCAGGCCTCTTATGCCTTTGGATCATATTCCACTTTTGATCCCTCTATAGGGGTTCGACTCTGCCCATGACCGCTTACCTCCCCCCCCTCCTCCCCAATGTCCCCTTATCTATTGATTCTCTATTTCCTCTTTTAACCAGCTGCCACTTTCCTGACCCACAAATGTCCAGCTCTCCCTCCTCCACTTCCCAACCAGGTATCACTTGTCTCTGCAGTCCAAATTTATCACAAAATTCTTCCATATCCTCCGGGAATCTTAAGATAGCTGTAGTTCCATCCCTCCACCCAATTAAACTTAAGTCACGGCCCCATCTGTATTTCACACTTTGTTTTTTCATCTCTTCTAGTAGGGGTTTCAGTGATCTCTTCCTTCTCAGAGTCCCTGCTGTCAAATCTGCAAAAATGTTGATATTTTTCCCTCCATATGTAATATTTGCTCTTCCTTTAATCTTTTTCCATATCTCTTCTCTATCTCCATAGTTATGGAATTTAACAATTATATCTCTTGGTTTTCTTACCCCTTTTCCTTGTTGATACTTCCCAATCCTATATACTTCGTCCAGTTTAAACATCTCCTCATCCAATTTATCCATTATGAAGTTCAAGATTTTGCCATATAGCTCTTTTAGATCTTCCCCCTGTGTCAGTTCCGGAACTCCTCTTACTCTGATATTATTTCTCCTTTCTCTATTTTCTTGTTCTTCCATCCTATAAAGCAATCTCTTATGTTCTTTTCTATCTTCAATTATCCATTTCTCTAATTGTGGGATGGTCTGAGCTTGGGCTTGTACCTTCTCCTCCATTTCCTCCACCCTAGTTAACAATTGTCCCAGATCTTCCCGGATCATCCCCATCTCTTGCTTTATTGAATTTTCCAAACCTTTAAACATCTCCGCCATTTCTTTTTTATTAGGTATTTGCATATCTCTTTCCAACTCTCTCGGTTCAATACCTTCCATTTGATTATTATATACTGGGCCCAGGGAAAGTCTCGGACTATTATCCAAACTTATTTCCAAATCACTTTTTTCACTTATTCCCTGAGTTCTTTCTGGGGTAACACTTCCTTGTGACACATACTTCTTAATCGTACCAGTTTGGGTGTTCTTAGGCCCGCTCCCTTTGATATTTTTACCTTTCATGTTGTTGTTGAAATTTTTACTCTTATTTCATGAAACTCCTGTTCTCTTACTCCTCCCGATCTTCAGACCTGTCCTAGGAATCCCCTAATTCTTTTATTTTCAGGTTGAGTATTTAAGGCACTGTCTTATTCTAGGCACCTAGGACTCTAGTGCAGGAACTCAATATATATAAAAGTCTAGTATACGAATCCAATGTATATGGAGTGTAAAAGAGGACCTGCAGGAAAACCCACGGTCATCACTCACCCACCACGTTGGAACCTCACTTCAGAAACAGTCCTCCTCTGTATTTATATCCACTTGTAGCCTCTTGAAGGGATTCCTAGGGGTCTCACGTAGCTCATGTACCTTATCTTCCCATCACAAGTCCCCTTAGATTAGCGTTGATATGCAGGTTAATAGTTGAAATAGAGAAAGGAGTAGTGTGGGAGTTAAGATGTTTAGCTGTATTATGAGAATGGAGATATAAAATTGTGAAGCTGTAAAGTTGTAAGGTTGAAAATGGCATGGAGATGGAATGGGGATGATGTGGAGGTAGGTTGGGTAGAGGAGACAGGGAGATGTTATGCAGATTTAGAAATTGTGTATATTGTGGGGGCAGTATGTCCTTTGCTCTCAACCACTTCACCCACTTGCTCAGATGCCGGGCAATCTCTCTCATACACAGAGCTCCCAGAGCTCCTCCGCGGCTTCCCACGTGTCGGTGCCGCTCCAATGCCTCAACCGTCTCACTGGCGTCTCCCTGGCAACCCTGCTCCTCCTCCGAAGCCGCCGCAAGACACCAGAAGAAACCACGAGGCGTCCTTCTCCCGGCTCTCTCCTGGCTCCAGGCTGCCCGACCGTCTCCCTGGCAACCCCACTCCTCCTCAGCAGCCGCCGCAGGGCGTCGTGAGAAAACCCTGAGGTGTCCCTCTCCCGGCTCTCTCCTGACACTCTCCTGGATCCGACCGTCCCCGGGACTCCGCGAACCCTCTCCAGCAGGTGGGTCCCCGCACTCACTCAATGCTGCTGGTCATTCTATCGAGACCTCATAGGGAGGAAAAACGAGGGGAGGCTAACGGAGAGTGCTTACTACACCCTCTCCCGTGCCGCCATGTTCAGGCTCCACCCCCCGCCCCAGCCCGATCCTGTACCAGCGAATCTCTCTGCGGCTTTTGATACGGTTGACCATCCCCTCCTCCTCAAAAAACTGCACTCTCTTGGTCTCAGAGACTCTGCTCTCTCCTGGTTCTCCTCTTACCTATGGCAGCGCACCTTCAGCGTTACCTATAACGCTGCCTCCTCCTCTTCACTCCCTCTTTCTGTAGTGGTCCCTCAAGGTTCTGTCCTTGGACCCCTTCTCTTCTCCATCTACACTTCCTCCCTTGGTCACTTGATAAACTCCCATGACTTTAAGTACCATCTCTATGGTGATGACACACAAATCTATCTTTCTACCCCTCACCTCACCCCTTCAGTCTCCTCTCGCATTACTAATCTACTAAGCGACATGTCCACTTCCTCAAACTCAATCTTTCCAAAACTGAGCTCTTAGTATTCCCCCCAGCCCGTGCCCCCTCCCCTGACTTCTCTATCAAGATCAATAACACAATCATCATTCCCTCTCCTCATGCCAGGGTGCTAGGTGTAATCCTAGACTCCTATCTGTCCTTTCACCCCCAAATCCAATCACTGTCCAAATCTTGTAGACTTCACCTCCACAACATCTCCAAGATACGCCCGTTCCTAACCTCGGAAACCACTAAGCAACTTATTCACTCCCTTGTTATATCTCGCCTTGACTATTGTAACTCCCTCCTCATTGGCCTACCGAATCGCAGGCTATCCCCTCTTCAGTCTATCATGAATGCTGCTGCCAGACTTATCCACCTTACTAACCGTTCTGTATCTAAAGACATTTATAACTCTGCCCCAAATTACATCATGGATCTTGTCTCTAAATATCACCCAAAATGTACTCTCTGCTCCTCGCAAGACCTCCTACTCTCTAGCTCTCTTGTCTCCTCCTCCCATGCTCATCTCCAGGACTTTTCCAGAGCTTCCCCCATCCTCTGGAACTCTCTAACCCAATTTATCAGACTATCGCCTACTCTGCTCACTTTTAGGCGATCTCTGAAAACCTATCTCTTCAGGGAAGCCTATCCTGCCCTCAGCTAATAATGGAATATTCTACTCTTTCAACCAGTCCATCCCCCACAGTTACTACTTTTTGTACCACTAGCCCCTCCCTTACTAGATTGTAAGCTCCAAGGAGCAGGGCCCTCCTTTCCCTCTTCTGTTGAACTGTATTGTTGCTGTATTGTCTCCCGTTATATTGTAAAGCACTGAGCAAACTGTTGGCGCTATATAAATCCTGTATAATAATAATACTAATAGTCACAGGATGGTGGTCATAAGAATGGACAATTTTAGAGCTGTTCTAAAACACAATCATTCCAAACACCTCCAATGCTTGTATCATTATAGCATGCATCTTCATGTCTTGTAAAGAAATAGCCTGGGGGTTTCTAGACAGCTTTGTTGGATAATGGTCACCCTATGTCTATGTTAGGCTCTGCCTAATTAGACAAATAAAGGATCTACCAAAACACTGAACCTAGACTAGCATACCTTCCAACTATCCCTGATGTAAGGGACTGTCCCTGATTTGAAACAAAGTCCCTCTATCCCTATTTCCTCCTCATTTGTCCCTCATTTTGGTCTGATCTATATACCGTATTTTCCGGCGTATAAGACGACTTTTCAACCCATGAAAATCTTCTGAAAAGTCGGGGGTCGTCTTATACGCCGGTATACAGCACTTTTTCGAGGGGCGGGGGTGTACAGGGGTGGGCAGAGGGGCTGCTGTACCTTACCTGGCTCCGGTTCCGGTCCCACGACGATCCGGTCCAGGAAGCGCGGCTGCTCCTTCTTTCAGTTCGGCCGCACGATGGTCGCGCGGCCGCTCGGCTCCGCCTCCTCACCGGTGATTGGGCGCCAGCGCTGGAAAGGCACACAGGCGACCAATCACCGGCAAGGAGGCGGAGCCGAGCGGCCCCGCAAAAATCAAGCGGCCAAACTGAAAGAAGGAGCAGCCGCTCCTCTCCCCCACTGACACTAACGATGGGGCACTATCCCTCCTCCACATTGACACCAACGATGAGGCACTGTTCCTCCCCCACTGACACCAACGATGAGGCACTGTTCCTCCCCCACTGACACCAATGATGGGGCACTATTCCTCCTCCCCACTGACACCAATGATGGGGCACTATTCTCCCCACTGACACCAACGATGGGGCACTATTCCTCCTCCCCACTGACACCAATGATGGGGCACTATTCTCCCCACTGATACCAATGATGGGGCACTATTCCTCCCCCACTGACACCAACGTTGGGGCACTATTCCTCCTCCCCACTGACACCAACGATGGGGCACTATTCTCCCCACTGATACCAATGATGGGGCACTATTCCTTCCACTGATACCAATGATGGGGCACTATTCCTTCCACTGATACCAATGATGGGGCGCAATTCCTCCCACTGACACCAATGATGGGGCGCAATTCCTGCCACTGATACCAATGATGGGGCGCTATTCCTCCCACTGACACCAATGATGGGGTGCTATTCCTCCCACTGACACCAATGATGGAGCACTATTCCTCCCACTGACACTAATGATGGGACACTATTCCTCCCACTGACACCAATGATGGGGCACGATTCTTCCCACTGACACCAATGATGGGGCACTATTCCTCCCACTGACTAATGATGGGGCACTATTCATCCCACTGACTAATGATGGGGCACGATTCTTCCCACTGACACCAATGATGGGGCACTATTCCTCCCACTGACTAATGATGGGACACTATTCCTCACACACTGACACTAATGATGGGGCACCATCATTGGTGTCAGTGGGAGGAATAGTGTCCCATCATTGGTATCAGTGGGAGGAATAGTGCCCCATCATTGGTGTCAGTGGATAAAATAGTGCCCCATCATTGGTGTCAGTGGGAGGAATAGTGCCTCATCATTAGTATCAGTGGGAGGAATAGTGTCCCATCATTGGTATCAGTGGGAGGAATAGTGCCCCATCATTGGTGTCAGTGGATAAAATAGTGCCCCATCGTTGGTGTCAGTGGGAGGAGTAGTGCCTCATCATTGGTATCAGTGGGAGGAATAGCACCCCATCATTGGAATACCATACTGAAATAGCATACCATATTGAAATCAAATCTGATGTTTTTTCATTTTTATTTGGTGTGCGTTGGAAGAGGGGTAGTCTTATACGGCGAGTATAGCCCAAACACTATATTTTAACAGGAAAAGTAGGGGGTCGTCTTATACGCCCAGTCGTCTTATACGCCGGAAAATACGGTAGTTGTATATCAAATGCACTATTTATCTTTCAAAAAGTGTTTCACAGTGCTAAACCTTTCACCCAGTTTTCAGGAATAGTAGTGTTAAAAGAAGCATTTGTGGGTTTGACTAATTTATTTGTATAACTCTCCTTTGAGGGGGTGTGGCGGGGACATTTGTCCTATGCCTACATACATTTGCTAATAGGTGTCCCTTGCTCCTATCTGAAAAGGTTGGAAGATATGGACTAGCAAGAACAATCTGCAGCCAAACAGAACATGCTATAATGGTGAGTAGGAATGAGCAAAGCTGCCTGGGTTCAATTCAAAAACAGTTTTGCGCTTGAAGTTTGAATACTTCTTAGCCATTCTATGGAAATCTATGGGGGTGAATCTTGTTTATTTATTTAGTATTTATATAGCGTAGTCAATTTTACACAGCGGTTTACATAAAGTATATTGTTCATTCACATCAGTCCCTGCCCTCAAGGTCCCTAACTCACATTCATATTTATGCATATTAGGACCAATTTAGGCAGGAGACAATTAACCTACCAACATGTCTTTGGAGTGTGGGAGGAAACCAGAGTACCCAGAGGAAACCTACACAGGCACAGGTTTATTTAATTACAGACATTTGTAGGGCTACTAAGAAAGCTATTGTCAAACAAAAGGCATGGGAAATCATGCATCAATACCAAAATGAAAAAATAAATAAATAAAACACAGCACCTCTTCATAAACAGACTTGTCAGCTCTCCCTAACAGCATTAAAGTAGAATAGACAAAAACTGTTTTTTTTTTCAATTTGGATAGAGTAAGAGAGGGTTATGATCCCTGGCAGTTTTTTTTTGTGCCATCTGTGTCCCATTGGCGAGATTTACCTTCACTTCCTGTCCCATAGCCAAAATTCCTTGGGGACCCCCAGGTCACCAGAACTAGCGTCCCCATTGGAAAATTTCCCTTCTATTACTTTTCTGGGGACAACCCCAAATTTTGGCTTTTACTTTAAATTTTTATTTCAATGATAATGGTAAACAAGACAAATAGAGTGAATCTCCCTAATGGGGGCACACAGCAATAAATACCTAACAGGCATTCTAATCCATCTCCACTCTGTCCAAATAAAAAAAGTTTTGCCTTTAGTTATACTTTAACACACAGACTGCTGTGAGCCCGCTCTTTTATATAAAGGTGGCTTGTTTTCTTTTCTTGAAATGATTGACTCTTGTAACTCAGCTGACAAGGGACAAAGGTTGTTCCTTATTTCTGACAACGAACCTGCAAAGTTTTTGTCACAAACGCATGGTTTCAACATACCCAAACCTAACCCCTAGTAAGATGTACAAGAACTACCGTATTTTTCGCTCTATAAGACGCACCTGACCATAAGAGGAAAACAAGAAAAAAAATATTCTAAACGAATGGACTGCAGACACAGTACAGGAGATGACCAGAGACTGCGGACATAGTACAGGAGATGACTGGAGACTGTGGACACAGTACAGGAGATGACAAGAGACTGTGTACATAGTACAGGAGATGACCTGAGACTGCGGACACAGTATAGGAGATGACCAGGGACTGCAGACATAGTACAGGAGATGAACAGAGACTGCAGACACAGTACAGGAGATGACCAGAGACTGCGGACACAGTACAAGAGATGACCAGAGACTGAGGATATAGTACAGGAGATGACCAGAGACTGCAGACACAGTACAAGGGATGAGCAGAGACTGCAGACAGTACAGGGGATGACCAAGAGACTGCGGACCTTTGGGGAGTGAGGGGGAGTGGGTACCTGAATTGACAGTCCTCCCTTCTGGGACCTGTCATGTGTCCCAGAAGACGCCAGACCATTCAAAAAGTGCAGCGCTTCTCGCGCATGCGCAGTGGGCATTCAGCTGTCACAGCCAGGTGCCCACACTAAAGATGCCGGCGCCGGAAGACTGTACAGCGCTGAACCGAGGAACAGGTAAGGTCCTGCTGCAGAGAAGAGCCGATTGGCCGGCCCGATATTCTGACACGTCGGAAATACCGGACCGGCCGCTCCATATTCGCTCCATAAGACGCACTGACATTTCCCCTTCTTTTTTTGGGGGAAAAAAGTGCATCTTATGGAGCGAAACGTATGGTATTTGTTTGGTTGAGTAAATTTCCTACACTTATGAAGAAAGTTGGTGGAGAACTGTACCCCAGAGTGGACAGAGATTCAAAATCTAAAGCAGCTCTCTGTCATCAGGTTATCACATAAGGCCCCTGGAGAGGGTCAGTAGATCATTGGAAGAATGAGAGTTCCACAAAGTTTGATTTAGTCCAGTAAGAATTTTATTTTTCATCACACACTAATCAAAAGCCAATGTGTGTTGGGGGCTCTAAAATCCACCTTCATTAGGGTGAAGAAACATAACAACATGAAATAATAATAGCTAGATATCTAGAGCTACAAAAAGTGAACAGATATGGGGACTTACGGAACAAATTTACGATCATGCCACATCCCAAAATGACCATAAACAAACAAAAGGAGAAAAAAAATGAATTTAAAAGGTGTGATTCCTCAGTCAGTGAATACCACCTTAAAGTTAGATAACACCTGAAAACCCACATGTTTATTTGTACACAAGAAATAAAAACTTCTGTTAAAACATCTAAGGAATAATGTTGGTGGTGGACATTGACTGAATGGGAGTGATTTTTTTATCAGCTGATGCACTTGGGGCTGTAAGTGGCAGGGTCTGCATTCATTCAGATGTGATTAACCCTTTAGGATCATCTCACCAAAACTGAAATTTTTGTTGCTGAGAAAGCATAAAATCTGACTGATATCTTAGTACTGATTTCTGGGAAAATCAGTGAGTCAATCATAGAATCACACAAGCAAGAAGCAGGGGCGGACTGACAACTCATGGGGCCCCCGGGCAATAGGGGATCATGAAGCCCCTGTGTCCTTGCCCAAACTCAAAAAAAGCCTATGAAAAAGGTACCAGGGGCATCTCATGGGGCCCCCTACTGACCCCGGGCCCCCGGGCAGTGCCTGAGTTTACAAATGGTCAGTCCGCCCCTGGCAAGAAGTGATCTCTCTGGGGGTGTTCCATACAGCAACTGTGTACAAAACACCTCCAGGTTGCCATGTTGCACTGAATTTTAGAGTGCTGCAGATTGAAACGGAAATATAATTTGTAATGATAAATTACAATAATATAAGCAATGTATATTGATATACTAACAGCAAGTTGTACATTAAATAATAACTATACTTCTCCCAGTGAAAAAGGCTCCCCATGTAAAAGACTCCCAATAGGAAAGTCCAGAGGGGCTATGGTGCGAAAAAGTATTGTGTAAAGTGATTTCAGTACAATGGACCAAAAGACACCAGGGTAGATCTTCATTGATAACTTTTACATCAATCACTTCACACATCGCTTTTCCAGATCAAAGCCCTGTTGGTCTTTCCTTTTGCTGTATCACATCAGTTCCATCTCCAAATCCAAACCCTACACTTGTTTTGCTGCTTGTTTAGTTTTTTTAGAATACAGCATCAAACACAGTAACATGTAATGGTGTGTATCCCATTACCTGCAGGTAATTGTTTGAGCTAAAAATCTCCCTTTCAGTGCCTCTTCAAAGCTGCCAGATACTACCCTGCTTGCCCACACCATTCTACCTTCACCCTGTGAATGGAGCAGAAACAGTTGAATGACAGACTATCTACCACCCAACACAGAACTCAATATGGGGGAATAGTAATAAAAGCAACATGAATGATGGAGAAGGCAGAAGAGGTTAGGTGAACAGAACAACTTTTCTCAGTAGCAGCAGCTGCTGTTAACCTTCAAAGTACTAGAAGACAGACATCCAGGGCAGTATCTGGTACATGTGAAGGAGGCACTGAACAAGGGACTTTTACCAGAAACAAATGCCTGCAGACAATGGGATTCACACTATTATGCATAACTAATGTATTTTTTGGTGCTGCCTACACCCCCCCTCCAAAAAAAAACCTTTAGCTTTAAGAATGTTTAAACCAGTAATTCATACATGTTGCAGCACAGTGGGTAAATGGTTAGCACTTCTTCCTGGCAGTACTAGGGTCGTTGGCTTGAATCCCAGCCATGGCACCACCTGCCTGGAGTTTGCATGTTCTCCCTGTGCCTGTGTGAGTTTCCTCCCACACTCCAAAGGCATGCTGCTATGTAAATTGGCTCCTGTCTAAATTGGCCCTAGTATGTGAATGTATGAATGTAAGTTAGGGACCTTAGTGTGTACGCTCCTTGAGGGTTAGGGACTGATGTGATTGTACAATATATATATGTAAAGCGCTGCATAAATTGACGGCACTATATAAGTACCTCTAATAAATAAATGTTGTGTGCTGTCAGTTCAACAACATCGACCTGTTGTTGCAAGTATATTCTATTTCGGTATCAATAAACAATATATGTTGAGTGTGTTTGTGTTTATTTTTTACTATGTTTATACTATATGAGAGAATGTAGACAATCACCTTGTGTTATTATATTGATGCCTTTAAAGGTATAGACTGATTATTTGCTATTAGAAGATCTCTGTAAGCATGCACAATTGCTCCCCTGTTGGTAATATCATTATCGAAGTTATATTATTTTTTTATATACATTCCATTAATGGATATATATTTCTTTCACTGCGAGCAGTATAGTTATTTTTTAATGCACAAAATTTGAATATATAAAATTAATTTTATTATATCATGGTATTTAGTAGCCTCCCTAATGGTCTGATTATGTGCTGAAAGCGTACATTTTTTTGCATGGAAATATGTCTTTTTTTATTGTAGGACTGTAATTTTTAGGAATAACTTACTGAAATCTGTCCAAACAAGAGTCTAGTAAACATCCCGGGTATGATAAAATTTGAAACACGAAATCATAAATTATAATATAATAATTAATCATAAAAAATAATAGTATAATAATAATAAATGTAATTCAATAATGTAATCAAACCAAAAACAATGACATTTGACATAGAGCGCCAAGTTTGCACATCAGTGAGCTTAGTCGCAAAATCGTTTTCAGTGTCTGATGACAGAATTCCCCACGAATCAATATCACTCAATTCTGCAAGTGGTTCTAATTTACTATCACTGTTCTCTAGCTGGTCTAAAACCGCTTTTGACCTAAAAAGACGCTTTTTGGATGCCATGGACATTTCTCAGTTTCCAGGCAGAAAGAACAGTAAAAATGCAGGCAGGGCACAGGACAAAGCACTAGGGACAAAATGTATGTGAAATGCTTTGATACAGTAATGTTATACTGTGTGATTTTAGTGTATTTAGTGAATGTCACATTTTGACATTTTTAAATTTCCCACCGGTTACGTCCCCCGTATGTCCCAACATCTCAGGGAACGGAACCCGGAAGACAGATGCTGGCATTGGCCGGAGGAGATGGCAGGGGGGACATCACGGGAGCGAAGGACAAGGTAAGTGCAGAAGGGATCCCGGAGCAACGCTGCAAGGTATTCCCGAGTGTAGCTCGGGGTTACCGCTTGTGGTGCTGAAACTTTACCCTGAGCTACACTCAAGAATACCTCCAGGGAGGTTAAACAAATATCTATTGATTTTAATGCTCATTTTCCTTGAAGCATATTTTTTGCATACAAATATCCATCTGGTTATACAGTATCAGTCTGGTTATGTTACTCTTTATCAGATGTGAGGATTGGTTTTGATTATTTTATATTGAATTGGATGATCAATTTTCTATTTTATCTTCCTATTTACAGTCATAATGACCATCTAAGATCGTTTTTATTACAGATCTAGTGTTTTATAGCATTTACTTTTGTTATTATGTTTATTGACTAGTGTCTGTGGCTCTACATAGCTAAATTTTAATATTTATGTTATGTTTCTTTAACCCTGACGAAGGGGGAGAGTTAAGCCTTTGGAGCGTTGGATGTTTGTAATTACCATATGATGGAAAATACATACTGGACTGAAGAATCTTTGTGGTGATTCTACGGATTCTTTTACAGATTACTTATGAAGGAGACCTTAAAGGGTAACTCCACTTTCGTGGGAAAAAAAAGCAAAAAAATTAAAATAAATAAATTATATAGCATATACAATTGTGACTCATATTGTAATTGAAGGGTATTAAAAATTACCTTTCCTTTCCAATCTGTATGTGCTGTAAATCTCTGTAAAATGCAATGCAATATGGCTACCTGGAGGCATTCTGTACACAGATGGCATAAAGAACGCCCCTAAAAATTTAATTTCCTGCTTGTGATTGGATCACTGATTTTCCCAGAAGTCTGCACTAAGATACAAGGCACTTTTTTTGTATCTCCTGAAACAAAAATGTCATTTTTGGTGAGATACTCCCAAAGAGAAATCACGCCTAAAGGGATGCAGACCTTGACAATGTCCTCATTAGAGCCCTACAGGTGCAGCAGCTGACTGATAAGTATAAAACCACTCCCATACAGATTCACTCTGCACATGGATACAGACAAACAAACAGGTATTTCTCCAGAAATAACAAAAGGTAGAGATCTGTAACAAAGTTTGGTAAAATCCTTGCAATGTACATATATCACCCAGAGGGGAATGTTTTTTTCTCAACAAAAGTAGAGTTCCTCTTTAAAGAACCATAGAGATACTGCAGATAACTATTCAATGCTCTAACTAATCTGCAGAAATATTCTGGGTATTGACAGACTTAACTGATATTATAATGTGTTTAAAGTGGTATTAAACCTAAAAGCCAATATTTATTATATTGCAGCTTACCATTTCTTAGATGTGATGGCTGCTTTAGCTTTCCTTTTTAGGCTTTCGTTCCCTTATTTTCACCTGGAGATCTGGCCAGATAGGCTCTGTTCACGTATGGGTGATTTGGAACTCTGGGCAAAATCACTACAATTCTGCCCACAATTCCAAATCATGGCAAAACACACAATTCATATTTGAGTGCCAATTATCGATCACACGAGAATCATGGAAAACATGAGTGTAAAATGCTCCTGGCTCAGGAACAAAATTTGGCCCCTGAGCTTCTTTGGAGCGACAATCCTACATAGGACAGCTTAGTTAAGTGAAAGGGCTTCCCCATGCGTGACACCCGTTTCCTCATGAGAATCGCACAAACAAAATTGTGAATAAGAAAACAAATTCCTGCAACACAGTGTGGATGAGGCCTTATGTTTGTTGTTTTTCAACAGAACAAGCTATCCTGCAAATGTGTCAACTAAAAGTTGTAACGGAACCAGACCCCGACTGCACTAGGGTATTTCCAATAGACTCCAGCTTCCCTGTCCGAACACAGATCCACGGACACCACCCTTGAAATCACTCAGGAAATAGACTGCTTTATTTTAACACAGACACAAGATATAAACATTCAAGAGAACAACCCACCTCCCTGCATAAGGACACAGAGCGGGGCAAATCAAATCTAGCAGTAAGAAACACATCAGCAGACAGTCCCATCAGGGGGAAGGGCTGATGGAAACACCCCCCACCAAGCCAATACACAAACACATACATCCCATAATACTTTGCTCCCAAGCTAGAGACACAATAGAACAATGGGATGCACCACATGGCAGTACAATGAACACCCTCCACACCCCACCTATACATGTCTACACAATATCAGGACATTCCACCCTGTACCCCTAACAGGCACAGGGTGACTTACACATAAGAGGGATATGGGGAGCTGAGACAGGGGTCTCCCCACCTCTCTAAAGTGAGCTGGGTTCCATGGGCCCCCCACCCAAAGTCACTCCCGTCACAAGAGTATTGAGACAAACCATTTACCACTGACAGGGGTGTTTACAATGGTCAGCTATAATTTATGGAAAAACCTTTATTCCAAAAAGAAAAAAACGGTTTGCTATAACTGCTTGTGTAACTGCAGTGTTTGCCGAAGTTTGCGTTCAATGTGTTACTGTATCTAAATCTCTTAGTACAACTAATACTCCCCTGCCCCCCAGACTGACAATGCTGCTGTTCAAAGGTGCCCTTAAGCTCCTTCTTCCAGAGTGGGGTCATTCTAATACAGTAGGTGTGTCACTAGCCAGATCATCAGGTGAAAACAGAAGGGGAAAAAAAATGAATACAACCTCCACATCTATTGATTTTTAACTTGCAATATGTTACATTTTTTTGTTTTTGGTTTAATACCACTTTACTTACTAGAACACTCCATGCCTAGTAAGTTTACTTTTGGATAACAGTTTTTTTTAAACTACTCAATCTTTTGTTTTCAGGCAAAGAAAATTGAGCTTTCACTTTTTCAAAACCTCTAACAGACTTACCATATATTGATTTGGCATTTGGTTTTGATATCCCATTCATGCTGAAATAAAGACAAGGATAAAAAAAAGTCAAGAAATGAAAAACACAGTATATGAAACAACACAAACTTACTTGCCAATTATTACCATAGTCTATAAAACTTATGTTGCAATAATCAGTCTATATCATAAGTCAAGTAATATTTTTTAACAAAATATTTGCATATTTTTGTTTCAATAATGTTTATTGTTTTAAGTAGTACAAACAGGCGTACCTTATGAGGTACACATGCACATGAAAGACTAATAGATATTGTCAAATTGAACAACGAAAGGCATCACAAAACATTAGCCATAATGCTGGAGGGCTGGTAGCAAGGTGCAATTATTCTCTAAAGTTGTAATGTTTCCCTCCCAGGGGCAACACCCCCCAGAATTGCATATTCATTCCCCTGTCTTAGTGAGCAGAACCATGCCATGTCTATTAGACAATACTCAACACTAGAGATGAGCGAATTATTCAAAAATTCGATTCGACTGATTCGGCGAATTCGTGAAAAAATTTTGATTCGAGTCGAATATATTCGCTGCGAATTTAACTTATGAAAGGGTGTTTCTAGGCTTCAGAGAGCCTTTATATTAGTGCAGAACACTGTACCTTTAATTTAAATGCCCTTGGAGTCTGCTGGGGAAGAGAAATAATACTGTCAGTCAGTATGACATGCAGATGAGTGCCGTCGATCTTAGAATCACCGCACACTTCACTCATTTGGGCAGTCACGGGGCCAAAACCAGAGTGTGGAGTCACAGTGTGGCGGTGGAGGCAGCAGCAATGGGAGGCCATACAGCACCCTATGACAAAATGGAACCCACCAGCAGTGTGAGGAGACCTGAAAGTGGCACATGGCAGACTGTGGCGATGGAGACAGCAGCAATGGGAGGCCGTACAGGGACCCATGACACACTCTGGACCTGGCAGCAGCATGAGGAGGCGGTACAGGGGCCCATGACAGATTACGGGCCTGGCAGCAGCATGAGGAGTTGGTACGGGGGCCCATGGCAGATTACGGGCCTGGAAGCAGCAATGGGAGGCCGTACAGGGACCCATGACACACTCTGGACCTGGCAGCAGCATGAGGAGGCGGTACAGGGGCCCATGACAGATTACGGGCCTGGCAGCAGCATGAGGAGTCGGTACGGGGGCCCATGACACACTCTAGACCTGGCAGCAGCATGAGGAGGCGGTACAGGGGCGCATGACAGATTACGAGCCTGGCAGCAGCAACTTGGACAGGAGGACGTTCAGCTTCTGCACCGTCGGGTGCGTGCTCGCAAACTGTTGTCTCTTGGAAACGGATTCCAAGAAAGACTGCTGACGGAATCCGTGAAGAGGAGTAGCAGGAGAAAGAGCATCTGAACGAGCGGAATATGCCAACAAGCGACAACAGGGGCCCATGACAGATTACGGGCCTGGCAGCAGCATGAGGAGTCGGTACGGGGGCCCATGGCAGATTACGGGCCTGGCAGCAGCAATGGGAGGCCCGTAATCTGCCAGCACCCTATGACAAAAAATGGAACCCACCAGCAGTGTGAGGAGACCTGAAAGTGGCACATGGCAGAGTGTGGCGATGGAGACAGCAGCAATGGGAGGCCGTACAGGGACCCATGAGAGACTGTGGACCTGGCAGCAGCATGAGGAGGCGGTACTGGGGCCAATGGCAGATTACGGGCCTGGCAGCAGCTATGGGAGGCCCGTAATCTGCCAGCACCCTATGACAAAAAATGGAACACACCAGCAGTGTGAGGAGACCTGAAAGTGGCACATGGCAGAGTGTGGCGATGGAGACAGCAGCAATGGGAGGCGGTACAGGGACCCATGAGACACTGTGGACCTGGCAGCAGCATGAGGAGGCGGTACAGGGGCCCATGGCAGATTAAGGCCTGGCAGCAGCAATGGGAGGCCCGTAATCTGCCAGCACCCTATGACAAAATGGAACCCTGGGCTGGGGCAGGCAGAACCGCCGTATCTTTATCACGGTTTTCCCAGGCCACCGAATGGCGACGCTGCATATGCTGACGCAACGCTGTAGTCCCAACATGGGCCCCCTGGCCACGCTTGACTTTCTGGCCACATAGTCGACATACGGCTACGTTTACTTCCTCGGGCGGCTTGACGAAAAATTGCCACACCGCCGAGTAGGAAACTTTGCCCCCGCTACTCCTCACTGGCTGACTGCTACTTCCTCCGTGCACACCGGCACCACTACTGGCCGTGGTGGTAGGTTGCAGTGGAGCTGGTGCTCTACTCCGTGGCCGTTTGCCTCCACTGACACTGCTGCGACCCTGCTGCTTCCTGGGCAACCCACCGACTGTTTTGCTCGCTGCCAAGCTGCCACCCTCTTCTCCTGATGAAGCGGAAGCAATAGCCTGATGACGACGAGGCTGCCAAGTGCGATCAGCCTCATCATCATCAATTAGGGTCTCCGCCTCACTACTAGCCCCCTCGGCTGCGTGTGGGTCAGGAGACAGACCTGTCTCTAGACCGGCTACCGAGCCACTCTCCTCGCCACTACTTCTTCGCCTGGCTGCTGAAGAGGCGGATGTCTCCCCCCGTTCCTGACCGCCCTCTGTTAGCTCTTCCTCACTGTACAGTGGGGCTGAGCCCACAGCATGCGATACTTCGCTTGGTGAGGGAACACCAAAGGACAGGGGCAGGTAGAGGACACGTGATTTCAGTGGGCTTGCTCCCGGGCCATGCCAACTAACGGTTGTGTCTGACGTACCCACCGACCGTTGGCTGTAGGTGTCAGAGGTGACCTGGGAAGAGGAAGACGACCGAGCCAACCAATCGATGACGGCAGGGTTGTCAGTGGAGACACGACCGCTGGATGACACCGGGAGCAATGGCCTCTGGCTGCGACTAGTGCTGCCTCAAACCCTTCCTCTGCTGCCACGTCTGCTCGCTCCTAAAACATTGCCTCCTCTTCCACTCCTCTGCATGTTGTCTGACATACTCTTTAATTCAACGATTATGTGTCCCTGAGTAACAATTCTGTGTCCCTCAGTAACAATTCTGTGTCCCTGAGTAACAATTCTGTGTCCCTGAGTAACAATCCTGTGTCCCTCAGTAACAATTCTGTGTCTGTCCCTGAGTAACAATTCTGTGTCTGTCCCTGAGTAACAATTCTGTGTCCCTCAGTAACAATTCTGTGTCCCTCAGTAACAATTCTGTGTCCCTAAGTAACAATTCTGTGTCCCTGAGTAACAATTCTGTGTCCCTCAGTAACAATTCTGTGTCCCTCAGTAACAATTCTGTGTCTGTCCCTGAGTAACAATTCTGTGTCTGTCCCTGAGTAACAATTCTGTGTCCCTCAGTAACAATTCTGTGTCCCTCAGTAACAATTCTGTGTCCCTGAGTAACAATTCTGTGTCTGTCCCTGAGTAACAATTCTGTGTCTGTCCCTGAGTAACAATTCTGTGTCCCTCAGTAACAATTCTGTGTCCCTCAGTAACAATTCTGTGTCCCTGAGTAACAATTCTGTGTCCCTGAGTAACAATTCTGTGTCCCTCAGTAACAATTCTGTGTCCCTCAGTAACAATTCTGTGTCTTTCCCTGAGTAACAATTCTGTGTCTGTCCCTGAGTAACAATTCTGTGTCCCTCAGTAACAATTCTGTGTCCCTCAGTAACAATTCTGTGTCCCTGAGTAACAATTCTGTGTCTGTCCCTGAATAACAATTCTGTGTCTGTCCCTGAGTAACAATTCTGTGTCCCTCAGTAACAATTCTGTGTCCCTGAGTAACAATTCTGTGTCCCTCAGTAACAATTCTGTGTCCCTCAGTAACAATTCTGTGTCCCTGAGTAACAATTCTGTGTCCCTCAGTAACAATTCTGTGTCTGTCCCTGAGTAACAATTCTGTGTCTGTCCCTGAGTAACAATTCTGTGTCCCTAAGTAACGTTTCTGTGGCCCTAAGTAACGGTTCTGTGTCCCTGAGTAACAATTCTGTGTCTGTCCCTGAGTAACAATTCTGTGTCTGTCCCTGAGTAACAATTCTGTGTCTGTCCCTGAGTAACAATTCTGTGTCCCTCAGTAACAATTCTGTGTCTGTCCCTGAGTAACAATTCTGTGTCCCTAAGTAACGTTTCTGTGGCCCTAAGTAACGGTTCTGTGTCCCTCAGTAACAATTCTGTGTCCCTCAGTAACAATTCTGTGTCCCTCAGTAACAATTCTGTGTCTGTCCCTGAGTAACAATTCTGTGTCCCTGAGTAACAATTCTGTGTCCCTCAGTAACAATTCTGTGTCCCTGAGTAACAATTCTGTGTCCCTCAGTAACAATTCTGTGTCCCTCAGTAACAATTCTGTGTCTGTCCCTGAGTAACAATTCTGTGTCTGTCCCTGAGTAACAATTCTGTGTCCCTCAGTAACAATTCTGTGTCCCTCAGTAACAATTCTGTGTCCCTCAGTAACAATTCTGTGTCTGTCCCTGAATAACAATTCTGTGTCTGTCCCTGAGTAACAATTCTGTGTCCCTCAGTAACAATTCTGTGTCCCCGAGTAACAATTCTGTGTCCCTCAGTAACAATTCTGTGTCCCTCAGTAACAATTCTGTGTCCCTGAGTAACAATTCTGTGTCCCTGAGTAACAATTCTGTGTCCCTGAGTAACAATTCTGTGTCCCTCAGTAACAATTCTGTGTCCCTCAGTAACAATTCTGTGTCCCTGAGTAACAATTCTGTGCCCCTGAGTAACAATTCTGTGTCCCTGAGTAACAATTCTGTGTCTGTCCCTGAGTAACAATTCTGTGTCTGTCCCTGAGTAACAATTCTGTGTCTGTCCCTGAGTAACGGTTCTGTGTCCCTCAGTAACAATTCTGTGTCCCTCAGTAACAATTCTGTGTCTGTCCCTGAGTAACAATTCTGTGTCCCTAAGTAACGTTTCTGTGGCCCTAAGTAACGGTTCTGTGTCCCTCAGTAACAATTCTGTGTCCCTCAGTAACAATTCTGTGTCTGTCCCTGAGTAACAATTCTGTGTCCCTAAGTAACGTTTCTGTGTCCCTAAGTAACGTTTCTGTGGCCCTAAGTAACGGTTCTGTGGCCCTCAGTAACAATTCTGTGTCCCTGAGTAACAATTCTGTGTCTGTCCCTAAGTAACAATTCTGTGACCCTAAGTAACGTTTCTGTGGCCCTAAGTAATGATTCTGTGGCCCTAAGTAACGGTTCTGTGGCCCTCAGTAACAATTCTGTGTCCCTCAGTAACAATTCTGTGTCCCTCAGTAACAATTCTGTGTCTGTCCCTAAGTAACGTTTCTGTGGCCCTAAGTAACGTTTCTGTGGCCCTAAGTAACGATTCTGTGGCCCTAAGTAACGTTTCTGTGGCCCTAAGTAACGTTTCTGTGGCCCTAAGTAACGATTCTGTGGCCCTAAGTAACGTTTCTGTGGCCCTAAGTAACGTTTCTGTGTCCCTAAGTAACGTTTCTGTGGCCCTAAGTAACGGTTCTGTGTCCCTAACTCTCTCCCTCAATACAGCCAGGTCTGCCTCTGTTGAATGACTGGAGGCAAATGGAGAATTCTAAAATGGCCGCCTTTTATAGCTCGACCATTACACAGTGCTGGCTGGCTGGCTGCTGATTGGCTAATGCGATCACATGTCATGAATGAATGTATTATGGGTCAGCGCGCCTTGTCTGCGCGCCTTCCCAGACATCCCCGCTCCGTCGCCGCACATGTCGCCGCCATTTTAGGAAAAATTTCGAAATTTTCCTAATATTCGAAACGAATTCCACTTCGCCTAGTTCGATTCGCTCATCTCTACTCAACACCTTTGAGAAAATGTAACATGTAACCAAGTTGTATGAAATCTATTGTTGCCTCTTGCCTTCTCTACCAAGCATCTGTAGATACCTTTTAAAATAGGTTTAGCACTTCACAAAAACTCAGGGACTACCAAAAATGTTGTAGAGTTAAGAGCTTACAACAGCACTCACCTTTTACTATTGTTGCTTTAGTAAAAGTCATATTTTTAAATATAAAAGAATATACCCAAATGATTACCCCAAATATCTTATATTTCCTCAAGGGGTGTTTCTGTCCACCAACATTAAATAGTGCATAGATGCAACAATTTGCCCACACACAAATTTAAAAAATGATAGAAGTTTATGCTTTCCCAATCATTATTTACAGAATTTTTTTCACAGACTTTTTCTGATTAATCTCCAAGTATTTTGATCATGTCTTACTCCCTTTCCCCCCAAAACAGATTTCAAACATATTGAGGATTAGGGTATAATGATATATGAATAAAACATGTAGAAATTAAAAAGTTAAATGCCTGTTGTGAGCAAAGTATCAGGGCTGCATTTGCAGGATTCCTTTGGAAAATGTTAGATGTCTGGGTGTGTCGGACTTCAGTATATTTTAACTAAAGTCCTTGAACAAGCCTGCTGTAAATTATTATTATTATACTGGATTTATATAGCACCAACAGTTTGTGCAGCACTTTACAAAATTAAGGTAGACATTACAGTTACAATACAATTTGGTACAAGAGGAAACAGAGAGCCCTGTTCCTTAGAGCTTGTAAATGAATGTCAAATTGCTTTCTCTATACTTGTTTTAGGTCTGAAACTCAAACAGCATTGAAGTCAAAGAATCAAAATGAAAGCCAAAGAACTAGCATTTTCAACATTCAAAATTGGCAGGCTTCATTATCCTCTCATGACAATGTTACTTTAAGTCTATGAAACAAGTTCTGGAAATATTGGATTTAAACATTGAGAGTAGCACCTAAAGTGGACCTTTTGTTCTGTTACATATCTTCATGAATAAATTGCTGACATATCAGGATATATAACAACACTCATTTTTTTTTTTTTTTGAAAATATTAAGAAAAGTGATCTTGTAAAGTCTTTATTTCTAAATCTGTTATTAATGCTTCTTATTAATGTATTGCACCAAATTCATAAAGTGTTTGCAACACACTGGTTCTGACAGCTACTCATGCACTAAATTTGGGTTGTTCTAAAATGCACCACTTTTCCATTGTGTCGCGTTGACTGTACCAAATGTAAAATGGGGAGCTAATTAAGACCAACTCTTTTTTGGCATATAGAGAAAAACTGGCTCAGGCAGATGTTGCAAAAAAAGTGTCTTGCGTACATTCTAAAAGTGGCACAGCATGAGCCAAATTCAAGCACAAGCTCTACACAGGTATATGAATTTGGTGAATTCTTCATCTCTTTTAGAATGCACAAGAGACACTTTTGCAAAATCTGCCTCTGCTGTCTTTAAGAATTTAAGGGACTAAATTAAATAACACCAAATGCAACATTGGTTTAAAACTGGGCTGTCCTGTCTACATCACTCTGCTCTATTCTTATATGGTCAACCCAATCTATTATTACATGGTCACTCCTCCTAAAATTAATTTTTCATATTTTTGAAGATAATAGGGGTTTAAAGGACACTTCTCTTGAGATAAATATATATCTTACCATTACTTATAAATTTTGAAAATACTAGCTGGCTGACTGTCATGCTATAAATACCTAAAGTGGATGTTTAATTTTCCTTTTGCTGGTTCCTCCTTTCCCCCCTCATCAACATGCTAATGAAAAAAACCAACCTATATTTTCATTATATTGACATCATGACACAGTTTCTGCACAGGCAGAGCATGGCTGGTGGGAGGGGCCCTAGGATTTCTCACAAGAGCCCACAGCCCTGATGCAAGCAGTCAGTTGGCTCTTGGGAAAAGTTATTAAAATATGGAATTTCCTTAATATGTAGATGTAAGTCTGGAGGACTGGCCTTTCCTGGGTAGGCTGCATTTGCATACAGCCCCCAGGACATCTCAAATGTGATGCCAAGTCTCTATTACTGAAAGAACAACAATTGAATGAATAAAAAGGACTAGCCAGGGATAGCAAGGCCGGGGAGGAACAAGTTAGATGATGCTCGATGTCCTGTAGCAAATTGCCCATTTACTCACTATGCTCAGATGCATGCCCTGAGTTCCTGGACATGACCAGGATTACTACCCTCTAATTACTACCAGAGTACTCTAGATTCAATAGGCAACAGATGCAGTTTATGGAAATATGGGCAAGTAGCTGTTTGTATTCTGAATGGTTTCACTGAAGTAGAGATTCTCAGCATGAACCTGTGTTGGTTTAGAGGCTTGTCAGCTCTGTGTGTGAGGCCCACCATGTGTTGTGCTGAGTCTGCTATGGGATCCCTCCCACTCAGCAGGCAGAACTGGCCATTAATGCCTTGGAGGTAAAAGCAAGGTTAATCCTGCACCTCCCAGCAGAAAACCAGGATTTATTTCAAAAGACAGTTAATTGCTTAGAAGTGGTGGATAGCCAAGAATCACTTAATTTACAGAATGCAGAGTCAGAGAAATCATCCTGCAATGTGCACT
The DNA here is from genome assembly GCF_062004578.1 of Staurois parvus. Taxonomy (NCBI): domain Eukaryota; kingdom Metazoa; phylum Chordata; class Amphibia; order Anura; family Ranidae; genus Staurois; species Staurois parvus. Next base: position 1,552,102 of record NW_028317828.1, read on the forward strand.
AAAAAACATAGCAACAGAGATACACTGTTGGAAAAAAAGGCACTGGCTGGGGTGATGCAAAAGAACATTTTGTAGATGGACTGGAGTCCAACAAGGCCAGAGAAACTTTACAAGAAAAGACAGAAGCAACCCCAATTTGAAGTTTTATAAACTGTGAACACTTCCAGATTGTGTCAGGAGCAGAGGCATACAGGTTTTAATGTACCTATGGTAATTGAAGGTTTGAAATCGATAGACCCACCTACAAGCAAGCAGATACCCCCTTACCGAAATTGATGAAAGGGATGGCTCAGCTTCAGACACAGTGATTTGCAATGAAGCGCAGACAGGGATTATTATTATTATTATACAGGATTTATATAACAGTTTGCTCAGCACTTTACAATATAAAGGGAGACAATACAGCAACAATACAGTTCAATAGAAGAGGGTTAGGAGGGTCCTGCTTCTTGGAGCTTACAATCTAAGATACCTCTTCGTTAAGAAGGGGAGGTGGCCAAGGCAGGCTAGGTCACAATGCCTGTGCGGGAACTGTTGACTTGGGCCATCTCCAAAATGACTGCTGAAATCATACACAGAGAAAGCTTTTAAACTAGAATGTCCCACTACTGGGAGTCAAGCAGTGTGGCACCACAGGGGAATGACTCTCTATTCAAAAACAGAAGATGTGAATGAAGAAACTGAAATGTTAGAAATTGTTGATTAGACCGAATGAAGGCCTAAGAGTGGGCTTCGGGTGAACCTCATCCATGTACTTCAAGATTCTAACTGGGAGGAGACACAGAGAGGATCTAATTCTGGCCTACCCTAAAAGAGGTAATACGGTTACAGCAGTGCCCCAGTCCTAGAGAAAGAATTAAGCTATTGCCAGAAACCAACAAACTGCTGAGTGAGTTTTGCCCTTAAGGATGATATACTGTTCCCTCATTACTTGGCATTGACCTGACAGGTTGTACTGTCAAAAGCCAGTACCCTTTCTGTGGCAGAGAGAATTCACGTGTAAGCAGGACACTGAGGTTTTCACAAAACATTCAGCTTGCTCGAGAGACAAGGCATGTGTATGGATCTGTTACAGTTAGATAAAATGGACCTATTATGGAGTAATGCTGACCTGGAAATACAACCATACAATATATTCCTCTTTAGGCACCTATCCCATACCTGGTGATGGAGGCCAATGGAGAGAGGGCTTCCCTTGCGGCTGAGTTCCGGACTCCCCTGAGAGTGGGACAGCGGGAGTCAGGCCCAAAGTTGCACAGGTCGCCTGTAGGAGTGCTGGTTGGTGGTCCACTCAGAAGCAAAGCTGGTGCACGGAGATAGGTCTGCAGACAGGAGGCGCCTGTGCGTGCTATGCAAGCCCTTCTGGGATTTAGATGTTTACTGGGTAGTCGGTTCAAGCCAAGGTCAGGTACCAGGTGGGAATCAGAGCAGACGTAGTCAGATGGGATAGCCGAGGTCATACACAGAGGAGTGAGAGAGAGAGAGTATCCATAAGCCAGGCCAAGGTCATATCAGGAGTAAGGCAGAGTAGACAGGTCCAGGAGCAAGCCAAGTCGGTAACAGGAAATCACAGGTCAAAGTCACAGGAAACAGGGAACAGGAACAAGGCACGGGTAGCTAGAGATCATCCAGCAACTTGAGGAAGTGATGAGCCTCCTTGTAAAGGCCGTCTGGCAGCAGACTGAGGCTGTTGTGTCCTTCTGCGGCCATGCAGAGTACTGGCAGAAATGCCTGATCTTCCAGAACCTCTGCCGTGGACAGGACCCTGACAGTGCCCTCCCCTAAAGAGCAGCCTCCGGATGCCCACCTGGGCCATCTTTTCAGGATACTTAGAACAAAATTCTTGGAGAAGCCTGGGGGCATGTACATTGCCTTTTGGTTCCCAGGAACTTTCTTCAGGTGGGTACCTCTTTCATCTGACCAGGTACTGGATTTGTCTTCCCCGCCTTCTGCAGTCCAGAATTGCTTCAACCTCATATTCTGTCTCCTCCCCAACTGTTATCGGCGGAGGAGGTGGTTCTACTCTCCCTGGAAAAGGATCAGGAACAGCTGGCTTGAGTGGGGAGACGTGGAAACCTGGGTGTATCTTGTATGATTCCGGAAGGCACAGCTCAAACGCCACTGGATTGATTTCCCTCTTGATCCGGAAAGGGCCAATGTACCTTGGACCCAACTTACGTGACAGGCATGGGAGTTTTAAATTGGCAGTTGATAGCCAAACATTGTCTCCAATCTTCGGAGGAGGGTTTCCTGTCCGTTTCCTGTTGTAGCGTTTCTTATAATCAGCCTGGGATTTCAGTACAAACTCTCGGAGGACTTTACAGTTGTTCTGTAGCATGGAGAGTCTGTCCTGTACTGCGGGTACCTAAGCTTCAGGAATGGTGTCAGGTATGGAGGAAGGGTGTAATGCATAATTGGCCCAAAATGGCAACTGGTTTGTAGCAGAATGGACTGAGTTGTTGTAGGCAAATTCTGTCAATGGGCGTAGAGATGCCCAATCATCCTGAGAAAAAGCAGAAAAGCACCGTAAATATTGCTACAAAATCTGGTTTGTTCGCTCCGTTTGCCCGTTACTCTGGGGATGGTAGGTGGACGATAAGCAGAGTTCCACCTTCAGGGCTTTGCAGAGGGCTCTCCAGAACCTGGACATAAACTGCACCCCTCGGTCTGAGACGATATTACTGGGCAGACCATGTAACCTGACAATCTCTGTGATGAAGGTTAGTGCAGTCTCTGGTGCGGATGGCGTACTCACCATTGGTAAAAAGTGGGCCATTTTGGATAGCCGATCCACTACTACCAGAATGGTAGTAAACCCCTCTGAGGGCGGCAAATCCAGAAAGAAGTCCATTGCGACCATCTCCCAGGGATGATCAGGAATGGGCAGGGGCCTCAGCAACCCCCAGGCCTTGGCTTTGTCTCCCTTGTTCCGCAGACACACTGTGCATGACTTCACATAAGCTCTACAGTCATGATTCAAGTTGGGCCACCAGAAGGATCGCTGGATTAGTTCCATTGTCTTACGAGTTCCAAAGTGTCCAGCCAGTTGATAGTCATGAAAAGCCCTTAAAACTTGAGACCTCACTTCTTGGGGTACAAAGATTTTTTCCTTGTGCCACAGAAGACCATCCTGCCTTCTAAGCAAATTTTGTTCGGGTTCAGGACATAGTGCAGAGGCTTGCTTGATAAAAGACTTTAGGCTGGATTGGATAAGCAAAAAATTTTGTGCCGACAAAATGGTGTTGGGGGGAGAAGGCTCCTCTGGGTCCGGGAACATGCGGGAAAGGGCATCTGCCTTCCCGTTCTTGGATCCTAGGCGGTAGGTTATGTGGAAGTTAAACCTGGAGAAATATAAAGCCCATCTAGCCTGTCAAGGTCTTAGGCACTTGGCGGACCTTAGATACTCCAGGTTTTTATGATCAGTGAAAATTATAACTGGGTGGCTGGCTCCTTCCAAGAGATACCTCCATTCTTCAAAGGCTATTTTAATCACTAAACCTTCCCTATCTCCCACTTCGTAGTTCCTCTCAGCGTGGCTCAGTTTTCTAGAACAAAACGCTATTGGGTGAAGCAGAGCCTTTGGGCCCTGGTGCTGGGAGAGTACGGCTCCTGTAGCAACTTCAGATGCGTCTACCTCCAGGATGAAGGGGAGTGTTGCCTCTGGATGCTGTAACACAGGAGCGGAGGCAAATTGATCCTTTAATTGCTCAAACGCTTTTTGAGCTTCCTGGCTCCAGCAAAATCGTGTATGCTGTTGGGTGAGTTGAGTAATAGGGGCAATGATTGTGGAAAAGCCCTTAATAAATTTCCGATAAAAGTTGGCGAAACTCATGAATCTTTGGACCCCTTTCCTGTCTGAAGGTGCAGACCAATCCAGGATAGCAGAAACTTTCTGAGGGTACATGGAGATCCCCTTGGTGGAAATTATGAGCCCCAGGAACTGAATGGACTGCTTCTCAAACTCACATTTCTCCACCTTGACGTACAAGTCATGCATCCTTAGAGTGTTTAGAACTTTCCTAACGTGATCATGATGGAGTTTCAGTGAGGTGGAGAAAATTAGGATATCGTCCAGGTAGACGATCACAAAAAGGTCAAGGTATTCTCTAATGATGTTGTTCACAAAATGTTGAAACGTAGCAGAGGCATTACATAGCTCAAACGGCATCACTAAATATTAAAAGTGTCTGAAGCGTGTTCTGAAGGCGGTCTTCCACTCATTGCCCTCTCTTATACGGACTAAATTGTAGGCCCCCCGTAAGTCCAATTTAGTGAACACTGGGGCTGTTAGAAATCTCTGAAATAACTCGGGCACCAGAGGAAGAGGATATCGGTTTTTGATGGTAATTTTGTTACGTTCCCTGTAGTCAATGCAAGGTCTAAGAGACTGATCTTTTTTTCTACAAAGAAAATACCAGCCCGGCAGGAGAGGAAGAGGGGCGGATGAATCCTTTAGCGAGATTCTCGTCTAGATAGTGCTGGAGGGCTTCCAGTTCAAGTTCGGATAATGGGAAAATTCACCCAAAATGGTATTTCTGCTCCTGGGAGTAACTCAATTGGGCATTCGTAAGACCGATGAGAAGGTAATGTGTCGGCCTTCTTTTTATCAAACACATCGAGGAAGTCATGGTAGGTAGAGGGAACTAGTTGACTGGCCTCTGGTGAAGGTTGGACTGAGAGACTTAAGGAAGAATTGGTGGGTGTAGGGGCACCACAATGTTGTAGACAATATTCTGAAGAAAATATGATTTCCTTCTTGGGCCAATTGATCTGTGGGTTGTGGGCTTGCAACCAGGGTATTCCTAGGATGGCTGGAAACATGGGGGATCTGATCACGTCAAAACGAATAAACTCCTGATGGCCGGAGTCTGTGGTTGCAAGAATAGGAATGGTTTCCTGGGTAACAGGTCTGGAACTCGGAGTAGTGCCATTCGCAAGTAAGACGTCAAGTCTCTGTTTCTTCCCAGAAGAGGGATGTGTAAGTCCTTGGCCAATTAGATGTCTAAGAAACAGCTACAAGCTCCCGAGTCAACGACTGCCCGCAACTTGACATCCCTTCCAGCCACCTGCAATGACATGGGAAGAATGACATAGGTGGTAAAAGTCCCGGATAGCTGGAGGTACGAAGGATGAGGCTGGTTGGACTTACTTGGGCGTACTGGGCAGTTACACAGGAAGTGGCCCATGGCCCCACAGTAAAGACAGAGGTTGCCTTGCTGTCTGCGTAGCCTTTCTTCTGGAGTTAGGCCGATATGCATAGGTTCTACCTCCGAATTGTTGATGGGTTGCAGAGCAAGGGCAGGAGCCATTGGCCCTGGAACATTTTGGTAGAACCCAAGTGGGCCAAAATGTCTAAGTACGCTCAGCGCGTGTTTCCCGTAGACACCGATCCAACCGAGTAGCGAGCAGGATAAGGTTCTCCAAGGAGGAGGGAGCTTCCACCCTAGCTAACTCGTCCTTGAGGGACTCAGACAGACCTAGGCGGAACTGGTACTTCAATGCTGCATCATTCCAACCGGTGTCTGCAGACCATTTACGGAACTCCACAGGCCACCGACCTTGTAGTAGAGCATGGAGGGCAGACTCAGAAGTGGAGGTCCTCTGGGGATCATCATAGAGGGCAGCCATGGCTTCAAAGAATTCACTCACTGAATTGAGTGCTGGGCTCTTTTGTTCCAGAAGACTATGTGCCCAAGACAGGTTCTTCAGACAAGAGGGAGATGATTAACCCGACCTTGACCGCTTCCAGAGAAAAGGTCCTGGGTTGCAGAACAAAATATAATTTACAGGCATTCTTGAAAGCTCTGAACTTACGTCGATCCCCGAGAAAACGTTCCGGAGTAGGAAGTCTGGGTTCTGGAGGTGGTAAAACGATAGCAGGAGTGGTGGCAGGAGACTGACTGGCAGGTGCAGCTACTGGGTTGAAACTAGCGGAGGGATCCTGGTCCGCGGAAGTAGAGAGAGAGTGAAGACGCCCTTCTAGCTGGAAGTATCCTTGCTGTAAATCCTTCACTGCTTGGGTAAGTGCCATCATCTGTTGGCACAGGGCCTGTAGTGCGGAAGCGCCTCTCTCGGCTTCAGACATACTGACCGGATGATACTATCACGTACCTGGTGATGGAGGCCAATGGAGAGAGGGCTTCCCTTGCGGCTAAGTTCTGGACTCCCCTGAGAGTGGGACAGCAGGAGTCAGGCCCAAAGTTGCACAGGTCGCCTGTAGGAGTACTGGTTGGTTGTTCACTCAGAAGCACAGCTGGTGCATGGAGATAGGTCTGCAGACAGGAGGCGCCTGTGCGTGGTATGCAAGCCCTTTCGGGATGTAGATGTTTACTGGGTAGTCGGTTCAAGCCAAGGTCAGATACCAGGTGGGAATCAGAGCAGACGTAGTCAGATGGGATAGCCGAGGTCATACACAGAGGAGCGAGAGAGAGCATCCATAAGCCAGGCTGAGGTCAGATCAGGGGTAAGGCAGAGTAGACAGGTCCAGGAGCAAGCCGAGTCGGTAACAGGAAATCACGGGTTAAAGTCACAGGTAACAGGGAACAGTAACAGGGCACGGGGAGCTATAGATCATCCAGCAACTTGATGAAGTGATGAGCCTCTTTGTAAAGGCCGTCTGGCACCAGACTTAGGCTGATGTGTCCTTCTGCAGCCATGCAGAGTACTGGCCAGATCTTCCAGAACCTCTGCCGTGAACAGGACCCTGACAGCACCTCTCCCTACAATGTTATGTTGGCAATACTTTCAGGGAAGCCAAAGACCTATGGGGCACATGCCATGAGATACCTTAATACACATCAGGTTTCTGAATTCAGGAGTTGAAATTATGCCTGTCTGAAGTCCAATGGTTTGTTAAAATCTGGTCATGCATGTGTAGCACCCTCCTAGTTTAGCTAGGGGAAGCTATTGTTCAATTGTTAGAGAGAAAGGCTAAGTAGCAAGTCTGTCATTGTGGCAGCAGACTAAGGCAGATACCTAAATGACCATGGCAGGTCCCCTCCTAGCAGCTGGAAATGATGGACTGCTCCGACAGAAATCCCTGCTACATCTGTAAACCAAGTCTCCCAGCAACGACCTCCCAGAGCTCCTGGTACAAGCCAGTGTAAGCGGATACCAGCAAGTACTACATGTGTGGCAAGCCAGGACACCTATTTCCCTGAGCAGAAAAAGCCAAGATCACCTGGCCATCCATCCAAAACCAAGTCTACTATGCTGTTTGTCAATGGAAAATAAAAAAAAGCAAACTACAGCCAGTATTTGTGGATAACAAACCATTACTAGAATCTAAGACATCATCTCAGAATCACCTGAGTTGGGGAAAAAAAGGATACAATCATAAGTTCCTTACTCACACTGTAGTTAAGGTAACCTGCTTGCATGTACTTCATGCATGAATTTTGGTCCAAGGGATTAGTGGGATGAGAGAGTCTGGAGTCTCGGACAAGATTCCAACACCAATTTTGCTAGAAGCAGATCTGAGAACTCTAACCAAGGTACTGTGTAAAGGTGTGGGTGTGACATCTGCGTAAACTGAGGATGGACAATAGAGGAAAGAATGGGTCGCTTTCAGAAGCTCAATGAATTCAAGCATGGTACCGTGATAGGTTGCCACCTGTGCAATAAGTCCATCCGTGAAATTTGCTTGCTACTAAATATTCCACGGTCAACTGTTAGTGGTATTATAATAAAGTAGAAGCAATTGGGAACAACAGCAACTCAGCCACAAAGTGGTAGGCCACATAAAATGACAGAACGAGGTCAACGCATGCTGAAGCACACAGCGCGCAGAAGTTGCCTTCAGATTAGCACAACAACAGTGCATAGAGAGCTTCATGGAATGGATTTCCATGGCCGTGCAACTGCTAAGTGCAATGTAAAGCATCAGATGCAGTGGTATAAAGCAAGCCGCCACTGGACGTGTTCTCTGGAATGATGAATCATACTTCTCTGTCTGACAATTCGATGGACATGTCTGGGTTTAGCAGTTGCCAGGAGAACGGTACTTGCCTGACTGCATTATGCCAAGTGTACAGTTTGGTGGAGGGGAGATTATGGTGTGGGGGTGTTTTTCAGGGGTTGGGCTTGGCCTCTTAGTTCTAGTGAAGGGAACTCTTAAGACATCAGCATACCTATACATTTTGGACAATTTCATGCTCCCAACTTTGTGGGAACAGTTTGTGGATGGCCCCTTCCTGTTCCAACATGACTGCGCACCAGTGCACAAAGCAAGGTCCATAAAGACATGGATGAGCGATTTTTGGGTGGAGAAACTTGACTGACCTGCACAGAGTCCTGACCTCAACCCGATAGAAGACCTTTTGGATGAATTAGAGCGGAGACTGCGAGCCAGGCCTTTCTGTCTGACATTAGTACCTGACCTCACAAATACGCTTATGAAAGAATGGTCAAACATTCCCATAGACATACTCCTATACCTTGTGGACAGTCTTCCTAGAAGAGTTGAAGCTGTTATAGCTGCAAATGGTGGCCAACTTGATATTGAATCCTACAGACTAAGACTGGGATACCATTAAAGTTCATGTGCATGTAGCGGCAAGCGTCCCAATACTTTGACAATATAATATATGTCCAGTGTTGAAAATGTAAATGCTAAATCTGATTCCCATGTCAATCCATAGTGCTTCAAAGGCTGTCGAGGTGCAATATTGGGTTGCAGAGCAAATGGATGATGCTCATAGCTCCTTTTCTTACTTTAACCTAGTGGATGTAGATGGGGTGTAACATTTCCCTAGCAGGTCACTTGGGAAACACCAAGACAGAGTCTGATGTGATGCATTATTTATTTGGCCGAACATGCTTACAGACATAGCCACCCACTGTTGGTTCCTGTTGAGTTCTTCAGTGATCATAGCCCACAGTTTGTATCTGACCTGATGCAGGCTCACAAAATACCAATGACTCATATTATGACTAACCCTTACCACCAACAAATGAATGGCCTGTGCAAGTATTTCAGTGGGACCTTGAAACAGATGCTGTGGATGTTTGTGAAGTTGCAGGTAAGGGACTGGGAACAATATTTTCCACATCTGCTATTTGCCTAAGGTGAGGTGCCCCAGTGGTCCACAAGCTTTTTGCCATTTGAACTCTTGTCCAAAAAGGTAAGTGTGAGGACCCTTAGACCCAATTCAAGTGATTTGAGAGGGCAAGACTGCTGACCTCAAGGTCTCTAGGCTTTATTTTGTCCTAAGAGTCCTGAGACATAATGAAGATCCTGATTAGGATGATGGAGGCAAACATAACACAGGTTCAGGCCAAGCAAAAATGCTGGTACAACTGCAATGACAGCCAGCAGATGTACAATGTGGATCAGAAGGTGTATGCTCTATTCCCTATATGGCAGATCAAACTACAGGTAGCATGGGCCATGGGCATGAGTAATATTCAATTACAAGGCACCTGAATTACAATACGTATGTGGTTAATTGTGAGGAGGTGGTAGAAGACAGAAACTTTCCATGCAAACATGCTAAAATAATGTCATAGAAGAGCTCCATATATTTTATTATTAATTATTTTTATTCATTTTAAATAATTTACGAATAAGTACATCACAATATAAAAAAAGCCGCATCACACACACAAAAAAAGAATAAATAAATAAAAACAAATGTGCATCTTAGGACCTGGTTCAGATATTATAGCAACCATAATTATTCCACAAAGAGGAGGGAGGGAACAGCAGGAGACGTGGAGGCCTACCATATCTGGATGTATATAATCCCACTGATCTTCAACAAAATAGATCTAGTGACTACCTAGCCCCTCTACCTAATTCTCACCTCTCACATCCTTACTCTTCCACCCTCTTCCTTTCTTTCCCCATAATCATCTCCTGTCCACCCCTACTACATGTGTTATAGCGTGAAAAAAAGCACATAAAAAACAACCCAATAGTGATAATTAGGGGGGAAGAAAAGGAAATTGATTTCAACCTTCTCCTTATACCTTTTTTTTTCTTCTTCCTTCCCATCCCTTCATTCCTATTCCACACACACCCTTCCCCTTTTACCCTCCCTCGTTATCATCCATTTCGGCTTGTAATGGGCATTCCATATTTAGCCTCTTAATGCCACTTACGGGTACAAACTATTTCCCACTAGAGAAAGAGAATAAGGCTTATTTAAACTGGACAACTTCAGATTTTCTGAAATTAAAGTATGTTTTAATAGGGAATGCCCTATGTTCATTATTATAACTAACAGCCAGATACAGCCCCTCACCATGGGATGCATGGAGATTCAGGTAGCTTCAGCATTTTGTGGAGTTTATTTGTTTTGTTATTTCTAATATCTACAAGATACTGGTTCTGCCCTTGGATCCCAGAGTTTCATTCCTTTTAAAGGGATGGGAGCTTGAAGTAGATCAACCTATCTCAGAAGATCTAAAGTGTAAAGTTATAGACTATATACTGTATACTCTACATTGATAGATATGAGGATAAAAGAAATTAAATCTAAATTGTTGACTAGATGGTACTACAGGTGAAACTCGAAAAATTAGAATATCGTGCAAAAGTTCATTTATTTCAGTAATGCAACTTAAAAGGTGAAACTAATATATGAGATAGACTCATTACATGCAAAGCAAGATAGTTCAAGCCATGCTTTGTCATAATTGTGATGATTATGGCTAGAGATGAGCGAATTATTCAAAAATTCGGTTCGGCTGATTCGCCGAATTCGCCGATTAAATTCGCTTCGTGCCGAATATATTCGCTGCGAATTTAACTTATAAAAAGGGTGTTTCTAGGCTTCAGAGAGCCTTTATATTAGTGCAGAACACTGTACCTTTAATTTAAATGTCCTTGGAGTCTGCTGGGGAAGAGAAATAATACTGTCAGTCAGTATGACATGCAGATGAGTGCCGTCGATCTTAGAATCACCGCACACTTCACTCATTTGGGCAGTCACGGGGCCAAAACCAGAGTGTGGAGCCACAGTGTGGCGGTGGAGGCAGCAGCAATGGGAGGCCATACAGCACCCTATGACAAAATGGAACCCACCAGCAGTGTGAGGAGACCTGAAAGTGGCACATGGCAGAGTGTGGCGATGGAGACAGCAGCAATGGGAGGCCGTACAGGGACCCATGACACACTCTGGACCTGGCAGCAGCATGAGGAGGCGGTACAGGGGCCCATGACAGATTACAGGCCTGGCAGCAGCATGAGGAGTCGGTACGGGGGCCCATGGCAGATTACGGGCCTGGCAGCAGCATGAGGAGGCGGTACAGGGGCCCATGGCAGAGTGGCGGAGCGTAAGCAGCTAAAATTGAAGGCCATACAGAGGCCTATGTTAAAAAGTCCCCCCAGCAGCAGCGTGGGGAGACGACTATCAAGAGTCCAATGGCAGAGTGGCGGAGCAGAAGGCCATACACAGGCTTCAATTGAAGGCCATACACAGGCCTAGGTTAAAAAGCGGAAGCCGTCAGCAGCGTGAGCAGACGACAGAGACACATGGCGCAGGGTGGCGGTGGATGCAGCAGTATTCGGAAGCCAAACACAGGCCTCGGTTAAAAAGCGGAAGCCGTCAGCAGCGTGAGCAGACGACAGAGGCACATGGCGCAGGGTGGCGGTGGAGGCAGCAGCAATGGAAGGCCATACAGCACCCTATCACAAAATGGAACCCACCAACAGTGTAAGGAGACCTGAAAGTAGCACATGGCGCAGGGTGGCGGTGGAGGCAGCAGTATTCGGAAGCCATACACAGGCCTAGGTTAAAAAGCGGAAGCCGTCAGCAGCATGAGCAGACGACAGAGACACATGGCGCAGGGTGGCGGTGGATGCAGCAGTATTCGGAAGCCAAACACAGGCCTCGGTTAAAAAGCGGAAGCCGTCAGCAGCGTGAGCAGACGACAGAGACACATGGCGCAGGGTGGCGGTGGATGCAGCAGTATTCGGAAGCCAAACACAGGCCTCGGTTAAAAAGCGGAAGCCGTCAGCAGCGTGAGCAGGCGACAGAGGCACATGGCGCAGGGTGGCGGTGGAGGCAGCAGTATTCGGAAGCCATACACAGGCCTAGGTTAAAAAGCGGAGGCCGTCAGCAGCGTGAGCAGACGACAGAGACACGTGGCGCAGGGTGGCGGTGGATGCAGCAGTATTCGGAAGCCAAACACAGGCCTCGGTTAAAAAGCGGAAGCCGTCAGCAGCGTGAGCAGATGACAGAGGCACATGGCGCAGGGTGGCGGTGGAGGCAGCAGCAATGGAAGGCCATACAGCACCCTATCACAAAATGGAACCCACCAACAGTGTAAGGAGACCTGAAAGTGGCACATGGCACAGGGTGGCGGTGGAGGCAGCAGTATTCGGAAGACATACACAGGACTAGTTTAAAAAGAGGAAGCCGTCAGCAGCGTGAGCAGACGACAGAGGCACATGGCGCAGGGTGGCGGTGGAGGCAGCAGTATTCGGAAGCCATACACAGGCCTCGGTTAAAAAGCGGAAGCCGTCAGCAGCGTGAGCAGACGACAGAGACACATGGCGCAGGGTGGCGGTGGATGCAGCAGTATTCGGAAGCCAAACACAGGCCTCGGTTAAAAAGCGGAAGCCGTCAGCAGCGTGAGCAGACGACAGAGGCACATGGCGCAGGGTGGCGGTGGAGGCAGCAGCAATGGAAGGCCATACAGCACCCTATCACAAAATGGAACCCACCAACAGTGTAAGGAGACCTGAAAGTGGCACATGGCGCAGGGTGGCGGTGGAGGCAGCAGTATTCGGAAGCCATACACAGGCCTAGGTTAAAAAGCGGAAGCCGTCAGCAGTGTGAGCAGACGACAGAGACACATGGCGCAGGGTGGCGGTGGATGCAGCAGTATTCGGAAGCCAAACACAGGCCTCGGTTAAAAAGCGGAAGCCGTCAGCAGCGTGAGCAGACGACAGAGGCACATGGCGCAGGGTGGCGGTGGAGGCAGCAGCAATGGAAGGCCATACAGCACCCTATCACAAAATGGAACCCACCAACAGTGTAAGGAGACCTGAAAGTGGCACATGGCGCAGGGTGGCGGTGGAGGCAGCAGTATTCGGAAGCCATACACAGGCCTCGGTTAAAAAGCGGAAGCCGTCAGCAGCGTGAGCAGACGACAGAGACACATGGCGCAGGGTGGCGGTGGATGCAGCAGTATTCGGAAGCCAAACACAGGCCTCGGTTAAAAAGCGGAAGCCGTCAGCAGCGTGAGCAGACGACAGAGACACATGGCGCAGGGTGGCGGTGGATGCAGCAGTATTCGGAAGCCAAACACAGGCCTCGGTTAAAAAGCGGAAGCCGTCAGCAGCGTGAGCAGACGACAGAGGCACATGGCGCAGGGTGGCGGTGGAGGCAGCAGTATTCGGAAGCCATACACAGGCCTAGGTTAAAAAGCGGAAGCCGTCAGCAGCGTGAGCAGACGACAGAGACACATGGCGCAGGGTGGCGGTGGATGCAGCAGTATTCGGAAGCCAAACACAGGCCTCGGTTAAAAAGCGGAAGCCGTCAGCAGCGTGAGCAGACGACAGAGGCACATGGCGCAGGGTGGCGGTGGAGGCAGCAGCAATGGAAGGCCATACAGCACCCTATCACAAAATGGAACCCACCAACAGTGTAAGGAGACCTGAAAGTGGCACATGGCGCAGGGTGGCGGTGGAGGCAGCAGTATTCGGAAGACATACACAGGACTAGTTTAAAAAGCGGAAGCCGTCAGCAGCGTGAGCAGACGACAGAGGCACATGGCACAGGGTGGCGGTGGAGGCAGCAGTATTCGGAAGCCATACACAGGCCTAGGTTAAAAAGCGGAAGCCGTCAGCAGCGTGAGCAGATGACAGAGACACATGGCGCAGGGTGGCGGTGGATGCAGCAGTATTCGGAAGCCAAACACAGGCCTCGGTTAAAAAGCGGAAGCCGTCAGCAGCGTGAGCAGACGACAGAGGCACATGGCGCAGGGTGGCGGTGGAGGCAGCAGCAATGGAAGGCCATACAGCACCCTATCACAAAATGGAACCCACCAACAGTGTAAGGAGACCTGAAAGTGGCACATGGCACAGGGTGGCGGTGGAGGCAGCAGTATTCGGAAGCCATACACAGGCCTAGGTTAAAAAGCGGAAGCCGTCAGCAGTGTGAGCAGACGACAGAGACACATGGCGCAGGGTGGCGGTGGATGCAGCAGTATTCGGAAGCCAAACACAGGCCTCGGTTAAAAAGCGGAAGCCGTCAGCAGCGTGAGCAGACGACAGAGGCACATGGCGCAGGGTGGCGGTGGAGGCAGCAGTATTCGGAAGCCATACACAGGCCTCGGTTAAAAAGCGGAAGCCGTCAGCAGCGTGAGCAGACGACAGAGACACATGGCGCAGGGTGGCGGTGGATGCAGCAGTATTCGGAAGCCAAACACAGGCCTCGGTTAAAAAGCGGAAGCCATCAGCAGCGTGAGCAGACGACAGAGACACATGGCGCAGGGTGGCGGTGGATGCAGCAGTATTCGGAAGCCAAACACAGGCCTCGGTTAAAAAGCGGAAGCCGTCAGCAGCGTGAGCAGACGACAGAGGCACATGGCGCAGGGTGGCGGTGGAGGCAGCAGTATTCGGAAGCCATACACAGGCCTAGGTTAAAAAGCGGAAGCCATCAGCAGCGTGAGAAGACGACAGAGACACATGGCGCAGGGTGGCAGTGGATGCAGCAGTATTCGGAAGCCAAACACAGGCCTCGGTTAAAAAGCGGAAGCCGTCAGCAGCGTGAGCAGACGACAGAGGCACATGGCGCAGGGTGGCGGTGGAGGCAGCAGCAATGGAAGGCCATACAGCACCCTATCACAAAATGGAACCCACCAACAGTGTAAGGAGACCTGAAAGTGGCACATGGCGCAGGGTGGCGGTGGAGGCAGCAGTATTCGGAAGCCATACACAGGACTAGTTTAAAAAGCGGAAGCCGTCAGCAGCGTGAGCAGACGACAGAGGCACATGGCGCAGGGTGGCGGTGGAGGCAGCAGTATTCGGAAGCCATACACAGGCCTAGGTTAAAAAGCGGAAGCCGTCAGCAGCGTGAGCAGACGACAGAGACACATGGCGCAGGGTGGCGGTGGATGCAGCAGTATTCGGAAGCCAAACACAGGCCTCGGTTAAAAAGCGGAAGCCGTCAGCAGCGTGAGCAGACGACAGAGGCACATGGCGCAGGGTGGCGGTGGAGGCAGCAGTATTCGGAAGCCATACACAGGCCTAAGTTAAAAAGCGGAAGCCGTCAGCAGCGTGAGCAGACGACAGAGACACATGGCGCAGGGTGGCGGTGGATGCAGCAGTATTCGGAAGCCAAACACAGGCCTCGGTTAAAAAGCGGAAGCCGTCAGCAGCGTGAGCAGACGACAGAGACACATGGCGCAGGGTGGCGGTGGAGGCAGCAGCAATGGAAGGCCATACAGCACCCTATCACAAAATGGAACCCACCAACAGTGTAAGGAGACCTGAAAGTGGCACATGGCGCAGGGTGGCGGTGGAGGCAGCAGTATTCGGAAGACATACACAGGACTAGTTTAAAAAGCGGAAGCCGTCAGCAGCGTGAGCAGACGACAGAGGCACATGGCACAGGGTGGCGGTGGAGGCAGCAGTATTCGGAAGCCATACACAGGCCTAGGTTAAAAAGCGGAAGCCGTCAGCAGCGTGAGCAGACGACAGAGACACATGGCGCAGGGTGGCGGTGGATGCAGCAGTATTCGGAAGCCAAACACAGGCCTCGGTTAAAAAGCGGAAGCCGTCAGCAGCGTGAGCAGACGACAGAGGCACATGGCACAGGGTGGCGGTGGAGGCAGCAGCAATGGAAGGCCATACAGCACCCTATCACAAAATGGAACCCACCAACAGTGTAAGGAGACCTGAAAGTGGCACATGGCACAGGGTGGCGGTGGAGGCAGCAGTATTCGGAAGCCATACACAGGCCTAGGTTAAAAAGTGGAAGCCGTCAGCAGTGTGAGCAGACGACAGAGACACATGGCGCAGGGTGGCGGTGGATGCAGCAGTATTCGGAAGCCAAACACAGGCCTCGGTTAAAAAGCGGAAGCCGTCAGCAGTGTGAGCAGACGACAGAGGCACATGGCGCAGGGTGGCGGTGGAGGCAGCAGCAATGGAAGGCCATACAGCACCCTATCACAAAATGGAACCCACCAACAGTGTAAGGAGACCTGAAAGTGGCACATGGCGCAGGGTGGCGGTGGAGGCAGCAGTATTCGGAAGCCATACACAGGCCTCGGTTAAAAAGCGGAAGCCGTCAGCAGCGTGAGCAGACGACAGAGACACATGGCGCAGGGTGGCGGTGGATGCAGCAGTATTCGGAAGCCAAACACAGGCCTCGGTTAAAAAGCGGAAGCCATCAGCAGCGTGAGCAGACGACAGAGACACATGGCGCAGGGTGGCGGTGGATGCAGCAGTATTCGGAAGCCAAACACAGGCCTCGGTTAAAAAGCGGAAGCCGTCAGCAGCGTGAGCAGACGACAGAGGCACATGGCGCAGGGTGGCGGTGGAGGCAGCAGTATTCGGAAGCCATACACAGGCCTAGGTTAAAAAGCGGAAGCCATCAGCAGCGTGAGAAGACGACAGAGACACATGGCGCAGGGTGGCGGTGGATGCAGCAGTATTCGGAAGCCAAAGACAGGCCTCGGTTAAAAAGCGGAAGCCGTCAGCAGCGTGAGCAGACGACAGAGGCACATGGCGCAGGGTGGCGGTGGAGGCAGCAGTATTCGGAAGCCATACACAGGCCTAGGTTAAAAAGCGGAAGCCGTCAGCAGCGTGAGCAGACGACAGAGACACATGGCGCAGGGTGGCGGTGGATGCAGCAGTATTCGGAAGCCAAACACAGGCCTCGGTTAAAAAGCGGAAGCCGTCAGCAGCGTGAGCAGACGACAGAGACACATGGCGCAGGGTGGCGGTGGATGCAGCAGTATTCGGAAGCCAAACACAGGCCTCGGTTAAAAAGCGGAAGCCGTCAGCAGCGTGAGCAGACGACAGAGGCACATGGCGCAGGGTGGCGGTGGAGGCAGCAGTATTCGGAAGCCATACACAGGCCTAGGTTAAAAAGCGGAAGCCGTCAGCAGCGTGAGCAGACGACAGAGACACATGGCGCAGGGTGGCGGTGGATGCAGCAGTATTCGGAAGCCAAACACAGGCCTCGGTTAAAAAGCGGAAGCCGTCAGCAGCGTGAGCAGACGACAGAGGCACATGGCGCAGGGTGGCGGTGGAGGCAGCAGTATTCGGAAGCCAAACACAGGCCTAGGTTAAAAAGCGGAAGCCGTCAGCACCGTGAGCAGACGACAGAGACACATGGCGCAGGGTGGCGGTGGATGCAGCAGTATTCGGAAGCCAAAGACAGGCCTCGGTTAAAAAGCGGAAGCCGTCAGCAGCGTGAGCAGACAACAGAGACACATGGCGCAGGGTGGCGGTGGATGCAGCAGTATTCGGAAGCCAAACACAGGCCTCGGTTAAAAAGCGGAAGCCATCAGCAGCGTGAGCAGACGACAGAGGCACATGGCGCAGGGTGGCGGTGGAGGCAGCAGCAATGGAAGGCCATACAGCACCCTATCACAAAATGGAACCCACCAACAGTGTAAGGAGACCTGAAAGTGGCACATGGCGCAGGGTGGCGGTGGAGGCAGCAGTATTCGGAAGACATACACAGGACTAGTTTAAAAAGCGGAAGCCGTCAGCAGCGTGAGCAGACGACAGAGGCACATGGCGCAGGGTGGCGGTGGAGGCAGCAGTATTCGGAAGCCATACACAGGCCTAGGTTAAAAAGCGGAAGCCGTCAGCAGCGTGAGCAGACGACAGAGGCACATGGCGCAGGGTGGCGGTGGAGGCAGCAGTATTCGGAAGCCATACACAGGCCTAGGTTTAAAACTGGAACCCAGCAGCGTGAGCAGACGACAAAGACGCACATGGCAGAGGATGGATCTGGCAGCAGTATGAGAAGGCGGTACAGGGGCCCGTGGCACAGTGTGGTGATGGGGGCTACAGCAACTGGATGCCAGAAAGTGGCCGATAGGGCTATATACTGCATGGAATTATAAAGTTGTAAAGACAGCGGCCTATAAGGCTATACACACTATAACAATCATGACTTGATTGACCATTGGCCTATAAGGCTATACACAGCATGAACATCATGACTTATTCTGAGAGTGGTTTGGAAGGCTATATACAAAAAGTAATTCATGAGCTGTCCGGACAGCGGACAATAAGTACATATATACAAATCAATTCATCAGCTGTCCAGCCAGCGGCCTCAAAGGCGACACATATAGAAAGCAATTCATGAGCTGTTCAGACAGCGGCCTCTAAGGCGACAGATATACAAAGCAATTCCCGAGGTGTTCAGGGAGCGGCCTGAACGGCTAGGTTATTAGGTCAGTTGTGTCAGGAACTGGTGGTTTGAAATCCAGACTAATCCACGCCTGATTCATTTTCACAAACGTGAGTCTCTCCACACTTTGGGTGGACAGTCGTGTCCTCAGCGGAGTTACAATACCTCCTGCCGCACTAAACACGCGCTCCGATGCCACGCTACTGACCGGGCATGACAGCCTTTCAAGGGCAAATTCAGCTAGTTGGGTCCAAAGGGCAAGTTTTGTTGCCCAGTAGTCAAGGGGATTGTCTACCTCGGTTGGCAGGGTGCTGTCCAAGTAGGCCCAAGCCTGTTGTTTGAGGTCCTGCTCCAGGTCCACCTGATGCTGCTGCTGCTGCGGCTGGTTAGTAGTTTCCTCACTGCGCTGGTGAAGAAAGCTACTCATCATCGACTGCAGACTGAGGCAGCCACTGCTGGTGGAGCTGCCACTGCTCCTACCACCCCACCCCTCCCCTGCTGCCATGGCAGCGGAACGCGAGCGCACAGGGCCCACAGTGTCTGAGGATGGACGTTGGCGCAGAAAGGCAGAGACCAACTGACTACATAGGTGGTTTTTATAGTGATCTGAAATCCTCCTGCGCTATACAAATGGACCTACTAAAACTTTTCGCTAGCTGCTAGCACTCAAAACTGATACCAAATTCAGTGTGAATAAATTATATAAACAATAGTGCAGCGCTCAAAACTAATGCAAATGACAGAAAAACACATACAGCTGATAAATACTAGTGCCAACCCTTATTCAAAAATACGAAATATAAGTGCCACTTATATATAAAGTAGTGCAGCGCTCAAAACTAATGCAAATGCCAAGAGAAAAAAAAAAAAAAAACATACAACAGTGATAAATAATAGTGCCAACCCTTAATCAAAAATAAGAAATTGGAGTTATTATTCGGCTGTCGCTACGCAAGCAACCGAGCATGCTATGGGCCATTTGTGCCAAGGAATGCGAGGGACTCCCTGCCTCCATCGCCACAGCATACTGCCACGGTGCGTCTGGGTCCTCTGTCTCCTCCTCCTCCTCCTCTACCAGATGCTCCTGCTCCTCCACTCCTGTCCGCTGAGTGGAAAAACCACCCATTTCACTCAATAATTCCTGAGCACCAATGTCCTCCTCTACCTCCTCCTCTTCTTCCTGTCCTGCCCCCACAGGGGTCATGTGGCGTTGAGATCTGTGCGCCACGTCTACCGCACCCTGACCAGCCATTGTTAACAGCATTTGTTCCAGGACGTGCAACAGAGGAATGACGTCGTTCATCCCATAGTCCTGCCGACTCACGAATAGCGTGGCCTCCTCAAAGGGCCTGAGCAAGCGGCAGGTGTCACGCATGAGCTGCCAATGGCTGACATCTAAGTTACACAGGGGAGTACCTTTATCCGCTTGTAACATCAGGAAATCGGTGATGGCCTTTCGCTGTTCGTAAAGGCGGTCTAACATATGTAGGGTTGAATTCCACCTTGTTGCAACGTCGCAGATCAGGCGATGCTGTGGAATTCCGTTCTGCCGCTGCAGCTCAAGGAGGGTGTGCTTTGCGGTGTAGGAATGGCTGAAATGCATGCAAAGTTTACGTGACATTTTAAGGATGTCTTGCAGTGGGATGGTGGATTTTAGGAACCGCTTGACAACCAGATTGAACACGTGAGCCATGCATGGCGCATGGCACAACCTTCCTTGACGCAGAGCAGACACCATGTTCTTTCCGTTGTCGGTCAACATGGTTCCAATTTTCAGTTTGCGCGGAGACAGCCATCTGTCGATTTCTCTGTTCATTACACTCAGAAGTTCCTCCCCTGTGTGACTACGTTCGCCAAGGCATACCAGGTGCAGCACAGCGTGACACCGTTGCGCCCTGCACATGTGATATGCCGGTCGGGTAATGGGACTTGGCACGGGGGTGGCGGCTGAGGACACGGCGGAAGAAGAGGTGGTAGAGGCGGACATCTTTGCTGGACCAAGGACGTGCAAACGTGGAGGCAAAAGCGGCGTGACCTGTCCAAGTTGCTGGTGCGGCTGTGCCGGCACCACGTTCACCCAGTGGGCCGTAAATGACATGTACTGTCCCTGACCGTAGTTACAGCTCCACACGTCGGCGCTGCCGTGCACTTTGGCAGACACCGACATGCTCAAAGACTGGCCCACCATCTCTTCTCCATGTGAATGCAGGGCTGGCACTGCCTTTTTGGCGAAGAAATGCCGGCTTGGCACTCTCCACCGCGGCTCGGCACAATCCATCATTTCTCGGAAAGGTGCTGAGTCCACCACTTGGAAAGGGAGGGACTGCAGCACCAGCAACTTGGACAGAAGGACGTTCAGCTTCTGCACCGTCGGGTGCGTGCTCGCAAACTGTTGTCTCTTGGAAACGGATTCCAAGAAAGACTGCTGACGGAATCCGTGAAGAGGAGTAGCAGGAGAAGGACCATCTGAACGAGCGGAAGATGCCAACGAGCGACAACTCCCCTCAGCAGAGGTGTTGGAGCCTTGACTGGCTGATAGAGGGCGATTGACGTCGGGTGACGGAGCAAGTAACGGAGCGGGTGATGGAGCGGGGGCTGGGGCAGGCAGAACCGCCATATCTTTATCACGGTTTTCCCAGGCCACCAAATGGCGACGCTGCATATGCTGACGCAACGCTGTAGTCCCAACATTGGCCACCTGGCCACGCTTGACTTTCTGGCCACATAGTCGACATACGGCTACGTTTACTTCCTCGGGCGGCTTGACGAAAAATTGCCACACCGCCGAGTAGGAAACTTTGCCCCCGCTACTCCTCACTGGCTGACTGCTACTTCCTCCGTGCACACCGGCACCACTACTGGCCGTGGTGGTAGGCTGCAGTGGAGCTGGTGCTCTACTCCGTGGCCGTTTGGCTCCACTGACACTGCTGCGACCCTGCTGCTTCCTGGGCAACCCACCGACTGTTTTGCTCGCTGGCAAGCTGGCGCCCTCTTCTCCTGATGATGCGGAAGCAATAGCCTGATGACGACGAGGCTGCCAAGTGCGATCAGCCTCATCATCATCAATTAGGGTCTCCGCGTCACTACTAGCCCCCTCGGCTGCGTGTGGGTCAGGAGACAGACCTGTCTCTAGACCGGCTACCGAGCCACTCTCCTCGCCAGTACTTCTTCGCCTGGCTGCTGAAGAGGCGGATGTCTCCCCCCGTTCCTGACCGCCCTCTGTTAGCTCTTCCTCACTGTACAGTGGGGCTGAGCCCACAGCATGCGATACTTCGCTTGGTGAGGGAACACCAAAGGACAGGGGCAGGTCGAGGACACGTGATTTCAGTGGGCTTGCTCCCGGGCCATGCCAACTAACAGTTGTGTCTGACGTACCCACCGACCGTTGGCTGTAGGTGTCAGAGGTGACCTGGGAGGAGGAAGACGACTGAGTCAACCAATCGATGACGGCAGGGTTGTCGGTGGAGACACGACCGCTGGATGACACCGGGAGCACTGGCCTCTGGCTGCGACTAGTGCTGCCTCGACCCCTTCCTCTGCTGCCACGTCTGCTCGCTCCTGAAACATTGCCTCCTCTGCCACTCCTCTGCGTGTTGTCTGACATACTCTTTAATTCAATAAGCACCCCAGAAATAAAAACGGATTTAACTCTTTGAACGTACAATAGTGGTTGTGAAGCAGAAAGTCAGTTTATTTAGCACAATCGGTCAATTGCAGCTTGCCGTTGGCTGGAAACTGTACGTTTATGTCACTGGAATGCACTAATCACCCAAAAAATATTACCGCCACCCGGCGTGTAAATGGATCTAACTCTTTGAACGTACAATAGTGGTTGTGAAGCAGAAAGTCAGTTTATTTAGCACAATCGGTCAATTGCAGCTTGCCGTTGGCTGGAAATTGTACGTTTAGGTCACTGGAATGCACTAATCACCCAAAAAATATTACCGCCACCCGGCGTGTAAATGGATCTAACTCTTTGAACGTACAATAGTGGTTGTGAAGCAGAAAGTCAGTTTATTTAGCACAATCGGTCAATTGCAGCTTGCCGTTGGCTGGAAACTGTACGTTTATGTCACTGGAATGCACTAATCACCCAAAAAATATTACCGCCACCCGGCGTGTATATGGATTTAACTCTTTGAACGTACAATAGTGGTTGTGAAGCAGAAAGTCAGTTTATTTAGCACAATCGGTCAATTGCAGCTTGCCGTTGGCTGGAAACTGTACGTTTATGTCACTGGAATGCACTAATCACCCAAAAAATATTACCGCCACCCGGCATGTAAATGGATTTAACTCTTTGAACGTACAATAGTGGTTGTGAAGCAGAAAGTCAGTTTATTTTGCACAATCGGCAAACTGCAGCACCAACTGTGCACGACAGCCACCAAAAAAAAAAGGGTGTATGTCACTTTAAATTTTCGATTCTTTGATAGCTGTGTCCCTGAGTAACGATTCTGTGTCCCTGAGTGACGATTCTGTGTCCCTGAGTAACGATTCTGTGTCCCTGAGTAACAATTCTGTTGCCCTGAGTAACGATTCTGTGTCCCTGAGTTACGATTCTGTGTCCCTGAGTAACGATTCTGTGTCCCTGAGTAAGAATTCTGTGTCCCTGAGTAACAATTCTGTGTCCCTGAGTAACAATTCTGTGTCCCTGAGTAACAATTCTGTGTCCCTGAGTAATGATTCTGTGTCCCTGAGTAACGATTCTGTGTCCCTGAGTAACGATTCTGTGGCCCTAAAGTCTCTGTGGCCCTAACTCTGACAGGTCTGTCTCTCTTGAATGACCGGAGGCTAATGGAGAATTCTAAGATGGCCGCGATTTATAGCTCCACCATTACACAGTGCTGGCTGGCTGCTGATTGGCTAATGCGATCACATGTCATGATTCATGACTCATGAATGCATTATGGGTCAGCGCGCCTTGTCTGCGCGCCTTCCCAGAGATCCCCGCCCCATCTTCTCTGTCCATTTTCTCCTGTCGCCACACATGTCGCCGCCATTTTTGGGAAAATTCGATTCGTGCATCCGAAGTTTGCTAATCTTCGGATTCGTCGCGAATAGAATTTTTCCAAATCTTCGGAACGAATTACACTTCGTCATGTTCGATTCGCTCATCTCTAATTATGGCTTACAGCTCATGAAAACCCGAAATCCACAATCTCAGAAAATTATAATATTACATGCAATCAATAAAACAAGGGTTGTACATAGAACAATATTGGACCTCTGAAAAGTATAAGCATGCATATGTACTCAGTACTTGGTTTGGGCCCCTTTTGCAGCAATTACTGCCTCAATGCGGCGTGGCATGGAAGCTATCAGCCTGTGGCACTGCTGAGGTGTTATGGAAGAGCAGGATGCTTCAATAGCAGCCTTCAGCTCTTCTGCATTGTTTGGTCTCATGTCTCTCATCTTTCTCTTGGCAATGCCCCATAGATTCTCTATGGGGTTCAGGTCAGGCGAGTTTGCCGGCCAATCAAGCACAGTAATCCCACGGTCATTGAAACAGGTTTTGGTGCTTTGGCAGTGTGGGCAGGTGCCAAGTCCTGCTGGAAAATAAAGTCAGCATCCCCATAAAGCTCGTCTGAGGAGGGAAGCATGAAGTGCTCCAAAATCTCCTGGTAGACGGCTGCGTTGACCCTGGACTTAATGAAGCACAGTGGACCAACACCAGCAGATGACATGGCTCCCCAAATCAACACAGACTGTGGAAACTTCACAATGGACTTCAAACATCTTGCAGTGTGTGCCTCTCCATTCTTCCTCCATACTCTGGATCCTTGGTTTCCAAATGAGATGCAAAAGTTGCTTTCATCAGAAAAGAGGACTTTGGACCACTGAGCAACAGCCCAGGTCTGTTTTTCTTCAGCCCAGGTAAGACGCTTCTGACATTGTTTGTTGTTCAGGAGCGGCTTGACAAGAGGAATACAACATTTGAAGCCCATGTCCAGGATCCGACCGTGTGTGGTTGCTCTTGATGCACTGAATCCAGCCTCAGTCCACTCCTTGTGAAAGTCCCCAACACTTTTTAATGGCCTTTTCCTGACAATCCTCTCCAGGCTGTGGTTACCCCTGCTGCTTGTGCACCTTTTTCTTCCACACTTTTCCCTTCCACATAACTTTCTATTAATGTGCTTTGATACAACACTTTGGGAATATCCAACTTCTTTTGAAATTACCTTTTGAGGCTTTCCCTCCTTTTGGAGGGTATCAATCATGGTTTTCTGCACAACTGTCAGGTCAGCAGTCTTTCCCATGATTGTGATTCCTACTGAACCAGACTGAGAGACCATTTAAAGGCTCAGGAACCCTTTGCAGGTGTTATGGCTTAATTAGCTGATTAGAGTGGGACACTTTGAGCCTAGAATATTGCACCTTTTCACAATATTCTAATTTTCTGAGATTGTGGATTTGGGGTTTTCATGAGCTGTAAGCCATAATCATCACAATTATGACAAATCACGGCTTGAACTATCTTGCTTTGAATGTAATGAGTCTATCTCATATATTAGTTTCACTTTTTACGTCGCATCACTGAAATAAATGAACTTTTGCACGATATTTTAATTTTTCGAGTTTCACCTGTATGTTCCATCAAAATTACATAAGATCAATTCAGGGCAGTCATCAAAATGTTGGAGAGAATGTGGTGGCAAGGGAACGCATGCTCATATTTGGTGGCACTGTCCAATGATCCAGCCATACTTGGCAAAAGTATTAAATATAAGTAGGATGATTAGTAACTCTGAAATTTGGCAAGATTCCTGGCAATATTTATTTCATGCTACTAGTAAGTCAATGTAAAAATATAAAATGTCTGTTATTCCATTCTTGTTGAAAACAGCAAAAGTACTAATCCCAAAATACTTGAAATCAAAGAAAATACCTACTATGCCAGAATGGTTTAGAGAAGTAGATAGAACCAGAATAATGGAGTTGACACATTCACAAAATTATTCCTATACAAGATTTTATGAAATCTGGAGAAGTTGGATTGAGTGTAAACAGTCTTCAGTTTATATGAAATATGTAGGTAATGAAAATGCATTGGAGAAGGGAGAGTGGAAGGGGCAGAGGAATAAAAACATGTTTGGATAAAAACATATTTTGGGTGACTCAGAAAGCTTACATATCCTTTCCTCTCAAAGCCGAGCTAAACTCCCCCCTCCCCCCTTTATTATTTCCTTTAGGGCGTTGGGTAACTGGGTGGGAGGATTTCATTTTTAAAGACACACAAGATATATGTTTTCAGTAATACCGAATGGAGGTTATTAACCACTTGCCTTCCAAAGGATTTACCCCCCTTAATGACCAGGCCTCTTTTTGCTACTCGGCACTGCACTAATTCAATTGACATTTGCACGGTCATGCAATGCTGTACCCAAACAAAATTTATGTTCTTTTTTCACACAAATAGAGCTTTCTTTTGGTGGTATTTGATCACCTGTGCACTTTTTATTTTTTGCGCTATAAACAAAAAAAGACTGAAAATTTTGAAGAAAAACAATGTTTTTTACTTTCGGCTATTAAAAATATATAGTAAACTCAAAGTTAGTTATAAATTTAGGCCAAAATATATTCTGCTACATGTTTTTGGTAAAAAAAATCCAAATAAGTGTGTATTGATTGCTTTGTGTGAAAGTTATAGCGTCTACAAACTGTGGTATAGATACTACAATTTACGCAATTTTTTGCTATACAGTGCTGCACTAGTTTAACTGATATTTGTGCAGTCATTTAATATGGTACATAAATGAAATGTATGTCCTTTTTTACACACAAATAGAGATTTCTTTTGGTGGTATTTGATCACCTGTGAACATTTTATTTTTAGCGCTATAAACAAAAAATATTTTGAAAAAAACTATATTTTCTCATTACTGTCATAAAACATATCCCAAAAACTCAACTTTCATCATAAATTTAGGCCAACATTTATTCTGCTACATGTTTTTGTTTAAAAAATCCCAAAAAGTGTATATTGATTGCTTTGTGTGAAAGTTATAGCATCTACAACTATGGTATAGGTAATGGAATTTACACAGCTTTTACTTTCTGACTGCCCATCACATTTCTTGAGGTGCTAAAATACCAGGATAGAACAAACGCCCTCTAATGACCCCTTTTTGGAAAGTAGATACCCTAAGCTGTCTGCTGAGAGGCATATTGAGTCCATGGAAGATTTATTTTTTTCCGCAAGTTTCTGGAAGATGACAAAAACATTTTTTTTTCATTTTGTCATTTTAATGCTATATTTCTCACACAAGCCTTGGGTATATTTGGAATTACACCCCAAAATACATTCTGCTACTTCTACCGAGTATGGGGATACCACATGTGTGAGACTTTTTTGGAGCCTAGCCACATACAGGAGCCTGAAATCCAATGACCACTTTGAAAGCCTGAAGGTGCGTAACTTCCTCATTTCACTTCCTCACTACCTATCACAGTTTTGGAGGCCCTGAAATGCCAGGATAGCACCCCCCCCCCCAACTAAGCCTTTTTTGGAAAGTAGACACCCCAAGGAATTTAAAAAGAGGCATGATAAGTATTTTGCAGGTCTCAATTTTTCTCATAAGGTTTTGAAATATAAAAAAAGAAAAGAAAAAATGTTTTGTTTTTTTTCTTAATTTTCCAAAAACTTGTGGAAACAAACGAGATCTACAAAATACTCAGCATGCTTCTTATCAAATTCCTTGGGGTGTCTACTTTCCAAAAAGGGCTCATTGGGGGGGGGGGGGTTGGTGCTATCCTGGCATTTCAGGGTCTCCAAAGCTGTTATAGATAGTCAGGAAGTATAATGAGGAAATAAAGCCCTTTAAAAGCCTGAAGGTGCTTATTGGATTTTGGGGTCCTGTACTTGGCTAGATTGTCAAAAAGTCTCTCACATGTGGTACCCCCATACTCGGGAGAAGCAGCAGAATGTATTTTGGGGAGTATTTCCACATATACCCATGGCATGAGTGAGTAATAAATAATTTAAGTGACAATTTTGTGTGTAAAAAAAAAATTTTTTTTTTCTCATTTTGCAAAAACTTGTGGTAAAAATAAAATATTCTATTGACTCAACATGCCTCTCAGCAAATAGTTTGGGGTGTCTACTTTCCAAAAAGGGGTTGTTTTGGGGGGTGGGGGCATTTTATGCCCAGCATTAGAAGTTTATGGCACACATCACTTACTCTTCTAACCACTTGAAGATCAAGCCTTTTCTGACACTTTTTAATTTAAACCCCCAAGCATTATATATATATTTTTAAGCAAATATATTATATTTTTTAAAATAATAGCTACAATAAAAGTCTCTTGTAGTTTGGGAGTTTAGAGGAAAGTCTGGTGTGTACAGGAAACAGTGCTCAGAGAATCACAGGTGTTGGTAACATGTTTCTGGCTAGAACACAAGGGCGTCACAGAGGGGAAGGACGACTGGATGACGGCAGAAGTGCATGAGGGGTCACAGGTATATGTACACTGGTTACAGGCTGGAGAACAGAAAAAATTACACCTGTGCTGGAATGCAAGTTTCTAGCTGGAATACACAGGGGATCGCACAGGATTGAATACACAGGGAGTCACAGAGAATCACTGGAGACGAAACACTGGGGACACTGAGAACATGCAGGGGTTACAGAGGTTGATTGGAGAAAGTCACTAGGGGACACAGGAGGCTCAGCAGCTAGCAATATGATGAACTGTTTGAGCATCATGTGTGCTGGCCTTTTAAACAGAGCCTGGCCACAAATTAGCTGAGGTGCCATCAGCTGATGATTGGGTACATTGGGTACATTGCCAATGGCCTAATACAATGAATACTTGGTGCTGAAGCATGGCACAAATAATTGTGATACAGCTCAAGTTAGAGGTCAGTCATAAACCTCCATTAAAGGAGAAGTACAGCCTTCATTCTGCACTCCTGTGACCCATTTAAATAAATTTGTGTTACATAGCTAGGAAGGGAAACAGAACTGCCTCACGGTGTAGCAAATTTAAGTAACACAAATTTATTTAAAAAGTATTGACCTTACATAGATTCAAATAAGTTCAGCATACAGAATGACAATATAAAGTTTCCAACCAACAAGATTGCCCCTGACGTCTTACAGCATGTAACGTCATCGTACAATGGATCATGACCATCTTGTTGATTGGAAACTTTTTATTGTCATTCTATATGTTGAATTTATTTGGAACTATGTAAGTGCAATACTTTTTTAAATAAATTTGTGTTACTTAGATTTGCCACACCATGAGGCGGTTCTGTTTCCTTTCCCATCTATATATTTGGGAGAGCTAGAACATCTTTCTGGCTGAATGATACATCTATCCCTGGAAGTCAGTCACAGTGGATAAGTGCCAGTGAAGAGGTACCTGGGATCTCAGGCCATTATTATATGAAACGTGTGCTTTTTGACCACTTGATTTGTGGTCAATATGATGTGGTAAGAGGCTGTGTAGTTTGATAGTGGAGGATCTCTTCTCTTCTTACGGGTACTACTACCTCTCTAAGCACACTATTTGGGCAATTACCTAGGAGTACCCATTGGATATTTTTTAAGGACTGAACATATGGATTTTTGTATTGTTTTATTGCACATGTGTGACTTCGGTACTTTGGTGAAATATTTAATATTGTATTTTATTGCTATTCCACCAAACGATGACCGTTGCACTTTACCATCTATTTCTACTTGCCAACAATATTATGCTAGCTGCTTGTCATCACTATTGTTAGTGAAGATTATCATTGTTTACATTTGCAAATAATTTGTTGGTTGTTAGCATGTAAAACATGCACTCCTATATGCACTCCTATATTTCACCTCTTAGATTTTTTGATGGGGTGGGGGTTGGCTCAGTGACACCCTCTTGAGGGTCTACAAAGAGCTGCTGCAATTTCTGCTAATGACTCTGATGAACCAAATCGGAGTCACTGGCCAAAATAGGACCACTCTGACTCTGCACTGAAACCAAAATCCAAGAAAACATTAAAAAAGTACCATTTATGCTTAATCCCATTTTTGGTTACTGTTGGTAAAATCTGTTTTGTAATTTCTTTCTGTGTTCTGTAAAAATTTTTCACCATTTTTAATTTTTCTTTCATTAAAATGAGATTTAAAGATATTTTAAGTAGAACTATAGGCAAAACTTTTTTCATTTTGGATAGAGTAAGGGAGGATTATAAACCCTGCATGTGTTTTTATGCCATCTGTGTCCCATTGAGGAGATTTCCTGCCACGTCTTATCCCATAGCCTAAACAGAAAGTCATTGGAAATCCCTGCAAATTAAGGGAATCCCTTAGGGCCTTTCAGGTCACTTTACTGGGGACAACCCAAAATTTGGGATTTTCTCTAACTTTCAGTGATAAAAATTAACAGGACAAATAGAAAGGGAGAATCTCTCTAAAGGGGGCACAGACAGCAATAAAAACCTGACAGGGGTTCTAATCTCTCTCCACTGTATCCAAAAGAAAAAAAACAGTTTTTCCTTTAGTTATACATTAAGCTGGTTCTCTAAATGCTTTGTATGAGAAATGTAAGAATCCTTTCCTCTTTTAAGAACCCTAGCTTATCTTAAATCCTGTTACCTGCCCTGTTGCAAATGTGCGCAGACCGCCATTTTGTTAAGAATCTCCATTTTCTCCCCTCATTCTCCCTTCCCCCTCACTCTGAAGAGGCACAGTGACAGTGTATGTGTGTGTTAAAAAATGCCACAGGAGGGTCATAGGAGCTATAAAGGCCCCCCCCCCCCAGGGAGCTGGGGCCTAGCTGTCCTGTGCCATTTCACAACTCGGAAGAGATAAGGCAAGCTTTCCCAAGAGTTGAAAGAGATTCCGACCTAAAAAACCCAACTCAGCGTAGGTGACAGAATCAGATAACACTTCTCAAAATCCATTTCTCCCCTATGTCTCATATCTTGGAATACCCGTTTGCACCCGTTTGACCTTTTAGTAATAAGTCTTTCTTTCTGAAAGTGTTGAACTGTTTCTATAGCTCTGTATTGCAATTTACGAATCCCTGCCTCTAAAGAGAACGCTGTTTGTTTAACCCTCTGTATAACTGGCCTGTGTTATGGCCGTGTTATGCAGACAATTATTTCAATCATTATAGTGTTTTAGCTGAGATCACCGAGTTTCCTCTTTTTCTGACAAAAAGGAGGTGGTGGCAGTGTGAGGGGTTAATTGCGTAATTAACCTGACCCAGTAACAATTGCTCAGGCTGCCCGTACATCGATCTGTGGTCCATTAGCTGGAAAATCGTTGTGCAGGGTGCAGCTGGGTGTGCCATTGTTACGCATGTGACATCGCGGTTTTAGATTGGCTAGTCCTTCGGTCATGAGTTTGGTGAGAAGGGCTGGGGTCTGACGCCGCGTTCGTCACATATTGGACGCCGCGATTGTGGGATCGTTGCATGTTGGTGGCAGCGATCTTGCGATCGTGACATATTAAGATTTATTACTAAAAGGTCAAACAGGTGCAAAAAAAATATTTACAGAAAAAAAGATGGAGCTAAGATATATATATAAACATACAGAGAATAACAGCACAGCAAAGAGATAACAGAGAGAGGTTAAAGGGTTAAGGTACTTGCCATTAAGCCTTGGATGTAAGCAGATCAAGTTTCTGAGCAGAAGAGGCACGGGTCTCCCCCAGGTGGTATTGATGTTAAAATGGAAGACGTCTTCGACTTCCCACTCTTAGGCCTGACAGCCTATTTTGTAGTCCCCAGCAGGGGGTGGCTCTGAAGTCAAGGACCAATCCCCGCTTAGGGCGTGGAGATATGGGTGGATCCCTCAACTAGAGCAAAAATCTCCCGTAACTCATATTTTGGCCTATAACGTTCCATCTGCACAAGTGACATTCCACCCGCGGGTAGATTATTATGCAGACAAGTCTGAGGATTGTTTAGATATGAATTATGAAAGTGTACACTGAACGGTTCACGAGATCTATTTTTCTGCTTACATGTGTGTCCAAGACAATGCGAGTGATCCATCAAACTGTTTGCCTGCTCATCGTCCATCTGACGATATTTCCGGTTTTTATGTAAGTCTCTCATATTCCAAGTAATGAGGCATAGGGGAGAAATGAATTTTGAGAAATGTTATCTGATTCTGTCACCTATGCTGAGTTGGGTTTTTTAGGTCGGAATCTCTTTCAACTCTTGGGAAAGCTTGCCTTATCTCTTCAGAGGTGTGAAATGGCACAGGCTCTAGGACAGCTAGGCCCCGGCTCCCTGGGGGGGGGCTTTATAGCCTCCTGTGACATTTTTTAACACACACATACACTGTCACTGTGCCTCTTCAGAGTGAGGGGGAAGGGAGAATGAGGGGAGAAAATGGAGATTCCAAACAAAATGTCAGTCTCTGGTGCGCACGTTTGCGACATTCCCTATCTGGTTTGGCAGTGGAGTGTCATAGACATTTGCTAAGGTCATATTGTTGCAGTAGATCAAGGTCAATTGTTAAAGTGATTTTAAAGTAATAACATTTTTTCCTGAATGCATTCTCTGCATCTGAGTCTTCGCTCGATCCAGCGTTGTATCCGTCTGCAACAGCGCTCTCTTCTCTCGCTGCTGTCACTGGACACAGAGGCAGCAGTGGGTGCCTTTTACTCCTGCTGCTGTCAATCAAATCCGGTGAGCACAAAGCTGAGCCACGCTGTGTGTGTCTATGGATGCATGCAGCTCAGCTTGGGAGCGAGCCCACAGGTATGTCCTCATAGCACAGCTTGCTATGGGGGCACACTCAGGGGAGGAGGAGAGCACTGACAAGGGGAACCCAGAAGAGGATTTTAGGGACTAAATAAGCATAAGGTAAGGTAAGGTAAGTATACCATTTTTTTTAATTTTAGGTAAAAAAAATAGGTTATCCTTTAGTACCACTTTAAAGTGAATACTGTGAACGATGGAGGTTTCCGCTAAAACATATGGTGGAATCTATTGTTTGTGTGTCCACTTGCTAACACTGGAATAACTTGCCTATTGAAATGGTTTCAAGCAGAAAAACACAAAAACATATCTATGTGGTATATGCTTATCTGCGTTCATTTAAGCACAGTCAACATTTCTGAGTCCTGTTGAATGGGGAATCTGCTTGGTGCTTTGAATTAACTTTATCATTAAAAAAGTTTGGACTCTTGAATGTTTGTTTGGCACTTCTTGGATTGTGTATACAGTACATCAATGTAATAAGGCATTCTTTCCTCTAATCACCAATGTAAGGGGCATTCTGCCTTCCATTGATCACCAGTAGGGATAAGCTCTGGGTTCAAGTTGATTGTAAGTTTTACCCCAACTCTAGCTGTTCGTAATTCACACTTAAAGTGAACTAACTGAATCGTCTGCAGCCATAGCAACCAATTATCAATTATGCAATTGCTGGCCTTTCAACTAAGGTCTGATGATATAAAAGGGGGAAAAAATGTGCAGGCTTCCTTCCTACGAAAGCCAGGATTCCCATCATCCATTGTCAGTGTGTGTGCGTGTGTAGTTGGAGTAGATAGAGAAAGCTAGTTAATGTTATAGTGTGCTCTATAGTGCCATATACAGAGCTATACAGTTTTTCCTTGTGCTACATATAAATGAATTTATATGAGTGTGGTTAGCTACAAAGTGTATAGTGAACCTAACTCCACCCCCACCCCTCCCATCCCACCGTTCACTGTGCTGTATTGTGCCATGTCACTGTGAAGTACATTGTGGTTGGTTAAGAACTCTACAGATCTTGAACAGCTTCACTCAGTCTGTCGCTGGCTCACATCTGATAATAGCACAATGATGTCACTTGCTCCACCTTTATGTGTTATGTCACATAGGCACATGACTTCTTTAAAGGTTGCACTTTTTTGCTATTAGTACTATTTGTATTGTAGCACAAGAATACTTTTGGTTAAAAAAACAACACACATTCGCTCATTACTAATCACCACTATAAGGCAGCCCTTTCTTTCACCCAGTGTAATAGGGTCCTTCTATTTCTGACTATAATTGTAAAGGTCAGCTCTTCCACTGACCACCAATGTACATGGGAATTTTTCCATTGACCACCAATGTGCGGGGAGGGGGGGTTGCCACAGACTGCTAATGTAAAAGAGGCATTTTCTACTGACTACCAGTGTAAGGTGGTGCTTCACAGTCCACTGAAGTAAGGGGGTGTTTTTTCACTAAACACCAATGTGAGGGTACACTACAATCTTCACTGTGTTATTTTTTGGTCATTGCTATTTGTTTAATTTTAATTTAATTTGATTTTGCCATATAAAGCAGGAGAGTGTTAAATGATTCACCTCAAATATCAAATACTCAAGGTACTCCATATGCTTTATTCTTTTGTTTAGTATAACATAATGATAGGTTAATTGGATCCAGTCTAAATTGGCCCTAGTATGTGTATGTATGAATGTAAGTAGGGACTGATGTGAATGTACAATATATATGTAAAGCGCTGCGTAATTTGACGGCGCTATATAAGTACATGAAATAAATAAATATAATATCTACGATGTACTCATGCAAATTATTTTGTTAGCAACGGTTTGCTGATACCAAACAATTATTTTAGAGTTCATGAAGAAAAAAAAATACAGCTCATGTTACATACCGTGGTGATCCACTCATCTTAACGGTCTTCTTACTGCTCTTCTTCCTGTGGAGCATAAAAAAGTGGTGATTTGTATATTACACACATCATACACATTTGTTGCTGGGTTCCAATACATTCTCTGGAAAAAATCTAGTTTGGAGCTTCAAGAGGTTGCATTCTACACTTGCTTCCATGTTTGTTATTTTGTTTTACTTAGTTATATTTTTAGTCTGGCTGAAAAAAGACAAAGGTCCATGCAGCTCAACCATAAAAATTATAATACGATACGATATACATTATTTGCTCTAAAATACAAAGTAACCCGCTCTAGAAAATAACAAGATCAGTGCAATAGCAAATATAAGTGCAATGACAAATTTTTTTAAAAAATTATCTAAAATAATTGTGAGTGCAGCACTCTCTGATACTCACAGATCAAATATCCAATATAATCCACATAAATCATAAATTCATAAAAAGTGCATAAAATATGTTATCAGAGTCAATTTTTATTTGACTCTTATTTGATAATAATATGATTTATGCACTTTTCATGAATATATGATTTATGTGATAGCTCAACACTTTTTTTGGAAACTATTATATATTATTATTATGACAATTAAGAGTGTGAACAAACCAAATGAAGAGTGGATGGGATTTTGAACGATGCCAAAAACTTAAGAAAAAACTCAAAAACACATATAAAACCAGAATTTTATTACAAAATCATATTAAAATATTTTGGCATTCAACTCTTACAAAACCAGTAGTCATATCCAAAGCAAACTATGATTAGCTTAACAACCCCAAAGGCACCTCCCCCTCATACGTCAATCAATGTAAATAACGTGCAGCATTAAAATAAAGCTGAACAGACATGTAACCTTGAAGGCGATGCTGATGTCCTGATGAGTTTCACAATCTTAGCTTCTTCAGGGGTTCATGGGGTGCAACTGAATATGGATGAATCAAATCAAAAAGAGATCCCCAAAGGATTATAGCTTGATCTGGTAGAGACCCCACAATGTACAGCTGCAGAGGTAGAAGCCAAAACATGGAAGAAATGTGGAAACGACCCCCAGCAATCTGGCCAAGGACCAAGAGGACAGTGCATGAGCAAGAGAAAATGCATATTAATCTCGGGTAAGTATAAACCTGAATATGGAGAGGCATCTAAGAGAATGGAACACTTACAAGCACACAATAGCTCCTCAGACAAGTCTAACACCTTTAAACACACTGTGGGGATTAAAGCTCTTCAGATAACAGCGAAGAAGTAACAGCCGTGCACTTTAGTATTTTCTATTTGATTCAGCCATATTCAGTTTCACCCTGTGATCCCTGAAGAAGATTACAAAAAGTGTCAGGGCATCAGCGCCTCCTTCATAGTTACATGTCTGTTCAGCTTTATTTTGATGCTGCATGTTGTTGTCATTTACATTGATTGATGTATGGGGGAGGTGCCTTGGGGGTTGCTAAACTGATCATGGTTTGCTTTGGATGCGAATAATGTTTTTTAGGGGTTGAACCCCAAAATATTTTACTATGACTTTATAATAAAAATCTGGTTTTATATATGTGTTTTTGAGGTTTTTTTCTGAGGGTGAAGGATTCAACACTGTTCAAAATCTCATCCACTCTTCCTTTTGTTTGTTCTTATTAATATTCAGGGATGTGGTGCTGAGTCCTTCAATTGAGCCCATTATCTATGTCTATTCATAATAATTAGGATTGTATTTATTGTCATTGTGGACTAGAGATTTGTTCACTTACTGTTTCCTTGACAATTGTTTTTACCAGGACAAGGAATTAAAAAAAACAACTTTGATAGGGTCACAGACAATCTCCCAAAAATCTAGTGGAGTCTAAATGTTCTCTACTTTATCCAAAACTAAAACCAAAATAATGTTGGCCTGAAAGTTAGGTATCCACTTACTGTATATTTTGGCTAAAGGCACACTTAAAGCATCCACATCAGATCAATAGGTACCTCTAAAGCTGGCAATGGATGGACTGAAATTCAGCTGGTTCAGTAGGGACAAGCAGACGTTCTATCCATCTATGGCAGTTTTTGTTCAAGAACAGTCAATATACTGATTCGACAGCTCATGAATGGGCCTGCTGGAAAATTTTGGTTTGATCAGCACTGCAGCCAATAGTGCTTCAGCTTACTCCTCCTCCTGTCACAGTTCAGTGCACAGCAGGGAAGTTTTCCCCATCAACCTTGAATTTGAGAATGGGGGTATTGTTTTTTTTTTTGTTCAACCCACTGGCTGAGTGAAAAAAAAACTGAGCCATGTATGGCCAGCTAAAGACTCTTGTTGGTGGCAACAGCCGACATAAAGTGTGCCAATCTTTTTAACTTTAGATTGTTCTATATGTATTGACCCATACAAAAGGTTGATTGACAGTTTAGCCTTCATGAACCAAAACAATGATAACTTCTTTTGTCTGGTGGTAACTGAGCCCACACCACCACCTATTTTACTGGTATAATTAACTGCATATCTCTGTACATATTTTTTATATTTAATTATACCATTATAAATTGTACTTCATCTCGCTTTAGCAATAACATGACAATAACACTATGTTATGCACAACTATGAAAAAATAACTGAAATGCAATTATATCAGGGTGGATACAACTATGTTATATTTAGGAGACAGACAGGTTCTTGTTTATGCCAGAATAAATAAATCAAATTAAGGGCTGGACACCATAGATGAAATTCATTCAATTGAATTTAATTTCTTAAAAGAGCATGAATAACATGTTAAAAGGGAGACCCTGCAGTTGCTGTCCACAAGTCACTATGCCCTTTTGAGTACAAGATTGAGTTATTGAATTTAGTTGCAGAGCAAATAATGGCTAGCATCCCATAGACCAGACAGTATCACTGTTGGCTGCTTACCCATTTTCACTTTGCCTTTTTACATGTGTCTATAAAGAACTTGTCTATAATTTGGCAACCATTTTTTCTTGGACTACTTTCACACTACTCTGTTGTAAAAATGCAGTAAAAACGCATATGCTTTTTTGCTACATTTCAGGTGCATTTTGCACCTGTGAAAAAGAGAGCATATGACTTAAACGCACCAAAAACTCAACTGCGTGCATTTTGTGTGTGTATTTTATGCATTTTCTGTTCATTTCAATGGGGAGGTGCGTTTTTTTTCTGCACCATACATACACTAAAAATTCAGCTTGCAGATCTTTGAAAAATGCAACGGACCCGCAACTGACCAGTGTGAAGAGTTCTATAGGATTGAAATTGTTTCCGCAAAAACAGAAAAGAAAAACTGATCATGTGAAAGTAGCCTTAGATATTTGCAAAGCAGTACTAAACAGACAGCGTGTGGACAGAAAATGACATACAGAGCTGGCCATATACAATTGATCAGGACGCAATCTCATATCTTTGGCAATCTGCAGACAAAGATGACCAGAACATCCCAAGGCAAATAGTAGTTCACTATGTCAGAAAGAGCTATGCCCCCCCCCCCCCAAGATGAGCCAGCATGGTAGGAGACTGCACCCTCTTCCCTCCCCAATTTATAGCATAAACATTAATGCTTAGGTCACCAAATGGTTCATGTTTATGTCTGGGGCTAGACATGAAAAAAACCCTAGTCCATCAAGTATGTAGATACTAAATTGTGTGTACATACTTGTCAACCTGATATCTGATCCATTTATATGTAACAAAAGTGCTAACCAGCAACTTCCCCCTTCCCTAAACACACACAAAGACACTTCTGTATCCTGTGTAGGAGTGTTACTTGATATCAATTGTCTTTCCTACAGTAGAGTGGCCTGTCATATTTAGTGTGGCTTTGTATGTTTATTTCGGAGGTTATTAGTTTTGATTATTTGTACCACAAATATTAACCAGATAGATCAGAAAAGCTTGTAAATGGTTGACAGAAATGGTTGAGTGAGATCTACCTATGGAATAAAAAAAGGTCACCAATTATACACCTCAATTGGTCGCTTAAAAGTAGTTGTAAACCCTCACATATGCCCAGTAAAGTGACTGGCCTCAGGTGATACACAGAGATTAAAGGAATTCTCCTACATAAGTTGTACCTGTCTTTCCTCAACATCCATTCAAAGTGCAGAATTTACACAGGATCATTCAGAAAAGCAAGGGGCTGAGAACTGAAGTTACATCAGTGAGAAGTGCTCTGAGAGCTGATTAGAGAGAAGAGACAAACCCCCTTCATATAGCACACAGGAACAGAGCTGAGGCCATCAATCATAGGCTGTGATTGCATGACACAATATGGTGGAATATCTCCAAACAGGTAGGTGACTGTCCCATCCAAGAATCAGCAGGGTGTGTCCAGAGTCAGCATGGAGCAAACCACTGACCAATGAAAAAGAGTGGTGGTGATGTGTCAGGATAGGGCAACATCACCATCTGCAACATGTGTCAGACTGTGTGTTTGGCAACTAAGCCAAACGTTGGAGAGATCCCAGAGGGCTTGGGGATGGTCTACTGCAGATGCTGGCAAGTGTGAATGGTTAGCACATGCAAGCCTTAAGATACGCAGGAGCAAGGGTGGCCCCGCCACATTTTACATATCTGTACATCAAAGATGTGATTCTTGATGCCGGGATTCCAGTAATGCCAAGGTATGGACTGTATGTGTGCCGTACTAGGATGACTGAGACCTTGGTTCTAGTGTGTTCTGAATGCTATGCCTAACTTCTGCGTTGGCACCTTGGGCCTGCTGAGAGAAAAGCAGAGCCTTCCAATTTGAGGTATTCAAAGCTGGAAAAGCACTATGTGAGAAGTGGGTGCTATGGCAGGTGGGCACCTCATGGGAGATCATTAAAGGTGCTAAGGATGCTGAACAGCAGTCAGAGGAGGTGCTCAGAAACTGGTGACACAGGTGATAGAGGTCTCACAATAGAGCTCCCCCTAATATAGAAGCGATCAAGTGAAACCTGAAGTCCTGATCTGCATACTTGCTCTGAGTCAGTGACCTCTGAATCAGTAAGACAGCCAGGGAACTAGAATTTTCATCATGAGATATTAGCAATTACATAGTTAATCTGCCTGAAAAAAGACAAAAGTCCATCCAGTTCAACCATTAAAAAAAAAAAGTTATAATCCTATACCCAAAGCTGAACCAGAGGAAGGCAAAAAAAACCCAGCAAAGCATAATCCATTTTGCTCCTGCAGGGAAAAAAAATTCATTCCTGATTTCCCTCAATAGGAGACTAAAGATTATTTTTATGAAAGTTTTAATTTAAGGAGACGTTGTTGCCTTGCCTTTCTGCCCCCCTTATACTAACCAGTGCTTCCCCACCACTTTTTATTCAACCTCTATTTGGCACATTCAGGTATGGGGAAGTATGTAGGAAGACTCTGTGTTTACGCATATCTTGCTGTTCCTGACAATATCACTCAGGTGGGTGACAGCGCAGAGAGAGAGATAGCGATTTGCAGATCACCCACTCACTACCTGGTAGCTGCCAAAAGTAAACACAGCAATCACATGATCATAGTTTACCTCTGCTGGTAGGGGAACCATACAGATGATGACTTGTTTTCTGCACTGGGCTCTGGGCTCCTAGCAGCCACCTTGGGGGCCTGTGTCTGCTTAGATACAGAGCTCTCCTTAGATTTGAGCAGCCATCTTGGATTCAGGGAGACTAGGAAAGGAGGGGGACTAGGCGAGAAAAGGTTCCTGTGAAGCATGAGGCAGTCTAAAGCACCCCCAAACACTTCTTTGATTGATGGGAAGAACTTTGTTGTCCAGCCTGCCACCAGGAATTTGGCCCAACCTTGTGTCCTTCTTCATGAGTACAGAATCTCATCTGAAAGGCCACTGCAGAAGCTTTAAGGGTACCTGGTTAAAGGAGCAATCACTAAACATAGTTCCGCCTGTAAGTTTTTCATGTCTGCACCGCCTTTTTACAGAATTCTGAAAGTTCCTTACTGTCCACATTCCTACTTTGAAACAACAACTACATTGTTGTACTTTTATAATTCATTGCATGATCAAGAAATTTCTTATAGATGATGCCTTGCCTGGTCTCTTTAAAATTTACCACCACAAAGTTGCCTTGCCCACATTTTTGAATAGTTGGTAAGGTTACAGGATCATTATCCTCAGTGCGAGGCTTGAGAGATGGTCAGTGCCTTTTAGAGCGGCAAAGTCCATTGGCACAAAAATTCCCCTGACTGATTGGGCAAAATGGCTGGAAAGTTCAGTACAATTACTGCAGATTCCCATGGCACACCTGCCTGACTTAAGCTGACCATAGGTGAAGTGAAATTCGGCTGCTTCAGCAAGGACTGACTGAATTTCAAACCATCTATAGCCATTCTTGCTAGAGAGAAGTCGATATAATGATCTCTCGAACTGGAATGTTGGGACTATACACACACACACACAATCTACGGCAACCTTAAGCCACCCATTCTTTTTAAGGTTTCTTGTCTAGTGACAAGTCATGAAAGATGTGTGAAAAAAACTGACGCTGGAATCATTCCTGGGATGCAAGCAGGTGGCTCCATGCTAAGTGCATGGACCCTGCATGCACCTTCTCAGAGCCACTGAATATTGATATAAAACGCAAGACCTGACTCAGACCAATATGAATTCTTGCATCATGCAAATAACAAGAAATCGGAACAGTGGAACAGTGATCATTTCAAACACAGGGGAACAGCCAGGAATTTCCCTGGGTTTGGCAGATTTGAACATGCCATTTAAGCACACACCCCAAGCACACTTAAAACAATGACCTAGAAGCCAAATGGATATCAAACCTATCAGGTGGAAGAGCAGTCCCTCATTGAGCAACCAGCATAGGATATTGTGTCCAAGAAACCTCTGCTTCAACTGTGGGCTTAATACCACTTTAATAAGTCCACTTTTTAACATATATCTTGGGAATTACATCCCAAAAAACATTACCAAGTATGGCCATAACATATGCGTGACACTTTTTCACAGCCTAGCCCCACAGAGGGGTGAAAAATCCAAGGAGCACCCTCAGATGTTCCAGGGGCATTAATTATGTATCTAACTTCCTGACTATAAATCACATTTTTGGAGACCTTGGTGCACAGGACAATGGAAACACCCAGAAAATTACCACATTTTGAAAAGCAAACACCCCAAGGTATTTTTTAAGAGGCATGGGTAGCTTTTTAGGACTTTGTTTTTGCCACAGGTTTTGGAAACTTCGGAATGAAAATTATGTATTTATTTTTACACAAGGGGTCATTTTAATATTTCTTATACAGCATAGGCATACTTAGAATTATACCCCAAAACACATTCTACTACTCTTCCTGGGTATGGTGATACCACATGTAAGACATTTTTAGTTTTTGGACTTATTATGTAGCAGACCTTTTATCTTGTTGAACTTGAAAGTTCTTTCAGATGAAGCTGTAAAAAAAAAAAAGGGCCCATTTGAACAAGAATGTAGTGCAGGAGAGCTGCAGTCCCGCGTTGCTTCCCACACCACATTCTGATCGCAATGCTCTCGCGATCTGCTGCAGGTGTCAGTTCAAAGTTAATGACACCTCAAACGCATGTTGCAAATGCATTGCATTTGCCCGCACCAGATTGCATGGTACAAAAGTACCTTGCAATGCAGTTGCCATGCTTTTCAAAAAGTAATGCATGTACTACTTTTGGTGAGGTGCCATTTCAGCCCATTCACAATGAAGAGGGCTGAAGTCGCACTGCACAGAACTGCTTGCGATTTGCACAGGAACGATGTGCAGTTCCTGTGTGATTCACATGCATTTCCTAGTGTGAGCAAGCTCTAAATACAGAAACAAAGAAACAATGTTTCATTTTTGTATCTTTCTGTTTATTCATCTTCAGATCAAAGTGTTGAACTTCGATCTGCAGATGAAGTCAGTTTAAGCAACCTGACAAGTAAAACGTTTATAGTTCTTTATTTATTTAAATATTCCTCTGTTTAACCCCTTATTAACCCTTAGTTTACTCCAGTCAGCCCTAATTAACTTCGTATTCTCCTTTTCATTTAATTATTATTTTACTGCTGATTTTTTGTTGTTGTTCTTCATTTCTATTTTAATAACTTTTAATATTTAAACTTTTTTTTGTGTTTTGTTTGTTCATATTTTTACACTGTTAAGGTATATTTACATATTTTGAGATTTGAAAAAGTGCAAAACTGAAAATAAAAAAAAACACTTTACCTAATTTTTAAATAACTTTGCAATGCCAGAATCATAATGTTAGTGTAATTTTAAACAGAACAAATTACAGAATACAATGTGCAGTAGCACTATTTTTAAACCAACACTGCTCAAAAAAAGAAAAAAAGAGCGTTTTTTTTTCAGGTTTTGTTAAGCTTGATTGTTTAAGGATTGTGAAAAAAAATAATTGTTGAAAGACAATATTCACGAAAAGAAAGCCTTGTTTGTCCTTAAACAATATATTTATTATGTTTTTATCGTAAAGGATAAGTTCATGTTTTTTACAAAAAATAATAAATGCACATTTTTTGCAGGTAAAAAATAGTGCATTTATTATTTTTTGGTTTCTGGAGTCTCTAAAGCATCCCATACGGGCAAGCAGATACTTAATGACAGGAAGACTCAATGAAGTATCATGGCACTGTGGTGTTCATTGAGAACCACAAGCTGACAGCTGCTAAGGCTGTTGGAACTTGTAGTGTTCTCATTCACAGAATACTGTGACTGAATGACATAGCGGGCGGAGAAGATCCCTTATAGCTGTAACAATGGGTATAGGGAGGGTGGGGTCGTTCCGTTTGTAACATGTTACACCCTGAATATGGTTATAACATGTTACAAAAGATGAACTTATCCTTCAAGTAATCACAAAGTTAATAAACTACCAAAATTAACATTAAATTAA
This sequence comes from Staurois parvus, assembly GCF_062004578.1. Classification (NCBI taxonomy): domain Eukaryota; kingdom Metazoa; phylum Chordata; class Amphibia; order Anura; family Ranidae; genus Staurois; species Staurois parvus. Next base: position 1,594,897 of record NW_028317828.1, read on the forward strand.
ATTAAAATTAAGTTAATAAATCTACCCAAGTAAATGGGTCCATAACAGAAATGTAAAAATTGCTCTAGTCCATAGGGGGTGAACAGGTGTAAGAGGCGAAGTGGTTAAAGACCAAGCCTTTCCTGGCACTTACATGTAACAATCAGGTTTTTTGGGTTTTTTTTGCCAGAAAATGTCTTAGAACCCCCCCAAATTGTTTTTTGAAAGTAGAGGCCCTAGAGAATAAATTGGTTGGTTTTTATGTCACGGTATTTGCGCAGTGGTCTTTCAAATGCAATTTTTTTTTGGAAAAAAATAAAAACTTTTTTGAATTTTAATGCACAAAAACACAATACATAGGCCAATTTTTTTGTAATATATAAAATTGATACCAAACACATCACACTTTAAAATCGCACGCACCCATGCCCTGGCAACAAACAATGAACATCTTACTATCCATAGGCGACACTTTAAAAGCCTTTATTTTAGATTTACAGAGGAGGTCTGGTGCTAGAATTTACAGAGGAGGACTGGTGCATGATCTGACGTTTGTGGTGATGCCTCACATGTGTGGGACGATTGCTGTTTATGTGCACGCGGGACCGACGTGTGCATTTGCCTTTGTGCGCAAGTGCGGGGGGTACTTTAATCCTCCTCTGCCCTTAAAAGGTTGGTGTGATTGAATGCTTTTATTTTTTTTTTTAAATGGAAAGATCCTGTTAAAGCCACGAAAGGCAGCTGCTCATAACAGGATTGAGTAGCTAGTTAACAGTTCAGATTGCTATAAAAAGAGAGCAGACCACCGGCTCTAAAAACCGGGATGATTCCTGCAACTGCAAAAATGGATCCATGACTTAAATGCCTATGTAGCTTTATTCTTTTTCTAAAACTAAGTTGTAAGTGAGAGGATATGCCTCTCTCTAGAAGACCATCATGAATTTAAACGGTTATCTAATCTAGACTTTTCAGTGCTTGGATGTGAGCAATGTAGATGTTAGATTATAGTGCTTATTAGCCTGGGTACAAAGACTAAGTAAAAATAAAAACTAAGTAAAAAAAACAGCATGTTATAAAGATTTGCTTGGTTATACATTCTTTGTACAGATCATGGTGCTTTTTGTTCTGGTCTATAAATACATTTGTATGTCTCCTTCCTCCTCTAGGTGATGCTGGAGCATGCTGCAGATGTCTTGCCAGGATACCCATGGCTGCAATGTTCCTCTTCAGGTGCACGCATGGGATTACTTCATCAGGTATGCTGCGTGATGACATTTTTTTAAATGGGGGAGGGGGGCCTTTAAAGATTGCAGTGAGGTGCTGTGAAAATAAAGGCAGCGCTTAACCAGACCGGTCCCTTATCCAGGCATTGAGCTTGGGTGACCAGGAAAGGAGAAGCAGCAAGTGTGAATCTTCCCCACTCTGAACCATGCCTACCAGGTCAAATGCCTGCAGAAGAGTAACTCAAGAAGGATTTTTAGATCCTGAATTGAAGAAATGAACATGTTATTCCCAGTAGGAGGACATGAGCGCAGACCAGTCATCTGGTATAGATAAGGAGTGGGTAAATTTACTGGGTCACTATAAAAAGCCCAAAAACTTTTAGTTAGTATATGCAGGGTCTTTGACTAGGTTGCTTTGTCAACAGCACCCTAATCTACCAGCCATTTTTAAATTAATATTAGAGTGTATTTATTTCACTGAAAGAAAAGCCCTCAAAATATTGCAAGGAGTACTGTCACGTTAGAGGGCTTTATACAGACTTTTAAGGGCTAGCACGTTCCTAAAAGTTTTTAGAGTTCTGGCCCATATTTTCTTGTCACTCTTCTGGCAGCAAGGTCAACCCCAGCCCCTCCTCCCATCTAGTTTGGTATGCCACCAGGCTGGATGAGCTGGAAAAGATGCTAGAGATAAAAGACCCAGGGAATGTGGGTTATCATGGCAGTGCAGTTTGAAGAATGTAGTGATGCATTAACCTGCAGCGGGATGTTAATACAGTGTTGTATTTGAAAGTAGTGGAAATGTTCACGATAAGAATCCCACAGATGCTGAAAAGATATAGCACTGGTGAGCGACTCACCCAGCAAAATATATTTGAGAGGGATTTTCAAGTCCGAAAGGGAAGAGAGGACAATGTGTTTTCTCAGTAGGGGTACGTGGGAGAAGAGCTGTCACTCAGAATATTTAATACTGTCCCTCAATGAAAAGATGTGGTTAACGATAGGATTAAAAACCAAAGCAAGGTGCTACAACTTGATCATGCAGTTCTCAGGCTAAAGCTCATTTCACCATGCCAGACCAGCAGTCTCCACTTGCTTATATGTAATGTTCAAGATATCAAATATCGGCAACAAGATAAAAAGTAAAAATTCTTCTTTATTATATGCAAAGAGTAAAATATTCCATAGAGCAATGCTTGAGGTGATTGTAGCCGTATTAGTGCATTTGCAAGTGTTTCCATAGAGCAATAAATGCTAACATATGTGGGTCCACCACAGGATTCACTGCCTGGTTGCCAACATCCTGAAGGTATAGAACAAAAAGTTTTTTCCCTTTAAATGTGTTGGGACTTTTCAGGCAACATACACAGATCTATATAAACAAACTGATTGTATTGCAAAGAGTTAAAAACATTAAAAACCAAGTCAGAGACCAGAGTGAATTCGTTAAACCATATACTTTTCTCATCAGAGAGAGATATATATTAAATTACATAAATTGGTGCCGATCAGTGAGAGTTCATATACCGGGAGAAAAAGCATGGAACTCTTAAATATAAGTTATACACCACAAATCAGGAATAAATCAAAGAAAGACCATAACGTAAAACTCTCTGTGAATCGTCCTTGTATTACTCCAACCAGACAACACAGATCCCAGAAAGGGAGAAAGGGGGGGGCACATAGCCTGCATTAAGTACGAGGGGACACCTATCTAATGTCATGAGGGCTTAAACATGACAGTGCATGGATGTGCAACAAAGACTAAGAACAAACAATAAAATTATAGCACAAGCCCCCCCCCCCCCCCCAAAAAAAGAAAATAAAGATAGTGGTAATATCCGTTGGCACCCAGGCTATGATAGAGCAGATAGATACATATTCTGCAACTCTAGACAGATGAGTGAGGGATTGATGGGCCCTTATTATGTCTAAGCAATTTAAATAATGTTAGTTGTCTGTTACTTAGTCTTTGTTGCACATCTATGCACTGTATACTACAAAATACTACCACAAATGCGGGCCATTGTTTGCAAACAAGATTTGTTAATTTGCACACACAAAAAAGTATTTTTCCTAACAAATTCATTCAAGACCACGTTGCAAAAATGAATTAACCCCAATGAAAGTTTTTGAAGCAAAGCTAAGTTTTAGACAACAAAATCCTAATTACCAAAAGTCAACTGCAGGTGAGCCTAGGTATTCATTAAACAGGTGTCCAACAGACAGTTGATTATAAAAGAGCGTTATTTAACAAAGAAAACTCCTTCCCATTTCATGCTGACAGCAATGGCACAACATGGAAGAGAAATGTCACAAGACCTGAGAAAGAAAATAATTTCTTTACACAAGAAAGGTGAAGGCTACAAGAAGATCAGTAAAGCTTTACTTACACTGTTCAACAGGTAAAAAGTTTTGGGCATAAAATTAGCTAATCTTACATAATTTTGGGGTGCTGAAAACGAAAATGACCCTAAAAAATGTTGATTGGCTCTAGTTTCCATGATATATTCACCCATCTAATGACGTAAGCCATTCAAAATTATGATGCAACTTCAGCTGCATATTGCGCAATTGATACTGGTGACCAATAGAATATTGCATGTATACTGAGATGATGCAATATTAGCCTTTAATTGCATCACTTCACTGCATAAAAGCTGCAGTATCTGTAGCTGATTGTAGTTCGACAGCTTCTTTACATTTCGTTTTATGCTTATATAGGCTACTCAGTAATGCCTCGAACTTGTGTGAATAAAGCAGATAATTTCTGCTATATCTGCGGTGAAATAACTTTTATCTCACAAAAAAGGAGGATAACAGGAATGATTAAGAAAGCCTACAACTTGTATTTTGGCTGCAAGATAGGAGACCAGGACAAGAGCTGGGCACCACATATATGCTGCAATTCTTGTGGGACGGCACTGGAGCAATGGTTGAATGGAAAAAAGGCATCTATGCCTTTTGCTGTGCCAATGATTTGGAGAGAGCCAACAGATCATGTTAGTAATTGTTACTTTTGTATGGTGCCTCCAATTGTAAAAGGGCTAAATAAGAAGAAAAAGTTATCTGCGCACTATCCAAATATTCCATCGGCAATACGTCCAGTTCCTCATGGAGAGGGGCTACCAATTCCTAAAGCACCAGAATCCTTCGTGGTTGAGTCAAGTGAGGAAGAACCTGAAGCGTGTAGTCACGTGCAGTTGTAAGAGATAGCCCTTTCCTCGAATACAAGAGAAAAGCCAAGAGAAGCAAAACCGACACAAACTGAAGACAAAACTAGTGAGAATCCTAAGTATTAAAATGATTCAACTTAGCTTATGGCTATAATTTTTCTTGGTAATCCTATGCAATATATTATGCCATTTAGGCTTTGTTATATAGTCAATATCACTTGCTTTATATTTGTGGAAAGACATCTATCTATATAATTATTGTGCATTATGTAGTCATTACGCCTATAGTAGAAAACTTTCCGTTTACAGAAAAACTAGAGCCAATTAACAAATTTCATTGTTATATTTGAACTCAGAATGTGAAATTCATTAAGAAATGGATCCTTTTGTTTCCAAAACTGGCAAAAAATAAAAATTTGTTGAACAGTGTTATTAGTCAGAATACTGTAGCAAAAGTGATACAAAAATGTAACAAGGATGGAACCACAACAATCTCACAAAGACGTCCAGGCCATCCACAGAAGTTAACACCTCAACATGAGAGTCTTCTGATGAGAAGGGTTGAAGAAAATCGCCATGCAAGTTCAGTGCAGTTAGCTAAATAAGTAGAGAGCCAAACTGGGGTGATTGTTTCTTCTGGCACAATACGGTGTACACTGCAGAGGAATGGCATGCATCATTGTGGTCCAAGGAGGAAGCCTCTCCTAAAGCCCATGCACAAAAAAGCCCACCTAGAATTTGCCAGGGCCCATGCTGAAAAAGAAGACTACTGGGACTCTGTACTCTGAAGTGATGAGACCAAGATAATTTTTTTTGGAATTGATGGCTTCTACACTGTATGGCATTGCAAAGGTGAGGAGCATGGCGTTGCAAAGGTGAGGAGGTGAACTGTATGGAGTACAAAGGAAAGTGCATTATGCCTACAGGGAAACATGGTGGTGGCAGTGTACTTCTGTGGGGCTGCATGAGTGCAGCTGGTGTCCGGGAGCTGCATTTCATTGATGGTATCATGAATTCACAGATGTACTGCTCTATACTGAAAGATAAGATGCTACCATCACTCCGTGCCCTTGGTTGTTGTGCATTTTTGCAACATGACAATGATCCAAAACACACATCTAAGGCCACTGTTGCATTTCTGAAGAAGAACAGGGTGAAAGTGATTCAGTGGCCAAATATGTCTCCTGATCTGAACCCAATCGAACACCTATGGGGAATTCTGAAGAGACAAGTTGAGCATCACTCTCCATCTAGCATCCAGGCTCTAAAAGAGGTCGTTCTTGAATGGAAAAAGATAGATATTGCAATATGTCATCAACCTGTTCATTCCATGCCTAGAAGACTTGGTGCTGTCCTTGCAAATCATGGATGTCATACAAAATACTAGATATAGTAATTCTTGTTGTGGGGTGTATTCATTTTTGCATCAACTAATTTGAGTAAAACTGAAGATTTTGTAATCCAAGTTATAGTATTAACCTTACTTTTATGTAATGAGCTAAACAAATGTTCAATAAAACTCAATTTTGTCAAGTACAGGCAAGTACCATTCTCCTGGCAACTGCCAAACCTAGACATGTCCATCAGATTGCCAGAGAAGTGTGATTCGTCACTCCAGAGAACATGTCTCCACTGCTCTAGAGTCTAGTAGCGGTGTGTTTTACACCACTGCATTCGACGCTTTGCTTTGCACTTGGTGATGTAAGGCTTGGATGCAGCTGCTCGGCCACGGAAACCCTTTTCCCGGAAACTCTCTATGCACTGTTGTTGTGCCAATCTGAAGGCCATACGAAGTTTGGAGGTCTTTAGCTATTGACTCTGCAGACAGCTAGCGACTTCTGTGCACTGTATACTCTATATACAGTATCACTAACCGCAAAAGGTTCAAAACCAATTTTGCAGATGGAAATATAACTGCCCCCCTAGACAGAAGTTCAGTCACTATCAAATCAGTACAATATCAATACTCAAAATCCATATAAGACATTCAGTCTTCTTATGCTCTAACCAGATTCCTCTGATAATCAAGCATTGTATACAAATAAATCCTCCTCTCCTCCAGTCTTCTTCTATCTACTCTTCTGCTTGTGCTCCCAAATAAAGGAAAACAAATATAGTGCAGTATGTACTCAATGTATAAAATGTGCTCCATCTCTCAGAACATAGTGTATTCTGAATATTGTGCTCTTCACCAATAATAATTCATACTCTTATCCTCCTCCATAAATTTCATGCGAAACATCAATGTAAGTGATTACTCCATTACTACACCATGTGGCAGTGATTATCAACCTTAGATATCACACCACTAATAGTGCTCTACTATTCCCATTCATCTCATGCACTTTACCCTCTCTGTATTGCATATATCTCTTCTTAATCATTTCCATGCCTCTGTGAAATTCTCCACTCTAACTTGTAACTTCCGTGTTCACATTATGTGTATTAAAAAATAAATATCCATAGTGCAGCACTACAATAAAAATGCTCCTTTATTGAAGAGTAAATGCTTACATCATAGTTACATGTTCCCTGATGTGGCCACCCATCTAGTAAAAAGATTCTATCTGCACTTTCCATTAATACCAGGAACTCGATAGTTAGGGAGACCCCATAAAAGGGGAATGTTGTCACACTCATCTCGTCTCAAAACTAGGGCCCGGCCTTCTTATTTGCATGCAGATGTCAGTATTTCCAGTTTCCACTGGCTCCTCAGCCAATAAACTCTCATGCACCTCTTTAAAGTGCTTTGTAATGCATTGCTTGGCAGTCGAGCAACGCCTTGCTATTCCGAAGCCAAGCGCCCCCTATGCCTCAACCATCTACCTGTGTCCACTGTGCTCCAGGAAGCTCGTTTGCGTCTGAGATTCATGAGACTCCTGTGTCACAGTGACACTGAAGCTTCCTGTACCTTTGTGATTAGTAAGACCCCTGTGCCTACAGAGAAACTGTGACCCCTGTGTACTCCTGTGACCCCCATTGTTTACAACGACCCCAACTCTTTAGTGTCTACAGCAACTATTGTGTCACTCAGCGAACCCAGAATATCCTAATTATCCTGTGCCACCATGTGACTCCAAAGTATCCTAGGCATCCTTGTGGGTGGGACCAAGTGGTTGGTACCCCATTGGGAAGAATGGCACACAATGGTGGGTTGTAAATGTATTAGTTGGTTAATGGAAGGCAACATAACAACTGGAACAAACCTCTGCACAAACTAGCCTGCGATATGATGTTGATGATATCAGTGCCTACTATCAGCTCAAGAGAGTTCTAGACAGTATTAAAACAGCAGCACCAGTACCCAGGCAACCCAAGTGTGCAAGATTATACAAGACTGACAAATGTGGCAAGTTTCCAGCAGCAAGGATGTCACTTCTACAAATCGTACATTACCAGAGCAGCTTCTGAGAAGGGGGTGGATGACAGACAAGCCACCTTTTCCTACGGCCAAGTATGCTATGCCTATACAGCAGGGACCCTGTCCCTACTCTATCCACAACAGAACTGTGCACCAACCACAGCAAGGCATTGTTATTTATAGGCATTGCTCACACCAAAGATGGCTGCAGAGGTAATCCAGTGTTGCAGTGTCCAATAGGATTACTGCTTTCTTGGTGACATATACGGAAGCTGCAGAGGAACAATGCTCCTCTCCTCCTCCATCCCCTCTGTACAGCAGTTCACAACACCATGCCACCTAAAGGGGAAAAAGTAAACTGCACCTGCCTATATCCTATGTCACCCAGTGACCCCTGTTATTCCACTCAGCTTCAGGTACACTGTGTTTCTTGGACTGCATTTATGGGCGACATCTGCTTACTAAATATTTCAAGAGGCATTAAAAAAAAGACTCTGAAGGCAGTTATGTATATATTTGAAGATTAATACTTGGTGGTTTGAAGTGCTTTAAATTCCAGGCTGATGTTGCAGCTATTTTAGCATCAGGTGTGAGCAAATACCATGAGTTCAATTATGACGCAAAGTGGGAGGGGTTGGCTGACAGATACAAACACAGCTTGTTGAATAGGCAACATTCCTCTAAAGGGAAGCATTTCTATTAGAGGGACTGAACACTGAATAAGAACAGAGTTGGACTATTGTGGGAGGGTTACTAGTATGTACTGTACAAAGTATAGTCATCTGTACTCATTCCCATGGTACTAGTCAGACTATAATGATGCCGATAAACAACTGCAATAAGCAAGATCCCAGATAGCCTGGGATATGTTATGTACCGTATAGATCTTGGCACAAAAAAATACAGCTTGAATTCTACTAGGAAATTAATCAGTGTTACATGAACCATAAAACAGCCTAACTGTCCTGAAAACTGCTTAATGTGATACCTGTTCATGAGCATCTAGAAAGATATAGTAAACTTTTTTTAGTAATTTTTTTTAGTAAAATTTTTATCGTTTTTTTTCACACAAATAGAGCTTTCTTTTGGTTGTATTTAATCACCACTGGGTGTTTTATTTTTTTCATTATAAACAAAAAAAAAGAAGGTTGCACTGATATGCAGCACTGATGGGCACTGATGAGGGCGGCACTGGTGGGCATTGATGAGGAGGCACTGATGATGCTGCACTGATATGCAGCAATGATGGGCACTGATAGGTGGCACTGATGGGAACTAATAGGCACTGATGGGCAACACTGACAAAAGGCACCGCTGGGCAGAACTGCTGAGCACTGATCATCAGGGCACTGATCAGTGCCGATCTGCTGACAGTTGCTGGTTATCAGCAGTACTTTCCTTACGCTGTGATAACGCAAGGAAAGTGCAGCCAATAACCGGCAACTGTATTTACTCGGTGATCTGCTGTGTCATTGGACACAGCTGATCACATGGTAAGAGGCTGCTGTGACTGGCCTTTTACCTCATCACGTAATCAGCTGTGAACAGAACTGTCAGTGCTGTTTCTACTGGAGTGGACTGAAGGGACTATCTGGCATGGAAAGAGACTGTCACTGTGACTCAAGAGGGGACGTGTCATGTCAGTGAGGTGTCATCACCATCTGTGCTGCTGCACACTGCTGTCAATGTCACTGTGAGAGTCAATTTCACATGTATGTGCCTGCCCATTCTAATTTCTTGCCCTCCTGAGACCGGTCCCTGAGCTACTTACTTACTATGTAAAAAATAAAATAAGAAAAATATGTTTTTTCCTTCAATATTTACCCTAAATCACATTGCTATTTGCATATTAGATTTGTTTGTGGACTAAACACAGAAATTTGCACTTAAAATTATTTTTTTAACTTTGTAAAATTTGGATGCTGTGCCAGTGAATTTCAGTCTGTTAGGTTGGCTGGTCCAAACTGGGAGCTCATTCCTATTACCCAGTGGCAACAAGCAAAATATTAAATATGACAATAAGACAATTGTAACATAAAAAAAGTAAATGAAAGCATAGACTAAGCAATTTTACTACAGTTGTATTTCTTACTGTTAGTGGTATTTGCTGTCTAATTAATTCTTTGATCTGTAATTTTTTTATAGTTTACTTTTTTTCCATTTTGGACAGAATAAGGGAGGGTTATAACCCTGCCAGTTTTTTGGCCATCTGTGTCTCATTGGGGGGATTTACTCTCACTTTCTGTCTCATAGCCAAAATAGGAAGTGAGAGGAAATCCTTGAAAATTAGGGGAATTCCTTGGGACCCCCAGGTCACCAGTACTAATGTCCCCCATTGGAAGATTTCCCATCTATTATTGTTATGGGGGCAGCCTAAAATATGGGATTTTCTTTCACTGTCGATGATAATGGTAAACAGGAGACAAATAGAGAGGGCGACTCTCCCTAACAGAAGCACAGACAGCAATAAAAACCTGATGGGGGTTATAACCACTCTCCACAAAGGTAAAAGGGGTCCAAATAGAAAACGTAAACTGGCTAAGTGTGCACTAACCATTATCTTAATCCCCAGCATTCTGAGATGTGAATGAGGCACACGTGTTAGCACAAGAAAAACAGAAGCCTCACCTTTGTCACATTTTTTATCATGCTCATCATAAAAAAATCTCAAGTAAAGACATATTTTAATACATTTATGGATGTCTAAAAGGAGTTAAAAGCAGAAAAAAGGACAATATAAAAATGCTAAATATATGCAAACCTTCATCTCGTAAAACAACCCATTCAGTTAAAAATAGAAATGCAAGGAAAAACATTTTTGTATAAATATAAAAAAATATATAAATACTTTTCTTTTCTTTATGAGTGATGACTAGATAAGCTCATCTTCTCAAATGACAAGATAGAGAAGGAGGGGGATTAGAAGAGATATTCTGATGTAGGGATGCAAAATAGGGATGGAAACCCTGAGGGGGACCACTTGGGGCTGAATATTTACTATGACCGGTCAAAGTCGTTTTATAAAACACTGCAGCGTTATATGGAATATTCAGTTCAGTTTTGGTCACCAGTCCTCTGGAAAGACATTTGTTGAATTAGAAAGAGTTCAGTGTAGGGCAACAAAATTAAAAAGGGGAATGGAGATCCAGCTACAAGGATTGATTTTATAGATTACATTTATTCACTCTGGAGAATATGATCAAACTGTACAATTTATCAATGGGGATTCAAGTATCTCTGATAAACTGTTTATGCTAAGGTCCCTGAAAAGGACACGTGTCCACAATTTGAGGTTAGAAGAAAGGAGGTTTAAACATCACACATCCAAACATTATCCTGGATGGATCTTTTTTTTTTATATAATTAGTACAGTTTTAATGATGACCCCCACCCCACACGTCTTACTTGTACTCACAACTTCAACAACATTACTGTGATTGTGATGTTTTTGCAGTCAAAATCTGATTGAAAATTGCCACATTGTCCAGTGTATGCAAAAGGCATAACACTACAGCTTAAAGTACAAGTTCACTTTTAATGAACAGTGTGCTTTGTTAAATATTTACCTCGCTCCCCATTCCTGAGATCTTCACTGGGCAACCTGGCACTGCACAGCCTTTCTGGACAAAATGTCCTCCATCACCCTTCTTCAAAATGCATATGTGCATCATGGATCATTCACTCCTATGAGTAAGCAGTTCCTATGGACGACTATGAGTAAGCAGTTCCTATGGATGACTACAAAAAGACTCGCTCATAGGAATGAATATAAGGCATAGTGAGAGGGTTCACTAGAAAGGTTGTGTGGTGCCAGGCAGAGCTGCATTTGAAGAATGCTGCCATACTTAACACAACAAACTGCAATATGTGTGAACAAGTACATACAATACAATTTTGCTAAAAGTTCCACGAAAACATCCAATGGGCACCTACCCCAGCTGACAAACATCTCTTCTCTTTAACACCCTCTTCTCACCTTACAGACATCCCTCCCTTTTTACCGCTGATAGACATTCGGCCTAGCTCCTCACAGCTGACAGTTACACCTCCCACAGTCCACACATTTGCGCCCTTACACTCACAGGAATCCTCCTCCTCCTGATTAAAAGAAATTCATCAACGCCCCTGTCCCAGTGGACAAGCATCCCTCCCATGAACAACATCCCGGGCAGACAGCTCTTCCTATGGACCCCCCTGGCTGACAGATAGCCCTCCCAGTGAACCCCTGGCCTTTCTTATACCCTACACACTCCTCTCCTGCACATACTGTCATCTGATATACCTTGCACATTCCGCACCTGCACATACTAGTCTGTAGCATACCCTACACACTCCTCACCTGCAAATACTGTCCACTGCCATACCCTCTGCACTCCTTTCCTCCCCCTCAAAAAGTTACAATAAAATAATTGGTTGTGATCTGCTGCATACACGTGGTTCACCTCCATCCCTATTCAACAAAATTCCTTTGGCCAGGGGATTCGCTCAATTGGCCAATCACTAAATAAACAGATCAAAACAAGATAATTCTGTGATATGTCAATATAAACTATTCCAGATACTTAAAAATAATAACTCTTTATTGTACCTCATTTTAAAGCCATTAAAACAAATTCATGACAAAGTAATTGCACCAGGTGCTAGGTGGTGGAAAAGCTTTCCCTCTACTTGCTATAGTTAGTATACATAAAGTGACAGTCCAGCAGGGTATATCATGGGTGTTACCCCTTCTTCAAGAGGATGTAAAAGTGCAATAATAGTTTTCTCTCTCTTTTTGTCCTAACAGCATCACTGTTTTTTTGGGAGTGGGCCAAGGTTTTTGTTGTTCCAACTATAGCTTGGTATTCCACAGTACCTAATAGACTGCAGTTGTAAAATCCTTATTGCTGTAGTGTTTTAGGTGGACTGACATGTCATGCCTAGGGCCCCCTTTATTCTATCAGGAACAGCCAGCAGTTCAAGCAATAAAAGCTAGAAAAAGAAATACGACCATTATAGTTATATATTAAAAAACACAGGCCTCCTCAAAGACACTTATCCAGTCCGCCAGGCCAGCCGAAAAAAAACAAAAGAAATCGGGGGGGGGGGGGGGGGGAAACTGCGCTGGCTGGCAAATAGCTAGGCTGCTCGCTGGATCCTTGTGGAAGACCCGGATTTGACCTGCTGCAGCCAGAGGAGCAATGGGAGAGGAGGAGAGCACACCAGGCACAGTGCATTGCGGTGTCCAGTGTATCAGTGTATAGTGCATTGTGGTGTCCAGTGTGTTACAGTACAGTACGTTACAGAGTACAGTGGATTGCGGTGTCCAGTGTATCAGAGTACAGTGCGTTACAGTGTACAATGCATTGCGCTGTCCAGTGCATTACAATGTACAGTGCATTGCGGTACCAAGTGCATTACAGTGTACAGTGCATGGTGGTGTCCAGTGCGTTACAGTGTATAATGCATTGCGGTGTCCAATGCATTACAGTGTACAGTGCATTGCGGTGTCTAGTGCATTACAAAGTACAGTGCATTGCGGTGACTGGTGCATTTCAGTGTACAGTGCATTACGGTGTCCAGTGCATTACTGAGTACAGTGCATTGTGGTATCCAGTGTATCAGAGTACAGTGCGCTACAGTGTAAAATGCATGGTGGTGTCCAGTGCATTACAGTGTAGAGTGCATTGCGGTGTCCAGTGCGTTATGATGTATAGTGCATTGCAGTGTCCAGTGCGTTACAGTGTACAGTGCATTGCAGTGTCCAGTGCGTTACAGTATACAGTGCATTACAGTGTACAGTGCATTTTAAATATTGTATTGTTTTTTCCTGATTTTTTGCACTACAAATAAGATATGTGTGGTGTGCATAGGAATTTGATCATATTTTTTTCAAACTATAGTCCGGCCCCCCAACAGTGTGAAGGTCCATGAACTGGCCCTGTTTAAAAAGTTTGAGGACCCCTGGTATATAGACTTGTAGGGAGGTGCAACGTGGTGCGGCAGCAGTAAAGACACAGAGTCCAGTTGTAATTTAGAACTGGTACTGAAGAGAAAGCCAAACTACAAACACCCTTGGTGGGATAGCACTGATAGGGAAAAGCTCACAGTTCAGACCAAATGCAGAGATGAAGCGGGAAGAGATGCACTGACAGCATCTGTTTCAGAAGGAGATGCGCAGCCTTGCCAGTCCAGTCCCAAAGGAGGAAGGCTTTTTAGAAGATTGCAGATGGGATATCTCTCCCTACTTTACCCACTTTGCAAAAGTGTGCCAAAACCCAGGGGGTAGGGACCCAAGATGGCCACCAGGGGTCACATTTATGTAACACAGCCAATCGGCATGTTGCTCCGTGACACAGGAAACCACAGAGAAACCAGATTTCCCTTGATTTCCTCTCCAGGCTGTGGCAGAACTCATTTGAGCACATCCTGCAGAGAAGTTAACAGACTGCACCTACCTACAGACTGGTTTTAATGTAGCAGATAAGATGAACAACTTGAAAAGAAATATGCTAACTTGAGTCTCCATTGCCGTGGCACAAGGACAGCAGCTATTTTTCCATGGCAAAGGGACTCAGTCGCTCCTGTGAGTCCCAGCAGTTTTTATTGCTGGAACTGCCAGCTGTGACAGAAAACCAGGACCTAGCAGTATGCCGCAGAGCTTAATTGATCAGCTTCTGGGCCCCACAATGTGTTTTGCAGATAAGTGATGTGACGTTCCTTTGAATTTTTCCACTTCTTCATGTGCTGAAAAAAAAACACACTTTAATTATTATTGAATATATTTTATTATATATCTAAGGGTGTGCAAAATATGTAAAATTCTGCTAGGCAAAATTGAAAATTAAGTGCCGAACAGAAAAAGAAAAAAATGTCTGGTCTCAAAATATTTAGGGAGAAAAAGGCTTAGACAGTCAGGTGGTTAAAATGTAAGAAAGAGTTGTTCAGTTTGTAAACAGGTTGAACACTGCTTTAGTGGAATTAGTACCTGGCCCAGGCTGGGTGGGAATGGGGTTAAGCTGTTTGTTCTGAGTTCCAAGGCTTTTGGGTCTCAGCCTCACCACCTGTGCTATAAAAAGGGGGAAGGCTGAGGTCTTGGGCCATTTTGCTGATTTTTTCCCCCACCAAGACTCAACTTTAAGGACGGACTGCTGTGTGTTGCAGTTTGCTACAGGCACCAGTGATTGCAGAGGATCACCAGCAATAGAGTTTGCCTACATGGATAACCACCTCATAGAGGTAAGCCAGAGAAACTTAGTTAGGGATAGGGAAATGGAATTCTCCACATTGAACTGTATTGCCACATTTTGTCAGTAAAGGTTACATTATCTGTTTTGAGCATGGTCTGAAGTTACATAGTTTTAAGTTAACCTGTAACATTTTTGTATATATTCTAAAGTTATTCAAAAAGGGATGCAAGTTGGTTCTGGTGTATCTAGAAGAACCAGGACCTGTAAAGCACAAACAGGGTATGGGGGTCACACTACACTAAGAAGGGGCTTAACTCAGCAAGTCAGAGAGTACAGCCGTTTATAGGAGTAACTAAGCACAAGTTCAAGACACAAGCAACCGGTCATGGGCGTGGTACCTGGTAAGGTGGCAGGTTATCTAGTAGCGAGGGGGAGAAATTTACTATGATTAGGGATGAGGATATGAGGTTGATTTACTAAAGGCATTAAGAATGTTCACTTCAATTTATTTCACTTATCCAGTTATGTGCAGATGAAATAAATAAACAGGAGTTTGCTTTCCTATAATTGGATAACCAAAGTGATTTTTTTACTATTTTTTTGAATGAACAACTCCCAGGCCCTTTACTAAATCAGCTAATATATGTATGAACCAATACTGACATTCTTATGTACTTTTTTTCCATTATTATTTTGCTTACTTGCTCCAAAGCAATTCAATTGTGAAGTGAAGCAAAATCAGCCCTACAAAAGCAACAAGTGTAACAAACTGTATACACTGGACAAACCTTCCTAGGGCTGTCTGTATACCAGATATTTTCCCTAAAGAAATTTATAGCAGCTTAACTTTACAGTTTACCAAACTGTTTTTTTTTCCCAGCCTGAAAAACGCCCCTGCCAAAAAACATTGATAAACGCGTATGTGTGCATGAACTGGCTTTACTGACTTTAGAAAAAAAAAACACTTGATGCCCAAAACAGCAGCTGTAAGGCTTCATGTGCACTGGGCAATCTTACAGCTGCTGTTTTAGGCAGCAGGCGGTTTTTTTCTACAGCCAGTACAGTTATCACTGTTTCTTTTATTTTTAGTCGGCAGTATTCTTAAATTTTCTATGCTCCTGTTGACAGCCTGTATTGTCGTTGATAAAAGACAATTTCCTATGAAGCATATGACCGCTCAAGCTACTTCGGACATAGACTCATTTCATCGATCCATGCAATCACATCACTGAACATTCTAGATCTCCCTCAAGGGAGGCAAAAGTAATCCCTTACATTCACTGAGCTAGTTAAGGGCTATACTGGGGCCTGCTGGATTTTCCCAGTCAAGTCTTAGTATCAAACATGTTTGATCAAACACGTGACAGAAAAAGTTAAAAATGCCAATCCCATAGCAGAGGTGTCAAGTCAAAATTAAAGGATGAGTCTCAGTAGGTCATCAATTTCAGTAAAATGTCCATTATATTCAAAATATGCATCAATCTTTTACTGAAATTGATAATCACTTGATACTTGTCTTTTCCTTTGACCAGGCGTGTGCTGTCCTACTAATGGTTAGCCGAAAACTAGCTAACAAAACTGACAGAAGCAGCATTGTGTTACATTCCAAAACTGTATTTACTTTTGTGAATAGTTCTGTAAAACTGCAATAAAATTACATAAACTGAAGTTACAATATGCTTGTAAACGTCTCTTACAAATGCATACAATGAACATATTTCTTGCAAACAGCTACCTACAAATTATTATTATTATACAGTATTTATATAGCGCTAAAAGGTTTGCTCAGCGCTGTACATTATAGTGGGGGACAGAACATGAGACAATACAGTAAGAAAACAAAACACGAGGGGGTCAAGGGCCCTGCTCTTTCAAGCTTACAATCTAGGAGGGAGGGAATAGTGGTACAGGAGGAAGTGGCTGTGGGGGATGGAGTGGTAGGAGGAGTGGAGGAGATCGGCTGTTAGGTGAGGGCGGGGTAGGCTTCCCTAAAGAGATGGGTTTTCAGGGTGCGCCTAAAGGTGAGGAGGGTAGGTGACAATGTGATGGATTGGGGTAGTGAGTTCCAGAGGATGGGGGAAGTCCTGGAGAAGTCCTGCTGTCGGGCGTGGGAGGTGGCGACCAGGGAGCTAGAAAGTAGGAGATCTTGTGAGGAGCGAAGAGTATGGGTTGGGTGGTATTTGGGTATCAGGTCGGTGAGGTAGTTTGGGGCAGCATTATGAATGGCTTTGTATGTCTGTGTTAGTAGTTTGAATTTAATGCGTTGGGCAATCGGGAGCCAGTGGAGGGAATGACAGAGGGGGGTAGCAGAAGCGGAGCGGTTGGTAAGGTGGATGAGTCTAGCTGCTGAGTTCAGGATAGACTGAAGCGGGGATAGTCTGTGATGAGGTAGGCCGGTGAGACGGGAGTTGCAGTAGTCCAGACGTGAGATAATAAGGGAGTGAACGAGTTGTTCAGTAGTGTCTGGGGTTAGGAACGTACGTATTTTGGAGATGTTGCGGAGGTGGAGCCTGCATGAGTTTGCCAACGATTCGACATGGGGTTGGAAGGACAGGTTTGAGTCTAGAGTGACACCTAGGACTTTGGCTTGAGGCATTGTTGGTTGTGATGGAGAGGGTGGGCGGGGGGTCGCGGGCTGGGGGGAAAATAAGGAATTTTCTGCCACATATTGCTTTAACATCTCAAAGTTCCACATAGTCTAACTAGATCATGGTTAGCCCAGAGCATCTGAGGGCATCCACCTTTTTCCAAAAACTGTGTGGAGATGCACTTCACGAGCCATGAATTAGGTTGCTTGCACATATGTCCTATGTGGTCTTCTGCAACCTCACCAGATGTGATTGTCTCATAATATATTCCACTATTATTTACTTTAGTACACTAGAAGCGCAGATGAAGAGGGGTCATTGACACCTTGGTAGAATAAAACAAAAATTAAGTCTTAAAAGTACTTTCATTACCCCATAGATTGGCCAAAATGTATCCTCTACAAGTGGATGAGATTCAAAACGTAGTGAAAAATTAAAAACACATTCATTGCACAATAGACTTGCCAACATCTATCCTTTAAAAGTGGATAAGATTCATGACTTTAGCCGGGCATACACTAGTAGATTTACAAATGAATGTTCGTACAAACATTTGTACAAAAATTCTCATCAGCATATTTGTTGACTTGATGATTTGAAATTTGTTCATTTAAAAAAAGAATTTCCATTCCTGCTGCTTAAATTTTTCTTGGCACTTTGGTTGAAAAAGAATGTCAATTTGACTCAACTAATGACTGGAAAATCAAACATTTCTGAAATGAAAGTTTTTGAAAAAAATTCTTCAATTCCTCTAGTGGACTACTATGGCCAGCTATAGTAAACCCACTGTTGGTAGATACCTCTCTCAAAGTGGAATTAAAGCCCAACACTGCCTAAAAACATGCCTACAAGTCTTCCCGGTCAATTCCTGCTACCTATCCTGCCTACCCTGTGTAAAAAAGGACTGTATATTCTTTTTTTAACTCCACTCCGGTAACATGATCCAACAGCACCGAATCCCCTGTGTCATGGAGCAGCAGCTGTGGGGCAGAGGAAGGAGTGCTGAAAAAGGTTGAGACATGGGAGCCTATGGGTGACGTCACAGCTCCCAGAATTCCCAGCCAAACTATCGAGCACTCCCTGACACAAGGGAGCCAGAGCTGCAGGATCACATGACTGGAGTGGACAAAAAAAAATCTATATACTTACACTTTTTTTAACGTAGGGTAGGCATGATAGCTAGGAGGAGGGTGAAACATTTTTAGACATACACTATATTGCCAAAAGTATTAATACCCCCTCCAAATAATTGTATTAAGGTGTTCCAATCACCTTTATGGCCACAGGTGTATAAAATCAAGCACCTAGGCATGCAGACTGATTCTACAAACATTTGTGAAAGAAAGGGTCAATCTTAGGAGCTCATTGAATACAAGTGTGGTACCGTGATAGGCCACTGGACTCTAGAGCAGTGGAGAAGTGTTCTCTGGAGTGACAAATCATGATTCTCTGTTTGGCAATCTGATGGACATGTCTGGGTTTGGTGGTTGCCAGGAGAAAGGTACTTGCCTTACTGCATTGTGCCAAGTGTAGTTTGCTTGAGGGGGGATTATGGTGTGGAGTTGTTTTTCAGGGGTTTGGCCTGGCCCAGTGTAGGGAACTCTTAAAGCATCAGCATACCAATACATTTTGGACAATTTCATGCTCCCAACTTTGTGGGAACAATTTGGGGATGGCCCCTTCCTGTTGCAACATCAGTGCACAAAGCAAGGGGTGGAGGAAATTGAGTAGCCTGCATAGAGTTCTGACCTCAACCCGATAGAACACCTTTGGGATTACAGCGGAGACTGCAAGCCAGGCCTTCTTGTCCAACATCAGTGCCTGACCGCAATAATGTGCTCCTGGTCAAACATTCCCATAGACACTCCTAAAACTTGTGGACAACCTTCTCAGAAGAGTTGAAGCTGTTATAGCTGCAAAGGGTGGACCAACTCAATATTGAACCCTACGGACTAAGACTGGAATGCCAGTAAAGTTCATGTGTGTAAAGGCAGGCATCCCAATACTTTTGTCAATATAGTGTGTGTGTGTGTGTATATATATATATATATATATATATATATATATATATATATATACATATATATATATACTGTACATACACACACCAATGCTACAAAACACATTGCTTACAGCATGCCAAATACCAAAAGAACCTGGAGCAATATAGATATGAAATGTTAAAATTGAAATCCCTGGTCACAACCATAAATTCTCTATCTGGAGAAGAATAAACAAGCACTATAAAAAGAGAGAGTTGCCCATCCCTACCATGAAGCATAGGGATGTGCTGTATATCTGCTATTTTGGGGATGTTTACAGTGGCACATGGAATTTAGACAAACTTGATAGCCATATGAATGCTTCAGATCATCATAAGATGTCGAAGAATTGATTGTATTCATCAGCCCAAAACGGAGCATAGGATGCAATGGGACTTTTCAACATGTCAATAATTAGAAACATAAGACCAAGCCAACCCTTCAATGGCTGCAGCAGAAAAAAAAAAAAGTAAAGTAAACATTCTAAAGTGGCCATCATAGTCTCCTGACCGTAACATCATTGAGCCACTCTGAAACTGTCTCAAAAGTGCAGACCAAGATAGGAAACCAAAGAAGTTACAGTACAATACCTGTACATTTAACTGTACATACAGACACACACCAATGCTACAAAACACGTGGCTTAGACCATGCCAAATACCAAAAGAACCTGGAACAAAATAGATATGGAATGTTAAAATTGAAATCCCTGGTCACAACCATAAATTCACAATCATAAATGGTGGCTTTTTGACAAGAAAAATCATTGGTTTTACCACATGAAAAAATAAAGGGTCTCGTTCACAACAACTATCACAGAAGACTATAAGCCATCATTGATGTTAAAGGGGGCAATACACAATATTAGGAACTAAAAAAGGAATGCAAAGCTTTGAAGGAACCATTTTATGTATTGTTGTTTATTGCTATGGTTGTTTTAATTACTGTACTATTCTGTCCTGCTGTATAAATGTATTGCCTTTTCAAGCTTGCATAAAAAAACAGTATTAGCACATAGCACAACACTACTGTAAATAGGTTTGTATGCCAACTCCCTATACACTCATCCTAATAATTAGACCTAGCTCTAGGAGCTTCAATCTATTGTTTGCCTTCACAATGTGTCATTCCTAAAAATAAACATTATTAAGTGGTGTGCTGTATTTTAAGAAACATTTGCATTTGTAATACAGCATGCATTCTGCCCTTCTGTGCTTTGATTAATGCACAACTAGTAAATGTAATGACGTATGGAAACATATTTGTTATGTGAGCAAAACTATGAGCTAATCAGCTGGGTGTGTTAGATTATTTCAATGATTTTATCAGATTTGTATTTTGCACATCATGCGGATGCTTTTTCCAAGCAGTTTTACCAATGTAAACTTCACAGGAAATTGGGTGGGTTTTTTTTTTGCTTTTTTAACAAAAAATCTCCCATAATTAATTGTATTGTGCTTGTCTTTTGTGCTTATCAAATGTATTTTTGATTACCTGACAGGAATGCATAGTTGCAGATATAAAAAAAAACCAAAAAACAGTTGTGTCCGACTGGAATAATTTGGTTGCCTAGTTCAAATGATTAAATGATGTCCATAAAGTGTCAGCCTACCACTGAGAGAGGGAGGTGTCTTGTATAGCAATATGTCATCAGGCCATCTAGTCTTCTCTTTTTCACCAAAAATATAAATTAATTCTTTAGTGCATAGCAAGAATGCCCATGGCTGTCTATGGAGCAGTATAGTCTAAGGCTAGGTTCACACCTATGCAGGTTGAGTTTGAGCCGTTTCTGCATTGCGTTTTGCGTTTTTTCACCTGCGTTTTTGATGCATTTTGCGTGGTTTTTTTTTTTCATTTTTTAAAATTTTTCTTGTTACTAGGCTAAAAATGCAAAAGCGCAGCAAAAACGCACTACATGCTCTTCTGCAGTGTTTCCATTAAAGTCTATAGAACCAAAAATGCAACTTTTTGCATTCAAAAAAAGTCCCTGACCCTTTCCAAAAAATGCACCGGGTGAAAACGCAGAGATGTTATCATGCCGCATAGGAAATCATGTTAAATGGACTGTACTGCATTTCTGCAAAATGCTGCGGAAAACGCTTTGGTGTAAACCTAGAGTAAAGTAGTAAATGTTAAATTAGTTAAATTGTTCAACCCATCAAATTTGCAACAACAGCACTGCCAGTTAACCATTTCAGGTCCAGACACTTTCACCCCCTTCCAGTCCAGACCAATTTTCAGCTTTCAACACTATCACAGTTTGAGTGACAATTACTCATGCAACACTGTACCCATATGACATTTTTATCCTTTTTTTGAGACTGATAGAGCTTTCTTTTAGTGGTATTTGATCACCACTGGGTTTTTTATTTTTTGCTATGTAAATGAAAAAATACTGAAAATTTTATCATAAAATTTTGCAAGTAAATAATTTTTCTTCATGAATTTCGGCTACATTATGGGGGTAAAATTAACCCAAAACAGTTTATATTATTTAGTTTGTGTGAAAGCTATAGTCTACAAACAATGGGATATATATTTGAAAATTGATCAGTTGAAATCCTAAAATGCCGAATGCTGCTTAGTGCCACTTTACATCAGGATGCTAGTATAGGGTATGGCAGTGATCAAAATGCTGGTATGCGGTATGTTGGTGATCAGGGTGATGGTATGGCAGTGATCAGGGTGCTGTTATGGGGTATGGCAGTGATCAGAATGCTCGTATGGCATATGGGGTGATCAGGATGCTGGTGTGGGGCATGGTGATGATAGTCGGATAACGCCATCCTTGTATCGATAGATGTTTCCAAAAAAACAAAATGTTATCAATAACACAAACGATACATTTTTCATCGATCGATTACAATCTTGCTTTTCATTTGCTTGCTGAATCGACTACCGGGGTTACATTTTAACGTGCATGTGCTGTAGATTTTTTCAAACTCTTTTCGATCGATTCCAGTACTAATGTTTCGAAAAACGATTATTTAGGCTCCAAAAATCCAACATGATGGTTCAGGGTTTTTTACCATTAAAAATTTGTATTTTGATCATTCAGATTAACCCACTAACATTTTGAAAGTCGAGTGCATCAAATGCTTTTTGAACAATTTTCTAACCGCGTATGGCCAACATTAGTCTATGATCTACCAGAACACCCAAAACCTTCTCAATCAATGCCTTTACTTCCCCTAGAATGGATGCATGTGTGTTTTTAGCCCCAGGTGCACAACTACATTTATCAACAATAAATCTCATTTGTCACATAGTTGCCTAGTAAACAGTGCATTATGAACTGCTTGCAAATTGGAGACATCCTGTAAGGCTGATATTCCACTGCATAACTTGCTGCCATCTGCAAACTGAAATGGTACTTTTAATTACAGACTCTATATTAGTTATAAATAGATTAAAAGTAAGGATCCCAACACTGAACCTTGAGATACAGCATTAATGACCTTAGTCCATTCAGAGAATTAATTTATAAATCACTAAACTCTTAATATGGATAGCCAGTTCTTTCTATTTACGGACTGAATTTTCTAAGCCTACAGACCTTAACTTACACATTAGCTGTGTGTGGTGATCTGTGTCAAAACACTTTTGTAAAAAATACAAGTATACTATATCTGCACACACTCCTTTTGTCTAGGGTTTTGCTTATTTTCTCATAAAAAGAAAGCAGATTTATTTTACAACTTCAGTCTTTGTGAATTCATGCTGACTACTGCCCAAAATATTGTTTCCTAGTAAAAACGCTTCAATGTGGTCTTTTGTTTAACTCTCAGGTTATCTTTCCAACTACAGAAGATAAATAAACCGGTCTTTAGTTACTTGGTAAAGACTTTTTTAAATATAGGCACTACATTGGCCTTCACAAATCCAGTAGTACCATGTCAATATGTAAAGAGCCTCTATTTAGAAACTATAGCTTTCAAAAAACAAAGCTCAACTCTTTGGAGGAATTGCAGGTCTAAGCCATATGCTTCAGTTATTTTAATCAACTTTATTTTGTCTAAACATTTCTGGACACACTCTGGTTGTTTTGGGGCAAATACTGTCCCCATTATTGACTTGAGCTCCCCCATTTTTCTTTGTGTACACAGAGCTTAATTTAATAAACTTGATAAAAAAATTATCTTATTGTATTTAAAGCATTTTTTAAGTTTTTCTTTTGCAATCTTTGTAAGTTTTGTACATTGTTTTTTACATATGTTGTTATATTCTTTGTAATCTTAACACATTGATGGTGTTTCTTCATCTTTCATAGTCTGTTTTGCATTATTCTGCAGTGTATGCATGTTTTTGCCATCTTGTACTTGTTTTGCATGGTTGCTTCTAAATTTACACCTAACTGCAAGCTACAGTTACTCCTTGTTTCATCTTTTGCCTGATTATCCATCCTGTTAGCAAACATCAGCCCTTTGGTGTATAGGAAAAATCTGGTCAGGGTTGCAGAACAGGAGGAAAGACAACAGTGGAGAACATTCTGCAAAAGTCTTCATGTGTGAAGATGTTGCATGTTTCAGAATTGAAAGGGTCCCTAACAGGTGTAAAACTGATAGGAGATAGGTGGGTGTTACAAAGAATATTCTCCACTCACTCATTGCTCTTCTGTGATCATCTGTAGTCTCCTGGCAGCATGGGTACAGGGCAGTGTACACACAGTTTTTGTTCCGGTTACCCATGCTTTCCCATAGACTTCAATTAGGGTGGTTTTGGTGAGTTTTCTGAAAGAACACCAAAACCTTAAGCCCGCAGGTGTGCCCCCCATAAGGAGAACCTTCCTATGAAACCTTTCTACTGAAAAGAGAAGGAGCCCAAAGACCAAAATCAGGTTCAGAGCAGCTCTGTGCAACACCATCACACACAGCAGGTAAGTATATCATGCTTATTATT
The DNA here is from genome assembly GCF_062004578.1 of Staurois parvus. NCBI lineage: Eukaryota > Metazoa > Chordata > Amphibia > Anura > Ranidae > Staurois > Staurois parvus. The sequence continues at coordinate 1,619,331 of NW_028317828.1, forward strand.
TTAATAAAAAATATCTAATTATATATATATTGCAGTATAAGAATAACTTCACCTTTGGGAGCATGTTACATGTTACACCCATATTACCAGCAGTCCCCTCCACCCCCATACCCCCGATCATCCTTCTGTGACAGCGGGCTAGGGTTCTTCTCCATTTATACAGCCACATCATTCATTCATATCAATCTGTGAATGAATAGACTACAAGTACCGTCTGTCATTCTGGCAGATAACTTGTAGTTCTCAATGAACTGCAGGGGGCCTGGTGAGCGCTCTTGTAGTTCCTGCTCTTCAGTAACTGTCTGCCCATATGGGAGGTACTGGCAGACAGCAATACTGAGAGTCTGCAGGAGCCTTGTTTTGCAATGCTTTCCAAAATATAAATGCACATTTTGTTGCAGAAACAAGTTTGTTTATTATTTCTTCCCCAAAAGGTGAACTCGGTATTCAAGCAGAGACAGACTGAGACTGGACAGCTGAGCAGTTTTGTACTGAGGAGGAATAGACAGAGCTGTGTGACAAGAGCCAGGATCCTGAAATACATTTGTGTTTGTTGTTATGCTAAACAACTCCTGTGTGGGCAGAACACTTTGTTTCTTTGATATATGGATAAATAAAAGTGGGCAAAAAGCCCTATAACTTCATCGTCTGAGTGGACTGAGTCTTTGAAAAACTCTTCAAACTCTCTAAAATCTCACTATTATTATTAGTATACAGTATTTATATAGCACCAACAGTTTGCTCAGCGCTGTACATTATAATGGGAGACAGTACACGAGACAGCACAGTAACGATACAATACAATACACTAGGGGTTTGAGGGCCCTGCTCCTTGGAGCTTACAATCTAGGAGGGAGGGGATAGTGGTACAGGAGGAAATAGCTGTTGGGGATGGAGTGGTATGAAGATTGGAGGAAATCGGCAATTAGGTGAGGGCGAGGTAGGCTTCCCTGAAGAGATGGGTTTTCAGAGTGCGCCTAAAGGTGAGGAGGGTAGGTGACAGTCTGATGGATTGGGGTAGTGAGTTCCAGAGGTTGGGGGAAGCCCTGGAGACGGGCATGGGAGGAAGAGACCAGGAAACTAGAGAGTAGGAGATCTTGTGAGGAGCGGAGAGTACGTTTTGGGTGGTAAATGGATATCAGGTCGTTGTAGTTTAGGGCAGTGTTATCAACAGCTTTGTATGTCAATGTTAGTAACTTGAATTTTATGCATTGGGCAATTGGAAGCCAGTGGAGGAATTGGCAGAGGGGGGTGGCAGATACAGAGCGGTTAGTAAGGCGGATGAGTCTGGCCGCAGAATTCAGGATAGACTGAAGTGGGGATAGCCTGTGATGAGGTAGGCCGGTGAGGAGGGAGTTACAGTAGTCAAGTTGTGATATAATAAGGGAGTGAATGAGTTGCTTTGTAGTTTCTGGGGTTAGGAACGGACGTATTTTGGAGATGTTGTGGAGGTGGAGTCTACATGAATTTGTCAGCAATTGGACCTGGGGCTGGAAAGACAGATTGGAGTCTAGAATGACACCTAGTACTCTGGCTCGCGGGGTGGGGATGATGGTGGCGTTGTTGGTCTTGATTGAGAAGTTGGGGGGGGGCGCGGGCTGGGGGGAAAACTAGGAGCTTGGTTTTGGAAAGGTTTAATTTGAGGTAGTGGAGTGACATCCAATCTGATATGTCGTTCAGAAGGCTAGTGATTCGGGCGGAGACTGAAGGGGTGAGGCAAGGGGTAGAGAGGTAGATTTGCGTGTCAGCGGCATAGAGATGGTAGTTGAAGCCGTGGGAGTGTATCAGTTGGCCAAGGGAGGAGGTGTAGATGGAGAAGAGAAGGGGCCCGAGGACAGAACCTTGAGGGACCCCAACAGAGAGAGGAAGTGAGGGGGAGGTGGCAGCATTATAGGTAACACTGAAGCAGCGCTGTGATAGATAAGAAGAGAGCCAGGAGAGGGCGGAGTCTCTGAGGCCAAGAGTATAGTTTTTTGAGGGGGTGGTCGACTGTATCGAAAGCCGCGGAGAGGTCGGAGTAGGAGCACGGAGTAGTGGCCATTAGCTTTGACGGTTAGCAGGTCGTTGGTGAGTTTGAAAAGGGCGGTTTCGGTGGAGTGAAGGGGACGAAAGCCAGACTGTAGGGGATCAAGGAGGTTGTTGTCAGTGAGGTGGGAACTCAGGCAATTATAGACTAAGAGCTCAAGGAGTTTGGATGTAAATGGCAGCAGGGAGATGAGTCTAAGGTTGTTTAGGTCGGTGGGATCCAGGGAGGGTTTTTAAAGTATGGGAGTGATGTGCGCGTGCTTCAGAGGGCAGGGGAATGCGCCAGTAGAGAGGGAGAGATTAAAGATGTGAGTGAGGGAGCGTAGGATGGAGGAGGAGGGTGATCGTAGGAGTTGAGTGGGGACAGGGTCAAGGGGGCTTCAGAGAAGACCTTAGTGACCTCTTCAGTGGTAGCAGGGTCGAAGGAGTAGAGTGTTGAGGGGGTTTTAGTGTGAGGAATGTTGGGCGGGGTGGAGGTCTGGACAGTGGCGAGGTCGAAGAAAAGGAGTGTTGAGGGGGTTTTCGTGTGAGAGATGCTAGGTGGGGAGGAAGTCTGAGCAGTGATGTCCCTACGAATTGCGTCGATCTTGCTTTGGAAGTGGTTAGCAGTCTCGTGGGCGGTGAGTGAGGTACTGGATCGAGGTGGGGGCGGAGAGAGTAGAGAGTTAAAAGTAGAGAAGAGCCGGCGAGGACAGGAGGAGAGGATATTGATGAGGGTTAGGCTTGCTTGGCAGCGTGGAGGGAAGAAGTGTAGGTGCGGAAGGCAGACTTATATCGGGTGAACGCTTGTTGGGATCTGGTTTTGCGCCATAGTTGCTCCAGCGCACGATTGCATCGCTTGCGATTTTTGGTATGGTCATTCTGCCAGGGTTGAAGCGGTTGGGGTCTAATGTTTCGTGTGGTTAGGGGTGCTAAGGAGTCAAGAGCGGCTGAGTTGTTATAAAAAGTAGTGGCCAGATCAGGGCAGGACAGGGGAAGGATACTGTCGTAAAGTTGGTCAGCTGCAGAGTGGAAGGGGGCAGGGTCCAGGTTGCGGAGGTTTTGGCTGCTGATAGTTTGACGTTTGGAGGGGTAGGTGTTAGAGGACGAGGAGACGGAGAAGCTGATGAGGTTGTGGTCAGAGAGGGGAAAGGGGGTGTTTGTGAGGTTGTGGGGGGTGCAGAGATGAGAGAAAACCAGGTCCAGGGTATTCCCGTCAGAGTGGGTGGTGGACTATATGCACTGTGCGAGTGCAAAAGAAGAGGTTAAGTGGAGGAGTTGGGATGTAGCCGGGTTATTGATGTTGATAGGGATGTTGAAGTCTCTAAGGATGATGGTGGGCAACTCAGAGGAGAAAAAGAAGGGTAACCAGGCTGAGAAGTCGTCAAGGAAGCGGGACACGGGTCCAGGAGGCCGAAAGATTACTGCAATCCTCAAAGGGATTGGAGAGAAAAGTCGAATGCAGTGGGCCTCGAAGGATAGAGAGGGGGGGTTTGGGAGGACTTGGAAGGTGCTCAGCGGTAACAGGAGCATACCAACCCCATCACCTTTACGACCACTGGGTCTGGGTGAGTGGGTCCAGGTGAGACCTCCATAGGAGAGTGCCGCAGGGGAGGTAGAGTCGGTGGTTTGGATCCAGGTTTCGGTGATCGCTAGGAGGTTGAGGGAGCGGGAGACAAAGAGGTCATGGATGGCGGTAAGTTTGTTGCAAACCAAACGGGCGTTCAGGAGTGCACACGAAAACGGAGGGGTGGTTTTGGGGAGCAGGGGGACCGGTATTAGGTTGAGGGGGTTGCGGCAGTTCGAGCAGTAGGAGGGTGCCTTGTGGGTGAGTGAGGTGGTGGAGGACCAGGGTTCGGGGAGATGTCCCCCCGTGGTTAGGAGAAGGGTGAGAAAGGTGGCATGGGAGCGTGATGTACAAGAGCGCGTGAGTCTACCAGTGGTGGCGTTCGGGTCAGTGGGAAAGTGGAGTGTCAGGAGGAGGTGGTGAGAGCCGTAGTGGGGAGATGGAAGCAGTGGGGGTGCGATGTATAGTTGTTTGGGAGGAGCAGAAGGATAGAGAGAAGAGATTTTGGGAACGGTGGAGAGGAGCACGAGGAGGAGGAGTACAGGTGGCATTTTAGGACGGTAAATGGGGTGGTGGACAAGTGAGGTGGAAAGTTTCTTAGGGCACATGGTTGTAGATAGTCTATCGTGCAGTGGCGTATCTCGTAGTTGTAACTTTCCGTAACAAGAGCTCTCGTGCTTAGGATCAGGATGGGTAGAGCTCAGTTCGGTCAGTTGTGCCCATGGGTAGTCAAGCTACAAGTTCCAGTTTGTGTCAGTCCCAGATTGAGGGATGAGGTTTGGCTTGAGCAGTGAAAGTGTTTCCAGGGGTCGTCGGATGGGCTTTGGGTCAGGGCAGGGTTGTGTCGTGGTAGGTGATGGTAGGCCTCACCAGGTCGAGATCATCCGTTGGGCTCAGCAGGTCCGGGCAGGGTTGCGTCGTGGAGGGCGATGGTAGGCCTCACCAAGCCGAAATGTAAGAAATGTATGGTTCACGTCTATTTCAAAGTGCACGGGGGGTAGACAGGAGGGCCTCAGGTCCGGGTCAGGCCGCGTCATGGTAGGCTGAGCCAAGTCTCGCAGGCCGGGTTCATCTGTGGGTTCAGGAGGAGAAGGAGGTGGGGGATGCAGGCTCACAGTTGCGTGGGTGACCGGGGAGTGTGCAGTGGTGGGTTTTGATGGTCCATTAGTTTTCAGGTTCACTGCTGGATGGATTTCCGGTTGAGCGTGCTGAGGTATGCCCCGCCAGGCCAGGTGCTGCAGTCGCTTTGGAGGGGGGGTCTGGGTGACACCTCTCCATCCTCCAGGTGCAGGTGGAGTGCAGCTCGCCTTCAGCCGATATTGGGGCGGTAGGAGACTGGTGGGCGGCTGGCTCTTATACTGCAGGCCACAGTCTTGGATGGAGTAGGCCGCTTGATAAGAGTAGGCTGCGGCAGGCCCTGCTAAGACGGGCAACGTAGTGGACGCAGGAGACTCAGGGAGGTTATCTTCATCCGCCCCCTGCTGCTGCTCAGATGTCAGCAGACCGGTGGGCGGCTAGCCAGCGAACAGGGCCCGGTGGCTTCGGTATTGCAGGCCGCGTGGCAGGCCCTGCTCCGCCAGGTCGGACGCCGCAGTCGAGCTCCGGGCTGAGCGTGAGCACGGAGGGCGGCTGTGCGGTGCACGGAGGGGAGTATGGAGGGCAGGAGCATGGCGGTAAAAACATTAAAAAGTTATGACTAAAGCTTGTGAAGCCGAAACACATCAACCTCTGTACCTGTGATGTTTTTACCGTGGTCGATTTATTAAAACGAAGATTTTAGAGTAATGGCAGTAGTGCACATCAATTTCATTTAATAGTTAGAAAATATGTATTTTAAAATGTCCGATTTACTAAGAAATCAGAATATGTATTTATTCATATATATATATTATTCTATATTTGTTGATCAATGCTGTGCAATTCGTAGAAAATTAGTTTGGAGACTGGGTTGGAGAATGTGGTGGTCAGTCCAGCACATGTCATCACATATAAGCACACGTTTTTTCCTGTGATACTGTAAAAAAAAAAATTGCATACTTTAGAAGCATGCATATTTACTATTTTATTTAAATCAGAATTTTCTACAGTCAATCTTAATTTTACACGCATTTTTTTAGCAAATCAGATAACTTTCTTTATGGTTCTGCAATGCTGCTTCCAATATGACCGCTCTCCTGCAAGCTAGGCAATAAATCTACATCATTAACTTTGTCTATAAAGCAGAGAGGTGATCCAGAAGATTAGAAAACTAAGCCAGAAAGCAGTAGAGTGAACAACCTGCTTTGCTATGAGGTGAAGATGTGACAATCTTGAGAGTAGCTTAAAAAAATTGCTAATGAATTGGGTTGTTTAAACTGATCTGGTCTATCACTGGTCACTGAGGATTAATACACCAATTTTAGAGACTAGTCACTGATGTGTATGTCCTGGTAGTGGAATCTCAGTGGTAGAGAATATATGTTTAGATAAATTAAGGATGAGGGCAGTGTGGAACTGATAGTGACTATCTGACTTTAATTAAGGATGTGAGCAGTAGATTACTGGCACAGACATGTCACCATAGAAAATTGTTGTGTATGAAGCACACACTCCTGATGATCAAATTCTAAAGTGAACCTGTATCCCTGCTAAGGTGCCAAAGCAAACGGGAGAGGAAAAAGCAAGCACCTGGTACTTTTAAGCGTGATCTATTTCTATTTGTTCAGTAACGAAACTTACTTTTTAGCAATTAGTCGCCAAAAGTAGTGCTTAAATTATTAAACGTCTTGATTAGAGATGAGCGAATCAAACATGACGAAGTGGAATTCGTTTCGAAGATTAGGAAATATTCGATTCGCGCCGAATCCGAAAATTAGCAAACTTCGGATGCACGAATCGAATTTTCCCAAAAATGGCGGCGACATGTGTGGCGATGGAGCGGGGATCTCTGGGAAGGCGCGCAGACAAGGCGCGCTGACCCATAATGCATTCATTCATGACATGTGATCGCATTAGTCAATCAGCAGCCAGCAATGTGTAATGGTGGAGCTATAAATCGCAGCCATCTTAGAATTCTCCATTAGCCTCCGGTCATTCAAGAGAGACAGACCTCTGTGTATTAGGGACAGAGTTAGGGCCAAAGAGACTTTAGGGACACAGAATCGTTACTTAGGGACACAGAATCGTTACTCAGGGACACAGAATTGTTACTCAGGGACACAGAATTGTTACTCAGGGACAGACACAGAATTGTTACTCAGGGACACAGAATTGTTACTCAGGGACACAGAATCGTTACTGAGGGACACAGAATTGTTACTCAGGGACACAGAATTGTTACTCAGGGACAGACACAGAATTGTTACTCAGGGACACAGAATCGTTACTCAGGAACACAGAATTGTTACTGAGGGACACAGAATCGTTACTCAGGGACACAGAATCGTTACTCAGGGACACAGAATTGTTACTCAGGGACACAGAATTGTTACTCAGGGACACAATTGTTACTCAGGGACACAGAATTGTTACTCAGGGACAGACACAGAATTGTTACTCAGGGACAAAGAATTGTTACTCAGGGACAAAGAATTGTTACTCAGGGACAAAGAATTGTTACTCAGGGACACATAATTGTTACTCAGGGACACAGAATTGTTACTCAGGGACACAGAATCGTTACTGAGGGACACAGAATTGTTACTGAGGGACACAGAATTGTTACTGAGGGACACAGAATTGTTACTCAGGGACAGACACAGAATTGTTACTGAGGGACACAGAATTGTTACTGAGGGACACAGAATTGTTACTGAGGGACACAGAATTGTTACTCAGGGACACAGAATTGTTACTGAGGGACACAGAATTGTTACTCAGGGACACAGAATTGTTACTCAGGGACAGACACAGAATTGTTACTCAGGGACAGACACAGAATTGTTACTCAGGGACACAGAATTGTTACTCAGGGACACAGAATTGTTACTCAGGGACAGACACAGAATTGTTACTCAGGGACACAGAATTGTTACTCAGGGACACAGAATTGTTACTCAGGGACACAGAATCGTTACTGAGGGACACAGAATCGTTACTCAGGGACACAGAATTGTTACTCAGGGACACAGAATTGTTACTCAGGGACAGACACAGAATTGTTACTCAGGGACAGACACAGAATTGTTACTCAGGGACACAGAATTGTTACTCAGGGACACAGAATTGTTACTCAGGGACACAGAATTGTTACTCAGGGACAGACACAGAATTGTTACTCAGGGACAGACACAGAATTGTTACTCAGGGACACAGAATTGTTACTCAGGGACACAGAATTGTTACTGAGGGACACAGAATCGTTACTCAGGGACACAGAATTGTTACTCAGGGACACAGAATTGTTACTCAGGGACACAGAATTGTTACTGAGGGACACAGAATTGTTACTGAGGGACACAGAATTGTTACTCAGGGACACAGAATTGTTACTCCGGGACATACACAGAATTGTTACTCAGGGACACAGAATTGTTACTGAGGGACACAGAATTGTTACTGAGGGACACAGAATTGTTACTGAGGGACACAGAATCGTTACTCAGGGACAGACACAGAATCGTTACTCAGGGACACAGAATCGTTACTCAGGGACACAGAATTGTTACTCAGGGACACAGAATTGTTACTCAGGGACAGACACAGAATTGTTACTCAGGGACAGACACAGAATTGTTACTCAGAGACACAGAATTGTTACTCAGGGACACAGAATCGTTACTCAGGGACAGACACAGAATTGTTACTCAGGGACACAGAATTGTTACTCAGGGACACAGAATTGTTACTCAGGGACACAGAATCGTTACTCAGGGACACAGAATCGTTACTGAGGGACACAGAATCGTTACTCAGGGACACAGAATCGTTACTCAGGGACACAGAATCGTTACTCAGGGACACAGAATGGTTACTGAGGGACACAGAATTGTTACTCAGGGACACAGAATTGTTACTCAGGGACACAGAATTGTTACTCAGGGACACAGAATTGTTACTGAGGGACACAGAATTGTTACTCAGGGACACAGAATTGTTACTCCGGGACATACACAGAATTGTTACTCAGGGACACAGAATTGTTACTCAGGGACACAGAATTGTTACTGAGGGACACAGAATCGTTACTCAGGGACAGACACAGAATCGTTACTCAGGGACACAGAATCGTTACTCAGGGACACAGAATTGTTACTCAGGGACACAGAATTGTTACTCAGGGACAGACACAGAATTGTTACTCAGGGACAGACACAGAATTGTTACTCAGGGACACAGAATTGTTACTCAGGGACACAGAATTGTTACTCAGGGACACAGAATCGTTACTCAGGGACAGACACAGAATTGTTACTCAGGGACACAGAATTGTTACTCAGGGACACAGAATCGTTACTGAGGGACACAGAATCGTTACTGAGGGACACAGAATCGTTACTCAGGGACACAGAATCGTTACTCAGGGACACAGAATCGTTACTCAGGGACACAGAATTGTTACTCAGGGACACAGAATTGTTACTCAGGGACACAGAATTGTTACTCCGGGACATACACAGAATTGTTACTCAGGGACACAGAATTGTTACTGAGGGACACAGAATTGTTACTGAGGGACACAGAATCGTTACTCAGGGACAGACACAGAATCGTTACTCAGGGACAGACACAGAATCGTTACTCAGGGACAGACACAGAATCGTTACTCAGGGACACAGAATTGTTACTCAGGGACACAGAATTGTTACTCAGGGACACAGAATCGTTACTCAGGGACACAGAATCGTTACTGAGGGACACAGAATCGTTACTGAGGGACACAGAATCGTTACTCAGGGACACAGAATTGTTACTCAGGGACACAGAATCGTTACTCAGGGACACAGAATCGTTACTCAGGGACATACACAGAATTGTTACTCAGGGACACAGAATTGTTACTCAGGGACACAGAATTGTTACTCAGGGACACAGAATCGTTACTCAGGGACACAGAATCGTTACTCAGGGACACAGAATCGTTACTGAGGGACACAGAATCGTTACTCAGGGACACAGAATCGTTACTCAGGGACACAGAATCGTTACTCAGGGACACAGAATCGTTGAATTAAAGAGTATGTCAGACAACACGCAGAGGAGTGGCAGAGGAGGCAATGTTTCAGGAGCGAGCAGACGTGGCAGCAGAGGAAGGGGTCGAGGCAGCACTAGTCACAGCCAGAGGCCAGTGCTCCCGGTGTCATCCAGCGGTCGTGTCTCCACCGACAACCCTGCCGTCATCGATTGGTTGGCTCGGTCGTCTTCCTCTTCCCAGGTCACCTCTGACACCGACAGCCAACGGTCGGTGGGTACGTCAGACACAACCGTTAGTTGGCATGGCCCGGGAGCAAGCCCACTGAAATCACGTGTCCTCTACCTGCCCCTGTCCTTTGGTGTTCCCTCACCAAGCGAAGTATCGCATGCTGTGGGCTCAGCCCCACTGTACAGTGAGGAAGAGCTAACAGAGGGCGGTCAGGAACGGGGGGAGACATCCGCCTCTTCAGCAGCCAGGCGAAGAAGTACTGGCAAGGAGAGTGGCTCGGTAGCCGGTCTAGAGACAGGTCTGTCTCCTGACCCACACGCAGCCGAGGGGGCTAGTAGTGAGGCGGAGACCCTAATTGATGATGATGAGGCTGATCGCACTTGGCAGCCTCGTCGTCATCAGGCTATTGCTTCCGCATCATCAGGAGAAGAGGGTGCCAGCTTGGCAGCGAGCAAAACAGTCGGTGGGTTGCCCAGGAGGCAGCAGGGTCGCAGCAGTGTCAGTGGAGCCAAACGGCCACGGAGTAGAGCACCAGCTCCACTGCAGCCTACCACCACGGCCAGTAGTGGTGCCGGTGTGCACGGAGGAAGTAGCAGTCAGCCAGTGAGGAGTAGCGGGGGCAAAGTTTCCTACTCGGCGGTGTGGCAATTTTTCGTCAAGCCGCCCGAGGAAGTAAACGTAGCCGTATGTCGACTATGTGGCCAGAAAGTCAAGCGTGGCCAGGGGGCCCATGTTGGGACTACAGCGTTGCGTCAGCATATGCAGCGTCGCCATTTGGTGGCCTGGGAAAACCGTGATAAAGATACGGCGGTTCTGCCTGCCCCAGCCCCCGCTCCATCACCCGCTCCGTTACTTGCTCCGTCACCCGACGTCAATCGCCCTCTATCAGCCAGTCAAGGCTCCAACACCTCTGCTGAGGGGAGTTGTCGCTCATTGGCATCTTCCGCTCGTTCAGATGCTCCTTCTCCTGCTACTCCTCTTCACGGATTCCGTCAGCAGTCTTTCTTGGAATCCGTTTCCAAGAGACAACAGTTTGCGAGCATGCACCCGACGGTGCAGAAGCTGAACGTCCTCCTGTCCAAGTTGCTGGTGCTGCAGTCCCTCCCTTTCCAAGTGGTGGACTCAGCACCTTTCCGAGAAATGATGGCTTGTGCCGAGCCGCGGTGGAGAGTGCCAAGCCGGCATTTCTTTGCCAAAAAGGCAGTGCCAGCCCTGCATTCACATGTAGAAGAGATGGTGGGCCAGTCTTTGAGCATGTCGGTCTCTGCCAAAGTGCACGGCAGCGCCGACGTGTGGAGCTGTAACTACGGTCAGGGACAGTACATGTCATTTACGGCCCACTGGGTGAACGTGGTGCCGGCACAGCCGCACCAGCAACTTGGACAGGTCACGCCACTTTGCCTCCACGTTTGCACGTCCTTGGTCCAGCAAAGATGTCCGCCTCTACCACTTCTTCTTCCGCCGTGTCCTCAGCCGCCACCCCCGTGCCAAGTCCCATTACCCGACCGGCATATCACATGTGCAGGGCGCAACGGTGTCACGCTGTGCTGCACCTGGTATGCCTTGGCGAACCGTAGTCACACAGGGGAGGAACTTCTGAGTGTAATGAACAGAGAAATCGACAGATGGCTATCTCCGCGCAAACTGAAAATCGGAACCATGTTGACCGACAACGGAAAGAACATGGTGTCTGCTCTGCGTCAAGGAAGGTTGTGCCATGCGCCATGCATGGCTCACGTGTTCAATCTGGTTGTCAAGCGGTTCCTAAAATCCACCATCCCACTGAAAGACATCCTTAAAATGTCACGTAAACTTTGCATGCATTTCAGCCATTCCTACACCGCAAAGCACACCCTCCTTGAGCTGCAGCGGCAGAACGGAATTCCACAGCATCGCCTGATCTGCGACGTTGCAACAAGGTGGAATTCAACCCTACATATGTTAGACCGCCTTTACGAACAGCGAAAGGCCATCACCGATTTCCTGATGTTACAAGCGGATAAAGGTACTCCCCTGTGTAACTTCGATGTCAGCCATTGGCAGCTCATGCGTGACACCTGCCGCTTGCTCAGGCCCTTTGAGGAGGCCACGCTATTCGTGAGTCGGCAGGACTATGGGATGAACGACGTCATTCCTCTGTTGCACGTCCTGGAACAAATGCTGTTAACAATGGCTGGTCAGGGTGCGGTAGACGTGGCGCACAGATCTCAACGCCACATGACCCCTGTGGGGGCAGGACAGGAAGAAGAGGAGGAGGTAGAGGAGGACATTGGTGCTCAGGAATTATTGAGTGAAATGGGTGGTTTTTCCACTCAGCGGACAGGAGTGGAGGAGCAGGAGCATCTGGTAGAGGAGGAGGAGGAGACAGAGGACCCAGACGCACCGTGGCAGTATGCTCTGGAGATGGAGGCAGGGAGTCCCTCGCATTCCTTGGCACAAATGGCCCATAGCATGCTCGCTTGCTTGCGTAGCGACAGCCGAATAATAACCATCAGACAGAGGGATGACTTTTGGCTGTCCACCTTGTTGGACTCTCGCTACCGTTCAAAAATGGTGGCCTTTTTCACACCTGCTGAGAGGGAGGCCAAAATAACGTACTATAAAAACCACCTATATAGTCAGTTGGTCTCTGCCTTTCTGCGCCAACGTCCATCCTCAGACACTGTGGGCCCTGTGCGCTTGCGTTCCGCTGCCATGGCAGCAGGGAAGGGGTGGGGTGGTAGGAGCAGTGGCAGCTCCACCAGCAGCGGCTGCCTCAGTCTGCAGTCGATGATGAGTAGCTTTCTTCACCAGCGCAGTGAGGAAACTACTAACCAGCTGCAGCAGCAGCAGCAGCATCAGGTGGACCTGGAGCAGGACCTCAAACAACAGGCTTGGGCCTACTTGGACAGCACCCTGCCAACCGAGGTAGACAATCCCCTTGACTACTGGGCAACGAAACTTGACCTTTGGCCCCAACTAGCTGAATTTGCCCTTGAAAGGCTGTCATGCCCGGCCAGTAGCGTGGCATCGGAGCGCGTGTTTAGTGCGGCAGGAGGTATTGTAACTCCGCCGAGGACACGACTGTCCACCCAAAGTGTGGAGAGACTCACGTTTGTGAAAATGAATCAGGTGTGGATTAGTCTGGATTTCAAATCACCAGTTCCTGACACAACTGACTAAATCCGCCATGAATCATGCCCCAAACATGTTATTATTTTTAACATAGGCCTCTGTATGGCCTTCAATTTAAGCTGCTTACGCTTCGCCACTCTGCCATGGGCCCCTGTACCGCCTCCTCTTGCTGCTGCCAGGTCCAGAGTGTGTCATGGGTCCCTGTACGGCCTCCCATTGCTGCTGTCTCCATCGCCACACTCTGCCATGTGCCACTTTCAGGTCTCCTCACACTGCTGGTGGGTTCCATTTTGTCATAGGGTGCTGGCAGATTACAGGCCTCCCATTGCTGCTGCCAGGCCCGTAATCTGCCATGGGCCCCCGTACCGACTCCTCATGCTGCTGCCAGACCCGTAATCTGTCATGGGCCCCTGTACCGCCTCCTCATGCTGCTGCCAGGTCCAGAGTGTGTCATGGGTCCCTGTACGGCCTCCCATTGCTGCTGCCAGGCCCGTAATCTGCCATGGGCCCCCGTACCGACTCCTCATGCTGCTGCCAGGCCCGTAATTTGTCATGGGCCCCTGTACCGCCTCCTCATGCTGCTGCCAGGTCCAGAGTGTGTCATGGGTCCCTGTACGGCCTCCCATTGCTGCTGTCTCCATCGCCACACTCTGCCATGTGCCACTTTCAGGTCTCCTCACACTGCTGGTGGGTTCCATTTTGTCATAGGGTGCTGTATGGCCTCCCATTGCTGCAGCCAGGCCCGTAATCTGCCATGGGCCCCCGTACCGACTCCTCATGCTGCTGCCAGGCCAGTAATCTGTCATGGGCCCCTGTACCGCCTCCTCATGCTGCTGCCAGGTCCAGAGTGTGTCATGGGTCCCTGTACGGCCTCCCATTGCTGCTGTCTCCATCGCCACACTCTGCCATGTGCCACTTTCAGGTCTCCTCACACTGCTGGTGGGTTCCATTTTGTCATAGGGTGCTGGCAGATTACGGGCCTCCCATTGCTGCTGCCAGGCCCGTAATCTGTCATGGGCCCCCGTACCGACTCCTCATGCTGCTGCCAGGCCCGTAATCTGTCATGGGCCCCTGTACCGCCTCCTCATGCTGCTGCCAGGTCCAGAGTGTGTCATGGGTCCCTGTACGGCCTCCCATTGCTGCTGCCAGGCCCGTAATCTGCCATGGGCCCCCGTACCGACTCCTCATGCTGCTGCCAGGCCCGTAATCTGTCATGGGCCCCTGTACCGCCTCCTCATGCTGCTGCCAGGTCCAGAGTGTGTCATGGGTCCCTGTACGGCCTCCCATTGCTGCTGTCTCCATCGCCATACTCTGCCATGTGCCACTTTCAGGTCTCCTCACACTGCTGGTGGGTTCCATTTTGTCATAGGGTGCTGGCAGATTACGGGCCTCCCATTGCTGCTGCCAGGCCCGTAATCTGCCATGGGCCCCCGTACCGACTCCTCATGCTGCTGCCAGGCCCGTAATCTGTTATGGGCCCCTGTACCGCCTCCTCATGCTGCTGCCAGGTCCAGAGTGTGTCATGGGTCCCTGTACGGCCTCCCATTGCTGCTGTCTCCATCGCCACACTCTGCCATGTGCCACTTTCAGGTCTCCTCACACTGCTGGTGGGTTCCATTTTGTCATAGGGTGCTGGCAGATTACGGGCCTCCCATTGCTGCTGCCAGGCCCGTAATCTGCCATGGGCCCCCGTACCGACTCCTCATGCTGCTGCCAGGCCCGTAATCTGTCATGGGCCCCTGTACCGCCTCCTCATGCTGCTGCCAGGTCCAGAGTGTGTCATGGGTCCCTGTACGGCCTCCCATTGCTGCTGTCTCCATCGCCACACTCTGCCATGTGCCACTTTCAGGTCTCCTCACACTGCTGGTGGGTTCCATTTTTTCATAGGGTGCTGGTAGATTACGGGCCTCCCATTGCTGCTGCCAGGCCCGTAATCTGCCATGGGCCCCCGTACCGACTCCTCATGCTGCTGCCAGGCCCGTAATCTGTTATGGGCCCCTGTACCGCCTCCTCATGCTGCTGCCAGGTCCAGAGTGTGTCATGGGTCCCTGTACGGCCTCCCATTGCTGCTGTCTCCATCGCCACACTCTGCCATGTGCCACTTTCAGGTCTCCTCACACTGCTGGTGGGTTCCATTTTGTCATAGGGTGCTGGCAGATTACGGGCCTCCCATTGCTGCTGCCAGGCCCGTAATCTGCCATGGGCCCCCGTATTGACTCCTCATGCTGCTGCCAGGCCCGTAATCTGTCATGGGTCCCTGTACCGCCTCCTCATGCTGCTGCCAGGTCCAGAGTGTGTCATGGGTCCTTGTACGGCCTCCCATTGCTGTTGCCAGGCCCGTAATCTGCCATGGGCCCCCGTACCGACTCCTTATGCTGCTGCCAGGCCCTTAATCTGTCATGGGCCCCTGTACCGCCTCCTCATGCTGCTGCCAGGTCCAAAGTGTGTCATGGGTCCCTGTACGGCCTCCCATTGCTGCTGTCTCCATCGCCACACTCTGCCATGTGCCACTTTCAGGTCTCCTCACACTGCTGGTGGGTTCCATTTTGTCATAGGGTGCTGTATGGCCTCCCATTGCTGCTGCCAGGCCCGTAATCTGCCATGGGCCCCCGTACCGACTCCTCATGCTGCTGCCAGGCCCGTAATCTGTCATGGGCCCCTGTACCGCCTCCTCATGCTGCTGCCAGGTCCAGAGTGTGTCATGGGTCCCTGTACGGCCTCCCATTGCTGCTGTCTCCATCGCCACACTCTGCCATTTGCCACTTTCAGGTCTCCTCACACTGCTGGTGGGTTCCATTTTGTCATAGGGTGCTAGCAGATTACGGGCCTCCCATTGCTGCTGCCAGGCCCGTAATCTGCCATGGGCCCCCGTACCGACTCCTCATGCTGCTGCCAGGCCCGTAATCTGTCATGGGCCCCTGTACCGCCTCCTCATGCTGCTGCCAGGTCCAGAGTGTGTCATGGGTCCCTGTACGGCCTCCCATTGCTGCTGTCTCCATCGCCATACTCTGCCATGTGCCACTTTCAGGTCTCCTCACACTGCTGGTGTGTTCCATTTTGTCATAGGGTGCTGGCAGATTACGGGCCTCCCATTGCTGCTGCCAGGCCCGTAATCTGCCATGGGCCCCCGTATTGACTCCTCATGCTGCTGCCAGGCCCGTAATCTGTCATGGGCCCCTGTACCGCCTCCTCATGCTGCTGCCAGGTCCAGAGTGTGTCATGGGTCCCTGTACGGCCTCCCATTGCTGCTGCCAGGCCCGTAATCTGCCATGGGCCCCCGTACCGACTCCTCATGCTGCTGCCAGGCCCGTAATCTGTCATGGGCCCCTGTACCGCCTCCTCATGCTGCTGCCAGGTCCAGAGTGTGTCATGGGTCCCTGTACGGCCTCCCATTGCTGCTGTCTCCATCGCCACACTCTGCCATGTGCCACTTTCAGGTCTCCTCACACTGCTGGTGGGTTCCATTTTGTCATAGGGTGCTGTATGGCCTCCCATTGCTGCTGCCAGGCCCGTAATCTGCCATGGGCCCCCGTACCGACTCCTTATGCTGCTGCCAGGCCTGTAATCTGTCATGGGCCCCTGTACCGCCTCCTCATGCTGCTGCCAGGTCCAGAGTGTGTCATGGGTCCCTGTACGGCCTCCCATTGCTGCTGTCTCCATCGCCACACTCTGCCATTTGCCACTTTCAGGTCTCCTCACACTGCTGGTGGGTTCCATATTTTCATAGGGTGCTGTATGGCCTCCCATTGCTGCTGCCTCCACCGCCACACTGTGGCTCCACACTCTGGTTTTGGCCCCGTGACTGCCCAAATGAGTGAAGTGTGCGGTGATTCTAAGATCGACGGCACTCATCTGCATGTCATACTGACTGACAGTATTATTTCTCTTCCCCAGCAGACTCCAAGGGCATTTAAATTAAAGGTACAGTGTCCTGCACTAATATAAAGGCTCTCTGAAGCCTACAAACACCCTTTTTATATGTTAAATTCGCAGCGAATATATTCGACTCAAATCGAATTTATTCCGCGAATTCGCCGAATCAGCCGAATCGAATTTTTGAATAATTCGCTCATCTCTAGTCTTGATCACAGGGTTTCTTAGGGTATAAGTTACACAACTGTAGCCCTGGCTGGTGGCCCATTTAGGGTACAAGCTACACAAGTGCAGCCTTGGCTGAGACCCTGGACATCATCACAGTTGTTCAACAGGATCCTTTGTTGCCCTCAACTTTCATGGATGGTGAGGAAGGGAACAATGTGATTGATCACTGCTGCGGTTGGGAACTTTATTCTTACCTCTGGATATGGGGAGAAGGCAGAGCAGACTGAGCTATGAGAGAAACCTTGTGGGACTATTCTTTCTGTGTAGGTGATCCCGGGAGGGGGAGACACATGCCATGCAAGTTGCCTATTGGAGGGAATGATTCCTAGAAATCACCAGGGAAGTCTGTAATAGAGGAGATGGGCTCAGAGAGATCTGAGGCCAGTCATCAGTTAGCCCCTGCCCCAGGGCTGCATTAACTCTGTTCACACTGTTCAACCACACTAGATCATCAGGAAAGAAAGCACAGGCTAAAGAGAAGGCCCAGGGCATCACGGCTGCTTCTTGACCAACCTTCAGAGACATTCAAGCAGTGCACATATCTGCTAGAGGGATAGTGAGGCTAGAAACCTGAGTAAGGGCACATTTTAAATTTCTTTTAACACTTGTTGGGAATATGCAAATAGTTTAATATCCATATTCTGGGGACCCTTTGCAGATCCCCTGACAGAAAGCTCTAGGAGTTTATTAGCTAGGTTGGATTATTTTGGCAAGTAGACCTGGCAAACCAATCATTTCCAAACCTTTGGGCTCTTTCTAATGTTTATAGTGAGCTTTCCACAACCAGGCAATTTGTTTTTAGAACACTATACATAGGACTTTACAAAGAACATAACTCGCATTGTTTTCCTATTTCCATTTAAAACCACAACAATAACTGTACTTATGAAATCACTTTTATGCAACATAAAGTATAGAAATAATCAAACCATGTGAAACTAAAATCTCTTTTGAGAAGCGGTCTGCAATAAAATCATTAGTCAAAATAGCCATACACAACTGTAGTATATTACATTTAGGATCCTAAATTACACATCTAAATTTCCTGACTACCCAATACATTTGTTGATACATTGGTCCAGGCAGAAACATTGGGCTTAGGACTTTGGTCAAGTAAGACCTTGATACAGGGGTAGAGGATTCTTCCCATCCAATTTCTTTGAAACCTATGTACTCCAGACCCTGATCCAGGAATCACAAAGAAACCTATAGAAAAATAAAGCTTTGTTTGCTCTGAAACACACTGGAGCCCATCACTTCTGTTTATGTGAGACTTCACTGTTGCCTACAATCCCACTACTACAGATCAGATCAGTCCAGGTGGCAGGCAAAAAGCATGGTTAATTAACAGGCCAAAGTCAGTTCAAATGGCAGGGCCATACAGGGAAATAGCAGGAAGTGGACACAAAAAATATTTTCACCATACCTTCACTATCAGAGCAATGTATGGTAGATACAGATGCAGTCTCCTATTCAGAGGCCAGGCTGGGAGGGACACTGGGGACAATAGTCAGGTGTCACATCTAATTTTGTAACTGGTGCATACACAACATTTTTGGAGGGATGAGATCAGGGAAGTGTCCTGCATGCAGTCTACTTTACTACATCAGAGCAAATGTGTTCAGGGACAGGGCCTTCTGGGTAGAATCCAGGTCTGTGTAAACTTACAATAGATGTCATAGAGTTGTACAGGGCTAACTGAAGCAGGTACAGTATATGGATACTTTTTTGTACCAATGGACTGATTTTCTGGTGGCTAAGTAGGGCTGTAACATTTGGTCATTATAATCTACACCACCCATGAATTTGTTGTACTGTATGCACTGAGGCTTTTGGACAGAACCGTATCTTCCTTGGAATTCCACTTCAGTGTCATCGTGCATGGGGAAAAGACTTACACATCCAGTTTCTCTCTCCATTTTAGGGCCAAGGTTTCTTGATTCCGCAAACTGGCTGACTTCTCCCTTTTGAGCTTTGTGGCAACCAATATTTATGGGAAGCTCTTGCTGTTTGACCATTCTGACCACAGTTTGCTATAGATTAAGATGTCAGAATAGTGGGAGGCTAATGTAAAAACTACCCATGTAGAGGTGATACCCTTTGGAATAGTGGTGTTACAAGATCTCACACAATTTTCTACTGCTCCCCATATAGCTTGGGCATTCAGGGGGCTCCAGATGGCTGTCCTTTCCTTCATAAACCCAGACGTTATACATGTACCCTGTGGCCCTCTCGCAAAGCTTGTATAACTTCACCCCATATCTGGCCTGTTTGCTGGGGATATACTGTTTGATGACCTGTCTGCCAATAAAATGAATGTTGCTGTTCTGCATGAAGAACCAAAGCTGTTACCCACTGCAGCGCCAGACATTCAGAGACAGGAAGACCGGAATCTGCAGTGTAGATTTCTCAAGAATCCAGCTGCCTGCACAATGTGAGACATCCTTCATTACAAGTAATGATGTGATTAAAGCTGTAGGGATTTTTTTTGATAAACTTCAGCTTTAAACAATGCTAAACCCCCTGTGACAATTAATGACTATTTCATAATAATCATTAATATGTAGTAGAGATAGCAGTAGTTTCATTGAATTATGCCTAGGTTTGATAAAAGTACTTTGGATATAAAACAAAGACACTACAAATTATATACGGACAGGGCTTTTTTTTCCCTCAGAGAATATGTGCAGGAACTCTTCCATTCCAAGTCACCAGCATGTCTGTCAGCATTTTTGAGAAGCTACCAAACCATCCAAAATAGAAAGCAAAGCCATCTCTGGAAAGGGAGTCAAGGACTCATCATACATCTTCTTATATCCAAAATAATCTTCCAAAGAGGGCTAATCCTGGGGAGCTCCCAGCAGGAATGCATATATATGCCCCGCTTGTGACCACACCACTAACACTCACTGGGGGTAGAGGGGAACCAAATCCCTGTACCAATGCAGCAGAATCTTGTAATTCTTTTCCTGTGCATGACAGGAAACATAGGATTTATGAATGAACAGGAAGGATGTTTGTAAGTCTGCTGAGGAGAGTTTAAGTCCTAGGTCTATAATGAAATTGGGTAGGGAATCATTACGATTGCATTGAAGTAATTTATTCATTTTGGAAAGTTTGTGTCTGAGACTTGGAGGTGGAGCACAGCTTCTCAAAGTCAGTGTAGGAACAGTGGATGACTTTGACCATAGAAAATGATTTGCAAAAAGACAATAAATTGGAACAGGTCAACCACCCTAAGTCATCTGAAAGACAGTAGGGAATATTGGCAGGCCTGAACGAGGATGTATGAATTAATGTGCATCTGGCCAGGAAGATCAAGAGAAGGGGTCTATGTGAGAACTACCTAAATGCAAGGGGAAAGAGGAGTTATCGAAAAGAGATGAGAAAGGGGAAGGATCAGAAGATAATATGGTGGAGAGCTTGTAAGAGTACCACTAGTGGAGTGTAGCAACTGTCAATGGGGAAGAATCATGGATCAGATGTAGGTCAGATTGATAACCCCCATGGAAGAGCCCTAAGGTCTGAATTAGAAAGATCCTGTTCCACCATGGTTGAGGTCTTAGGTATAGGAAAAGGAATTCAGTCAAGAACATGAGATATGAGTATGGCAGAGTGGTACAATTCCCATGATACACTTTGGCCTCCCCACTGACCTCCAGTGTACCCTTCCAGCCCCTATTGACTACCAACATCAAAACATTCCTCCTTCCATGGACACTTATGGCATTTTTCACCTCACTAGAAAGTTTCTCACCTGCTAGTTTCAGTGCTGAGCGATTTTTTTTCCCTTCCACTGACATTGGGCATTTTATTTTTTCCCCAAAGATTAAGAAGCATTTGGTATTCTCAGGAACCACTATCTTCAGGGCATCCCCAACTGACAGCAGCACCCCTTTCCTACCCAACACACACACCCCGGTCATTGTTCCCCTTATCAGTTATGTAAAGGACCCTATGATACATATATGCCTCCACACTATATACTGTACAGTATATGCTCCATTCTATAGCAAGTATACCTGGACCCCTCCCTCTATATGTTATGTTGTGCGTTACATTGTGCAAAAACAAAGTTTTCGCTTTTTTTAAACAGATGATTGTTACTGTACAGTTTGCAACTATTTAAATTAAGTTCTTTAAGTAGACTCAAAGTGTTCTCTCTGGTTTTTTTTTTACTTTTTTAACTAATGCTTTAGGTTTATGTGTGTACTCCCAGTACAGTGCATATTAAAAAAGTAGAAGTAGATTTTATTTAACCAGGACTCATTAAGACATGCCCTAAATTCAGCACAATTTAACCATGTCCATGCCTTCTCTGCCTCGTTCTGAAGTTCTTACGTATGATAAGTACACATAATGCCTTGTTTTAGTGTCTTGAGAAAGAAGCTCTATTGAAACACTAATCATAAAAATGCTACTTTGATTTTTCACCACTGCAAAACCCATGAATGCCTCCATATCAGTTTTGGATTTTTATATAAATCCAATGGTCCAAGTATTGATTAGTGGAAAACACAACTATCATCCTTACCAAACCATTTCAGAAAACATATACTCCTAAGCAGAAAAGATCTGAATGAACTTCCACACAGATAATCAAAATGTGTACACTATATTGCCAAAAGTATTGGGTCACCCCGCCAAATCAATAGTTTCAGGTATTCCA
Source organism: Staurois parvus (assembly GCF_062004578.1). Lineage (NCBI taxonomy): Eukaryota > Metazoa > Chordata > Amphibia > Anura > Ranidae > Staurois > Staurois parvus. Next base: position 1,641,126 of record NW_028317828.1, read on the forward strand.
ATCACCACCATGGCCACACATGTAGACTGCTTCTACAAACATATGTGAAAGAATGGGTCGCTCTCAGAGGTCAGTGAATTCAAGCGTGGTACCGTGATAGGTTGCCACCTGTGCAATAAGTCCATCTGTGAAATTTCATTGCTACTAAATATTCCATGGTCAACTGTTAGTGGTATAATAACAAAGTGAAAGCAACAGCAACTCAGCTATGAAGCGGTAGGCCACATAAAATGACAGAACGGGGTCAGTGCATGCTGAAGCGCACAATGCGCAGAAGTCACCAACTGTCTGCAGAGTCAATAGCTAAAGACCTCAAAACTTCATGTGGCCTTCACATTAGCAAAAACAGTGCATAGAGAGCTCCATAAAATTAGTTTCCATGGCCGAGCAGCTGCATCCAAGTGCAATGCAAAGCATCAGATGCTGTCAGGAAAGGAATTACCACTGGTTGCAGGATCGGGACATACCAGCAGGTGCCTTTTCAGCAGCCAGGATCTCACCTCTTGCAATCAAGTCATCACCTGAGGCTGATTGCAGGAGGTGTATTTAAACAGCAACCAGGCCTGCAAGCAGGGCCTTGGTGTTGTTCCATTGAGCCTCTGCTACCTGCTCTGTGTCCCGTCTGCCTCTGTGTCCCATGGTTGATCTCCTGTGTATGACCCCGGCTAGCCTGACTATGCTTGGTTGCTGTTCATGTATATATTGGGTGAAGGGTTTTGTTATCTAGTTGTTGTTGCACTGTGCGTTGTATATTGGTGTCTCACAAATAAATTGTATTGTTTTCATCACTCCTGAAGCCTGGTGTTCCCTGTGTTAGTCCACACGTCTCTGGTTATATCCGGGTTACTGACATAACACCAAGGCCAGTCCTGACCAGGAGTGGCTGCACAGGGAAGCCATCTTGGCTTGTTGTTTGTGCAGTATGTATCCTGAGGAGGTTGTGTACTTGTCTCTGCTAGTAATAGAAGACAAAGAATACTACTATCAGATTCTGAAGGAGTGGGCCAGGGATCAGCTGCTAGAGTGCATGCGAGTTGCTCATTCTATAGTAGATCAGGGCAGGGTGTTTTCTGAGGTGCAGCCATTGATCCAGACTTGTGCTGAATTGGCTCTGTCCAGTACCCCTGAAAGCAGGGATGACTTTTCTCCGCCATTCAGTACAGATCAAGTAGAATCACTGGTATGGTTGTTGGAGGATGATCCGGATTGCTTCTTTGAGCATTATTCAGCATGTTCACCACATGTGCTAGTTGATTGTATAAACGCAGTGCAATCTTTGGTCAGACAGGCTATGTGTAAGCTGAGCTTTGTTCAACCAGTACTACAGACATGGTCAGATTTGTTACACCCTGCCTCAGTCAGCTTGCAACAACCCAGTCCTGCTTCTAATCCATTTTCTCAAAACTCTCTTCCCCCATTCCCCACAGCACCCCCAGTTACAGCCCAGTATGCCCTGCTATCAACCACATGTCAGTACCCTGTTCCCACTCGCTGCACCTATCCAGCCTTTAACCCTGTAAAGAAGTCCTCTGTAGCAAAGGCTCCCTTCTCTGTTCCATCCGACAGCTCTTCTCTGTCTTCAGCTGCTCCCTCCGTTTACAGCCCTGCATTCACTTGCAGTGCTTCAGTAACTAAACCCAATAAGAAGCGAAAATTCTATCCAACCAGTACCATCCTGCCAGTATCCAAATTGGGCAACCTGCTGTCTCATGAACCGATGCCCGCTGTCCAGCCTGATGACCCAGCACCCGCTGTCCAGCCTGATGACCCGGCGCCCGCTGTCCAGCCTGATGACCCGGCGCCCGCTGTCCAGCCTGATGACCCGGCGCCCGCTGTCCAACCTGATGACCCGGCACCCGCTGTCCGGCCTGATGAACCGATACCTGCCATTCGGCCTGATGACCCACTGTCCGTTGTCCAGCCTAATGATCCAGTGCCCGCTATCCTGCCTGATGACCTGTGCCCACTATCCTGCCTGATGACCCGGTGCCCGCTATCCGCCTGATGATCCAATGCCCATTATTCGGACTGAGGAACCGATACCTGCCATTCAGCCTGATGACCCGCTGCCCGTAATCCAGCCTAATGATCCGGCACCCGCTACTCCACCTGATGACCCAATATCAGTTATGCAGACTGATGACCCGATGCCTGCTATCCAGCCTGATGATCCGGTGCACGTTGTTCAGCCTGATGACCCAGTGACTGTTGACCCGATGCCTGCTACCCAGCCTGATGAACCGGTGCCCGCTGTCCGGCTTGATGACCCGATGCCTGCGGCTTGTCCTGCCGACTCGATATCCAATGTCTGGCCTGTATCTGCTGCCCAGCCTGATGACCCGGTGCCTGCTTCCCAGCCTGATGTGCCTCTGCCTGCTGCCCACCCTGATGTGCCTCTGCCCGCTGCCCAGCTTTATGTGCCTCTGCCTGATGTGCCACTGCCCAGCCTGATGTGCCACTGCCCAGCCTGATGTGCCACTGCCCAGCCTGATGTGCCACTGCCAGCTGCCCAGCCTGATGTGCCACTGCCAGCTGCCCAGCTTGATGTGCCTCTTCCAGCTGCCCAGCTTGATGTGCCTCTGCCAGCTGCCCAGCTTGATGTGCCTCTGCCAGCTGCCCAGCTTGATGTGCCTCTGCCAGCTGCCCAGCCTGATGTGCCTCTGCCAGCTAAACTGGCCGATACCTGATTCCCAGCCTGCCTCTGGAGATCCTGTGCCCAGCAACCTGCCTTCCTGTGTTTGGCTGCATAACGATAAGTCTACCAGCAGGAAAGCCAGCCAGGCGCTTGACTCCGGCAGTGGGATATCCAGCCATTGATCTCCCATGTATGACCCCGGCTAGCCTGACTACGCATGGTAGCTGTTCATGTATATATTGGGTGAAGGGCTTTGTTATCTAGCTGTTGTTGCACTGTGTGTTGTATATTGGTGTCTCACAAATAAATTGTATTGTTTTCATCACTCCTGAAGCCTGGTGTTCCCTGTGTCAGTCCACACGTCTCTGGTCATATCTGGGTTACTGACAGATGCAGTGGTGTAAAGCATGCCACCACTGGACTCTAGAGCAGTGGAGATGTGTTCTCTGGAGTAAAAAATCATGCTTCAATGCCTGGCAATCCAATGGACATGTCTGGATTTGGCAGTTGCCAGGAGAACGGTACTTGGCTGACTGAATTGTGCCAAGTGTAAAGTTTGGTGGAGGGGGAATTATAGTGTGGGGTTGTTTTTCAGGAGTTGGGCTTGGCTCCTTAGTTCCAGTGAAGGGAACTCTTAAGGCATCAGCATACCAAGACATTTTGGACAATTTTATGCTCCAAACTTTGTGGGAACAGTTTGGAGATGGCCCCTTCCTGTTCCAACATGACTGTGCACCAGTGCACAAAGCATGGTCCATAAAGACATGGATGAGCGAGTTTGGGGTGGAGGAACTTGACTGGCCTGCACAGTGTCCTGACCTCAACCCGATAGAACACCTTTGGGATGAATTAAAGTGGAAACTATGAGCCAGGCTTTCTTATCCGACATCAGTGCCTGACCTCACAAATGCGCTTCTAGAAGAAGGATCAAACATTCCCGTAGACACACTCCTAAATCTTGTGGAGATCCTTCCCAGAATAGTGGAAGCTGCTATAGCAATATTGAACCCTACAGATTAAGACTGGGATGCCATTAAAGTTCCTGTGCATGTAAAGGCAGGCATCCAATACTTTTGGCAATAAAGTGTATGTGTAGATGTAGATCTAGTGAACAACACTTTCAATTGTTTACCACAGCAAAGTGTGACTGAATCCCTAAGGGCAGGGAGGGAATTATAACCTAAATTTAACAGCTTTCCAGTAACTAAGAATAAGAAGTTTGCCAACACACAAATTGACCCAAAGTTCTAGTTACATAAATATAGTCATGCAGTCTCACCATTACAGTTCAGTATTACAGCTTTATAGTACGCTTCAGAACAAAATCAGCAAAACCTGATCTTGGCTTCTCTTGGCAACACACCTCATAAAAATTCACTGCCTCGCAGAGTGTATAAAAATCAATGATTTTTTTAAAAAAAAATCTGATTTGTTTTATTTAAATCTGATTTGTTTTATTTAAATCTGATTTGTTTTATTTAAATCTGATTTTTTTTATTTAAATCGGATTTTTTAAAATAAAATGCTTTTTGAGGAAAATATATTACCATCCAAAGGTTATTCCATCATGAAATAAAGATTCGTTTTTTAATTATGTAGAATAAGGCTGTATATGTTCAATTTTTTTGGTAAATAAATTTCATTAATCCATGCACAATGTCATGCTCTTCCAGAGGTTTTTGTAAGATTATTGGGCAGTTTCTCTGCCTACAAGATATTATTACAGATGCTTGGTTTACTTTTGCAGTTCTCAAAACTGAATTTGACTCAGCGGAGATCACATGCCTCTTCTTCACAGCAAAAATGTTATAACATGAACATGAGTTAAGAAAAAGACCTTAATCCTAACTTCTACAAACCTATGAATACAGAATCAACCCCTTCAGTGCTAAGTTTCAAGAAGTTCAGTGAATAGAATAGAAACAATATTTTTCTGATTGCTTGGAGTGGAATAGATCTGCACAAGAAGAAAGTGAAACTAAGTGTGAGGAGGAAGGGGCTGACAGTCTAAGTTTTTTAAAATATATATATTTTGTTTAGCCAAATTAGTTAACAAACATGGATGTTTGTTTAAGCAAATAACATATGCTGTAATGTTATTGTTTCAGTTGAATAAATCTATTTAAATTGTTATTATTAAGGTAATGATTATTTTTCTCCTTCCTAAGTACAACAGAAAAGTTGTCCAAATACGAATGGTTAACCTATTAAACTGGGGATAAAAAAACTAATATGAAAAGTTGTTATTCTAAAAATCTTCATCTACTTGCATATTAAAGTTATACCAGCAAGAATTAGTCTTTATGTAGAAAACTATGATTTAAATCAAGCCTTACTTACTAGTGATTTAAATCGTGATTTAAATCAGTTTGATTTAAATCAAATCCACCCTGCTGCCTTGTGTAAAATACAGGCATTTGTCTTCGGGCACATACAGCTGGCAATAGACATTAATGACTGTATGTGCTTGTAGTTGGATATACACCAATGTTTTCTTGAATCTGTCTAAACACAAGCATTCATGTATGAGATATTTCCCATACTCAGAACTTCCACATTTAGGGAAGGAGTCAATGCGCATGTTTACACCAATGCACAAAAACATCAGTGTATATCCGAGTACAAACACATACAGCCATTCACTTCTACGGCCAGCCACCTGCAGCTCCCCAGGCGAAGCAAAATGCCAGGATTTTACATCAGCAATTTTTTTAAGCTTCCAAATGTCAGTGTGCATGAGGATTTATTACCAGTTTACACTGGCGCGTTTCCATGTGGTGCTGACAGACCTCGGAAACACATGGGCTGCAAAACACACCACAGCACAAAAAAAGTAGTGCAAGCCATACTTTTTCAGACCGAGCCGCACCAAGTTACATGGTACTGCGGTATCATGCAATTTGGTGGTCACAAACTCGCTGCGCTTGTAAGATGCATTTAGGGCATCATCAACAATTGATAGGAATCTGTATGCCTTTCACAAGGGCAATGCGTTCCCCTACGGTACAGGAAAGTGTGACTTTTCAGCAACACATTTTGGTGAACAGGCCCTTTACCTCCCTAGCGGTATTCCCGAGTGTAGCTCGGGGTAAAATGTCAGTACCAAAAGCGGTAACCCCGAGCTACACTCGGGCTTACCATGTGGCGCTGCATAGGGAGTCCCTGCAGAGCTTACCTTGTCCTTCGCTCCCGTGATGTGTCCCCTGCAGCATCCCCGGCCATCTTCTCCGGCCGATGCCGGCATCTGGCTTCTGTGTTCCGGTCCCTGTGACGTCGGGACGTACAGGTGGCGGCGGGAAATTTGAAAATTTAAAAAAATTTCATTTTTTTCCAAACAAATTTTACATAGTAAAACATTGCTGTTTCAACCCATTTCACATACATTTTGTCCCTAGTGCTTTGTCCTGTGCCCTGCCTGCATTTTGTCTGTTCTTTCTGCCTAGAAACTGAGAAAAGTCCATGGCATCCAAAAAGCGTCCCTTTAGGTCAAAAGTGGTTTTAGACCAGCTGGAGAACAGCGATAGTAAACTACAACTACTTGCAGAATTGAGTGATAATGATTCGAGGGGAAATTCATCATCAGACACTGAAAACGATTTTGCGACTTTGCTCAGCGATGTGCGAACTTGGCGCTCTATTTCAAATTTCAGTGTTTTTTGGTTTGATTACATTATTGAATTAAATGTATTATTATTATATTATTATTTTTTATGATTATTTATTAAATTATAATTTATGATTTCGTGTTTCAAATTTTATCATACCCGGGATGTTTAATAGACTCTTGTTCGGACAGATTTCAGTGAGTTATTCCTAAAAATTACAGCCTACAATAAAAAAACTACATATTTTCATGCAAAATGATGGTACCACTTTCAGCACCAAAAATCTGAAATAATCATACCGCTAGGGAGGTTAATGTGAGAAAAAAGTTGTATGTGTAGGAGTTAAACCCTGTGCAATATTCTTTGTGTAAAGAAGATTACAAAGATTTTAGTGTATTTAAGAAAATATTGTTCAAAGTAGAAAAATGCATGACAATGGAAATACTGTATATGCTATATATTTTTCAATAAGCTCCTAAAGCTCAAAGTTTTAGAGAGCAGAAAATGGTTAAATCTCTGTTATGATTTTATTGCTGACCTCACATTGGAGGTCATTTCCCCTCACTTTCAGTCCTTGTCTCCAGACAACAAAACATTATGGGCATAGCTATAAATGACTTTCACCAAACAAACATTTATTGTTGGTGAAGCAATCACGGTCAAAAACACATGCATCTGGAAGATTCACCTGCAGTGAATGTTGATTATATGTTAGATTCACTGTGTACCATAAGCTATGCTACAGTGCCCTAGTTTCTTGTCCTTGTGTCTCTGGATCAATAAATAAGGACAAATATCTCAACTTGATTGCAGACAGCAATAAAAACCTGTCAGAAGTGCTAACTTTTTATTTGGATGGAGTTTGACTTTAACAAATATTCCTAAAGCAGAACTTTGTCTGAATAGGGAAGTTCTGATATTTCTAATCCTCCCTCCACCCCAAAAAAAAATGTTTCCTCTCTTTTAAAGGGAGCATGGCAGGGACACGCTTCCACTTCCGTCTGGGAGATCCAAGCAGACGTTCACCCCCTCACTGCCCACAGCCTCATCCCTGGAGGTTACAGAGTGTCTCACACGTGCGTAATGGGGAGCTGGCAGTGAAGCCGCAGGGAGTACCAGTCAGCTTCCCACAGTCAACATGGCAGCGCTGGAGACCTGAATACCATCGAAAAACCAGCCCGGGTGAAGACAGCACTGGAACCCTGGACGGCTATGTGTCCTTTTTTAACTGAAGATCCTCAAATATAACAAAGTCATCAACAAAGAGGTGGACATCAAAAGTTTGAAACAAGTTACACAAAATGAGCCACTCATTCTTCCATGAAAACAATGTGTATATTCAGCTGCTCACTACAGTAGCAAAGCTGGTCACTATTTGCCAATCATTTCTATCAATTGCAAATACAACCTGTGTGGGGTTTCTTTTATGAATCAGCTGTTAATTGTCCCATATCACAAAAACACAATTGCATGATTAAAGGTCAAGGTGTATACAATGACCACTGAAACTAATTGAATCACAGTTGCTCTTTCACTTCTAGTCATAAAAACAAATCACACAGTAGTAAACACAAATTATGTATGATTAAGGCCTCATGCACTCAGGCAGAATAAAGACACCATGTTAAAAGGCATGTTTCTTTTTTTATGCCTCAGAATGCAGTCAGTGTGTCCATGCACATTATGAACTTTAAATTTGTATCTCTTAAGTCAGCCATAGATGAATCGAATCTCGTCTGGTTCAGCAGGAATCAGCTGAGATTCTATCCATCTATGGGCAGGCTAGTAGTACCCAAGTCAATCAACTTGGGTACAACCAGCCTGTAGGATTTTTTTTTACATGCAATTTCAGTTGGCGACTATAGGCACTAGCAGTAATCATTGTGTTCTTCCAGCTCCCTGCCAGCAGAACACACTAGTGATTCTAGGGATTCCCCCCTCAACACTGACCGTGAGCAATTTTCTTTTCTGCAACCATGGGAAAATCAAATCATCTATGGCTTACTTTAAAGCAGCATTAAGGGGCTTAAAAAAAACAAAACCTGCATATGTAGAACTTACAGACATCATTTATGCACATACATACATTTACACATGTGTATGCACATAAATTAATTCCAGTGGCTATTATTAAATATCCTGGACAGTAGAATGAGTTTATGCTCGTTTGCTTCTAAATGCCTGTAAATGCATATAAACATGTGGAATTATGTGCCCAAATGATCATTTTTTTACATTTGATTTTCCTGACAACTTCTTCCACGTAGATAGTAGTATTTAAATATGCTCATGTGCATAAAGTCTTTTGTTCTTTTCTTTCTAAATGGATGTCTTCAAATACATGATCTAACATGGATACTTTATCAACAGCAAAATCTATACTGTTCAAAAACCATGAAATTACTTGTTTTAGCTTCTTTTCACTGTAAGTCATGAGTGGACACCTAGGGGTATATTTATAGAGCAGTGAATGTGACATTCACCAAACATCCTTTTAGAATCTTTCTGGTGTGTGTGTTTAAGACAGTGATTGATCCACGTGCAGTGTATGTTTACTGAATGTCACATTCAATGCATTTTAAATACAAACTAGATATAGATAGGAGGCTAGGGCCCAATTACTAAACATAAAACCAATGTTACCACAAAAGTGGTAATTTCACCACTGATAAAATAAACAAGGGTGTTATGCATACACATACTATCAATATTTACCATCATTTTTCCAATATTTTCTGCTTTTTAATATATTGTTAGCTTTAGGTCTAGTTTATTAGTTTCTAGGGATGTATGTGCTGTGGTTACATAGTTAATCTGGCTGAAAAAAGACAAAAGTCCATCCAGTTCAACCATTAAAAAAAAAAAGTTATAATCCTATACCCACAGTTGATCCAAAGGAAGGCAAAAAAAACCCCAAAAAAAACAGCAAAGCATGATCCAATTTGCGCCTGCAAATGGGGAAAAAATCCTTCCGGATCCCCCGAGAGGCAATTGGATATTCCCTAGATCAACTTTACCTATAAATGTTAGCATTCAGTTATATTCGGTGTAATCCATTCCATGGAGCTGGCCAGAACCAACTCTGAGGGAGTCTATTCCACATCTTTCTTCATAGCTGAGCTCCTCCATACCTCTTATCAGTTTGGTTGCCCTTAACTTTACTTTCTCCAGTTCCCCAATGTTCTTTCTGTGAATTGGTGCCCAAAACTGAACTGCATATTCCAGATGAGGTCTTACTAATGATTTGTACAGGGGTAATATGATATATCTCTCTCTCTGGAGTCTATACCTCTTTTAATACAAGAGAGAATTTTGCTCGCTTTAAAAACCGCAGCTTGGCATTGCATTTGATTATTAAGCTTGTGATCTACCAGAACTCCCAGATCCTTCTCCACCATTGATTCCCCCAGTTGTACTCCCTACTATGTATGATGCATGCATATTCTTAGCCCCCCAAGTGTATAACCTTACATTTATCAACATTAAGCCTTGTTTGCCACATAGTTGCTCAATTGAACAGTGCATTGAGGTCGGCTTGTAAATTGGAGACATCCTGTAAGGACGTTATTCCACTGCACAGCTTGGTGTCATCTGCAAAGACTGAAATGGTATTTATAATCCCAGACCCTATATCATTTATAAATATATTAAAAAGTTAGGGTCCCAACACTGAACCTTGGGGTACACCACTGACAACCCTAGACCATTCAGAGTACGAATCATTAACCACTACTCTCTGAATACGATCGTTTAGCCAGTTTTCTATCGATTTTAAATGCAGATTTTTCCAAGCCCATAGACTTTACCTTACACATTAGCTGTGTGCGAGGAACTGCGGTTCTTAGCTTCACTGCCATGACAAAATCATACTTTCCCTGATGAGTTTGGTGGGCAATATTGCCACCAAGCATGATCCGTTCAAGTCAATGGGGCCATTCCACGATTGCACCATGGTGGTGTAGACGTTACAAGGTTAAAACAGGTGGTGAGGAGGCAAGATAATGCCTGACAAATGCCGCCTGGAAAGCAATCCACCTCAGAACGCTCATTACAGGGTGACAAGTGTAAATGAGCCCTTAAGCTGGCTACACATCATACGATTTTCTTGTTCAATTTCCTTTAGATTTACCTTCAACTATGTAGTGCAAGGGCCTGCCTGATTGCATACAATTTGAAAGTGTTTAGGTTTGCCTTCATATTATATGGTTTTGATAAATCTAAAGGAAATTGTACAAAAGAATTGTATAATGTGTAGCCAGTTTTAGACTGGCATTAATTGTGAGGTTCCAGGGGTACTCTGCAGGGAAAGCAGAAAAAAGACTCTCAAGGCATAGGTAAAATAATTTTGAAGAAATAAAGGTTTCCAGCAATTAAAGGTAACAATGGTTGTCAACCTCTCACTGCACAAACTTGAATTGCAAACAAAAAGCAGTACAAGCAGAAGACAGTTAATAAGTGATTCCTCCTGCGGTGTTCCATGGTTATCAACCACTGATAAACACAGATGCCAACTTCAACCATACCCATTTAAAACAATGGAAAGTGTTAGCGGGTGGTTTTCATGTATTTACAATGCAGTTTGCCATTTTCTGTTTTTTTTTTTTACTATTTTGTCATTATTTAGAGGGCACACTCTGACTGTTTACTAACCACTTGCAAAATGCCAATAAAATGCTATGGCTGTTTAAATGTACTAGCCTAAAGGTATATAAACACAGAGGAAAATCACATGAACTAATTTCCTATTGATAACAAAAAGCATCCAACATGATCCAGCATTTGCAGGTGCACCTGTGCTAGTTGTACAAAAAAAAAATCCATCCCATCAACCATTTCAAGGCAGTCTATGTACAAGGTCAATGAAAGGAAGCGGCTTATATGGCTCCTGATGGAGAAATATTGCTTTACACTCACTTGCCACAATTTTTCTAACCTGCTAGCAATAATAATAATAACATTAGTGAACCAGACTGCTCACCTTAAAACAGAAGCAGTGAGGCAAATCCGGGATGGTTAATTCACAACCAAGAGCAATAAACTGACATTCCTCCTGAAAGGAACTCTCTGGGACAGCTCCCTGTGTGTGCCTCTTTCAAGTCCCCAGCTACAAGTGTGACAGGTGCTGTCCCTTCCCTGTATTGCTCAGATGGGACACACCCACATTCCAGAACACTTGGAAACTAGGTGCAGTTTGCAACATAGCCAAACATAGCACAGAGACTTTTTTCATAGAGCAAGTCCAAACAGACTATGGGGTCCTTTAAAATAACCTAAAGTGAGTCTGTCACCGATTTCTAAAGTTGAGAATAAGTAAAAAACAAAACATAGTTATCTGTCCTGCCACCTTTCTGCCAGTCTTCTTTCAGTTTCAGAACTTTGGTGGTTGAAGGAACTTTAAGCCTAAGTGCAGCCAAAATTAAAAAAAAAAACACATAAATCAGCACAAGGGATACACACTATATTGCCAAAAGTATTGGGACACCCCTCCAAATCATTGGATTCAGGTGTTACAATCACCTCCATAACCACAGGTATATAAAATCAAGCACCTAGGCATGCAGACTGCATCTACAAACATTTGAGAAAAAAGAATGGATTTCTCTTAAGTGCTCAATGGATTAAAATGTGGTACCGTGATAGGTTTCCATCTGTGCAATAAGTCCATCTGTGACATTTCCTTGCTACTAAATATTCCACGGTCAGCGGTTAGTGGTATTATAACAAAGTGGAAGAAACTGGGAACAACAGCAACTCCACCCCAAAGTGGTAGGCCACATAAAATGACAAAGTGGGGTTAATGCTTGCTGAAGTGCACAGTGCGCAGATGTCTGCAGAGTCAATAGCTAAAGACCTCCGAACTTCATGTGGCCTTCACATTAGCACAACAGTGCATAGAGAGCTTCATGGAGTGGGTTTCTATAGCCAAGCAGCTGCATCCAAGCCTTACATCACCAAGTGTAATGCAAAGTGTCTGATGCAGTGGTTTAAAGCATGCCACCATTGGACTCTAGAGCAGTTTAGACATGTTCTCTGGAGTGACAAATCACGCTTCTCTGCCTGGCAATCCAATGGATGTGTCTAGGTCTGACGGTTGTCAGGAGAATGGTACTTGCCTGACTGATTATGCCAAGTGTAAAGTTTGGTGGAGGGAGGATTATGGTGTGGGGTTGTTTTTCAGGGGTTGGGCTTGGCCTCTTAGTTCCAGTAAAGGGAACTCTTAAGGCGTCAGCATACTAAAGACATTTTGGACTATTTCATGCTCCCAACTTTGTGGGAACAGTTTGGGGATGGCCCCTTCCTGTTCCACCATGACTGCGCACCAGTGCACAAAGCTCCGTAAATACACGAACAAGCAAGTGGTGAGCGAGTTTTGGATGGAGGAACTTGACTGGCCTGCACAAAGTCCTGACCTCAACCCGATAGAACACCTTTGGGATGAATTAGAGCGGAGACTGTGAGCCAGGCCTTCTCATCAGCAACATCAGTGCACAAAGCAAGGTTCATAAAGATATGGATGAGCAAATTTGGGGTGGAGGAATTTGACTGGCCTGCACCTGACCTTTGACTGGCCTGAGTTCTGACTTCAACCCAATAGACACCTTTGGGATTACAGCGGAGACTGCAAGCCAGGCCTTCTCATCTGACATCAGTGCCTGACCTCAAAAATGTGCTTCTGGAAGAATGGTCAAACATTCCCATAAACACACTCCTAAACCTTGTCAACAGCCTTCCCAGAAGAGTTGAAGCAAAGGGTGGGCCAACTCAATATTGAACCCTACGGACTAAGACTAGGATGCCATTAAAGTTCATGTGTGTGTAAAGGCAGGCGTCCCGGTACTTTTGACAATATAGTGCATCTCACAGTGAGTAAGATGCATTCTTTGTGCTGATGCCTCTTCTATTAAGCGAATTCTCCTCCGTAAATACCCCACACTCCTGCCACCATAATTTTGCAGTGCGGAGGGTTTTAATTGAACTGTGGGAGCTGTGAAAGGCTCTCATCAAAAGTGTTTGACTATTTCCACCCTATTTGCCCACCTCCACCATTCATAGAAGCCAGACTACAGCTTCTATGAATGGAAAGCGATCTATGAATGGAGGATGGGTGAATTATTAATGGATCAAACCCCTCGATTCAAAAATCCTGTTTTATTTATAGAAGCTGTACTATGGTTTCTATGAATGGCAGAGCTGGACAGAAAGGGTGGGCATTATCAGGTACTTCTGATGAGAACCTGTGACAGCCCCTTAATTCTATTAACCCCCACTGCACTGAAAGATTATGGCTGTGGGGGTGGAGAGGATTTCACCTAATAGAAAAGGCATTAGCAGAAAGGATGCATCCTAATGATTTTACGTTATGCCCCTTGTGCTGATTCTTATGTGTTTTTTTTTTTTTTATGCATCTTACATCTTTGGTAATGCCAGATGCCTGACCCTGTCTGTGAGCTGTGGTTCCATGTACTGGCCCCCATGTCACTACAGGACATGAAAGGAGGACCAAGCAAGCAACACTTCTGGAAGTATTGTCAGATGTGGATGATTTTTCAGTCACTGATGTTCTTCAAGACAGAGAAGATTGATAGCATGGGCAGACAGACATGTAAGTATTAAAAATAAAGCTAAAGTTTTGCTGTCTAAAACCGCAATCAGGCAGGCTCTTAATGCAGAAGAGACATGCAGAAAGATGTAGCTACCTGCCTGTTCACTGTCTGCCACGTAAACTGAACTGCAAAAGCGCAGCTCAGCATACACAGTGGCCCGGTTTCTAAGTGCTGGAATGACTGACTCCTGCACATGTGCAGGAGTGATGTCATCCAACCCTGGCCAATGAAGATGGCTGAAGACAGACACATTGCAAAAGATGATGGCGCCAGCAAAGAACAGGACCAGTGACCACTTAAGCGAAGGTCATTTTATTTCTGCTTTAAATATTTTCTTCACAGGCTGGCCAATTTTAAATGTACACTATGTAATTAGTAATGAAGTCCCTCTAATCTGACACAACTAAACAATGAGGCATGCCTTAAATGAATAACTAAATGACCATACAGCAGGAATCACTTCAAACACAAAAGTATGTTTCTAATATATATGTAGAAATCTTTTTTTTATTTATTCAGTATTACAGATTATAGCAGTGGGGCAGTTCAATCTTGTACCAGCCTTTGCCCAGCCAAAAAAAAAAAGCTGGATCGCTGTAAAAACCCAACAAGAGATTTGACTAACAAAAAAATGTTGGCTTAGCTTGCATAGTTACATAGCTTAAAAGGCTGAAAAACGACATGTCCATTCAGTTCAACCTATGTGTTTGTGATTTTCATTCCCATAGCCCTGTATATTCTGCTTTGTGATGAAGATGTCTAGAAGCTTTTTTGAAGCTATTGATACTCTCAGCTAGTGCCACTTCCTGGGGATGGGGTAGTTCCACATGTTTACTGCACTAGCAACACCCACGCGTTTGGTTCGCGGTCGAACATTCGAACCTGACAAAAATTCAGCCGCAAACTTCAAACTCAATGCAATTCTGTGAGACTCTTGTAAATTCAAAGGTGCCCATTTTGAAGGCTTATATGCATGCTATTGGCCATAAAAGGGGTATAGAGACTTGGGTACTGCTTTGAGGGACATAAATCAGTGAAAAAATAAATTTCAAAAAGTACCGTTTTTCATTTCAATTATGTATATTTGTTTTATAAAAGGAGTTACAAGCCAATCCAGAAGCTTACACATCCATTTTCCAAAAACTGCCACCCGTCTGGGCTGATACAAGCAATGCACAAAATACAACTTTCCAGGACAATTGTCATTCAATGATAGCCAAAAGGGTCCAATTGGGACTTACAGTGTAAGGCCTGTAACAATAAGGTACAGTTGTGTCCAAAATTATTCAACCCCCACTGAAATTGAGTGTTTTGGCCAGTTTGACATTGCTTTTGATCATTCAGTCATCTTGCTTACATTTACATTAAAGAGGCACTTGTAGGTCAGACAAATATAACATAACAGTTATAATGAAATAACCACAAATGTCTTTTCTGTGCTCACAGCATTATCAGTTTTATTCAACCCCCAAGTGACATTCAATCTTAGTACTTAGTACAGCATCCTTTTACAGTTATAACAGCTTTTAAACGTGAAGCATAGCTTGACACAAGTGTCTTGCAGCGATCTACGGGTATCTTCGCCCATTCTTCATGGGCAAAGGCCTCCAGTTCAGTCACATTCTTAGGCTTGCGCACTGCAACTGCTTTCTTTAAGTCCCACCAGAGGTTCTCAATCGGATTTAAGTCTGGTGACTGCGATGGCCACTCCAAAATGTTCCAGCCTTTCCTCTGCAACCATGCTCTAGTGGACTTGGAGGTATGCTTGGGATCATTGTCCTGTTGAAAGGTCCAACGTCTCCCAAGCCTCAGGTGTGTGACGGACTGCATCACGTTTCCATCCAATATCTCCTGGTACTGAAGAGAATTCATGGTACCTTGCACACGCTGAAGCTTCCCTGTACCTGCAGAAGCAAAACAGCCCCAAAGCATGATTGACCCTCCACCATGCTTCACAGTAGGCAAGGTGTTCTTTTCATCATAGGCCTTGTTCTTCCTCCTCCAAACATAGCGTTGATCCATGGGCCCAAACAGTTCTAATTTTGTTTCATCAGTCCACAGAACACTATCCCACAACTTTTGTGGTTTGTCCACATGGCTTTTGGCATACTGCAGTCGACTCTTCTTATTCTTTGGAGACAGCAAGGGGGTACGCCTGGGAGTTCTGGCACGGAGGCCTTCATTACGCAGTGTGCGTCTTATTGTCTGGGCTGAAACTTCTGTACCCACATCTGACAAATCTTTTCTCAGTTCCTCAGCAGTCACACGGGGACTTCTCTCCACTCTACGCTTCAGGTAGCGCACAGCAGTCGAAGTCAGCATCTTCTTTCTGCCACGACCAGGTAGCGTTTCAACAGTGCCCTTTGCCTTGAATTTGCGAATGATGCTTCCTAAGGTGTCTCTTGGTATGTTTAACATCTTTGCAATCTTCTTATAGCCATTGCCCTTCCTGTGAAGAGAAATCACCTCTTCTCTTGTCTTCCTGGACCATTCTCTTGCCTTCACCATGTTTGTAACCACACCAGTAAATGTCTAGAAGGAGCTGAGTATCACAGTCATTTTAAAGCTGCCTAATTGGTGCTTATTATGCTTGATTGCTGCTCGGTGACATCCACAGGTGTTTTCAATACCTGATGGAAAGCACCTGTATGAACCTCTGTTCTTCAGAGTGGTAGTCTTTAAGGGGTTGAATAATTGTGGCAATGAAGAAACCACATAAGAACCATTTACTACTGTATTACATAAACAATTGATGTCATTTTAGTTGCATTTGGGTAGTTACAACGTCCTTGTAGGATTTGATTCTGAATACAATTCCAAATGTACACTATAGTCCCTAAACCCCTTTACAGCATTGGGGGTTGAATAATTTTGGACACAACTGTAAAGGAGAAAATTAAAACTAAAGTGAAACTTTTTGTCAGGCCTGACGTCAGAGGCTACCATAACCTGTATGGAGGGTTGATCACCCTCCAATAATCAACAGGTCATAAGGGGAGACACCCCCCCCCATGGCCTTTAGTTAACTATATCCAATACCAGGGAGAGAAATGTAAAGGGAAAGAGATGAAGAAAAGAGGGAAGAAGGGAGAAGTGAAAAGAGAAAAAGAAAATGTATAGAGAAGGAGAAAGGCCGCGTGGAGAAGGAGGAACCGACGGGCAACCAAGAGTGGGGTACGAGACTTGTACTGTTTATAGATTCCCCATATAGTCCACCATCCAACCTAGGATGGTGCTGAGAGATATTTCATCTAAGGATCCTAGGTTTTTTCAAAGTAGGCCACCCTATCATGAGGAATAGTGGTCAAACGTTCATTAACCATAATACAGGTCAGCTTGGTCTTCAGGAGGTCAAGGGGGACCGCTAGGAGTGTGCAATGGATATTCTGGCTGCAGTAAATATAAATGCAATCAGGCGTCTTACATATCCGGGTATGCCTTCCACCGGCTTCCCCAGGAGGGCCTGAAGTGGAGATTTGATAAGATTAACCTGTGTAAGTGAACATATCAAATTATATGTGCAAATACTGAATTGCTTTACTTTGCTACAGGTCCACCACATATGGAGAACCGTTCCCTCCTGTCCACAGCCACGGAAACAGCCGGAGGAAGCCCCCTGAACAAAAGATGCCATGCGGGAGGGTATCAAATACCACCACAAGAAAACCTTATAATTAGCTTTGATCAACGAAGTATTAATATAGTTTTTGGAATTAAGCTGCGCCAGTTTATTCCACTCCGTCACCTCTAATACTTCCCCCAGGTCTTGTTCCCAATGTTCCATGTAGGGTAACTTGGAAGAATCCATTCGTAAGATAGCATATATCATGGATATATGACCAGTGTGTTTATCTAGAGTTCTACAGAGATGTTCCATTGGAGTCAATGAAGACAAGTCACTGGTGTGTCTAAGGGTATGAAGAAAGTGGGTTATTTGTGAGAGGCCATAGAGTTCCTTAGTGGGTAGGTGATGTTATTCCTGAAATACTATCCTAGGTATGGGGCCTCTATGGTCGCAAAAATCTGCCAACCGAAGAAAACCTTTATTTGTCCACCATTCAAAAACAGAGGGGCTGAGTCCCGGGGGAAATGTCGGGTTGTTCAGTAAAGGAGCTAGGGGAGTATGGGGGGATTTAAAGCCATGCTTCTTTGCCAATCTATCCCATAAGTAAAGGGAAAACGATAACGTGGGACACAAAATTGCGGGTCTATCATATGACTGATCGGGATGTTAGGGATATGGGATGATTCCAAAAGCATCCACAGGGGGCGGACCAGTTTAGAATGACAGTGTACCAATGGGACAAATTGGGCAACATAAAAGTATTTAGATAGGTCTGGGGCCCCCAGTCCTTCCTTCAATCTCAAACAAAAAGTGTATGTCTATTCACCCTGGGCCTCTTATTTCCCCATATGAATTTTAACACCTTCTGTTTTACATATTTTCAATCAGACATGTTTATCATTATCGGCAAGGTACGCAACAGATACAGGATTTTAGGCAAAGTATTCATTTTTATCGAGTACAACCTACCAAACCCTGATGGGGGATGGATGGCCCATTTGGAAAGAGTGTCCTGCAGTTTTTTGTACAGGGGAGGATAATTTTGTTGATATAGGGTGTCCACTGAAGAGATTAGATTAATTCCTAGATAGGGAAGCGTGTCCGCTTGCCATTTAAAAGAGAAGCTTTGTTGTAAAGAAAGAACTGCGGAGTCATCCAAAGTTAAGCTGAGGGCAAGGGATTTATTATGGTTAACCCTAAGGCCAGAGAAAAACATGATAGGTCATTATACAGGTTAGGTATCGACGTGACCGGGGATGTCAAGAGCATTAAAAGATCATCTGGAAATAGGACGCACTTATGTTCCCTGTCACGACACAGGATACCCAAAACATCCGGACTGTTCCTAATTTTTATAGCCAGGGGCTCCAAAGGCAGGACACATATAATAGGGTATAGTGGGCATCCCTGACCCTGTGTATGGAGAGATAACCTGACCCAAATCCCTTGAAATCCGGTAACCGGTTTGCTATATAATGTATGGAGCATTGTAAGAAAATTCTTGCCAAACCCATAGCGGTCTAAAACATAGAAGAGATAATCCCAAGACAGGGAATAAAATGCCTTATGAAGGTCAAGGGATAAGAGCATAGCTTTCCATGTCCCTCTGCCGTCCCAATTAGATTTGAGTGCGGAGATAATATCAATCAAAATCAATCGCCGTGTTTGATCAGGTGCTTGTCTATTGGGAACAAATCCCACTTGGTCCGGATGGATATAACCTGCCAGAAAGGAATTAAATCTGCATGCCAATAATTTGGTCATAATCTTAAGGTCTACATTAATTAGGGAGATTGGTCGATAATTTGCAGTCGCAATGATCCTTGCTTGGTTTAGGTATAACATGTATGAATGCATTATTTTCAAAATGTCGAAGCGGTGCACCCCAGCAAATGTCATTGAAAAAAGAGCATAAATGGGGGGTTAAGAACTCGGAATATTTCTTATAATAATGGCCCGAAAAACCGTCCGGTCCCGGCGCCTTGAAGGAATTCAGACATTTTATTGCCTCTGCAACTTCCTCAGCCTGAAATTCCCGTTCCATGAGCTCCATATAAGCTGGAATGATACACAGCAGGGAGAGATTTTGAAAGAAAGTATCAATTCTGGATGGCTGGATCGGTTTCGGTTGAGAATAAAGTTTAGAAGTTAAAAAATTCACACACCACCAACCGAGGATTCTGAAAAAAGTACAGTTTTTAAAGGAGCAGTCATTTTTCATTGCTTAAAGTTAAAAAAAAAATTCCTGCATATCATGCCTGGGGGGTCCCTTTAAAGTACCTGCAAAGTTGCACATCTGTACAATATATAGAACCTGCTGCAGCAGGACTGACATTTTTTTTAAATGGCATTTAAAAAAAAAAAAAAAAAGAAAACAGCATGGGCTCCACAGGAAATTTCTTTTTTAAAAAGTGTGTGGGGTTCCCCCTAAAAACCATACTGGGGTGGGTGCAAACAAGTGCCACCTTCCTTCCCCGTGCCTTACCAGGCCATGTGCCCTCAGCATTGAGACAGTGTCCCCATGCCGCTTTTCCCCACAACCCATGCCCAGTGGTTGTAGGGGTCTGCATGCAGGGGGGTCATTAGCATCAGGGTACTCCTTTAAATAAGGGGAACCCTGATGCTGCCCCCCCCCCCCCTTTGTGAACTAGTAACCTGAGATTACATACAGAAGAGTTCCCTCCATAGGAGATAAACTTGTTCATAGCGAACTTTTCAGTGTGGGTCTTGCTCATACTGCCATTTTATGGACTCAAGGTTACATATCAGACTTCCCAATGGGTCAATTTTTCGCCCCAAACATTATCTCAATTGCAAAACCTCAGGGGTAATATACCTCCTTACTTGCAAAAGCTGGTGCTTCTATGTTGGGAAAACAAAATTGGCGTTCTGGAGGCGCATGTATCTACCCGGAAATTGACTGGATTAATGGTACTGCAGGAGCAGTTAAAGGGCAAACATTTTTAAACCTACTACAGGACAATTTTATAGTACAGTTCATAGAGGCCCCAACTAGGAATGATGCTCTGCTAGACCTGGTAATCTCAAACCATGCAGAGTTTATAATGAATGTCCATATAAAAGAACATCTGGGTAAAAGTGACCATAACATGATTTCATTTATTGTTAGCTGTAAACAGCAAGCACATACGGGAAAAATAAAAACGCTCAATTTTAAGAGCTAATTTTCCAAGGCTGAGAGCTGCTCTCCAAGACTTAGACAGGGAAGGAATATTGGCATCAAAGAACACAACACAGAAATGGGAGTTCTTCAAAAAGTCTGTATGTGAACACACTGCAAAATATATTCCTATGGGCAACAAGTTTAAAAGGCTAAAAGTCAAAAGTCAAACCTATGTGGCTTACGGCTAAAGTTAAAAAAGCTATAGATATTAAGAAAAGAGCTTTTATTAAATATAAAAATGAAGGAACGCTATCTTCCTTTAAACATTACAAAAATAACAGAATATGCAAAAAGGAAAAAAAGGCAGCAAAAATTGAAAACTAATGACAGATTGCAAAAAATAGCAGGACCAACCCCCAAAAATTCTTCAAATATATTAATAGCAAAAAGGTCCAGTCCGAGCATGTAGGCCCTTTACAAAATAATCTAGAGCAGGTGACTGGGGACAAAGAGAAGGCACATTTATTAAATACCTTCTTCAGCTCTGTATATACAAAGGAGCATGGGGGAGCTCGTGTCCATAATGGGCATGGTATTGACACAGCTCCAGATGATCCACATTGGCTCACAATTGATATGATCCAAACATATTTAGACAGAATAAAGGTGAATAAAGCACCTGGACCGGATGTCATACACCCATGTGTCCTTAAAGAATTGTCATTTCAAAGACATTATTTCTAATTTTTAGGGGCTCTTTAATGACTGGCATAGTACCACTGGATTGGCGTAAGGCCAATGTGATGCCAATATTTAAAAAGGGGTCAAAATATTTTCCAAGTAATTATAGACCTGTTAGTTTAACTTCTATAGTTGGGAAGATACTGGAGAGTTTAATAAAAGACCACATAGAGGAGTTCTTGCTGGAAAAAAATATTTTAAGCAACGAACAGCATGGATTCATGAAAGACAGAAGTTGTCAAACAAATCTGATTTCTTTTTATGAGTAGGTGAGCAAAACCTTGGACAGAGGGGTGGTGGTGGACATGGTATACTTTGATTTTGCAAAAGCATTTGACACAGTTCCCCACACACGGCTAATGTGTAAGGTAAAGTCTGCAGGCTTGGAAAAATCCATATGTAAATGGATAGAAAATTGGCTGAGAGATCGTATTCAGAGAGTAGTGGTTACTGATTCATACTATGAATGGTCTAGGGTTGTCAGTGGCGTACCCCAAAGTTCAGTGTTGGGACCCTTACTTTTCAATACATTTATAAATGATATAGGGTCTGGGATTATAAATACCATTTCAGTCTTTGCAGATGACACCAAGCTGTGCAGTGGAATCCTTACAGGATGTCTCCAACTTACAAGCCAACCTCAATGCACTATTTAATTGAGCAACTATGTGGCAAATGAGGTTTAATGTTGATAAATGTAAGGTTATGCACTTGGGGGCTAAGAATATGCAAGCATCATACATACTAGAGGGGGGTACAATTGGAGGAATCAATGGTGAAGGATCTGGGGGTTCTGGTAGATCACAAGCTTAATAATGGCATGCAATGCTAAGCTGCGGTTTCTAAAGCAAGCAAAATCCTCTCTTGTATTAATAGAGGTATAGACTCCAGAGAGAGAGGTATCGTTTACTCCTGTACAAATCATTAGTTATACCTCATCTGGAATATGCAGTTCAGTTTTGACCACCAATTCACAAAAATAACATTGGGGAACTGGAGAATGTACAAAGGGCAACCAAACTGATCCGAGGCATGGAGGAGCTCAGCTATGAGGAAAGATTCGAGGAACTGAATTTATGATCTCGTGAGAAGAGGAGATTAAGGGGGAATATGATCAACATAAATACATCAGTGGTTCATATAGTGAACTCGGTGTAGAGTTATTCACATTGAGGTCATCACAGAGGACAAGGGGGCACGCTTTACATCTGGAGGAAAAGAAATGTAATCTTCAAACACGGAAAAGTTTCTTCACAGTAAGAGCTGTGAAAATGTGGAATAGATTCCCTTAAGAGTTGGTTCTGGCCAGCTCCGTGGACTGCTTTAAAAAAGGCCTGGATTCTTTCTTGGATACACAGAATATAACTGGTTACTATGTATAGGTAAAGTTTATCCAGGGAATATCCGATTGACTCTCGGGGGATCAGGAAGGAATTTTTTTCCCCTGCAGGAGCAAATTAGATCATGCTTTGCTGGGTTGTTTGCCTTCCTCTGGATCAACTGAGGGTGTAGGATTATAACTTTTTTTTTTGTTTTATGGTTAAACTGGATGGACTCTTGTCTTCTTTCAGCCAGACTAACAATGTAACTATGTATCGATATTTAGCCTCCATACGCAAGAAGGACCTTGACTTCCCACTAGGGCGACATGCAGCACTGTTCCATGGAACCTCCACCCCTGAGATACGGTTCCAAGCATTGGATAAGATCCATTTCAGGCACAGAGGAGGTGATTTTAACAAATCCATCCTTTAATGAGAACCAAGGTGGATCTTCACACTCGATGTCACCACAAACCCCCACCTCAATGAGCCATTCAATTTCAAACCTTACATAGAAGGATTTAGATCAGAAGGATGTGAATTGAATATGTAAATGGTTTATTGGGACTTCTATCTTTGTTTTTTGTATATATTAGTCAACGAACTATGTATACTTATATCTCCCTGATACATCAATTATGAGGGCTATTAAATTATGCACCCCTGTTGGTATTCTCTAGGCCAGAAACAACTTATGTGCCATTTGTATGTTTTTTATAATGATTTCTGTATTCATTGAAACATCTTATGTCCCACTCATCATAAATGTATATGCTCCATTTTCAATATTTTTTCATTTTTAGGTATGCCTGTATTAGAGACCACTTGGCATAGTATGGGTATAATGTTTCCTTTCATTCTTTTTTTTTTGTGTGTTTGTTTTTGTTTCTATTATCTTTTTTGAGTTTTGGGTTCCCGCTTCACCACAAGGGGGCACTGTGTGGCTGTGCCCCTAGTTCTGTTACTTGCTACCCAGCACACACGGGTCTCTCCTAGCCACAATCCATATATCACTATTTTGTCAGTCAGTATGGCTGTGGAGACTCGACTCGCCACTGCGCCATGTAATGGCATGACTATTGATGCATGGGTGCCGGTGGTGTGACGAGGCATGATGTCATCATGGTGGCATGGCGACGTTGCGTGCCGCTATGCCAGAGGATTCCACGATGCACGCTGGGTTTGCAGAGCTTCAGTGGCGGGCATGAGTCTCTTATATTGGCCATTTTGATGTGTACTCCCTTTCATTTTCATATATATATTATTACATTTGCTTGTTTTATTTAGACTCTACTCTTGAATGCATTACTATTAAACACGACATCTGATTTTAATTGGTTAGATAAGTGTAGCTGTTTTTTCTTTATACTTTACTTAGATTGGCCAGACACTTTTGTGGTGATTCAGTAGGATCCCTGTAGCAACGTGGCAGACTGTGGGGGTGCCGTTGGTGAACCTCTGGTGATTTTAGGCAGACACTGGCCCTGCTCTTCCCTCTCTTGGATCTGCCCTCTCTATATGGATCTGCTGTTCTTTGTAACTTTTTATATATACTCATGTACATTCTCATTTCTTATATTCTGTTTTTGTATATTGATGTCTTATTGTTGTATCACAGCACTACTATACCTATCTGTTTCCCTGAGGAAGGAACTTTCTTCCAAAACATGTTGGGAGTTATGGAATGAACACACCACTACTAATCAAGGCTAACTTGTATATTGGTTTATTTGTAATCCACAAGGGTATATATTGAAAACACAGTTCTTTGTATCATATGTGTAATTGCTGTTTAACCTCTATTAGCTTTATTGGCCCTTTGGCCAAAAATTTCTATAGAAATAAAATTTGACAATTGCGCTCTTAACACTTTTACTGTTTTTTTTCTCTGCCATTCAAGTCTCATGGGGATTTTTATGTATCTTTTAGGCCCTTTGATGTACAGTTGCAAGAAAAAGTATGTGAACCCCTTGGGATTACGTGGAGTTTTGCATGAATTGGGCATAAAATGTGCTCTGAACGTCATCTAAGTCACAACAATAGAAGAACACAGTCTGCTGAACATAATAATATACAAACATTAGATGTTGCCATGGTTTAATTGCACATAACATGTAAACATTCACAGCGCAGGGAGGAAAAAGTATGTGAACCTTTGGACTTAATAACTGGTTGACCCTCCTTTGGCAGCAATAACCTCAACCAAACATTTCCTGTAGGTGCAGATCAGACCTGCACAATGATCTGGAGTAATTTTGGACCACTCCTCTTCACAAAACTGTTTCAGTGTAGCAATATTCTTGGGATGTCTAGTGTGAATCTCTCTCTTAAGGTCATGCCACAGCATTTCAATGGGGTTGAGGTCAGGACTCTGACTGGGCCACTCCAGAAGGTGTATTCTGTGCTGTTGCAGCCATTGTTTTGTTGAATGACTTGTATGCTTTGGGTCATTGTCCTGTTGCATCACCCATCCTCTGCGGAGCTTCAGTTGGTGGACAGATGGTCGTACATTTTCCTGCAAAATGTCTTGATAAACTCTGGAATTCGTTTTCCCATCAATGACAACAATCCGTCCAGGCCCTGAGGCAGCAAAGCAGCCCCAAACCATGATGCTCCCTCCGCCATGTTTCACAGTGGGGATGAGGTTTTGATGTTGGTGTGCTGTGCCTTTTTTTCTCCACACATAGTGTTGTGTGTTCTTCCCAAACAACTCAATCTTGGTTTCATCTGTCCACAGTATATTTTGCCAGTAGTGCTGTGGAACATCCAGGTGCTCTTTTGCAAACTTCAAACGTGCTGCAATATTCTTTTTGGACAGCAATGGCTTCCTCCGTGGTGTCCTCCCATGTACTCCATCCTTGTTTAGTGTTTTCCTTATTGTAGATGTGTCAACAAAAATGTTAGCATGTGCCAGAGATTTCTGTAGGTCTTTAGCTGACACTCTGGGATTCTTCTTTACCTCATGCAGCATTCTGCGCTGTGCTCTTGCAGTCATTTTTACAGGATGACCACGCCTAGGGAGAGTAGCAACAGTGCTAAACTTTCTCCATTTGTAGACAGTCTGTCTTACCGTGGACACATGAACATCAAGGCTTTTGGAGATACTTTTGTAACCCTTTCCAGCTTCATGCAAGTCAACAATTCTTGATTGTAGGTCTTCTGAGAGCTCTTTTCTGCGAGGCATGGTTCACATCAGACAGTGCTTCTTAAAACCAGTAAACCCAAAACAGGTGTGTGTTTTTTAAGGGCAGGACAGCTGTCAGCAACACATCCAATATCATCACACTGATTGGAGTCAAAGTTGGCTCACTCCTGGCTCCAATTAGCTCTGGGAGAAGTCATTAAGCTAGGGCTTCACATACTTTTTCCTCCCTGCACTGTGAATGTTTACATGTTATGTGCAATTAAACCATGGCAACATCTAATATTTGTGTAGTATTATGTTCAGCAGACTGTGTTCTTCTATTGTTGTGACTTAGATGACATTCAGAGCACATTTTATGCCCAATTCATGCAAAACTCCACGTAATCCCAAGGGGTTCACATACTTTTTCTTGCAACTGTAATACTTAGGGCTGTTGGCAATTGTCACTGGCTCCACAGTACCAGGCTCTGGCCTTGGGTGTTGGTGATGCCTGAACGCTGTAACCCCTCACAGTTATCCTTACTGGGCGCAGGAATGGGCCCGGCTGTTAAAAATTGTTAACAATTAGAGAACAATTGTAAAAAAATTTAATTGGATGCACCTGTCAAAAAGGTGCAGAAAAATTGGGTCTTGGGTGTTGTTGGTGCCCTAAAGCAAAAACATTGTTGGAAGATAGCATAATCAGGATTCAGGATAGGCAGCACAGCAGTCTTCAAGGGATCCCAGATCCATAAAAAATGTAATCAGTTACATCAGCATCAGGGGTTTGATAGCTGCTGTTGATCCAGGACTGATTAATTTTGATAAGCAGCACTGAGTGTCAGTTCGGAAAGCACACTGGATGCAGGACAAGCCAGTAGCTTGATGGCATATTGGGTAAGTTCTGGCCAGTGATCAATCCTCAAGACTTAGTACATCTTATCTTGCATTTTGTTCTTGTGAGTTTCTTTGAGCAGAGATTAAATGGTTTTAAAGGATACTGCACAATGTCGGGTCTCTATTTCCTTTATTTGACATGATAGGGAGAGTCATTAGTCAGTGATTTACAGAGCGCTGCATTTATATTTTGTTATTCCAAAATATTACTTATTTCTTACAATTTTTGTTTACAATAGAAAGTAGCGGCTATATATCGTTTTATAATATATATTGTTTTCACTTTTTTATATTTTATTTGAAGCGCAGTTTATATTTAGAAAGGTGGAATTTTTATATATATATATTTTTTTTCACCTGGAGATATACGGTGTGTAATATAGTTTTTGTATTATTTCATAACTGCAGCCATGGATGCGATTAATTATATAGGATCTAGAAGAATAAATCTAGATAATATTTTTCAGGGATCAGTGGGTACGTCACTGAAGGAAGATTTCTCACAAAATGTTCAAATCCCTATCCTTTGTTCTAGAAAAATAGTTAAAAGCATGGTGGGAGGGGGCGCATGCGTGGCCGGCACCGGGACGGACGCCATGTGACAGGAGCTCCGTCCACCCGCTAACTACGGAATGGCACACCCTGACCCCAAGGCAAAGTAACCGGCCAGACTGTTAGATAAGGGTGTCAGCACCCTCCCTGCAAAATGCCACGCCGCAGAAAAGCCCCAGGATAGCCAGGGAAGCTTACCAACTTCTACCCTGTCAGAGCACCTAGTCAAGATGGCGCTGGTGGCTCCTTAAACGGCCAGTGTCACTATGAGGGGAACCACAAAGCCCAGCATCTGGATCCCAGGCTCAGGAATCCTCTCTACCCAGGAGATCCGGGTGAGTCCCCCCCCCCATCACCCACCACCAGCAGCCCAGCCAAATCCAGGCCCAGATTTGATACTGACCCCCTATCTGACACTCAGTCTCTCCTCACACAGATGTTACCTACGCTACGCCATCTTTGATAGATTCCTTCCCTGCTGCTGACCAACCTATCACCGAAATAAGCATGAAAAATATGCTTCTTTCTCTACCTCAAATAATACATAGCCATATGACAGCAACAAAATCTCAAATCTCAAAACGTGCTGCAGCAACAAGACCACCGAATGAGCCACATTGAAAGCAAAATGGGAGAAATGGTTACAGCGCACAATGACCTGATTGACGCATACGCAGACCATGATGCCGAAATTGAAAGAATAAACCTTAAACTAGCGGATTTGGAAGACCGATCCAGACGCAATAATATTAAATTCAGAGGTATACCGGAGAATGTTACCAGCGACGCATTGCTCCCTTACATTCACCAGTATATGAAACATCTCATTCCGTCACTTTCCGACATAGAGCTAGCCATCGATCGAGCACATAGGATACCCAAACCATCATTCCTCCTAGCTTCAATCCCCAGAGATGTATTAGCACGCATCCATTTTTACCACATAAAGGAAAAATTAATGTCAGTAGCCAGAAATCCACCACCACTCCCGCCATCACACGCAAATTTCAAATTATTTGCTGATTTGTCCAAAGCCACACTACTCAACCGCAAAAAGCTAATTACCATCACCAAAGCATTGCGGAACCACGGAATAAGCTACCAATGGGGCTTCCCCACAAAAATCACCGTCAAATACCACGGTACAATCTATACCATCAAAAACCTAGAAGCAGGCATCGACCTCCTAAAGTCCTGGAACATAATACCTGTCGAACCACACCAATCCACCTCAGCCAATACGCAACAAATAGATGCTGAATGGTCCTGACCCACAACAACCTCAATCCTCCTACATCATACTGCCTTGGGCATTATATTATCATTACTACATGCTAGCAAACTGCCCGTTACCGAATATTTCTACAGTACAAGATACTTTTTGGTTTGATCTCATTCATGATCAATACCTGTTCATACCCCCCTGTTATGAAGTAGCAAGTTCCGCTACTCATTTTACTTGCATTTTTAGCAAGTTTTTTTTACCCTTTCTAACCTTAAACCTTTCCTGCACCACCAGTTGTTTGACCAACTCCCACGCTCAGCTGGAACTCTCACTACAACAAGGAAAATTTCTCCTATCTCAACAATCGAAGCAAAACCACACTACCCCATACATGGAAAGACATCTTCAACGACCACGTCCCATCAACTTTCTTCATCTATTAAAGAAACAACACTCCTACCCAGTTAACCCAGCTAATAACCTCCAAAATGATTAATATTTCCTCGCTTAATGTGTGTGGCCTCAACTCCCCCTTCAAAATGTCTTTGCTCCAAAAAGAAACCCGCTCACTTTATGCTGACGTACTCTTCTTACAGGAAACCCACTTTGCATCTACTAAAACCCCCAAGTTTTATCTTCATCGATACCCACACGTATACCTAGCAACGAACCCCAAAAAGAAAAATGGAGTCATCACAGCCATAAAAGACTCTATTCAATTTCAACACATCTCAGAAATAGCAGACCCTCTAGGGTGCTATCATATCTTGATCTGTAAAATCAACACTATCCCCTACACTTTGGTGAACGTCTATGGTCCCAACAACCAGATGCAATTCTACAACAAACTTCACTCTACCATATCTTCTTAAAAACAAGGCAGACTTCTCATCTGCGGAGACTTCAACATCATCAATAACCCTCTGATAGACTCTTCCTCCAATAAAAGATCCCCAAAGCATAACTTCAACCGTTTCTTATACGAACATGATCTCTACAACATCTGGCGATGCCAACATAGCACAGAAAAAGACTATACTTACTACTCCCCTTCCCACATATTCTACTCCAGAATTGACTTCTTCATCACAGACAAATGGACTCTACAGCATATAACGTCCTCCAAGATTGGCACCATAACCTGGTCTGACCATGCTCCAATCAACATAATATTGGACAACAATCAACATTCCTCAATCCCTCGCATATGGAGACTGAACACATCGATATTAAGGAACCCAGATGACAAAAAGCAATTGCTAGAAGCGCATAACTTGCTTTTCGAATGTAATACCACACCTGATATCTCTATAACCACATTGTGGCCTGCTTACAAAGCATACATGAGAGGTATACTCATACAACTAAATTCACGTATCACCAAACAGAGAACCCAACAAATTGACCAACTCTTGACCTCCATAAAACTAAAAGAAGAAAATAAACAAAAAAAATCCAAATCCCTCCATTTCTACAGCCCTTGCATCAAATAGAAACAAACTCCAAGCCCTCCTACTCTATAAGTATGACCTTAACCTACAAAAAACTAAAACACAATTCTACTCCCTAGGTAATAACGCAAACTCCCTTCTAACAAAACTAATCAAACAACGACGCCTAAAATCTAAAATCTCCTCAATTCAACACCCAACTACTCAAACCTCTCTCACAAATATATAGCTAATGCTTTTGCGGTCTACTATCAAAAATTATACAACCTCAAAGTAGACCCAAACACAACCCAACCAACAATCACATCCATACAAAAATTCCTAAGCGCTACGAAGGTACCTCAACTATCTCCAACACAACTCACATCTATATCCAACCCAATATCTCCCATGGAGATAGAAAAAGTTGTCAAAACCTTACCTCACAACAAATCACCAGGAAACAATGGTTTTACCAACAAATTTTACAAAATTTTTGCCCCTGACCTCTCCACACCTGTCCAAACTCTACAACCATGCCGCCTCTACAGGAGAATTCCCCAAAGAAATGTTACAATCCATAATCACCACAATTCCCAAACCAGGTAAAGACCCCCAAATAGTCCAAAACTATAGACCCATTTCTCTGCTTAACAGACATAAAAATCTATGCCAAAATTATAGCCCAAAGACTCTTAAAATATCTCCCTAATCTAATACACCCTGACTAAGTAGGATTTATCCCTGGTCGCCAAGCCCCAGACGCAACTAGAAGACTCATATCCCTTATCCACAACTTAAAAACCACCAAACAGCCTTCCCTATTATTAACCCTGGATGCAGAAAAAACATTCGACCGCATAAACTGCCACTTCATGCAACTAACACTACAAAAATTTGGTATCACAGGCTGGATGCTATCAGCAATTCTTTCCCTATACTCCAACCCATCAACCAGAGTATTATCGGACGGCACACTCTCTGACCCATTTAACATCTCAAACGGCACTAGACAAGGATGCCCCCTATCTCCCATAATATTTACACTTCTCATTGAGCCCTTAGCCTCAATACTCAGAGAAGACTCCACATTTTCAGGAATCACATACATGAAAACAGAACATAAAATCAGCTTATTCGCAGACGATATTATACTTGTCAGGGACTGCCGCGGCGCCTTCCCCGGCGCACGCGCACTAGCGGCAGTCCGCGCCGGGATACAAGCACCAGGTCCCGGCGGGCCGCGGTTGACAGGAATTTGCGCATGCGCAATGGGAGCCGCGGGCGCGCCTTGGGTGGCCAATGACAGCCAGGGGCGCGTCCTGGGCAGCCAATGTCAGTGCAGGGCGCGATATTTAAAGATACCCTGCACTGTCACAGATTGCCACAAGGTCTATCTGTGTTCCTGAATTCCTGAACCTGTGATATTGACCCTGATTGGCCTGACTACGCTGCCTTCTCCTGTGTTTGACCCGGATTGTCCTGACTACGCTGTCTTCTCCTGTGTTTGACCCGGATTGCCCTGACTACTCTGCCTTCTCCTCTCCTGACCCCCTGCTTGTTTGACCTATCTGCGGACTGACTTATCCTGCTGACCCTGCGTGTGACCTGACTACTCTCCGCCTGCCGATGCTGTACCTTGCTTACCCCACGGGACCACTGCTCGTGATCCATCCTGCTAGGTCCTGCCGGCCTCCTCACATCTGGCTCTCCCGGTACCTAAACATCCCCGGAGGTTCCCTCTGCCACTGGTGGGCCTGCTCAGAGGTCGTGACCTGGTCCTGGTCTGTTACAAGTCCATCCCCACCATCAGGGGCCCTGGTGAAAGCACAGACCGGGACTTAGACTTCACGCTTTGTGTAGGTCTGTCAAGTGGGCAGCCAGAGGCACCACCTGGCGGATCATAACAGTACCTTGCGGCCATGACAGAGACAGGAAGAGGACCGGCATCCCTAGAGGATATATGCCAACACCTGGCAACTCTGACCCAGGCCGTCCAGAATTTTTACAGCTGCTACACCCGTCTTGAGGACCGCATGGAGACGTCAGCCACCCTGATTTCCCCTGCTCCCAACTGCGGCACCTACTGGGGAATCACTCGCTACCCCAGCATCCGGAGCAGTTACCGCACCCCTAGCTCCCGAACCCTGCGTTCCCCTGCTGGAACGCTTCCATGGAGACCGAAGCCACTTCCGGGCCTTTCGGAACGCGTGCACCTTGTTTTTTGATTTACAGCCCCGCACGTTCACCACCGAGACCGTCAAGGTGGGGTTTATAGTCTCTCTCCTTCAGGATGAGCCCCAGGACTGGGCTCACCGTCTGATGGAGAATCACGACCCTCATCTTGATTCCGTGACCGAGTTTTTTCAGGCCATGGCTGTTTTATATGACGACCCTCAGCGGGCTGCTTCCGCAGAGGCTACCCTATACTCTCTACGGCAAGGCCGCCGGGCAGCCGAAGAATATGCGTCCGGCTTTAGGCGCTAGATGGGAGATACCAGATGGAACGATGCGGCATTATGTCACCAGTTCCGCATCGGGCTGTCTGAGTCCCTGAAAGATGAGTTCGCACAAGTAGGCCTACTTGACTCCCTTGAGAAACTGATAGAGTTGGCCATCCAAATTGACCGCAGACTGAGGGAATGCCGGCTGGAAAGGAGCAGCCAGGGTCAAAGGGTGGCATGGATTCCACCGAGAGAAGCAGCTCCAGCCCCAGGGAACCATACCCGGAGCACAGAACCAGGGGACACCTCGGAACCCATGCAACTGGGACTGGCCCATTCCACTTTATCGGCCGAGGAACGCCAGAGGAGACGATCACAGAACCTATGTCTGTACTGCGGGGAAGCTGGTCACCAGGTGCGCTCCTGTCCTGCAAAAATGAGTAAGTCCGCTTCCAGTTTGTTTGCTTTACCTGCAGAAAGGGGTGATCAATCTAGTTACCTGGCAATACCTGTGTCTTTACAGCTCCCCGGAAGAACCTTGTCGGTGACTGCAATCGTTGATTCGGGAGCATGTAGTTGTTTCATCGATCTTACTTTTGCTCACCGGCAAAAGATCCCTCTCCAGACCAAAGAAAGGGGGTTTAACATCTTCTTGGCAGACGGGTCTAGCATAAAATCAGGGGTGGTGGATCAGGAGACACCTCCTATTTTTACCACGATGGCAGACCATCACCAAGAGTTTCTCCGTCTGGATGCCATCGCATCCCCCCTTTTCCCAATCATTCTGGGGCTCCCTTGGTTGCGGGCCCATAACCCCCAGGTTGATTGGGAGAAGGGAACAGTTCAATTTCAGTCATCATACTGTCTGAGTCACTGCCACATCACAGGGTCCGTGGCTCCCCAGTTTCTCCTGTGCATGGATGGTGATACAGATCTGTCTCAGGTTATTCCTCCGGCCTACCACGACTTCCTAGACGTGTTCAGTAAACGAGGGGCAGACATTCTTCCCCCGCACCGTTCATACGATTGCCCCATAGACCTCCTACCCGGGTCTGAAATCTCGTTCGGTCGTATTTTCCCTTTATCTGAACTAGAGTCAGGAGTACTGAGGGAGTATATAGATTAAAATCTTCGGAAGGGATGTATTCGCCCGTCCACGTCCCCAGCCAGGGCCGGGTTGTTCTTTGTTGAAAAAAAAGACAAATCGTTATGGCCATGCATAGACTACCGTGATCTGAATAAGATCACGGTAAAAAATCGCTATCCATTAGCCCTGGTTCCCGAGCTCCTCCAGAGATTAAGGTCAGCGATGATTTTTACTAAATTAGACCTACGGGGGGCATATAACCTTGTTCGTATCAGGAAGGGAGATGAATGGAAAACGGCTTTCCGTACGAGATTCGGTCATTTTGAGTATTTGGTGATGCCGTTCGGGCTCTGTAACACTCCGGCGCCCTTCCAACATTTTATCAATGACGTTTTTCGTGATTTCCTCGATGTCTTCATGGTTGTTTATTTGGTTGACATCTTAATTTTCTCTCCCTCACTGGAGGTTCATCGAAATCACGTAATGCGGGTGTTGGAACGTTTACGCCAACACGGGCTATATGCCAAGGCAGAAAAATGCTGTTTCGAACAGCGTAAAATCACGTTCCTGGGACTGGTCCTCTCTCCCGCGGGGGTCGCGATGGATCCCCAGAAGGTCACGGCGATCTTAGATTGGCCAATACCCACCGATAAGAAGGGCGTACAGCGTTTCATCGGGTTCTCGAACTTTTATAAAAAGTTTATCAGGAACTTCTCCGGTCTGGTCTCCCCAATCACGCAACTGACTAAACAAGGGATCCGCTTTAAGTGGACTACCGAAGCTCAGACTGCGTTTGAAACGCTCAAGGAATTGTTCACCTCTGCTCCCATTCTCTGCCATCCGGATTCTTCTCTCCCATACGTTTTGGAAGTGGATGCCTCCGAAAACGCGGTAGGAGCGGTCCTGTCCCAAAGGAATGGTACCAAGGAGCTACTGCATCCTGTAGCGTTCTTCTCCAGGAAGCTGACACCTGCGGAGCGAAATTATGACATCGGAGATCGGGAGCTCCTGGCTATTAAGTCTGCTCTGGAGGAGTGGAGGTATCTACTGGAAGGAGCCACAAACCCAATCCTAATATTCACGGATCATAAGAACCTCGAATACTTAAGAACGGCAAAACGACTGAGACCGCGCCAGGCGAGATGGGCTCTTTTCTTTTCTGTTTGTCTTTCACATAACGTACTGACCTGGCTCTAAGAATTCGAAACCAGACGCTCTGTCCCGCATGTTTGAGGACCCCGACGATACAGCGAAACCTGACACGATCTTACCTTCCGGGAGCGTCCTCGTTCTTCAAACGGAACTTCACTCCAGACTTATCGACGCTTCCGTAGGATTGCCAGCCCCGCCTGGGTCGCCCCTCCAGAACCGCGAGGGTCTGCTTTGGAAGGAAGATTGGATTGTAGTACCGGAAGGAGTCCAAACTTTGGTCCTGGGCCACTGCCACGACCATCCGATGGCGGGCCATTTCGGGATTATGAAAACTCTGGAACTACTGCAGCGCTCGTTCTGGTGGCCAAACATGATCAAGGACTGCGAGCGCTACGTCCAGACCTGTCCTACCTGCCAAAGGAATAAGCCCTCCAGAAACAGGGCCTGGGGATTGTTGCATCCGTTGCCAATACCCAAACGGGCCTGGCAAATGATAGCCATGGATTTCATAGTCGAACTCCCACCATCTCAAGTCTACACTGCAATAATGGTGATCGTAGATCGCTTTTCGAAGATGGCCCATTTTGTGCAACTGGAAAGGACACCATCGGCGCCGGAGACTGCACGGATTTTCATTAAAGATGTAGTAAGTCTACATGGGGTTTCCGAGGATATAGTGTCGGATCGGGGAGTCCCGTTCACATCAAGGTTCTGGAAAGCCTTATGTGAAGCGTTGGGAATCAAGCTGTCTCTTTCATCCGCTTACCATCCCCAGACCAACGAGCAAACGAAAGGACCAACCAAACGTTAGAACAGTACCTAAGATGCTACACGTCCTACCTTCAGGACGACTGGCTAACACTGTTGCCTTCCGCGGAATTTGTCTACAACAACTCGAACCACTCGGCTACGGGACAATCCCCGTTCTTTACCAATTATGGATTACATCCTACATTTCTTCCTGATCTGATGCCCGAAAATCCGGTACCTGCATCTCAAGATGTCTTGAATTTCTTTTCTGTCAATAACAAGACGATTCAGGAGGCCATTGCAAAAGCCCAAGAGGACAGTAAAAAGGCGTTTGACAGGAAAAGAAGAGGAGAGTTGTTG
Organism: Staurois parvus; assembly: GCF_062004578.1. Lineage (NCBI taxonomy): Eukaryota > Metazoa > Chordata > Amphibia > Anura > Ranidae > Staurois > Staurois parvus. The sequence goes on from NW_028317828.1 coordinate 1,676,743, forward strand.
CTCCAACCGGGGGATCAGGTTTGGAGCAACCAACTTGAAGATGCTATGTCCTTCAAGGAAGCTAGAACCGAAGTATATTGGCCCGTTCCAAATTAAACGGGTAATCAATGAGGTGGCCTACGAACTCAAGCTTCCGGAAACCTTCAAGATACACCCGGTGTTCCATGTGTCACTCCTGAAACCATCCAGACCGGATCCTTTCCTGGATCGTGAATCCAGACCTCCTGAGGCAGTCACCATAGGTGAACAGGAAGAGTATGAAGTAGAAACGATTCTCAGTTGCCGAAAGAGGGGAGGCCAGACGCAGTTGCTGATAAAATGGAAGGGTTATGGCCCTGAGGAGAACTCATGGGAACCTATTCAGAATGTTCTCGTCTGGGAGTTCTTTCGTAACCACCCGCGGTGGAGAGATCAGTGGGGTTCCCGGAGGGTGCCCATAGGGGGGGGCAATGTCAGGGACTGCCGCGGCACCTTCCCCGGCGCGCGCGCACTAGCAGCAGTCCGCGCCGGGATACAAACACCAGGTCCCGGTGGGCCACGGCTGACAGGAATTTGCGCATGCGCAGTGGGAGCCGCGGGCGCGCCCTGGGTGGACAATGACAGCCAGGGGCGCGTCCTGGGCGGCCAATGTCAGTGCAGGGCGCGATATTTAAAGATATTTAAAGATACCCTGCACTGTCACAGATTGCCGCAAGGTCTATCTGTGATCCGGAATTCCTGAACCTGTGATATTGACCCTGATTGCCCTGACTACGCTGCCTTCTCCTGTGTTTGACCCGGATTGTCCTGACTACGCTGCCTTCTCCTGTGTTTGACCCGGATTGTCCTGACTACGCTGCCTTCTCCTGTGTTTGACCTGGATTGCCCTGACTACTCTGCCTTCCCCTCTCCTGACCCCCGGCTTGTTTGACCTATCTGCGGACTGACTTATCCTGCTGACCCTGCGTGTGAACTGACTACTCTCCGCCTGCCGATTCTGTACCTCGCTTACCCCATGGGACCACTGCTCGTGATCCATCCTGCTAGGTCCTGCCGGCCTCCTCACATCTGGCTCTCCCGGTACCTAAACATCCCCGGAGGTTTCCTCTGCCACTGGTGGGCCTGCTCAGAGGTCGTGACCTGGTCCTGGTCTGTTACAAGTCCATCCCCACCATCAGGGGCCCTGGTGAAAGCACAGACCGGGACTTAGACTCCACGCTTTGGGTAGGTCTGTCAAGTGGGCAGCCAGAGGCACCACCTGGCGGATCATAACAATACTAATGATTACTAACCCACATAAATCGCTACAGACAATCCGCTCACATCTCCAACATTATTCAGAAGTTTCCTATTATAAACTCAGTGAAAATAAATCCTCTATTCTAAACCTCCATACACCTATCCAGACCCGAACAATACTAGCCAAACAATTCCCCTTTTCTTGGGAATAACACAACATTCCTTATTTAGGGATCAAGCTCACCACTACGACAGATCAGTTATATTACTCGAATCACAAACTCCTACTTGAAACCATACCACGAGAACTTACCAACCTTCGCACAGCAACACTATCTAAACCAGGACGAGTAGCAACTCTAAAAATGTACATACTACCCAAAATTCTATACATATTCCATACACTCCCCATCCCCATTCCCAATACTTTCTTCTCTAAACTACAAGCAATCTTCTCCAAATTAATCTGGAATTTTAACAAACCCAGATGCACCACAAATCTCTTAATACGTCCAACATCCAGAGGAGGAGCAGGTCTCCCACACCTAAAATCATAATATAACGCCACTCTTCTCTACCAAATTTACTTTTGGTGGCATCCAACTGAAGAACAATCTTGGTCCATCATGGAAACACTCTCACTTTTCCCACTAGTCCCACGTAACATACTTCTCTTACCACAAATGCCCCAAACTAAACTCTTACTCAAACACCCGTGTATCAAGGCATCCCTTCAAGCCTGGTATGATCTCTACTCGTCTAATTCTGCAGATACCAAACAGATACCTATCCTGCTCAACACATTACACTTCACTACACCCTCCTTAAACCTGCGACAGTGGGACAAGTGTGGGTTATCTAATATACAAGACCTCTACACAGATCATAAATTAGATTATTTCCCGACTCTACAAAAGAAATCTAACTTACCCACCACTGAATATTTCACCTACCTGAGAATAGCTCACTCCCTACAAACAGCAAATATCTCGCTTCTCTCAAACATTCCTACCACCGCATACCTTTTTTGCAACAAAACAAAATACCCAAGAAAAGGTATCTCAACTTTCTACACGCACATAAAAAATACACAATTCACCCTACAAACTACTTCTCTAATCAACAGGGAGAAAATTCTCTCACAATCGATAACACCATATACCGTACATGGGAAAATTTCTTTTAAAATAACCTATAAAGCCTCTAAATGCAGTTCCCATTGGGAATCATAAATAAAAATCTTACACCAATGGTACTTAACACCCGTCAAACTATCGCTATACTACCCACAACATTCCCACTGTTGCTGGAGAAAATGCGGTGAAACAGGCTCTACACTCCATATATTATGGATGTGTAACTCAGATCTTTCTGGAATAACGTCTTCCATCTGCTCTCAACACTAACAGTAACCTCAATAACCCCAAACCCTGCATTAGCGCTCCTCCACATTGGAATTGATAATTTCCCGAAAGACTCTCAAACCATCATTATCCACACATTAGCGGCAGCCAAGCTTAATATTATTAAATTGTGGAATACTTCTAAAATTCCCTCCCTCAACTCACTTATAACAGACATTAACTTCCAATGTGACATGGAAAGCCGTTCAATGGTCTCTTTGGCTAAAAAATCCAAACTGTTCCGTAAAATCCTGATAATCTAATTGCTAACTACCAAGACTCCCACCCCTAGACTGGTGCTCTCCCCCCCCCCTCCTCCCCCTTCCCTTCCCCCCACCATTTATCCCATTCCTATATCTTACCCCCTCAATATAACCTACCCACCTCATCACGGTTCAGACCGAACAAAACTTACCTCTCATGTCTATGTGACATACTTATATATTGCCCCCAGCCAACTGGTGGGAGCTTATAACACAATAATTTATACTGTTATATCTGTAGGAACCGTATTGAAATACATTGTTATGACAATCTTTTCAATAAAAAAATACTGAACATAAAAAAAAAGCATGGTGGGACATCTGCACCATTGAAAAATACTTAAAGGAAGGGATTATTAGTAGAAGATTAAGATGGGAAGTGGCACCCCAGGATAGTTTAAGAAATAAAGACTGAGAGTGAGTGTCTGGAGTTCTTTAACAGAGTGGGTTGTGAACTCCAGGCACTCTTTCTCAAGAGAAAGAAAAGGAAGATGGACATTTTAGAAAATAAAATTAAAGATTTGCATAAAAACCTGGAACCTATTAAGGATTCTCAGGATTACATTGATTTTAATACCAATATAAAGAAAAAATTGGAGAAAATTGATAGAGATACCCAAAAAAAAGTGAAAAAAAATTTAATAGAGATTTAATGCATTTTACTAATCAACAAAAATATATATGGCAAAATGATATTATATCAACCATTAATAACCAATAAAATAGTGCTCCATCTACCCCTAAGGGGGCCAGCACCAATTCTAATCCTCCCAATGTCAATGTCTTTAAAACTAAAACTAAATAAAATTCAGCATCTAACCCAAGTGATAATAATCTAATAGATTTCAACCTTTTGAGGATTATAGAGAAGAGTCTCATGATACCTCTTATTACTCAGCACCCTCTTATGGAGGGGAGATAGAAGAAGAAGGGGATATATGAGGGGATGATCTACTCCGTTTTTTCCAATGGGACAAAGAAGGGGTTATTATATAGAAAGAGAACAATAGGGTGTAGAGCAGGGAGGAGGGTCCAGCGTAAAAAAACGTAGAATGGAGTAAAAGATGCAGGAATTTATAATTTAAGTAGTACAATATTGGCAGATAAAGAAAATAATATTTTAAACTTGGGTTTAAAATGTGCCCCTAAAAAATCTATTAAATTCAACAGCACTTCTTTAGAGGGGAGGCCTCAGGGGAGGCCAAAGCACGAAAGGCCTCAGGAGGAGCCGACAGCACGTGTGACGTCATACACCGCCGCGACCACGAGGAGGTCCGGCGGCCATTTTACTCTAGGGTCAGTACACTATCCCTGTCTATTTATTTTGACACATACCTGTACCCACACTATTTTTATACTCTGGAATAAAGCGTTACCTACTACACTATGGGCACTCCCTCTTTGTTTTTGACCCTCTATTGAGGGTTTCAGATCCACAGCAGTACTTTTTATTCAGAGGAAAGAACCCATCTATCCAGGCTGTTCATCCAATATTAAGGAGACCTCTGAGCCCTGCTGTACATCACTTCACCCAAGTTGGATGATCCACATCCTAGAGGGATGTCCTGCCATCTATCCGGTGTTATCCACCTCAGTTGATGGTTACTTACATGCGCATTCCTAATGCGCGATCGGTGAGTGCGCATTTCTGCTATTTTTACCAGTCACAAGCGTATTACAGCAGAGGAAGTTTTACTGGTGCCGCACATTACATGTATTACATGAACTTTTATATCTTTTATCATTGTTTGATTTATATATCATTGATGCTGCTTCTGAGATCCACTATATGAACTTTAATGAATTGATTAATCCTACTACCTTATTACCTTAACACTATTGATAACGCTGCACTATTATTTTTTCATTATGATACAAGGATTATGTGATTCTTTTTAGTGTTCTAGCTGCTGTTTCTATGAGCGCTCGCTTTATTTTGGCATTTCAGATTTATTTTGATAATCCAATCCACATGGTGATTTCAAAAAGGACTACTTACGGGCTTTTTGTTTATATGATTTACAGAGCGCTGCCTTTATATTTTGTTATTCAAAAATATTCCTTATTGCTTACAATTTTTATTCACAATAGAAAGTAGCGGCTATATATAGTTTTATAATATATATTGTTTTCACTTTTTTATTTTATATTTGGAGCACAGTTTATATTTAGAAAGGTGGAATTTTTATTTATTTATTTATTTTTTCACCTGGAGATATACAGTGTGTCATATGCTTTACAACTTACCTTTTTGTGGAGAGGGTCTGGTGTCACTCCGTGGGGTCGGTGTCACCCGGTGCGGACCACACCCCCCGCACCTGCCTCGGGATGCCACTGATAATGAGCATTTAACCCTTGCAGTGCAGTGAGGATTTTTTTGTCCCAATGTGGAGTTCAGCTTTGATTTATGTGGTTTCTGGACAATCATCCTATTTGTTTGTCCTAATGAAGTGGATGCTCTTCTGTGACAAGACACTTATTCATAAACTTAGTCATAAGTATACCATATAGAATATGAAAACTGGAAGAGGTAGTACTTATGTATGAGTGTATAAAAAGAATTTAATGGCAAAAAGATATTTTAACTATTTATAAAAAAAAAGTTAAAGATTGTCATGAAATGGATTCCATGGCAAATGTTTTGTTTTGGGGTTTCTTTATGAATAAGATATTCTGACTGTTCATGATTAAAATGCATAAAACATTGTAACATCCTAATGACGAAGGTCAAAACAAATCTTAAAGTGGAGTTCCAGCTGAAAAAGAAAAAAAAAGGTCAGCAGCTACAAAAACTGTAGCTTCAGGCTTTTAAAATAAATCCACTTACCTGGCCCTCGGTCAAGCGGTGTCCACACCACCGCTGGTTTCATTGACCATCTTCTTTTCCTGGCGCCAGCATCTTTAATGTGGGCACCCAGCTGTGACAGCTTGTAGCATGCGCTAGAATCGCTGCACTTTGTGAATGGCTCCGTAGTCTTCTGGGGTCTGTCACATGTCCCAGAAGATTACGGGGAGGGAGGGGGAGACGGCAACTTCCACTTCTGATTGCCTAGGTGATCGCAGCAGAAGTGGTCGTGGGTACCTTTCAAGTTCGGGTACCTACTCACCCCCTCGCTACCCAAAGGTGCCAATCCTTAACGGGGGACAAAGCATTAAAGCGTACTTCCCCTTTTGGGTAGAACTCCACTTTAATGCCTGAAGAAAGTTTTGCAACTTTTTGCTCTTAGAGGTTTTGAGCTTACCCCCCGAAGGAGTCACTGATGTATGTGTTCCCTGATTCCAGATGGCAATGATGCCTTCTAGCAATGCCTCGCCCTCTGACACACCAAGGCTGAAAAAACAAAATTGTTCGACCTACACACCCAACAAGGCAACAAACAAAATGCCAACAGCAGTAAACAGTCACAAAGTAAAGCAATTTCTACAATGCAAAAATAACGAGTGAACCAAGTATTTCTGGACTTACGTTTACAACATTAGTTTTTATTTTTCTTCTGGGATAAGGAATCCTGACTCTAGGGGGGCCTTACTAAAGGCGATACTCAGAGTACTCGTAGAGGTAAAAGTCTTGGAGTCTCTATATAACCACTCCCACTGGGGAGTGTGGTTTAGGATGTTGGGGCCCAGATTCATGCATTGAAGCACTCAAATTTGTAATTCAACAGTGAAGGGTGTAAGTCCCCAAAACTAAATCTGAAAGTAAGGTGGAGCTGTCTCTTTAGGAGGAGGGTAACTAGATTGTGGCCAGCAGCCTCTCACTCTCCTACATTGTGAATCCTAACCACTTTTTCTACTGTTCAAAACCCTGGATGCTCAAGGGCTGCTTTTATAAAGCCCGTGGTGATGATGGCAACTCTTTTCCACAGACTTATTTATGTTTACATTTTTCTCTACAATGCATCTTTTTCTCCATTTCAGAGGAGAAAGTGAATGCAGGTGCAGGATGTATAGCTACTGATCACTGAGATAACCAATTACAGGCTATTACAGCAATCATGTGATCAAGAGTCAGTCCTCCCGGCTCGCATTCGTTCGTTCAAGTCTGGAGTGGTCAGTGACAAACACATATGTGGCCCCACAAAAGAGAACCTATCTTTGTGAGTACGCTCGCCAGGTTAAACAATTTGTTGGTTATATTGTACGATGTCCACATAGCTCCAACAAATATTTGAAGCCCAACTCCATGAAAATAGAAAAATTTAAAATTTACCCCTGCTTTGGGGCCCCTACATATACAACCTCTATGTGGCCAATCACCATCAACTTCTTCATAAATTAAAATACATACCCAATCTCAAAATGGGGATGAAAAGCTTCAATCAAAATGTCATATCTTCCCAAATTCCTTTATTACTTTAGAGTTCCCTTACTTTCAGTGCTGAGATTCTTTGATTAATTTGGGGAAACCAAAGCACCTACTTTAACAACAATACCCTGCTACATCAAACTCTTGGGAGGACTGGGTTTGTAGAACCGGACCAAATATTCCCTGGCTGCCCAATTAGCCCATTTAACTAAATACAATGCATGTCAGGAAATCCCCCTTTTGTCTACTGTTGAAGCAGTTAATTGCAAACTGATCTGCATTAACCACTTGCCCTCCTGAGGATTTATCCCCCTTGCTGACCAGGCCATTTTTTGCGATACGACGCTGCGTTACTTTAACTGACAATTGCACGTTCATGCAACGCTGCACCCAAATGAAATTTACATCCTTTTTTCCCATGAATAGAGCTTTCTTTCAGTGGTATTTGATCGCCTGTGCTTTATTATTTTTTGCTCTATAAAAAACAAAAAGGCTGACAATTTTGAGAAAAAAACATTTTTGAATTTTTGCTTTTAAACATGTCTAGTAAAACAATTTAAAAAATCAAATTTCGTCATAAATTTAGACCAAAATGTATTCTGCTACATGTCTTTGCTAAAAATAAAATCACAATATGTGTAAATTAGTTGGTTTACGTGAAAGTTATAGCGTTTACAAATGGCGGTATATATACTGGGCGTTGTTTTTTTTAAATTTTTGCTAGTAATGGCGGGGATCAGTGACTTATAGTAGGACTGCGGTGGGAATTCTGACACTGGGGGGCGAACTGATGCGGTGTCACTGACATCCCCAGTGACACCAATACTGTGATCAGTGCTAATAAAAAGCACTGACACTGTACTAATGGCACTGGGCAGAAAGGGGTTAACATGAGGGGCGATCAAAGGGTTAGCTGTGTGCCATTTTATATAATGGTCTGTGTTTGTGCTTCACTGTAAGCACGGTGCTTTGCATGGCTGTGCACAGCACAGCCATGCAAAGCAGTGTACAGGAGCTGACAGGGAGGAGAACTGTTTTATTTACTTACAGTTCTCCCCCCCCCCATCAGAGATCCTCGGCAATCACTCTGCGGAGATGCAAGATCATGTGTATATATACGTGATTTTGCGCACAGCTACCACCCTGTAGCAGTATTTCTGCTATGGGGCAGAGCTAAAGCAGTTAATAATCTCCTTTTGGCTTCATCCCAAAGACAAGTGTATAGAATGCAATACTGACACACTTAAAGGATAAGTTCACCTTTTAAAAAAAATAGTTAATGCACGTTTTATGCCAGGTAAAAAACTGTGCATTTTTTAATTTTTGTCTGCAGAAGCCTGTAAACCTTTACCATGTCTCTTGCAGTTCTGACAGTATATCTGCTTGCTCGTACAGGATGTACTAACAAGCAGATATAATGACAGGAAGAATGAATGAACTACCATGGAGCATCGCTAAGGATGTCAGGACTTGTAGTCTCTCATTTACAGATGACTGTGAATGAGTGATGCGGCCCTGTGGGCAGAGCCCACACGGCCATTTTTTAAAAAATTTGACAGCTAGGCGAGGGGAAAGAAGATCCCCCCCTAACTGTCAAAGTGAGGATCAGGGGGGAGTGATCGTAACATGTTACATGTTACACCCTGAAACATGTTACAAAAGGTGAACTTATCCTTTAAATATATGATCTAAGAAACAGAAATGGAGTAAAACCTTTCTCATTGTCGAATCAAAGTTTGAACTCATTAATGCTCACCTATTCTACTACCTCTAAATCAAAAATTTTATAACCCAAAATTAGGGTATACCAAATGACACTCTAACTTTAGTACCATTTGAATACAAAGGTATGCAGGACCTGCATTCCCTGGGTATGATTCCATTTCTACAGAGCTTGCTCACAGCCTCAGCAGAGAACTTGTCTCCTGCTTTTGCTCATAAATGGCACCTAGACTTGGACAGACTTTACAGAACACAGACTGGACTGAAGTTTGGAAGATCGCAAAGTCTTGCTCATGCAGCACACTAGAATCCATCCAACAGTATAATCCACCTATAACATCCTCACCAGGTGGTACCTCACGCCCACTAGAATAGCAAACTATGTGCCACTAGATAGACAAAGGCCTGGAGAGTTGTAGTCTTCATATGGCAGAGATCAGGTCCAGAATTACTTGGGTAATGCTGCACAAACAAAGATCGAGGCCAGATTCTCAGACATGATGACAACATTTTTAGTAATCTGGCAAATTCAGTTCCTACCCCCTGATTTTAACACGCAATTGCACCATCAACAAAGAGTCAGTGGTGTGTGGACTATCTGGACCATCATTTCCCCTCTTCCATAACCTAACTGCCCCATTCCTACCCCACGCCCTCCCCAATACATTCCTTTCCCCTAGCTCTTTCTGCATAATCTATGCCTAACACCCCCCACCCCGTATCCCTTACCTTCCCCATAGCTTCAATGGCTGATCCTTTTGACTGTTTACAATTTAAATCATTTTACCTGTACTAAGTTGCCACAGAATATTCTGTCTTTTGATCTATATATTGTGATCTGTTTTGCTTTTGTACAAAGTTTTAAAAATTCCTGTACTGTTGTAACAAATATGACACTTTTGTAGCACCCTCCTAGTTATGTTAGGTGAATTTAGTTTTTGGCTTTCTCTGTAATCAGAGGAGCAGTGGTTGTGGTTCTTAACCTGCCACCTCTGCTGTGTCTGGTGATGTCTCTTCTTGCTGAGCAACCTGAGATGTTGGACAGCACACTGTCTGATCCAATGGACAATCCTGCCTTGTGCCTTATTTCTGTTGTACTTTGAACTCCTTGCTCCTCCCATGAACTTCCTATTGAAAGCGGAGATCCACCCAAAAGGGGAAGTTCCGCTTTAATGCTTTGTCCCCCTCTCCCCATTAAGGATTGGCACCTTTGGGGAGTAGGGGGGGAGTGGGTACCCGAATTTGAAAGGTACCCGCTTCCACTTCCGCTGCGGTCACCTAGGTGATCGGATGCGGAAGTTGTCCTCCCTCCCTCCTTCCCTCCCCGTAGTATCCTGGGACACGTGACAGGTCCCAGAAGACTACAGGGCCATTCACAAAGCACAGCGCTTTTCGCGCATGTACAGTGGGAACCCGACTGTGAAGCCACAAGCTGTCACAGACAGGTGCCCACACTAAAGATGCCGGTGCCAGGAAGAAAAGACGGCCGGCTTGCTGTCCATATCTCTGCTACCACTCGTTACCGACCTTTGGCTTGTTCCTGGACTGTCTAAATCCCAACCTGTGACCATGTGTTACTGACCTTTGACTTGTTTGCTGACTATGCTTCTGCTTGATCCCTACCTGCTACTGGACCCCAGTTGCTAAACTCCTAGTGGGGCAATCCTGAGGACTGCAATGTGGTACTAACATGCAGCAAAACCCATTTCCATCAGGAGCTCTGGTAAGCACTGGCTACTAGTGCTTAGACTCCGCACCTCAGGTGAGCCTGTCAATGGGTTGCAAATTAGCTAGTTAAGTACTACCTCAGACAGGATAGTTAGAGTTAATATTTTTTTCAGGTCTTTTACTTTGCGGTTTTTCTCTGGGTCCTACCCACTATGCCTGTGATAGAAAAGAGGGATAGTGACCTGGAGCAGAGAGCCCTGGGGTTGTGGAGAGAGAACCTGCTAAACTTCTGGGAGCCGTCATGATGTAGTAGGTCATCAGATCTGGAGTTCACCCCAAAGACACCAGCCACTGGGGAATGCCACTAATGGACCTTTATTCACATGGACTCTTCCTTTTGCAGGTATGCTGGGGCAGTACTTCACCCTGAGTTAGGATTAGGGAAAAAGACTGTTCTTATCTATGTGACGCTGTACTATTTTGCCATTTCATCAGTAAAGTCTTGAAACTGTGCCTTCTGTCTGGCCTAAAGCAATTTAAAGGAGTGTAATACAAAAAACATTGCTACAGTTTTGAGTCACTAAAATATTGGGTATAATGAGTAAGCAGATCTACAGTCATCTTTGCGCAACTTCTAAGAGGTACAGTCAGTAAGCAGCCTGTTGGAAACGTGTACCTGTTATAGGTGGAACCACCTATAGCTGCAAGGGAGATGTTGTCTGCACTCCCTACTTCGCATTCCGTTTCCCATAGTAACCAGAATGGAACTGCTGTGCAGAGGTCCTCATCCTGTTCAGAGGTACGGAGGATTAAGAGTTAAAGTCAAGTGCACGTTTTAGCCTGTGGTATGTGCACAGCAGGGTTCCATGCTGCTTCCGGGATCGGTAGTGGAAAACACTGAACAGGTGGCTGTGGTCAATGTTCAGCACGGCCTGCCAAATTTCAAGCTACAGTGGGAAGATGTACATTTACATTGGTACCCTAGGGTTAACTGGAGGACAGTTAAAGTGCATATGTACATGGTGTACGTTCAAATCTAAAAGTAGAGGCCCGCCTTAAGGTCGAGTACTCCCCCATAGCGGCTTCAGCCTTGTCCCAGGGCATTGGTAGAAATGGCACAAAAGTAAATGGGGAATATGAAAGAAGGTCCATCATCAGCTACCCCCTGCCCTACTAACAATTTGGTGCCCAGCATGTGACAAGGCCTACTGCATGCACTCGAAGCCCACCCCCAAAAATACCATGGCACACCTAGGTAGTTAGAATTTAGTCAGTCTTGCCCGGTTATAGAACACGTACTTATCCTGTCTGAATCCTGATTGGCTCCTGCACAAGGTATTCACACTGGATTGGTGGGCATTCTGATAAAGGGGAGTATATAGCAACCACACGTGTGTTCCTAGCTGACACTATGGCCGAACGGACTCTTCCTTGGAAAAAGCCCCCAGTGCTGACCAATACCAGAGCCCAGTATGTTCCCACCCTGGGTTTCTCGCTCTGCCAGGCTGGTCCCAAGGAGGAGTTGTGGGTACTCTGCCCGTTATGCCAGGGGCGCTTTGGCATCACTGCCTACCATGTCTGCTGCCTGGTGTGTGGTTTCCTGCTGTTCCAATGGATGGCCGAAGAAGAGTAGCCCTGCATCATTGGGCCACACCATCTTCCAGAGGCTACCGTTGTTACCGAAGATAACGGTACCCCCGAGCCTCCAGTGAAGATATTGTAACTTGGCACCAGCCTTGAGACTGGGAAGGCCTTCCCCAAAGGAGCAAGAGCTGAGCAGTCAATCCTCACCGATTTAGCAGAACCTGCATTCACTCGGGAGGAATCATACTGTCCTGTGGAGGTCCTCTTTAAAGAATTTCCACCTTCACCTTCCCTCATCATGGACTTCGGAGATGAGGATGATGGACAGCTCAGGCCAACTCTTGGACTTGCCATCACCGGACATAGAACAACCACTTTTGTTGGAATAATAGCTGCCTTGGGAGACCCCCTTTATCCTTAAAACCTCACACTCCCGAGACCAGCCAAAAGGAATTTAGTGGAAGAGACTGGTCTTTTACCTGGATAAGGAGCTGCCACCATCCCGGGAACCCAAGATCCCTTGTCCAAGTGCCCTTCTACCACGGGCATCACCAGATGTGTGCAGTCACTGCAGTTCCTATCCATGTGAGCAAGCCAGGAGTGGTGAAACATGTCGAAGAAAGATGGTTTTTGTTTGAAGAAGAGCTAATTGATGTGGAGATGACTTTTTCCTAGGATTCTAACAAACCGCTAGTTTGCTGATTGGACAATAAAGGAGATACATCACACAGGTCTCTTCATATGTAAGTGATGCAACACGTCAGTCGTAAGTGGAGGCAGATGACTCCGAGTTAAGGACGTACAAGCCACAATCTCCTACTTTTGAAACTAGTTGTTTTTATCTTGAATATACTGTACTTGTGTACTGTAACTATGACCACAGCATGTATAGGAGATATTGTAGAACATACCTGTTTTCTCTTTGTTCTCATGTACACTCATATGGCATGATTTTCAAGGCCCCCTGCACATTAAATGTGGTGTATTTTACCTCAGATTATCACAACACAGGGCAATATGCGGCATACTTTTTTTTTTTCCAAAAACAATTTTTATTGAGAAGAGACACAATGATAACATATACAGGTTACATTCAGATCATGGATAGAATAAGCAAATGCAAGTATCCCCTGTTGGGATATACATCTGAAGTATACATGGTTTCATAACATAATACTGAAAACAATAATAAATGAAAAACAAAATCCAAACAAAAACAAACAGGAAAGATGATGTGAACATAACAATTGGGTACATGAATTAGCAAATCATCATATAGTGCCTTTTAATTACAGAATGCAATACACGGTGGAAGGGTGGTTATATCAGTGGATAATTGGATGTCCACCCTTGGGGGTGGAAGCTTATGAACTGTATTTGTACCTGTGGGTTTTCCGGTAATCGAAGTTCACCTAAACACAAAGAAGTGGGAAGGTAATGGTAAGAGTGTAGGGTAGAGAGAGTGAGGAAAAAGAGGGGGAGAGGATTGGAAGAGAGAAGAAAGAAAAAAGGGGGTGGGGGAGGAGAGGGGGTTTGGCTGCAACCGCTCGGGGTCAAGTTGTTCATGGTAATCAGAGTAACAGTCAGAGGCCCTGTATGTCAATCTTGGTTGGCATGTGTTGTATTCCAAGATATATGTCAGTCCCAGCAGTATCTGGGCTCTATTATTCTGTCTCAGTCAAGTGGGGTGTAAATGATATGCATGACACCTGAGATAGTTATGTATACCTCCTGTCTATAGAGATATGCTCAAGTGGATGAAGGGGTGGGGTCGTGCAGTAATTGGTGATAAGCGGCTGTTTTAAAATGACTCCAACATGCCCACGTTTTCCTGAATCTCTCGGAGGAGTCTTTTGCTACAGAAATGAGTTCCTCCATTTTGGCAACTTTGTTTATGCGAGCAAACAATTCTCGGACTGAGGGAATGTGTGTTCAGCGCCAATGTATTGGGATTCACTGCTTGGCAGCATTCACCATATGCATAATGAGTGACTTGAAGTACGTTTTAAAGGAGAGCGAAGAGTGATGTAGTAAATATTGCGCAGGAGATAGGTCTAGGGAGTAAGTTGTTACTTGAGCGATTATTGATTGTATTTTGCTCCAGAACGGTTGGAGCATTGGGCAGTCCCACCATATGTGGAGAAGTGTACCAATCGCTTGGTGGCATCTCCAACATGAGTTGGGGATACTAGGATCAAATCTGTGGAGTAAAGAGGGAACTCTATACCATCTTGAGTACAGTTTCTAATTGTTTTCTTGGGTTAAAACACACATGGAGCCTTTATGTATATGACCATATACACGGTCCCAATCATCGGAGGCCAGGTCTAGTTGCAGATCATTACTCCAGGCTTTGGAAGCCTTTCTAGACGTGACTTAATTTGTGTTTTCCAGCTATGTATATAGCTTGGAGACCACATGTCTCTGCGGGAAATCTGTGGAGCAGATTTTCTCAAATTGGGTAAGGGGTCTAGCAAGCTCTCTCTGCCGTGGTGGGCTGTGCAGGAAGTGATGGAGATGCCTGTGCATCCATGGTGTCAAGGTTATTGTTGGCCATTTGTTCATGAGGCATTCTCTTGTCAAAAAAATGCCATCTTTGAAGAGATGGTGTAATCTCGGGTAATCGTGAGGTAGGGCCCCAGTGAGGAATGCACTAGACATTCCAGGGGGGAAATCGGGATTCATTTGGATAGGCGTGAGTGGACCAGGCATTGAGGACAGGCCCGATTTCCGACATACCAAGCGGTAACAAGACAATGTAGGACCAATTAGCAGGTGTTCTCTGAAAGTGGATGGGATGTGTGATCTCTCCAGCCATGGAGATGTAGCTAGTGGGAGCACCGAAAAAACAGCTTCCAGACTCACCCAGGCCTTTCGTACATAGTTGGTAGACCAGTCTACTATTCTTGCCATATGGCAGGCCCAATAGTAGCGATTAATGTCTGGTAATCCGATACCTCCCTTATCTTTGGGCACTGTAAGTTGCTCAAAACTGATTCTGGGACGTTTATTGCAACATAAAAAAGAGGTGCATAGTTTCTTGTATGAGCTGAAGAATGTCTTAGAGAGCTCGATCGGGACAGTTTGCATAAGGTACAATAGCTGGGGAAGCACATTCATCTTGAGGATTGCTGCCCTTCTGAACCATGAAAAGATTGGTTGGTCCCATTTCTGTAGATCTTTAGTTACGTTTCGTAGAATAGGTAGGAAGTTTCTTGCGTATAATTCTGAGAGGCGGGGTGGTAATTGAATCCCTAGGTAAGTGATGGCTTCAGACTGCCATGTGAAGGGAAAATTTGCCAGCGCTTGTCTGACTAATTCTGGGGGTAAAGTGATATTGAGTGCATGGGATTTATTGAAGTTCATTTTGAAGTTAAATATATGCTGAAAAGTTACACTTTTCACTTAAAGTGTTATTAAACCCACAACAGTAAAATCAGTCTGTATATGCAGTAAATCATGCTTGTTATACTCACTGCGGAACCTAGGGGGTTAATCTTCTGCATTAAGTAACAAGACCGTTTAATCCTTTCTTCTCTGCCCCTTCTCTTGTTGAAATGACCACCTGATACAGACTGAATCCGTAGTCATATGCACATGCTCAGTTTGGTATGTATTGCTAGAGAGGTTTTTTTCTCTTTTTTTCTTTGGCAAGTGCATGTGATCACCACAGAGCCAATCAGCACTGTCCAGACAGAGGGTCAGGACTTTCACATCCCCCTAGAGCAGAAAGTAAACTCCTCCTACAAGCTTTAACCAGTGCTCTGCTCTAGTCTCAAGACTGCTCTAACTGCTGATGAGAAAAGGTATTTAGTCGTTTATATTTACTAAAATAATTGCACTTCCATGTTCTGTGTACTGTGGGAGATCAGACAGAGTGAATGCAGGGTCCTGGGTTTAGTAACACTTTAATTTGCAGTGCTGATCATTTAGATTGTTGCCCAATGCACAGTTTTATATATATATTGTGGGAACTCGCTTCAAAGTGGTAGAGCTTTTAAACGCACACAGCTACTCGCTTTCTTTTTTTTAAGGCTTTTTTTAGCCCACTTTTATTTAAATGAAAGTTCAAAACAGAAGTTTCCCACACAGGGGTATCGATCATCCACATAAACAAAATTCAGCTCTCTCAGATATACAATCTTCCACTGGCCTTCCTCTTCAGGCTTATGTCTGACTCCTGCAGACCCTTTCAAAAACCATGGCTCTTGCACACAGCTGGCCACTAGCACATAGCTACTACCAAGCAGCTCCTTGCCGCTTTTGGCTTCCACCTCTCCTTGGTGGAGCCCTCCTGACTCCTATCTGCCAGGGTGGAGCCCTCCTGACTCCTATCTGCCAGGGTGGAGCCCTCCTGACTCCTATCTGCCAGGGTGGAGCCCCCCTGACTCCTATCTGCCGGGGTGGAGCCCAGAATCATGGCCTGGCCTCCACAAAAAGGCCTGCACACACCTGTGCAATCAGCGCGCTGGCTGCTCTCAAAATATGGGCCCAGGATTGGAGATTTCATCCCTCCCAAATCTCTTAGAAATCTCCAGGCTACAGGTCCCAAAACAGGCTTTACAAACCAAAGAGGAAACTGATAAACCAGTTTCCTCTGCATTATGAGATCTGTCTGGAGCCCCTCAGCCTGTATGGCTGAGAATCCTGGGTCTCCATAATGATTTCCACCGTGGCAGGATACCGCACAGCCACATATCCCCCCCTTTGTTTTGATCCCGTAGGGGGCAGAACACACAAGCCCAAACTCTTTAATTTGGCACCTCTGTGCCAGCCTTCACCCATATGAGCCCATTCCTGACTGACATTGCTTTCAAAGGGAAACTTTCCTTCCTCTCTTATGAGGCGACTTTCCCTGTGTTCTCCTACTACACGGACTTGGGCTCTATAAAGACACTGTGCCTTTTTACGGGTACACTTCCAAAAGCGTTGCCTCTCTATTTTCCTTGGGGCCACCCAAGTCACCTTCCCATTAAGGAACTTCCAAA
The DNA here is from genome assembly GCF_062004578.1 of Staurois parvus. Lineage (NCBI taxonomy): Eukaryota > Metazoa > Chordata > Amphibia > Anura > Ranidae > Staurois > Staurois parvus. The sequence goes on from NW_028317828.1 coordinate 1,693,895, forward strand.
AGTTAGGACCTTTCTGAGGCTGAGGTTGACGCCTGAGCTTTAGGTGTCTGATAATATTAAAGCTACGCTGCACTTTCAACAGCCGGTTACCCTTTACCTTTGAAGGGGTCACGCTTTTACACACAAAAAGTGTGGACTCTTTTATTGGGGTTACCTTAGTCCCTCTCTGCATTCTATGTACAGGCATCTTCTTACTGACAAAACCTAGCTCGGTTGATTTCCCCCCGTACACTGCATGCTTCCTTTGGTCACTGACATTCTCAGACGACAGCAATGTCCTACTCTCCTTCTGAAGGACAGACCGATTGTCTTGCCCTTCAGATGTTTTTATGTCAGAGGACCTCTTTAAATAATCCACTTCCTTAAAGTTTTCCTTCAGGGCAGATATGCCATTTAAAGTTTCTCTTCCCAGAGCACCCTCCTGAACCTGTAGGGGGCCTAATTCAACTGCAGCTTTTAGCTCAGCTGTGTCTACCACATCACTACCCACCACATCACATGTTTCAGGGTTATCAGCACACATGTCCACTTGACCTTCAGGTCCATCATTAGGTTTATGGTCACCCACAGAAACTAAATGATTGACATTTACCAGTGCCTCGCACTTTTCCTCATCATAATAAATATCAACATTTACAAGGGTCTTGCATTTTTCCTCATGTACCAGGCCACATGCCCTCAACATGGAGGGGTGCTTTGGGGCAGGGTGGCTCCCCCCCAAAAGCACCTTGTCCCCATGTTGATCATCATTGATGTCACATGGGGTGGGATCACATGCTTGATGTCCCCGGCTGCCCCCCCCCCCCTTACCTATTTAAGAACTGTGCCTGGCTCCTGCATAAGGCAGCTAGCCTCTGTCAAGAATGGAGATTTTTTTTTTCTTTTTTCGGGTCGCCGTGACCCGAAGGGCTTGGTATGGATGGGAGGGGGGACCGCACACAGTTTTTTTTAAATATTTATTTAATTGACGGAAATTATTTAAAATTCAGCTGTCAGTGGGGAACCCCGCTGACAGCTGAAACATTAATGCAGGCCATAGACGGGTCGAAAACCGGTCGTTTAAAAAAAATAAAAAATAAAAAATCGGTCGTTCAGTAGGCCGATGTTACCACCAACAGTAAAAAAAAAAAAATCGGCTGATTTTCGTCCCGTCTATGGCCGGCAAATATAATAGCGAAGTAATTACTTCTGTCCCTGCAGAGAGCTGGGCTATTATATTTGACATTAAAAAGTATAGAGATTGCAACATTGTATCTATTTGTATCCATTTCGGATAGAGATGTTTTATTCGGATACAAATAGATACAATGTTGCAATCTCTATACTTTTTAATGTCAAATATAATAGCGCAGCTCTCTGCAGGGACAAAAGTAATGTTTCAGCTGTCAGCGGGGTTCCCCACTAACAGATGAATTTTAAATAATTTCCGTCAATTAAATAAATAAAAAAAACTGCGTGGGGTCCCCCCTCCCATCCATATCAAGCCCTTCGGGTCTGGTATGGATATTAAGAGGTAACTCCACACCAAAATTTAAAAAACAATGGCGTGGAGTCCCCCCTAAAATCCATATCAGACCGTTATCCGAGCACGCAGCCCAGCAGGTGAGGAAAGGAGGGGGGGACGAGCGAGCGCCCTCCCCCTGAACCAAACCAGGCCACATGCCCTCAACATGGGGGGGTGCTTTGGGGCAGGGGGGCTCCTGCATTTGTAGCACTATATATGTTAAAGGGAAGGTCCAGAAAAATAAAAACAGCTGTTTATATACAGTATATTTATTACATATTAAAAAAAAACTTTTTTAGAGGTATGTGTAGAATGAGATAAAGCCTAGACCCCCTGCCAGGTTTTATTGCTGTCTGTGATTCACTCTCTCTTTATCCCGGTGCACATTGTAAACAAGGAAGAAAGGGGAAATCCTATATTTTAGAGCTTTTTTTCACATGCATTTGAGCTCCATATGATTGTCAGCTACACTATATTGCCAAAAGTATTGGGAAGCCTGCCTTTACACGCACATCAACTTTAATGGCATCCCTGTCTTAGGTTTCAATATTGAAAGCTATAACAGCTTTAACTCTTCTGGGAAGGCTGTCCACAAGGTTTAGGAGTGTGTCTATGGGAATGTTTGACCATTCTTCCAGAAGCACATTTGTGAAGTCAGGCACTGATGTTGGACGAGAAGGCCTGGCTCACAGTCTCTGCTCTAATTCATCCTAAAGCTGTTCTGTCGGGTTGAGGTCAGGACTCTGTGCAGGCCAGTCAAGTTCCTCCACCCCAAACTCGCTCACCCATGTCTTTATGGACCTTGCTTTGTGCACTGGTAAAACTGATCATAAATGCTGAAAACTGTAGACAATACTTCTTGCTTTGTGAAGGGCTTGTCACAGGCTGATGCTTGAAATGTGAATGTGTCTTGTTTAACATTCCAAAGCAATCCAAGACTGCATTGTGTAGCAGAAAGGTCAGATCCTAGTTGGAATTTCTTCACACTGACAGCATAGTCATCAGAAGGAAAGGCTATCATGACCTTTTCGCTGTTAGAGATGATTTTGTGAAGTCTGAGGTTTGCAGTGGCAAGCATGTTCTGGATTCTAGTAAGAAGATCAATAGCTTCTTCTTCATTGGGCAGAGATTTGAGTCTGTCGTCTACATAGAAATTCCTTTCGACGAACTGTCTTGCATCAGGTCCAAATTCTTTCTCACCCTCTTGAGCGGTTTTCCTCAGTCCATAAATTGCTACTGCAGGAGAAGGACTGTTACCGAAAACATGTATCTTCATTCGGTAGTCTGACTTCATTATTATTTCATTATTGCGGTAACATCGGAACCCGAGGAAGTTTCTGTAGTCTTCCTGGACGATGAAACAGTGGAACATCTGCTGAATGTCAGCCATAAGAGCAATTGGCTCTTGTCTGAAGCAAAGTAAAACTCCTATGAGATTGTTATTCAGATTAGGCCCAGTGAGTAACAGCAGGATATCGGCACTTTCATCGAGGGCTGGTATTTGGTTGGCTATGTGCTTTAAGTGCGAATGGTGAAAAGCAGCTTCAGGAGTAGGGATCTCCTATTTGGTGTTTGGAATCTGGTTGCACTCAGTGATAGTGGGCAAAGATATTTCCACATGTCATTCAGAGGAGTAACTACAAGACCACTGGCTCTCCTACCTAAGACTTCTGTAGTGCCAGAACAAGTGCTTAGGGTATAAGGCAGAGCATCTCCAGTTATGTTCAACAGTTCAAAAAACTGAGTTCTTGCAAGAGATTTGTCACTCTGATCATCTAGAATAGTATACAGTCTTATGGCCTTTTCAGGTTGACCTTTGGGGTATACACGGACCAAGCATATCTTTGCACAGGATTTGTCGCAGAATCCTTCTCCACACACCTCTGTACATGTAGAGAACACTGGGGTGGTAGGTGTTGCTTGATTTGGGCACTCCCCGCCTTGCTTTGCCTCAGGAAGATTGTGAGCGTAGTAGAGTTGTGCGAATATTGATGAAGTGCTTGCACATGGTCATCACTGTCACATTCTATACATTTGATGATCGCTTTACAATCCTTTGCAAAGTGTTCTGTAGAGGCACAGCATTTGTAGCAAACCCCAAATTTCTTCAAAAGTTCCTTACGTTCTTGGAGGGTTTTCTTTTTGAAACCAATGCATTTCTTATGTGGATGTGGTTTGTTATGTATTGGACATTGGCGATTTGGGTCCTCAATTTTCTTGCTTTGATCAGTCTTTTCAAGAACTGTAGCAGGCGCAGATAGAACATTAGTCCTTTTCATTGACACTGGAACTTTATGGTCTCTGTGCGACATACATGTGTTCGTAGGTCTTGGAGAGAGTGTAAGAATGACCCAAGTTTCTCATATGGGGACTGTAACCTTCCCCTCGACCAGCAGTAGAGCAGGCGCCTCTGAATTCCGGTTGGGAAACCCACTTGGGATGTGTGGTTTCAACAAAGAGCAATGGAATACTGGGTGAATCTTCAAATTAGTAGATAATTCTAATTCAAAAGCCACAGGGTTCACCTTTCTCTTAATAGTAAATGGTCCCAGGTATCTTGGACCAAGCTTTCTTGATGGACAACTTAATTTCAGATTAGCCGTGGATAGCCAGACTTTATCCGCTTGTTTCAGTTCCAAGTTGCCCCTTCTCTTTCTATCGAAAAATTTCTTGTTGCTCGCCTGAGCTTCAGAAATCGTCCTTTGTAGAACTTCGCCGTTCCTCCTGAGGAACTCCATCCTTTCATGTACTGCCAGAACAGCCGCCTCCACTGGTATTTCTGGAAGAAAGTAGGGATGGTATCCGTATTTAGCGAAAAAGGGAGATTGCTTGGTAGCGGAATGAATGAAATTAAAATAGGCAAATTCTGCTAATGGAAAGAGCGATGCCCAGTCATGTTGTGAATATAGGGAGAAGCATCGGAGGTATTGCTCCAGAGTTTGGTTTGTCCTTTCCATTTGCCCATTTGTTTGTGGGTGGTAAGCGGATGAGAAGCGTAACTCGATCTCTAATTTGGATGTGAACTGCAGTCCTCGATTAGACAGAATATTCAGGGGAACGCCATGTAGTCTTACGATCTCCTTGATGAAAACGGAGGCAGTTTCCGTGGCAGACGGAGTCCCTTTCAAGGGGATGAAGTGAGCCATCTTGGACAGGCAATAAATTATTACGAAGATAGTGGAGAATCCCTCAGATGGGGGAAGTTCAACAATAAAATCCATTGAGATCATGCTCCAAGGTTTTTCCGGTACGGGCAAGGATTCCAACAGGCCCCAAGTCTTGGCTTTATCAGACTTATTCCTCAGGCAGACTGTGCAAGATTTCACATAGTCCTGCCTATCCTTTACTGTGTTTGGCCACCAGAAAGAGCGAGAGACCAACTCAGAAGTCTTGTGAATCCCAAAGTGACCTGCGAATGGATGGTCGTGACATCTCTGGAGAATAAGAGTCCGGAGTTCTTCGGGTACAAAGATCTGTTCCTTGTGGAAGTACAGACCGTCCCTTAATTGCAGGTGCATATTTATGGGAGGTGGATGATTATCCACGGCTTCTTTTATTTGCGTGACAAGGTCTGTCTGGAGGAGTAAGAAATTTTTGGCTGGCAAAATTGTGTCGGGTTCAGACTGCACAATTGGGTCGGGAAAAATACGGGCAAGTGTGTCAGGTTTACCATTCTTAGATCCAGGAAGGTACGTCAGATGGAAGAAGAAGCAAGAGAAAAATAGTGCCTATCTTGCATGTCATGGCCTGAGACGTTTTGGCCTCAGGCCTCAGATGAGAATGGGATGAGATGCTCCCTCCAGCAAATAGCGCCATTCTTCCAATGCTGCCTTAATGGCTAGTAACTCTCTGTCTCCCACATCATAATTCCTTTCAGAAACACTTAATTTCCGGGAGAAAAATGCGACGGGGTGCAGAAGGGATTTGAGTCCCTGTCTTTGTGACAATATGGCTCCAACCACGTTCTCTGAAGCGTCCATTTCAAGGACAAAAGCTAGAGCAGGGTTCAAAGGCTCAAAGGCTATTTGGGCCTCAGGAGTCCACTTAAAGGTAATATGCTGCCTGGTGAGCTGTGTCACTGGTGCGATGATTCCAGAGAAGTTCTTGATAAATTTCCTATAGAAGTTTGCAAATCCTACAAAGCGCTGCACTGCTTTCCTGTCTCCTGGGATGGGCCATTCTAAGACGGCAGACACCTTTTGGGGGTCCATAGAAATGCCCTCAGAAGTGATCACAAGCCCAAGGAACTGGATGGATTGCCTCTCGAATTTGCATTTCTCGGCTTTTATGTAAAGGCGATGTTTTGAGAAGAAGCATGCTCCTTGCAGCCTTTGAAATAATTCGGGGATCAATGGAAGGGGATATCAATTCTTGACCGTTATCTTGTTTAGGTCACGGTAGTCAATACAAGGTCTAAGAGTGATCTTTCTTCTCAACAAAGAAGATGCCGGCTCCTGCTGGTGATGTAGAAGGCCGAATAAAGCCTTTTTCCAAACTTTCGTCTATATATTCCCGGAGGACCTCTAATTCAGCTTCGGATAAGGGATAAATTCTACCGAAAGGAATTTCGGTGCCGGGCAGGAGCTCAATTGGACAGTCATAGGAGCGATGAGGAGAAAGGGTGTTGGCACTTTTCTTATTGAACACGTCCAGATACTCGTGATATACTACAGGAACACGTTTCATGGTTTCAGGATCAGAGTGAATGCTGAGAAGAGGAGTTGCCTCATTTGTCTCTTTAGGAGTGCTGTGAGTCAGACAATATTCTGAAGGAAAGAAGATTTCTCCAGACAACCAATTGATGGTTGGGTTGTGGGCTCTTAGCCAAGGCATGCCGAGAATAACTGGAAAAATCGGGGAGGTAATAATATCTAGACATAGGAATTCCTGGTGTCCTGAAGGAGAGTTGCAGAATATTGGCACGGTTTCCTGTGTTACAGGGCGAGAACTGATACCAGATCCATCTGCCAGATGAACTGCAAGTCTTTGTGCTTTGGTACGGAGTGGAATCTGGTTTTGAGTAGTGAAGTGAGCATCCATAAAACAGCTACAAGCCCCCAAGTCTATGATGGCTGGGACCATGATTGTCCTTTCGGCCAGCTGTAGCTGCAGATGAAAAGAGATGCGTCCGGCTTGCCCCTTGAGGGTGCATCATGTAGAAACAGTTGGGAGAGGGCTTATGAGATTTTGACAGGCAAGTAGCCATGAAATGACCTGCATCACCACAGTAGAGGCAGAGGTTGGACTTCTGCCGTCGAAGGTGTTCTGCTGCGAATAACTGCGGTCTCCAGAAACTTCTCCTGGCTAGATTGGTGGGCGATTCTGATGAAACAACATTCGTAGAGGGCCTAATTTCGGAGCATATTAGAATCTTTCCATCAGTCCTCTCACCCTGCCTTTCCCAAATCCGATGGTCAATTTGAATCATCAGGTCTATCAGACTCTCCAACCTGGTTGGTACCCCCATTCGGGCCAGCTCATCTTTCAGGGAGTCAGAAAGACCGAGACGGAACTGATAGTGGAGAGCAGACTCGTTCCACTGAGTATCAGAACTCCAGATGCGGAAATCAGTGACATATTCTTCCACAGGTCTCGGGCCTTGCTGTAGCTTACTGAGCATAGTTTTGGTGGTTTGGCGCCAGAAGGGGTCATCATAGATTTGTGCCATTGCTGTAAAGAATAAGTCCACTGAAGATAGGGCCAGATCATGTTGTTCACGGAGATGGTAAGCCCAGGACTGAGGTTCATTTCTAAGAAGTGTGATAATAAATCCCACCTTAGTGTTAGATGACGAGAAGGTCCTGGGGAGCAGGAAAAATATAACTCACAGGAGTTACGAAAAGTCCTGAACTTCCTGCAGTCTCCTGTAAAGAACTCAGGCATAGGCATCCGGGGTTCTGGTAGGGCAGAGGTTTCAAAGATCATACTGGTCTCTGTCTGAGTGACTACATCAAAGGTGGCCATGAGATCTGTGTCTGAGGACATTAGAGTCAGTTCACAGTTTACTCTCCAGGTGTTCAAAGTTTTTCTGTAAATCGTGTATCACGTTGGATAAGGTAGTTACTGATTGGCGAATGTCCCCCAGTTGCAAGGCCTCCCTTTCAGACTCCATCATTGGCTGACTGGTACTGTCACGTACCTGATGGGAGACTGAATTGACAGGGTCGGCCTCATTTGTGTCACTAGCCCTGACCCCACTGAGGTTGGAACAGAGGGAGTCTAGGGACCAGAGGGACAAGAGCGCCAGTGGTTGTTGCTTGTGGCTCTTGCAGGTGGTGACCTTGGTAGGCAGAATATCCTCTGATTTGGGCACCATAATAGCAGACAGAGCAGGTTCTGTGTAGTGCCCGATGTGCAGCAGAGCAAGGTAGGTAGCCAGGACACAGGACAGGAGCAGGATAATAGGATAGCCGGGGTCATCAGTTGGGCAGCGCGGTACAGAATCAGAAGGAAAAGCCAAAGTCAGGAGCAGAGCTGAAGTCAGGAACCAGGAGCAGGAGAGTAATTGGAGTCAGGTCAGGAACAAGCCAGGTCAGCAACAAAGGAATCGTACAGGAGTAAGCAGGACACAGGGGGGAGCTGAAGACCAGTCAGCACTGAACCTGAGCAGAGGCCCGCCTTAAATAGCCCGCCTTAAATAGCCCGCCTGGCACCAATCTTCGCCGTGCATGTGCGCGATCGCGCATTCCTGAGCGCCTGCGCACAACCGGCAATTCTTCTGTGGGATCTCTTTAGCGCATGCGCTTTCCCGATAGCGAATCTTCTTGCCGGAAATCCCTTACACAATGGTTGCAGAAAAGTTTTCTTTCACTTTTTTATCAGATTTCACAAACAAGCCATGTGCTAATGCATACAGATTCAGTGTATAAACTTGCAGTTGTAAAACATTCACATCAATAATTTTTCCTGACACTGATGAGTGTTATGCTGAGATATACTTGCAGACATGTACAAGCTTGTGTAGAGATGGCTGCACTATGTTAGCTGCTATTTCCAGTATCCATATAACATCTCACTGTGTATCCAAAGCTAGCAAGGATCCTATGAAGACATTTCACTGATCTTTTGACTATTCTGCCTCTCCAATCTAAGCATTGAAAGTGTGATCTCTGTAACTTACAGTTGTGATGAGATTAGCGATAACTCCAATCTTAGTTGAAAAAAAACAGGCAGTGACTCGATCCAGATGACACCTTGTAGATCTTGCGAAGTTTATTCCATAAACTGAGAGAATCTTACAACAATGAACATCAGATAGGTCAAAGGATCATAATGTGATCTGCTTCCATAAAACATGAGGCTAGAAGCTGAAATGCATTACTGGGAAAAGGGGTGGGCTATCTATACCGCATGAACTAAACCAGAGGAAAGGGAGGAGCAGAGGCAAAATACAAAAGAACAGTTAAAGGCATATGACAGTCATGTGAAACATGACAATAACTGCTGTTTTTCACTTTGGGCACAAATCTATATTAGAGACATGGACTTTACAGTATGTATTACTTATGTTTGCTATTTATGTTTTGAATAATTTACACAGTGTAAAGATAGGCCCGAAGCAAAAAACAAAAAAGTGAAGGGCAGACATGACGGGGCTAACAGGAGAATCGAGGAGATAAAGGGTTAATCTAAGTGGAGATATTTAAATAGGAGGTTATGTATCAAGATTGGTTGGATGGAATGATGGGAGGGGCTGCAGGGGTGGTTAGTGGGAAGACGTCGGATGGAGAAGAAGATTCCCACCCTCCCCCCCAAAGTCTGGTTGGTTGTGGTCAGTGGTACAGGGGCTTGGCGGTTGGGGTCTTTGGAGACATTCTAATTCTACTGTGATACATCAGTGTAAGGACCCATCCATGGTATGGTGTCCTCAGTGGTATCCCAGTTAACAATGGCCTAGTTGGGAATTTTTGACATGGAGGTGTTGGCGGAGAGTTGGACTTGTCCCTCAGCCGGTGTGTTGTGGCTGGGGACCTTTAATTACTTTAAAAATTAGTGAAGCGCTGAATTGATCAAATATCATAAATAAAAATAAATAATAAATAAATCTATGCCGAATCATATAAAAGTGCTCAGTGATATCACACACAAGCCATAATCAATAACACCTCCCTACATGGGAGATTAAATTAGTGAAATCCCAATTTATGCATTGTTCATCTGTTTATGGCACTAATGAATGTTAATTAGTTTATTTATACATTGGGGAGGAAGTCACTGGTATGTTTTTCCACTTGATATCCTATTTTTGTGGATCTTAATTTAGAGCTCAGTTATATTATCATCAGTTTGTTCACTGTGTGTCAGTTCACAATTTATTATTATATATTGGGATTTCACTAATTTAATCTCTCATGTAGGGAGGTGTTATTGATATGGATTGTGTGTGATATCACTGAGCACGTTTATATGATTCGGCATAGATTTATTTTTTTATTATTTTTTTTTATTTATGATATTTGATCAATTTAGCGCTTCACTAATTTTTAAAGTTTTTTTTACATTTGTTGGTTTCAGTTGAGTGGCAGCAGCTCAATAACCGTTCTATTTATCCTATTGAGCGCAGGAGGATATTTTTCAGTTTTTGGGGACCTTTAATTATTTCCGCTGATGAACTGTGGTTGGATATTTAGGGTCTCCAAAGATCAGGAACCTTGGTTACTAGTGTTATGATCCTTATTATATTTCTGTTTAAAGGAATTTTTATATTTGTTGAATTAAGGAATGTTGAATTTAGAAGTTTGTTTACACCTAAATAGGGGTTGCTGAATTTTATTTTATTGTAGACTGGGATGCGGTTAAAACCCTTTAAAAAACTTTTGTCTTTAATGTCGACCTCCAGCTAACGCTTTTTAAGCAGTTACAGCAATAGATTTGTTCCTTTTGGGATAAAGGTTTTACATAAATAAAAGCGGTTCACTGTGAGCACCCCTTGAGTGTTAAATGGTTTCTCTCAACCTTATAACTGCTACATCTGCAGGACAGCTTGTTCTGTGGGTAAAAAAAAAAAAATTACTGTCCAAATCATCAAAGGAAAATAAAAAAAGAAATCTGAAAAAAAGAAAACTAATACAGCCATCACATCTAAGAATTGGTAAGCCGCAATATAACCACTTGCCGACCTTAGTTATACAGCGGCAGAGGTGCTCTCCTGCACCAGATCACATACCTAGTACATGATTCAGCACTTCTGGGTAGGGAGCATGCGGTCCTACTGTGCTGTTATTAGACACAGCACAAGTCAATCAGTGGGTGCCAGCCAATGGTTGACTGCCGGCACCCACTGTTTGGCGAGGAGAAATACAGAACAGAGCTCTGGCTATGTAAACAAGGCAGAGCTCTGTCCTGTCAGTGGGGAGGTGCTGGATTTTGTTTCCCTGCAATTCAGGGAATCGAATCCAGCACATCCTTCATTGAAAGCACAAGACACACATTTAACCCTTAGATTGCCCTAGATGATTAACCCCTTCCCAGCCAGTGTCATTCGTACAGTGACAGTGTATGTTTTTAGCACTGCTCATTGTATTCGTGTCACTGGTCCCCACAAAGTGTCAAAAGTGTCAGTGTCAGATTGGCCTCCGCAATATCGCAGTCCCACTATAAGTCGCTGATCGCTGCCATTGCTAGTAAAAATAAATAAATAAAGATCCCAGTATATATACCATAGTTTATAAACGTTCACGTAAACCAAACAATATATTCTTATTGGGATTTTCTGCCAAAAATATGTAGCAGAACACATATTGGTTTAAATGTATAAATTGTATTTTTTTTACTTATTTTATTGGGTATGTTTTATAGCACAAAGTAAAAAATATTGTTTGTTAAAAATATGTTCTGTCTTTTTTTTCATTTATAGCTCAAAAAAAAAAAATAGTGGTGTTCAAATACCACCAAAATAAAGATCTATTTTTGGGAAAAAAATTATATAAATTTTGAATAGCATACTCTCCTGCTCATAAGTGCAATAGCCCAGAGGGTACAATCAGTATCCCATTTGCATACAGATAATCCTTTGCTGCCCTATTGGACTGGGGGTGTCCTGTAGCTCCTAGAAAAAAAACAAAACAGGAGAGGGCGCACGAGCCTAGTGCATTATCCAACAAATTTTTAATTTTGATAACTACTGACAAGCATAAGAGTTAAAGTGCTCATCAAGCCACACATCTGTGGCTAAGTGTTTCAACATTAGACAGTTTCCAAAGCATAGGGGGGACCTCACTGGGGTCTGTGCAGGCTGACCCATTTCAAAGGGATATCCTTCTTCCTCAGAGCCAAACAGCAAGTGATCTTTCAGCCAAATAAATACACCCTGTCTTGCCCACATCATGAGAACCAAAGGTAACTCTCCATGAAAGGGAGGAGTCAAACCATCAAAAAGTATATAAAAAATGTAAAAGATAAATCAAATGTAATCCCTTCCTTACATAATAAAAAAACTAATATACATTTCAGCAATGTGCTAGTTGCCTACAATATAGCCATATTAGAATAATAGCATAAAAGTAGATGTCTTTTCTGATAAGTGTACATTACCTTTTCTCATAAGTATATGAGACCATGGTGTGTCTTCTGTATGTCTGTTTGCATTTGTGTTCATGCAAAGTAGCCAAAGCCACCAGAGGGCCGCTGAGCTATTAGCCCAGAGCACGTACATGTGTCCACAGTGGAGCTGATTGACTATGAGACCAATCTCATTATCAAAAAATCAGGAAAAATGTGAGCGAGACAGACTTGACTATTTGAATGGTTGCAAATTTAATTGGTAGAAAAGCAGAGTTGGGAACAATATTTAGAGGATGAAGACCAAAAAGACGAAGGCAAGGTAGGGCAGATTGCCACCACGAATACACAAAAGATAAAAAGTAGAAATAATCAGATATTAAAATACAAAGCAAGCAAGGAGTGCAATATAAATAGGGGGACCAAAGAAGTTGGACATGCATTAAAGACCACAGTGAACCCATTTGAGGATGACAAACCCCATTAAATTGATTTAGAGATTGGCACAAAACAGTCGCTCTCTGTTTTAGGGCTGAAAGCTACGGGGATCGAAAGACCTGCAGTGGAATAAGAACTAATGAAAACCCCAAAGTCCATAAAGAATGTCAGAAAAAGAGAGGAAGTACTAGACGAGGGGGAAGAGGTGGCAAGAGATACAAAAAGAAGCAGAATGTAGATACTGGTAGTTCTACTATTAAAATCTATAACCTGACTCACTCCATTTTCTCAGAAACTGAACTAGAGCTCTTAAGGAAGTGATTCAACTTTGCTTCTCCTAGTATGACCAATCTCTTTGAACCTTTCATTGTTCTAAATAGGTTTATCAGAAATCTCACTGTGAAAAGATATTTTGCTCTGAAAAAGAAGAATCTAAGAAAAGACCAATAGTAGCAATGGCTGATCCATTAGCACCACAGCCTATTAGCATATATTAAAGTGTTACTAAACCCAGAACCCTGCGTTCACTATATCGGGTCTCCCACAGTACACAAAAAATGGAAGTGCAATTATTTTAGTAAATATACACTGCTAAATACCTTTTCTCATCAGCAGTTAGAGCAGTCTTGTGATTTCTATCAGTGTCCAGCAGAGTACATGTTAAAGCTTGTAGGAAGTGTTTTCATTCTGCTGTAGGAGGATTCAGGATCCCTGACCTCTGTCTGGACAGTGCTGATTGGCCCTGCTGTGCTGATCACATGCACTCTCCCAAGAAAAGAAAAAAAAGCTCTCTAGCAATACACACCAAACTGAGCATGTGCAGAGTGACTCCGTACGATATGTTTTGTCAGTAGATAAGAGAGGGACACTGGAAGGAGGGGAGGATCAGAGAAGTCAGGATCAAACAGCGTTTTTACACAATGCAGGGGATTAACCCCATTGGTTCCACATTGAGTATAACAAGCATGCTTTACTGCATATGCAGACGGATTTTACTGTTGTGGTTTAGTAACACTTTAAAGAAAAAAGAAAAATGTATGGCACTTTTAAGGTGCTTTTTTTACCCTCAAGAAAAATAACTCAGAATATATATATAAAAACACTGTCACAGAGTGCCCGTGCCTTCCCCACCCCCCTTTGCCTGCTGTCCCTCTGCCGTATCCCTTCACCCCTCCCTCCCCCCTTGCAGATTCCTCGCATCCTGCCAGCCTACATCAAAGGGCTGTGCAGGATGGGAGGAAACGCCCCCTGTGGGGCCCCCTCTGGCAAAGGGCCGCCAAGGTGTCTCTGCGCGCCCCCCACGCGGAGCGGGCATGTGACTTCCCACGCTCTGCGCCTGCCGGAGACCAAGGCCGTGCTCCCTCAGCGTGGCCCGAGTGAGGGGGACGTGCCTTGTTGTCCCGGCAACCCGACGCCTGGGCAACCAGGAAGCATCCTGGGTGGCTTAAGAAGGGGCCAGCGCAGGGCCCAACGTTCGGGAGAGGGTGCTGTGCGGGGTCTGCACTGAGGCCAGACCCCACAGCCAAGACCCTGCCGAGCCCCTTCAAGCCTGCTGTGCCCCTGCTGACCGCTGTGTTGTTCCTTGTCTGCTGATTGCTGGTCGTCCCTGTCTGCTGATCGCTGGTCGTCCCTGTCTGCTGATCGCTGGTCGTCCCTGTCTGCTGATCGCTGGTCGTCCCTGTCTGCTGATCGCTGGTCGTCCCTGTCTGCTGATCGCTGGTCGTCCCTGTCTGCAAGCCGCCTACCATGAGTGCCCCTACAAGCTGGATGTTGCGGAGTGCCCTGAACTGCCCCCCATTGTGTGCCCAGATTAACCTTGCCTAAACTGCCCCTACGGTGTGCCCAGATTACCCTTACCTGAACTGCCCCATCGAGTCCCCGGATTATTGCTACCTGAACTGTCCCTATTCTGTGCCGGGATTAATACTTGCAAGCAATAGGCACGCAATAGGCAAGCTGAGATTAGAAGCAGTCTCTTAAAGGGAGTGCTGCTAATCTCAGTTTGTTACCTGTATAAAAAGACACCTGTCCACAGGAGTAATCAAACAATCTGATTCTAAACTCTCCACCATGGCAAAGACCAAAGAGCTGTCCAAGGATGTCAAGGACAAGATTGTAGACCTACACAAGGCTGGACTGGGCTACCAAACTATCGCCAAGCAGCTTGGTGAGAAGGTGACAATTGGTGCAATCATTCGCAAATGGAAGAAACACAAAACAACTGTCAGTCTCCCTAGGTCTGGTGCACAATGCAAGATTTCACCTCGTGGATTGTCAATGATCATGAAAACAGTAAGGAATCATCCCAAAACTACATGTGAAGATCTTGTCAATGATCTCCATGATCTCCAATCACCAAGAAAACAATTGGTAACACACTACTCTGACAATGATTGAAATCCTGCAGTGCTCGCAAGGTCGCTCTGCTCAAGAAAGCACATGTCCAGGCCATTCAAGTTTGCACTGAACATCTGAATGATGCAGAGGAGGACTGGTTGAAAGTGTTGTGGTCAGATGAGACCAAAATCGAGCTCTTTGTCATCAACTCAACTCGCCGTGTTTGAAGGAGGAGGAATGCTGCCTATGACCCCAAGAACCCCATCCCAACTGTCAAATATTGTGGTGGAAACATTCTGCTTTGGGGGTGTTTTTCTGCTAAGGGGGCAGGACAACTGCACCGCAACAAAGGGACGATGGATGGGGCAATGTACCATCAAATCTTGGGTGAGAACCTTCTTCCCTCAGCCAGGGCATTGAAAATGGGTCATGGATGGGTGTTCCAGCATGACAATGACCCAAAACACACGGCCAAGGAAACAAAGGAGTGGCTCAAGAGGATGCACATTAAGGTCCAGGAGTGGCCTAGCCAGTGTCCAGACCTTAATCCGATTGAAAATCTGTGGAGGGAGCTGAAAGTTCGAGTTGCCAAACGTCAGCCACCAAACCTTAAAGACTTGGAAAGGATATGCCAAGAGAAGTGGGCCAAAATCCCTCCTGAGATGTGTGCAAACCTGGTGGCCAACTACAGAAAACATCTGACCTCTGTGATTGCCAACAAGGGATTTGCCACCAAGTACTAAGTCATGTTTTGTGAAGGGAATCAAATACTTATTTCCTTCATGAACATGCAAATCAAAAATGTGTTAGACATGCATTTCTTTAGAATTTTCCATTACTAATAATAGTAATGGAAAATTCTAAAGAAATGCATGTCTAACACATTTTTGATTTGCATGTTCATGAAGGAAATAAGTATTTGATTCCCTTCACAAAACATGACTTAGTACTTGGTGGCAAATCCCTTGTTGGCAATCACAGAGGTCAGATGTTTTCTGTAGTTGGCCACCAGGTTTGCACACATCTCAGGAGGGATTTTGGCCCACTTCTCTTGGCATATCCTTTCCAAGTCTTTCTAAGACATAAGTCTCTCAGTGTTACAAAACACCTACCAGGGGCGGACTGACCATTTGGAAACTCGGGCACTGCCCGAGGGCCCAGGGTCAGTAGGGGGCCCCATGAGATGCCCCTGGTACCTTTTTCATAGGCTTTTTTGAGTTTGGGCAAGGACACAGGGGCCCCATGGTCCCCTATTGCCCGGGGGCCCCATGAGTTGTCAGTCCGCCCCTGACACCTACCATTCAATTTTTAGACTGATCATTTCTTTGGGCAAACATTCAAAATCAGCAGGGGATCAAATACTTATTTCCTTCTCTGTATATGGAGAGGAGCGTCTAAATGGAGGCCATCATAGGACAACCACGGAGCCCCACCTAAAGAGACCAGGGGACACCAGTGGGTCGGGGGAGAAGAAAAAAACACTACAAATGGAAATGCTAGCCCAAATCCATAGTATGACCTATAAGCTGAACAAACAGACATCATATAGAAGTAATTTTATTAATAAATATGTGATATTCAAGAGCAAGGGGCAGAGGATATACAGAAACTGCACAGAAAGTAACCCGTAGAAGACTCACAAGAGTAATTTTATAACTATCATGATATTAATGGCCCCTCCTCATGATCAATCATTAGCTATGCATGACAAGGTAAAATAATAAATGTACTGTAATATATGATTACCTGTATTAAAAACCACAGCCAGCCCGTAGATAGTTAACACACAAATATAAGGCAATGCAATCAAGTACCTTTAAGTAAAATAATCCAAAATTAGATCATAGACTTCCTATATCCTTTAGCTGCCTAGCTCCACATACAAACATACACCTAACAAGCTTTACACTACCTTGTGGGGCCGATCTGGATATTAAACTATAGGGTGATAGTATTCTGGCTGAGTAGCCACACTCCAAATAGTACATGGTATTGTTATTTTAACCACATAAGTAAATAAGAGGCAATGAGGAGATACAGACACATTAGTGAAACTGAAAAAAGACCCCACAATAGAATATATATACAGGTGAAACTCAAAAAATTTGAATATCGTGCAAAAGTTCATTTATTTCAGTAATGCAACTTAAAAGGTGAAACTAATATATGAGATAGACTCATTACATGCAAAGCAAGATAGTTCAAGCTGTGATTTGTCATAAGTGTGATGATTATGGCTTACAGCTCATGAATACCGCAAATCTTCAATCTCAGAAAATTAGAATATTGTGAAAAGGTGCAATATTCTAGGCTCAAAGTGTCCCACTCTAATCAGCTAATTAAGCCATAACACCTGCAAAGGGTTCCTGAGCCTTTAAATGGTCTCTCAGTCTGGTTCAGTAGGAATCACAATCATGGGAAAGACTGCTGACCTGACAGTTGTGCAGAAAACCATCATTGACACCCTCCATAAGGAGGGAAAGCCTCAAAAGGTAATTGCAAAAGAAGTTGGATGTTCCCAAAGTGCTGTATCAAAGCACATTAATAGAAAGTTATGTGGAAGGGAAAAGTGTGGAAGAAAAAGGTGCACAAGCAGCAGGGATGACCGCAGCCTGGAGAGGATTGTCAGGAAAAGGCCATTCAAAAGTGTTGGGGACTTTCACAAGGAGTGGACTGAGGCTGGAGTCAGTGCATCAAGAGCCACCACACACAGACGGATCCTGGACATGGGCTTCAAATGTCGTATTCCTCTTGTCAAGCCACTCGTGAACAACAACGTCAGAGGCATCTTACCTGGGCTAAAGAAAAACAGACCTGGGCTGTTGCTCAGTGGTCCGAAGTCCTCTTTTCTGATGAGAGCAACTTTTGCATCTCATTTGGAAACCAAGGACCCAGAGTATGGAGGAAGAATGGAGAGGCACACACTGCAAGATGCTTGAAGTCCAGTATGAAGTTTCCACAGTCTGTGTTGATTTGGGGAGCCATGTCATCTGCTGGTGTGGTCCACTGTGCTTCATTAAGTCCAGGGTCAACGCAGCCATCTACCAAGAGATTTTGGAGCACTTCATGCTTCCTTCCGCAGACAAACTTTATGGGGATGCGGACTTCATTTTCCAGCAGGACTTGGCACCTGCCCACACTGCCAAAAGCACCAAAACCTGGTTCAATGACAGTGGGATTACTGTGCTTGATTGGCCAGCAAACTTGCCTGACCTGAACCCCATAGAGAATCTATGGGGCATTGCCAAGAGAAAGATGAGAGACATGAGACCGAACAATGCAGAAGAGCTGAAGGCCGCTATTGAAGCATCCTGCTCTTCCATAACACCTCAGCAGTGCCACAGGCTGATAGCTTCCATGCCACTCCGCATTGAGACAGTAATTGCTGCAAAAGGGGCCCAAACCAAGTACTGAGTACTTGCATATAAGCATGCTTATACTTTTCAGAGGTTTGATATTGTTCTATGTACAACCCTTGTTTTATTGATTGCGTGTAATATTCTAATTTTCTGAGATTGTGGATTTGGGGTTTTCATGAGCTCTAAGCCATAATCATCACAATTATGACAAATCACAACGGGAACTATCTTGCTTTGCATGTAATGAGTATCTCATATATTAGTTTCAACTTTTAAGTTGCATTACTGAAATAAATGAACTTTTGCACGATATTCTAATTTTTCGAGTTTCACCTGTATAAGGAATTTAAATTGTTACTAAACCAAGCCCTTAGTAAAAACGTGTTTACAAAGAATGAGTACTTTTTCTCTTTAGAAGACATCTGGTTACATCTCACTTTTATCATATCCCAAAAGTACATAAGAGCATGACAAATCCATCATGAAGACCAAATATTGCTGGTATGGATAGTCTCACCAGCAATTTGGGGTGCTATATCGATTTCTTTCTGCAGGATATAGTGGTGAATCTCCCATCATTTGTCAGGGACTCCAGCCATATGTTGGAAATTCTGTCTGATTACCAATGGCAACTTGGCTATAGATGGCTTTCATTAGCTGTAGTCTCATTGTACACATCAATAGTACACAATTATGGACATCGAATACTATCTAATGGAAGATAGGGAGTTTATCCCAGCCCAGCAATCTTCTTAAGTGACTACATAGAATTCAGCCTAACACACAATTATTTTTCATTCATTGGGGAACACTATAAGTAGGTCAAAGGTACGGCTATGGGGGCCAGGGTTGCTCCCAGCTATGCTAAACTGTTCATGGGATATTGGAAAAACTTCTACATCTGGAGGAACAATCCCTATGGAGCAAACCTGGTCCTCTATTCCAGATATATAGACAATATTTTAATAATTTGGGATGGTTCTGAAAAGGAATTGAATGACTTTTTAGACTACTGTGCCAATAATTTTTATGGGATTAAGTTCACTCATGTGGTAGATGATGAATGTCTGATATTTTTAGACTTGGAATTTAGAGTGGCTCCAAAAGGCAATAGCTATTCCAAAACCCACTTTAAACCCAGTGGAGGTAACTCATACCTGAATGCCAAAAGCAGCCACCATCCCAGATGGATACATAATATTCTTTATGGGCAATTTTGCAGGCTCTGGCAGACATGTACTAGGAAAGAGAATTATGAGGAACACAGTATGATACTAAAAAAGAAATTTAGAGAAAAAGGTTATAAAGATTCACAAAAAGAAGGGGCATTCAGTAAATATCAAGCCATATATGATAATCCACCTGCCCCTCACACAAAACATTCACAAGAGATGGGACCTGTCAATATTAAGGTTCAGTTCATTACTCAGTACACCAACAGAACCTACTAAATCCAACACATTATCAAAAAGAATTGGAGTATCCTGAAACAAAATCCTGTATTAGGCAAAATATTGCCTAACAAACTACATATTGTATACAGAAAACCACGTGATCTAAGAAACCTAGTTGTCCCTAGTAGAATTAGAAAATACAACAAATCTGGAACTATGCTAAGTAGCAAATGGAGAACCCTGTTTGATCAAAAGGGCAGCTACAAGGTGTTAAAAATTGCAGCGTGTTTGCTTTCAAGTAGCACAGATGTCAGGGATGCGGGTGTGACCTGAGATGTGTGTACTGACACAGGGAAATGCAGGCTTCAGATATGGTATAAATAAGACAATTTATTAAGACTAACAATACAAATATAAACGCAGTGCACCAAACCCCAAGCTAACACAAATACATACAACAAGGTGAAACAAACCCAAACCTAAACTGATATAGATACACAGGTACATACACATATAGAGCACAACGTAGTCAGGCAGGCCGGGTCGATAACTATCGGGCAGGTAGGTACAGGAGGAGCAGGTGGAGAGAATGGTCAGGGTCACAAGCCAGGGATCAAACAGGAGAAGTCAGCAGAGGTCAGGATCAGGCAGGGTCGGCAACAAGTCAGGCAGGAACAGGAACAGAAATGCAGGTTACAAGGTACAGGGGCCCATGGAAAAACACACACCAAGGCACAGACTGCAGGTCTGGCCATCCCTTAAATACACCTGCAATCAGCCCCAGGTGATGGCTAATTGCTGAAGTGAACCTCTGGTTGTTGAGAGCACCTGCTAGCCAGCCCTGGTACTGCAGCCCACAAGGCAGGTGAGTCCCACCACTATTGGCAAGTCCATTCCTGACAACAGGAAACAAACTGTTATTGGTATGGATGGTAAAGCCCATCCCATTAAGCAGTTTAATAACTGTGGTCCTGCTTATGTTATTTATAGAATCATTTGTCCATACAACCAAGGGAAAAGAAGAGCGGCATCTTCTAAGTGCAGCGGTTTAACTCATTAATAAAACATATAATACAGGTAACTCACAAAGGCATAGTAAAGAAGCTCTTGTCATGTCATATATTCAGCATCTGCTGTGTGAAGAGATGTGGGTTACTGTGCCAGGTTGTGAGTCCAGTGTCAGGTGGCGATGCTGGTGGCTCCCAGCATTTCCTACGAGTTCCAGGACCCTACGAGCAGGCACTGAAGGAGACGGGGACATCACATCACGTCACATGGTAGCAGGGAGTGGCATCCCTGGTATAGCCTGAAGAGCGAGCACCCATGCCTCTTCAAATGCTTGCCACTCCCCACTACCACATGACCGGATGTGATGTCACTGTCTCCTCCAGTGCCTGTACGTAGTGTCCCAGAACTCACAGGAAATGCTGGGAGCCACCAGCATCACTGTCTGACACCGAAGTTCTCCTCTCTGCTCTGAGCAAAGATCAGGTCTGTCAGTCACTGCTGTCTGCTCAGCCTCCCCAGTGCTCACTGGAGTGCTGGGCTGTGGAGGGGGAGGGAGAGGCTAGCTCAGGCTCTCAGTGGCTCACTGAGAGTATGAACTACCTGTAGGTGCCGCTTCACACTCTGGGGTGGATTCCTGATTTTGAAGTCGGGAACTTTCCACAGCCTGGACCAGGTGAGTGACGTCAGCTGACAGCAGACTTCAGTCCGCTGTCAGCTGCAACAGGTTATAGGAGTGCAGAAAAAACTATGATCCACAGAAGAAGTGCAGCCAAAAAAACCTGTGGCTGTATGTCTCCTTTAATGATCATATTTATATTCATTCTTATTTAGATTTTATGTGTTTTTATGTCTATTTATTGCACTTTATTTAATACATACACTATATTGCCAAAAGTATTGGGAAGCCTGCCTTTACACTGTAAACTTTAATGGCATCCCAGTCTTAGTCCGTAGAGTTCAAAATTGTGTTGGCCTACCCTTTGCAGCTATAACAGCTTTAACTCTTCTAGGAAGGCTGTCGACAAGGTTTAGGAGTGTGTCTATGGGAATGTTTGACCATTCTTCCAGAAGCGCAGTTGTGAGGTCAGGCACTGATGTCGAACGAGATGGTCTGGGTCCCAGTCTCCGCTCTAATTCATCCCAAAAGTGTTCTACCGGGTTGAGGTCAGGACTTGAGGTCAGGGTTGAGGTGCAGCCCAGTCAAGTTCCTCCACCCCAAACTCACGCATCCATGTCTTTATAGCCCTCGCTTTGTGCACTGGTGCGCAGTCATGCTGGAACAGGAAGGAGCCATTCCCAAACTGTTCCCACAAATTTGAGAGCATGAAATTGTCCAAAATGTCTTGGTATGTTGACAGTTCCCTACACTGGAACTATGGGCCAAGCCCAACCCCTGAACCCCCCCCCCTCCACATCATAATCTCTCCTCCACCAAACTTTATGCTTGGCACAATGCAGTCAGGCGAGTACTGTTCTCTTAGCAGCCGCCAAACCCAGACACATACATCAGATTGCCAGACAGAGAAGTGTGCTTCGTCACTCCAGAGAACACGTCTCCACTGCTCTAGAGTCCAGTGGCAGTGTGCTTTACACCACTGCATCTGACGCTTTGCATTGCACTTGGTGATGTAAGGCTTGGATGAAGCTGCTCGACCATGGAAACCCATTCCATAAAGCTCTTTATGCACTGTTGTTGTGCTAATCTAAAGGCCACATGAAGTTTGGAGGTTTTAAGCTATTGACTCTTCAGACAGTTAGTGACTTTTGCACACCGTGCGCTTCAGCACTGACCTGACTGTCATTTTATGTGACCTACCACTTCATGGCTGAGTTGGTCTTGTTCCCATTTGCTTCCACTTTGTTATATTACAACTAACAGTTTCCTGTGGAATATTAAATAGCAAGGAAATTTCAGGGATGGACTTATTGCACAGGTGGCAACTTATCATGGTACCACACTCGAATTCACTGAGCTCCTGAGAGCGACCCATTCTTTCACAAATGTTTGTAGAAGCAGTCTGCATGCGTAGGTGCTTGATTTTATACACCTGTGGCCATGGAGGTGATTGGAACATCTGAATCCAATGATTTGGAGGGGTGCCCCAATACTTTTGGCAATATAGTTTATATAGTGTCTCCATATGGAGACATCGTTTTCCTTTTCATGGTCTGCTATGTAGACATCAAGCTTCACCATTTGGGGTCATTTGTAGATCCCCTTTAGCAATATAGTCCTACATAATGTCTTCTTCTCTTTCTAGACAATAAAGAGTTGTAAAATTTTATCTATGGAACCTGTGGTGTTGTGCACACGTCTCCTTTAAGATGTTAATAAGCTATGGCTAATTGTGAACACAACATGACAACCATGAGCCCCCCTTCCCTGTTTACTTTTTCAGCACAAAGGTGCTGGTATTTGAATAGTGTTGTCGGCTCAAGCCTTGTCCTTCCACTTCGGTAGTGTTGTTTTTTTTTTGTCTGGAAAGGCTGTCCTGCCTATTATGAAGACCCTGAACAGCCATCTGCTGCATGTTTGGGACCATTTGCTTTTGAGGCCGAAACATGCAATGGCTGTGGCTTGGTCTCCAGTGGTTGGCTTCAGCAGTATGGTGGCGGGTCGCAGACCAGAAGTATCATCTGGAATGCATTTCCAGCCCGCACTTTCAGACTTGGACAGTAGCATGCGCTCTAAATTGCCCCCAAATATATCTACCTGCCTACTACATGTCAGGAGTGGGATCAGATTAAGAACGATTTCTATGTGGTAGTTGGAATTCCCAATGTCATGAGTGTCATAGACTGTACCCATGTGCACCCTCTGTTAAAGAACACATCTACTATAATAGGAAGGGGTACCACTCACTAAACACATAGGTTGTCTGCGGTGTAAATATGTTCATCACAAATGTGGTCACCGGCTTCCCAGGATCTGTCCATGATGCCCACATATTAAAGGCAAGCACAGCTCTATGACCATTTTGACACTAACAGAATAACTGGAGGCTGGCTTCTTAGTAAGATACTTTTGATTATCAAATATGTCTCAATGCATGCCACATACATCATACATGGAAGTATATGTTACACTTCTGTGTTCACTCCTCCCACCTTACACACAAAATATACACAGCAGATTGTTAGCCTTGGCTGTTATAGAAATGGCAAACCCAGATCATCATCCTGGTGTAACCATTTCCAGCTAAGCCACTTGACATATGGCCTAAGGCCTTTACATTACAATCATGTTTAGCAATGAAAATGTTGGGAAGATGTCAGATGTCCATGCTATTGCCCACTCATCATGATATACTATTGTTGTTCTAAAAATTGGCATTTTCCAATGGTATTGTAGGTTATTCTGCCCTGGCTTAACCAATTGCCCTCCTGAGGATTTACCCCCCCCCCCCTTAATGACCAGGCCTCTTTTTGCTACTCGGCGCTGCACTAATTCAACTGATAATTGCGCGGTCATGCAATGCTGCACCCAAATGAAATTTATGTTCTTTTTTTTCACACAAATAGAGCTTTCTTTTGGTGGCATTTGATCACCTGTGCGCTTTTTATTTTTTACGCTATAAACAAAAAAAGACCAAACATTTTGAAGAAAAACAAAATTTTTTACTTTCAGCTATAAAAAATATATAGTAAACTCAAAGTTGGTTATAAATTTAGGCCAAAATGTATTCTGCTACATGTTTTTGGTAAAAAAATCCCAATAAGTGTATATTGATTGTTTTGTGTGAAAGCTATAGCGTCTACAAACTATGGTATAGATACTACAATTTACGCCATTTTTTTGCTATACAGCGCTGCACTGGTTTAACGGACAATTGCACAGTCATGCAATACGGTACATAAATGAAATTTACATCCATTTTTTCCTACAAATTGAGCTTTCTTTTGGTGGTATTTGATCACCTATGCGGTTTTTATTTTTTGCGCTATAAAAAAAAAATAGGCTGACAATTTTGAGGAAAAAAAAACAATATTTTGGACTTTTTGCTATAAAACATGTCCAGTAAAAAAAAATGTAAAATCAAATTTAGTTATACATTTCTGCCAAAATGTATTCTGCGACAAAAAAAACCAATGCGTGTAAATTAATTGGTTTACGTGAAAGTTATAGCGTTTACAAATGGGAAAGATACTGGGATTTTTATTTTTTTTTTATACTAATAATGGCGACTTATGGTGGCGATCAGCAACTTATGGCAGGACTGCGGGAATGCAGCGGATATTCTGACACTGGGGGTGAACTGACTTGGGGTCAGTGACATCCCCAGTGACACCAATACAGTGATCAGTGAAAAAAAAAAATACTGACAGTGTACTAATGGCACTGGGGAGGAAGGGATTTACTTTTTTATTTACTGAAAGGGTTAACTGTGTGAGGGGAGTGTTTTACTAGGGGGCGAGGGGGTGTACTGCAGGGGAACACGCTGATCTGGAGAGATAAACTCTTCTCTCCGGATCAGCATGTGAGGAGCTGAGAGGGGACTGACAGAAAGCACTGCTGCAGTGTAAACACTGCAGCCGTCCTCTCTGTCAGTGATTGCCGCTAATCGCCGGGACACGGTAGGTAATGACCAACCGTGACCCGGCAACTGCCACCCGCAGCCACGATCGGCGGGACGGGTAGGGCGGGCATGCGGCTCGTGTGTGCCCTTACCTGTTTTGTAAACGCACTTTTTAAAACATGGTTTTGCCCAGCCGTGCCGACCTGCCACCGTATTTCTACAGTGGCTGTTTGGCAAGAAGTTAACATTACTCTTGAGGTACTCAACACCTGCAGAGTCTCGCTACAATGCAACAATTACTAAGAGAAGAAGGCCCTGATTTACTAAGACGTGAGTCTACTAGCAGACTCTGAACATTCAAGCAGACTCCGTTAAATCAGTCAAGACCTGTCAGTCTTCTGAGCGGCGTCTAGCAATCTCATTGACGAACGTCTACTTTGCTATTAGTAAATGTGGAATCACGTCTGGCACATTTTTAGGTGCAATACCGGATATGTTCGCTAGATGGCGCACAAGCGCGGGCATTGTAGCATTGGCGTTTTTGTGTTAGCAAAAGAGAATATTTAGAATGTAACAAATAGTACACCTATATTAGAATTGTTATCTTTTTTTTTTTTTTGCTGTTTCTCCAAAATGATCAGGAAAGTAATGCATTTACTAATGAATGTCATACATTCTATTTTCAAATGTTAAACATTTTCACACTTATATCTCAAATAATTTGGAATGTCGAGTTCTAATTTCCCAATATAATGCTATATCTTCATTCTCTTTACTCACGTAACTATTCTATGTTAAAGTCAAGTGCAGCGCTATAAATGCATGTGATCAATAATGAACGCATGTAAAAACCAAAAAGTGCAAATAATTGCAATAATGATGTAAAATGGTAAATGGTGCTAAAATAAGTTCATATAATCATTCCTGAATAATGGAATGTCCTTCCTGTGAGAGTACCAACTCAGGGAGTGCCTATGAATGGCACGTGTGGTTTCTCCGTGACGGACAGTAGTGCATGAACTCATGAAAGATAAACCACCCTTGGGAGTGGTCTACACTCACCAGAACAAAAGTATTAATGTGCATGGGTTATACACATCACACATCTGGGGGTGCAGCGGTATGCTGGCAGCTATGGGTTAGTCATCCACCCATCCATCAGGGTGGGTGCCCAAATGGTCCTGGGGAAGAATTAGCTCAGCCACAGGAGCCAGAAAGGTGCTTAATAGTGTAGTACACTGTCACAAGGGTGGATGACCTTTCACGAGTTCATGCACTACTGTTCGTGGTTATATTTATCTTGTGTAATACCATTTTACTAGTCTATATCATTTGACCAGCGCTCGCTTTATCATTTTTAAACAATGTAACTATTCTACATTGTAGCTCAAACTGTGTCTCCCACAGTGGTTTAGTGGTTAGAGCTCAGAACTTACAGCGCTTGGGTCATGGGTTCTACTCCCAGTCATGGCTACATCCCAGTTTGCATGCTTTCCCTGTATGGATGTGTTTCTGCCAACACTCAAAAGACATGCTGTTAGGTTCATTGGACCTAGTTACATGGCTGAGTTTCTGCCCTTAGATTATAAGCTCCTTGACATTTATGAACGTTAAAAAAATGGAGATCAATTTTCTGGGTTGTGTCAGTGCCTGGAATATTGATCAATCAATTATGATTTTGCCTAATGACTAGAAAGTGGATGAATGTTACCTGTGTCCTGTTCTGCCAATTACAGGAAATGTGAAAGTTTCATTCTGTGTATATTTCATTGTAACTTTTTTCTCTTCTTTTAAATCTGTCTCCTTATACAACTTGACCCCCTCCCCCACCCCATCATCACCTGTCCCATATGCAAATCTATGGATCACTGCCCCACTCTTTTTAACTATTTACTGATCAAGTGAATGTGTCTCATTTTCTATCAGCTACAGCTCTGATCTCACATTATTATACGATTGCTGATTGTATATCACCACTAGTCTGATTGAATTCATAATCCCTGGTCAGTCCCGTTCCCTTACCTCTAATAATCTTTAGGACCAGTTCACACTACATGTGTTTCAGTTGCTTTTTTGGCATCACAAACGCACAGAAAGAAGGTTATATGGTTGTCAATGTCATAGTTCACATCAGCGCTTGCATTTTCAATGCATTGCAGGTGCTGTAAACAAAGTTGACCACACTGCATTGTTTCTGCACAGAACTGTACTGGAACACATTGAAATGTCCTTGAATGTACTAAAACGCACATGTCCCTAATTAAATTGAATAAAAAGAAAGTAGAAAAAACTAACTGGAAGGGATACAAAAATGCAATGCAACGTGTCCAAAACACATCCAAAATGTACTGGAACACACTAAACATGCATGCCCAAAGGGCATGCAAAAACGCATCAGGAACACATCTAGACTTTTTCTATAGTGCGAACTGGCCCTTAGGACTTGTTCACACCATTGGTGGTGCAGAAACGCATGCAAGAACACACATTTTCCAGAACAGCAAAGAAATGCAAGGCCCTTTGCAGATGTGCACGGTTAGGTGCAACACACTTTTAAAAAAATATGCCTGCAGTATTTTTGCATGTTCCCACACATTAGGCAGGACATTAAAATTAACGAGCTGAGGAAAAAAAAAAAAGTAAAAAATGCCCCATTCACACAGGTCCTCTGGCCTGTACAGCATGAATGAGTGGGTTGTTTATGTGGCTAGAGCCACCTGTTACACTATGGGGACACAGCAGCTGTATGAACACAGGTTTTAATCTGACAGGTGTGAAGGCGTGGGTAAGTGTCCCTGAATGCTCACTGTCTGTGTTCAGGGCTGTACACCTGCACCCATATGCTTATCAAATTATGACCTGCAGCAATTCCATAGTGTAACATAGGTTGCCTGCAAACGGCGATGGCCACAAAAACAAACCACTGCTTCTCACTCTACAGGCCACAGCACCCATGAGCCCCAAAACCTCAATTACACACATAACTTTATTTATGAACTCAGTACAGTTTTATCATTTAGATTTCACAGGAATATGGTTGGGATTATGTCCATTAATAATGTTTTTAGTGTATTTTTACCATAAATATAATTTGGATATTTTCTCTGGCGGTGGGGGGCTGTCAGGTATGCTGTACGGGGCCCCGTGATATCTAACAGTGGCCCTGGGTGTATGCTTGTGTCTGTGCCACCTGTATAGTTAGGAAGAACCTTGAACCTCTGCTATGTACCTCAATGGATCTAGGAATTGGACATGTTTTCAACTGAAAATACAACAAATATTAGTAATGTTTCCCCAGCAAATGAGGATCAGCTCCTCGGTGGAGAACAGTGATCTCGCCATGTCCAGATGTGGTCTGGCATTCCACAAAAGAACAATTCACAAAACTAAAAAATTGACTTGCAAATTACCACTAAACTCTCCTAACTACACTCCCATCCACTAACACTCCCCACTACCACTTCCGGGTGTGTGCAAACGTCCTTCCCCAAATGTCATGACGTATTTCCGGTATGACAGCTGCTCTAGCACTTCCTCCAACAGTCGTCTTGGTGTTTATTTGTGCACCATAGCAATTTTACATGCGGCTCCATTGTGTATATGACATTCGCAAATATATGTTTGCAGTTCTATTGTAGATTTGGCATTGGTGAATGTATGCTTGCAGCTATACTGTGTATATGAGATTGGTGAATATATATTTGCCAGTAAAGGCCCAAAGTCAACATAAATTGGGGACCCAATTTATTACTGTTAAGAGGATTGTAGAAAAAGAATAGCTAGCTGCACATTGAACACGACCTATTCATTGGTACAGAACATGGTCTTGTCGTGCAATAGGGGGCTTTTGGTTTGTTATTTTGGACATACTTGCACATGTGTGTTCTAACAAGGAAGATTTGGGCATATTATATAGCTAGCAAAAATAAGTGTTAGGGGTGCTAGTACATTTCAGATACTTCTATAGCGCTGTCAATTTACGCAGCGCTTTACATATAGATGTGGTAAATTCACATCAGTCCCTAACCCTCAAGGGGCGTACTAAGAGCCCTAACTTACATTCATACATATACTAGGGCCAATTTTGACAGGATCCAGTTAACCTATCCGGCATGTCTTTAGAGTGTGGGAGGAAACCAGAGTACCTGGAGGAAACACAGGCACAAAGAGAACATGCAAACTCCAGGCAGGAGGTGCCGTGGCTGGGATTCGAACCAACGACCCTAATACTGCCAGGTGGAAGTGCTAACCATTTAGCCACTGTGCAACATTCAACTAGAACATGAAATAATCCCCCCAAAAAATACATAGTACAAATGTTTATTGATCAAATACACATTCCACATTTATTTGGACAGCAACAAAAAGCTACATTCAATATCTTGGTGTGAAGAAAAAAAACCAAAAAAAACACAGGATTGATGTTGCTAAAATAGAACGGTCCTGCTCATAAGAGCTTACAATCTAAAAGATTATACTTATAATGAACTGTGCTTTCACAGGTTACAGCAGGTGTCAGGAATGGACTTGCCAATAACGGTGGGACTCACCTGCCTTGTGGGCTGCAGTACCAGGGCTGGCCAGCGGGTACTCCCAGCAATCAGAGACTCACCCCTGCAGTCAGCCAGAACACCTGAAGCCGATTGCAGGGGTTGTATTTAACCACTTCCCGACTGGCCGTTGTATATAAACGGCCGGACGGTGGCACTGCAGGGTCGGGTGGCCATCTATAAACGGCCTCCCCGCACCCTGCTTGTGCGCGCTCCCTGGGAGCGCGCAGCACCGCGATCCGGTGCCCGCTATGTCCTCCAGACACAGTGAAACACCGATCGTCGGACGGGACCTCTGTACGAGGTCCCGATCATGTGATCACTGATTGGCCAATCAGTGATCACATGCAAAGTGGTAAGCAAGATGTCACTTCTGACATCATTGCTTACTATGTGTGAAATCTGTGAATGATCACAGAGGTCACATGGTACAAGGCTATTCACAAAAGCCTTGTACCATGTGACAAGCTGTGACCAATCACAGCTCACTCTGTATTTCTCAATGAGTGCAGGAATGCACACACAGAGAAAGAGAAATGATTGCATTTACATCCTATATGGGTGTAAAAGCAATCAGTGTAAAAAAAAAAAAAAATCTTTATCACCCCTCACAAGTAGTACAGTGTCACCATGGTGACACTGTACTGCTAGGGTGACAGTATGTAAAAAACAAAAAATAAAAAATAATAGAATAAAAAATAAAATAAAAATGTACAAAAAATGTTTAAAAATTATAATTTTTGCTTATAAACTAATTTGGATTTATTTTTTTTTTACTAAAAAGATAACGGAATAAATTTTGGCTAAGATTTATGATGAAATATTATTTATTTGCAAAATTTTATTAAAAAAACTTTTTAAAAAATTTTTTGGACATTTCATTTACATAGCAAAAAAAATACAAATCCCAGTGGTGAATAAATACCACCAAAATAAAGCTTTATCTATCTAAAAAAAATGGTAAAAAATTCATTTGGGTACAGTGTTGCATGACCGCGCAATTGCCATTCAAAGCGTGATAGCGCTAAAAGCTGAAAATTGCCCTGGTCAGGAAGGGGGTAAAAGTGTCCGGTCTGGAAGTGGTTAAGGAATGGCCAGACTCACAGTCAGGGCCTTGGTGTGTGTTTTTCCATGGGCCCCTGTACCTTGTAACCTGCATTTCTATTCCTGTTTCTGTCTGACTTGTTGCCGACCCTGCCTGATCCTGACCTCTGCTGACTTCTCCTGTGTGATCCCTGTCTTGTGACCCTGACCATTCTCTCCGCCTGCTCCTTCTGTACCTACCTGCCCGATAGTTATCGACCCGGCCTGCCTGACTACGTTGTGCTCTATATGTGTATGTACCTGTGTATCTATATCAGTTTAGGTTTGGTTTGTTTCACCTTGTTGTATGTATTTGTGTTAGCTTGGGGTTTGGTGCACTGCGTTTATATTTGTATTGTTAGTCTCA
The DNA here is from genome assembly GCF_062004578.1 of Staurois parvus. Classification (NCBI taxonomy): domain Eukaryota; kingdom Metazoa; phylum Chordata; class Amphibia; order Anura; family Ranidae; genus Staurois; species Staurois parvus. The sequence goes on from NW_028317828.1 coordinate 1,724,952, forward strand.
AAAAATTATATTATTTACTATATCTGAAGCCTACGTTTCCCTGTGCCAGTCCACACACTTCTGGTCACACCCGCATCCCTGACATTACACCAAGGCCAATCCTGACCAGAAGTGGCTACACAGGGAAGCCATCTTGGCTTATTGTTGCTGGGAAGGATGGATCTTGATGAGGTGGTGTATTTTTCTCTGCTAGTGTTTGATGACAGGGATTATGCTTATCAGACTCTGAAGGAGTATCCCAGGGATAGACTAGAGTGTATAAGGATCGCTCATTGCCTAGTAGATCAGGGCACAGAATTCTCTGAGGTGCAGCCATTGATTCAGGTTTGTGCTGAGTTGGTTTCATCTGGTACCCCCGAATGCAGGGATGAATTTTTGCCGCCATTTAGTGCCGACCAGGTAGAGTCCCTGGTATGGTTATTAGAGGATGATGTGGATTACTTTCTGGAGCATTATTCTGCATGTTCACAACAGGTACTGAGAGATTATATAAACGCAGTGCAGTCTTTGACCAGACAGGCTTTGTGTAAGCGGAGCTTTGTTCAACCCATACTGCAGACATGGTCAGACTTGTTGCACCCAGCCTCAGTCGGCTTGCAACATCATTCCTCTGCTCAAGGCACTCTTCCTGCATCCCCGACAGCACCCCCAGTGACGGCCCAGTATACTCTGCTAACTACCACATACCAGTCCCCTGCTCCCACTCGCTGCACCTATCCTTTCTTTAACCCTGTAAAGAAGTCCTCTGTAGCAACTGCTCCCTCCTCTGTTCCATCCTCCAGCTCTTCTCTGTCTTCAGCTGCTCCATTCGTTTACAGACCTGCGTTTACTTACAGTGCTCCAGTAACTAAAACCAGAAAAAAGAAAAAATTCTTTCCAACCAGTACCATCCTGCCAGTATCCAAACCGGTCAGCCTGCCGTCTGAGAACCCGCCTTCCGTGGTTCAGCCTGGTGCCTCGGCACCCACAATTCAGCCTGATGTCTCTACCCAGCCTGATGTCTCTACCCAGCCTGATGAACTGATCCAGCCTGATGATCCTATTATGCCAGGTGACTCGGTGCCCGCTGTCTTGCCAGATGACTCGGTGCCCGCAGTCTTGCCAGATGACTCGGTGCCCGCTGTTACGCCAGATGACTTGGTGCCCGCTGTCTTGCCAGTTGACTCAGAGCCCGCTGTTGGGCCAGTTGACTCAGAGCCCGCAGTCTTGCCAGACGACTCGGTGCCTGCAGTCTTGCCAGACGACTCGATGCCCGCTGTTCCTCCAGATGACTTGGTGCCCGCTGTCTTGCCAGTTGACTCTGAGTCCGCTGTCGGGCCGGTTGACTCGGAGCCCGCTGTTGTGCCTGGTGACTCGGGGCCCGCGGTCTTGCCTGATGACTCGATGCCCGCTGTCGAGCCATACGATCCAATGCCTGATGACCCAGTGCCCACTGTCATACCTGGTGACCCGATGCCCGCTGTCGTGCCAGTTGACTCAGAGCCAGCTGTCATGCCTGGTGACTCGGTGCCCACTGCCTTGCCAGATGACTCGGTGCCCGCTGTCGAGCCAGATGACCTGATGCCTGGTGACCCGATGGCCGCTGTCGTGCCTGGTGACCCGATGGCCGCTGTCGTGCCTGGTGACCCGATGGCCACTGTTGAGCCAGACGACCTGGTGCCCGCGGTCGAGCAAGACGATCCAATGTCTGATGACCCGGTGCCCGCTGTTGTACCTGGTGACCCGATGCCCGCTGTCAAGCCAGATGGCCCGGTGGCCCACCGCTCCGCCTGGGGGCCCGGTGCCCGCCGCCCTGCCTGGTTGCCCGGTGCCTGCCGCTCTAACTGGTTGCCCGGTGCCCGCCGCTCCGCCTGGTTGCCCGATGCCCGCCGCTCCGCCTGGTGGCCCGGTGCCCGCCACCCTTCCTGGCCAGCCCGACGTGCCTCCGTCCGGTGTCCAGCCCGAAGTGCCTCCGTCCGGTGTCCAGCCCGAACTGCCTCCGTCTGGTGCCCAGCCCGATGTGCCTCCCTCCGGTGCCCAGCTCAAAGTGCCTCCGTCCGGTGCCCAGCCCGATGTGCCAGTCTGTGATATCCCGCCAGTCACCGGACCCAGGCGGTGGAACATTTTGCCCAGCTAGGACTGTTTGGAGCGTCCTGAGGCCACTCCTTGAGGAAGGGGGTACTGTTAGGAATGGACTTGCCAATAGTGGTGGGACTCACCTGCCTTGTGGGCTGCAGTACCAGGGCTGGCCAGCGGGTGCTCTCAACAACCAGAGGTTCACTTCAGCAATTAGCCATCACCTGGGGCTGATTGCAGGTGTATTTAAGGGATGGCCAGACCTGCAGTCTGTGCCTTGGTGTGTGTTTTTCCATGGGCCCCTGTACCTTGTAACCTGCATTCCTGTTCCTGTTCCTGTTTCTGCCTGACTTGTTGCCGACCCTGCCTGATCCTGACCTCTGCTGACTTCTCCTGTTTGATCCCTGGCTTGTAACCCTGACCATTCTCTCCGCCTGCTCCTCCTGTACCTACCTGCCCGATAGTTATCGACCCGGCCTGCCTGACTACGTTGTGCTCTATATGTGTATGTACCTGTGTATCTATATCAGTTTAGGTTTGGGTTTGTTTCACCTTGTTGTATGTATTTGTGTTAGCTTGGGGTTTGGTGCACTGCGTTTATATTTGTATTGTTAGTCTCAATAAATTATAAATTATATTATTTACTATATCTGAAGCCTACGTTTCCCTGTGTCAGTCCACACACTTCTGGTCACACCCGCATCCCTGACAGCAGGAAACCAACGGTTAATATCACTTGGGCTTATTCACAAAAGCTGCAGATCGAAATATCAATATAAAAATACATGCGTGCCAAAATAACACCTCCCACCTCCCCAAATCCCCCACACATACGTTTCTCATCAGGTTTGTCTGAAAACTGCACTTCATTCTAAATAAAGCAAATTTGGAAGAGCAGAGCAAGGAAGAACATGCAAAACATTTACAGCCCACATCAAAACACAGCGTGAGTGTGGCCTGGGGGCAATTCACCACAATATCTCTTCCTCCCCCAAACCACCACAGACAAGGGCATGCAGAAATAATGTGCCTGTACAAGGCAAAAATCAGCCCCAACTGCATCTCTGTCAGGGCAGGAGCTGAGGAATGGACAGGCAGGCCTAATAACAATGTAACGCACTGGCTGACGACAACCGCCACCCACAGACCGAAGTCCCTCAGGGCGCGGAGTCTAAGTTCCAGGCTGCCCTTCACCAGGGCCCCTGATGGTGGGGATGGACTTGACGCAGCCAGGAACCAGGTCGCGGCCCCCGAGACACCTCAGTTGCAGTAATGGCCGCCGCCAATTGTGAGTAGCTGGTGGAAAAGACAATAGAGTAGTCAGGCAGGCCGGGTCGACAACAACAGGACAAAACGGTACAGGACAGCAGACGAGAATCACAGGTCACGAGCCAGGTTCAGCAACAGAGGGTCAGATCAAAGGAGAAGACAAAGAATAGTCGAGTAACAAGCCGAGTCAGATTCCAGGAGAGTCACGAGAGTCAGAACAGAGTAATAGCAACATAAAGACACAAGACACAAGTGCAAAGAGCACGTGCGGACCACAGGCTTATATGTAATCAGCCACACCCCTCTGGGGGATGGACCTCAGAGACCTGAAGGCATAAAAGATTCCCACCATGCTCAGCAGAAATCCAAGATGGATGCCAGCACATGGAGTAACATAATCTCTGGGAAAAGGTAGGACATTGACAATCTCCTTATATAAGGTAGGCCACACCCACCACTGTCATTCATTTGGTCAGAGAAAGTGTTTGCACCTGATGAATCCTCTTCCCACCTGCGTTAACCCTTGGTATACAGGCCCCACAAATCAGAGTCAGAAAGAAAGCCACAGTGACATGTACCTGTGCAGCATACAACAGAACATTGAACAGGGATGTAAAACGGAACCCTATTGGCACTATTTCTTGGCCCTATGAGCACAATTCACTCCAGATTCTTGCATGAGTTAAGGCAGTCACATGACCACATCTCGCATGCAATACTGAAAATGGCAATTCACTTTTGCTAGTATGCGGCATTTCCCATAAATCGGAAAAACACTCAGGAAATCAAACATAAAAAGGCCTTACACTGTGGTCACATCAAAGCCGATTTAGAAATTGTGCGACATACAGTGAAGATGCTGATTTCCTTACGATTTGCAAGACATCTGACACAGATATCTATGAAAATCGTCACAAAAGTAGTACATGTACTACTTTAGAAATCAGTGTCGGAAACGCACCCATGTGACTGCTCTAATAGCAGACAATAGGGTGCGCCTTTGCATACGATTTGCAAGTCGCATGCCATCCAAGTCACATCCAGGGTGCACGATTTCAGGTGCGATTTGGGAATTGAAATTGTACCTAATATCCGATCTAATGAATGTGGATGTGAGTGTCTTAACGTAAGCGATTTGCTGCAGCACAATTTCAAAAGTAGTTCTCGTCTAAGTTTTTCAGCATTTTGTAGTGATTTCACATATAGACTACAATAGAAATCGCAATGTGAAACACAATTGAAAATGCAATAACTCATTGGTAAATCTACAGAAAACACGGTGAAATTGCCAACAAAAAGCACAATTTTAAACCACATCTAGTGTGAACCAAGCAGGCAATTCAACAAAGGAAATAAATCTTTGAAGGCATGCGGTATCTGCATGCTCAGATAAGGGTCTGTTATGGATTGGGGGGGGGGGGGGGGGACTCCATGCCATTATTTAATTTTTTTTTTTTTTAATCCATTTCTTTCGCTCACTCTTGTCATGGTTTAACAAACTTTCCCAAAAGGAGGTGGAGTGCAAACCATCATTATTAAATCAATCATTACTCCAGGCCCTTATCTCATCCCATCATTTGACATTCACATAAGGTGCTACTTTAAAGGTGTTTTGTTCAAACAAGGCCTCGACAAGGCCTCATTCTAATTCACATTCTAGGGATCATTTAAACAGAAAGCAAAGATGCTGCCACCAGCACACGTATGTTAGGGTAGTCACACAGAGATCATACAAATTCATTGCTGTGGTTGGGATTCAAACCAACAACCCTAGCGTTGTGAGACAGTAGTGCTAACCACTAATCCACAGAGCTGTTGAACACTAACCCTGCCTGTATTTCTGTGGTGTGAATCAATCCTAAATCCCTGGGCAAGGTCAGTGTAACTAGCCAGATATCTCAAATGTGACACAAATGTTGTGCTATGTTGCCAATTCAGATGTATGTTGGTTCTATGTATCCCAATACAAAGGATTGCAATACTAACACAGGCGTACCTCGGTTTACCAACGCCTCGGTTAACGTAAAAATGAAAATCCATTGTTAATAATTTTTTTCGCAATACAAAGTGTATGTCGGCGCTGATTTTCAAATGCAAATGCCAGCCTTTTTTTTTTCTTCACTATAGTTCACAAGCTTAGAAGTCACTTTCCCCGAAGTTACAGAAAACTTTGTTTCTTTTAATAAACTCAAAGTAAACATTGTTTCCTTTAGGGATATAAATTCCAAGAAAACTTTCTCTTTTAGCTGGGGGAAGTGACAGGTGAATTTCTGAGCTATAGTGAAGAAAAAAAAAGGGAAAATTACATTTAAAAACCAGCACCATAATAAATAAAAAATGGCATGGGGTTCCCCCTCCCATCCACACCAAGCCCTTTGGGTCTGGTATGGATATTAAGGGGTAACTCCACGCTGAAATTAAATAAAAAACAGCTTGGGGATTCCCCAAAATCCATACCAGACCCTTATCCGAGCATGCAGCCCGGCAGGACAGGAAAGGGGGGGGGACGAGCGAGCACCCCCCCCCCTCCTGAACCATACCAGGCCACATGCCCTCAACATGGGGGGGTGCTTTGGGGCAAGGGGGGCTCCCCCCCAAAGCACCTTGTCCCCATGTTAATGGGGACAAGGGCCTCTTCAGTTAGTGGGATAATTGGTCAGCCATTTTTCGGGATTTTAGCATATTTTGTTTATCAGTAAAGTTGGGCATTTTTTTCCCCAAATTTACTGATAAAAAAAATGTGCCCAAATCCCGAAAAACGGCAGACCAATGCTTTAGATGGGTCTAAAATCGGCCGAAAAAAAAAATCGGCTGATATTCAGGCTGTTAGTGGGTTAATTGGTCAGCCATTTTTTGGGATTTTGCCACTTTTTTTAATGGGTAAATTTGGATAAAAATTTGGATTTTAGCGGCAATGATCGGCAAATTGGCTGATCTTTATACAGATAAAAAATCTGAGCATGAGCCATGACCTGCAAGAAAAAGAAGAAAAAAAAGAAGAAGAAAATGAAAAAGAAGAATAAAAAAAAGAATAAGAAAAAGAAGAAAAAGAGAAATGCGGGGCATAGATGGGGCAAAAACTGACCATTTTTAAAAAAAAAACAAAAACTGAAAAATCGCTTGTACAATGGGCTGACGTTACCACCAACGATAAAAAAAATTGTCCGATTTTCGCCCCGTCTACGGCCGGCAAATATAATAACGAAGTAATTACTTCTGTCCCTGCAGAGAGCTGCGCTATTATATTTGACATTAAAAAGTATAAAGGTTGCAACATTGTATCTATATGTATCCGAATTAAACCATCTATATCCAAAATGGATACAAATAGATACAATGTTGCAGTCTCTATACTTTTTAATGTCAAATATAATAGCAGAGCTCTCTGCAGGGACAGAAGGAATATTTCAGCTGTCATCGGGGTTTCCCACTGACAGCTGAATTTTAAATTATTTCCATTAATTAAATAAATAATTAAAAAAACTGCCTCCCATCCATACCAAGCCCTTTGGGTCTGGTATGGATGTTAAGGGGTAACTCCACACCGAAAATTAAAAAACAAACCGCGTGCAGTACCCCCCAATATCCATACCAGACCCTTATCCGAGCATGCAGCCCGGCAGGTCAGGAAAGGGGGGGGATGAGCGAGCGCCCCCCCCCCTGAACCATACCAGGCCACATGCCGTCAACATGGGGGGGTGCTTTGGGGCAGGGGGGGCTCCCCCCCCAAAGCACCTTGTCCCCATGTTGATGAGGACAAGGGCCTCTTCCCCACAACCCTGGCCGGTGGTTGTGGGGGTCTGCGGGCGGGGGGCTTATCAGAATCTGGAAGCCCCCTTTAACAAGGGGGCCCCCAGATCCCGCCCCCCCCTACATGAATGAGTCTGTGGTACATGGTCCCACGACTCATTCACAAAAAAACAAAGTGTGGTGTAAAAAAAAACACAGTACAGGGTCTTTGACAAGTCCTTTATTAAAACAATGTCCCCCGAAGTAGATCCAACGTCAATCACGGCGGCGGCGGCGACCCGAAAAAAGAAAAAAAGAAAGAAAAAAAAAGTTCCGCTCCCCTTCCTGACCAGGCCATTTTTTTGTGTTACGGCACTGTGCTATTTCAACTGGTAATTGCATGGTCATCTAATGATGTACCCAACACAATTTTGTGTCCTTTTTTCCCGTCGGAGGCTTCCAGCCTTGTGAACATGGGGACAAGGTGCTTTGGGGGGGTACAAGGTGCTTTGGGGGGGAGCCCCCCTGCCCCAAAGCACCCCCCCATGCTGAGGGCATGTGGCTTGGTATGGTTCAGGAGGGGATTGGGCGCTCGTTCGTCCCCCCCCTTTCCTGACCTGCCGGGCTGCATGCTCGGATAAGGGTCTGGTATGGATATTGAGGGGGACCCACGCTGGTTTTTTTTTTAAATTTCAACATGGAGTTCCTCCTTAATATCAATACCAGACCAGAAGGGCTTGGTATGGATGAGAAGGGGGACCCACGCTGTTTTTTGTTTTTTTCTATTGCGGACCATTATTTTTACATTCAGCTGTCAAAATAAATATTATCTAGACCTTCAAAATAAGTAAAATCATTACAGAAATAATTATAAAGGATAAGAAACAAAAATAGAATCACTAGAACTAAGGAAATTAAATTAGAATACATAAAGATATGCTTAGTGCTGTTTGTTAAACACAGTATACGCAACCGAGTGCTGTCAGCGGAATCCACACTGAGATTTACTATTGAGCAGTGGCTAAAAAGCAAGCGCCCACAGAGAACGTCTAAAATGTGTTCTGCACATGCGCATTTATATCGGCCAAAGACACTGCACGGGCGTCTAGTTTTTACTGTGCTGATTTGCTTTAAAAAAAACTATTTCTAACACATTCTTAATTTTTTTTTGAAATGGCAGATATTGTTTAAATTTCTAAGTGAACATGTCTCTGCAGTGATTTTTCATGGTATTAGACGTGCTTCTTAGCAAGTCTGCTTTGCAAGTTTGATTCCGGGCGTGTGTCTTGTTAGTAAATTAGATTGGGCGTCTACTTATGGACGCTGCTCAATAGTAAATCTCTTAGGGGTAAAAGTAAACGGTCACTCATAAAAATTGGACGTTCGCCCACGAATATGCACCCAGGCACAATAGTAAATCAGGGCCGAAGTGTGATTGAGTGGACCTTTTCGGTTCCTAAAAGCAGGTTCCGCTTTAGTTCACTGTCTAGTGGTTTTCTGTCCAATGGCCCTGAAAATGTTGGCAACATGTTTTTATCCTGCTGCATCCTTCATAACTTAGTCCATCGTGCAGGATTGCTCCTAGGTATTGAGGTCCACACTGACGAGGATCCTATTCCATCAATCCCTGAATCCTACCTGGCCATCAAGTCTAACAGCGTTTCATACAAACCTATTTTTCAATGTATGCATCAACTCCTACTCTTTAAATTGTACCATGTAGTTTGGAGAAAAGACTGTGGCTGTTACAAAGGAACACAGGAAGAGGTCCCAGCTCAGGCTATCTGTATCACTCTCACTTCAACACAATCTGATCGTTTGAGCAGCTTCTATTGAAGCTCTGAGGCCCTGGTTGAACATATGTCACATGTAGGCAGTGTAATAATTTTACACAGAGATCTTTAGAGATATGTTAGGTGAAAATTTATGCCACACTAAAGCATTCTTCTACGTGTGCTTACATAAACCTTAATTAACAACTTGCCCTTCAGAGAATTTACCCCCCTTCCTGACCAGGCCATTTTTTTGTGTTACGACACTGTGCTATTTCAACTGGTAATTGCATGGTCATCTAATGCTGTACCCAACACAATTTTGTGTCCTTTTTTCATACAAATAGAACTCTTTTGTCGGTGATCACCGCTTTTTTTTTTTTAATTTTTGAAATTTTGAATACAAATTAAATTTTGTACTTTCGGTTATAAAAAATATATAGTAAACTCAAGGTTTGTCATACATTTATGCCAAAATGTATTCTGTAACAGGTCTTTGATAAAAAAAAATCCCAATAAGTGTATATTAATTGCTTTGTGTGAAAGTTATAGGGTCTACAAACTATGGTATAGATACTGGAATTTATGGCATTTTTTGCTATACAGCGCTGCGCTAGTTTAACTGACAATTGTGCGGTCATGCAATACTGTACATAAATGAAATGTACAGTGGGGCAAAAAAGTATTTAGTCAGCCACCAATTGTGTAAGTTCTCCCACTTAAAAAGTTGAGAGAGGCCTGTAATTGGCATCATAGGTAGACCTCAACTATGAGAGACAAAATGAGAAAAAAAATCCAGACAATCACATTGGCTGATTTGGAAAGAATTTATTTGTAAATTATGGTGGAAAATAAGTATTTGGTCACCTTCAAACAAGCAAGATTTCTGGCTCTCACAGACTTGTACCTTCTTCTTAAGAGGCTCCTCTGTCCTGCACTCAATACCTGTATCAATGGCACCTGTTTGAACTTGTTATCAGTATAAAAGACACCTGCCCACAACCTCAAACAGTCACACTCCAAACTCCACTATGGTGAAGACCAAAGACCAGAAACAAAATTGTAGACCTGCACCAGGCTGGGAAGACTGAATCTGCAATAGGCAAGCAGCTTGGTGTGAACAAATCAACTGTGGGAGCAATAATTAGAAAATGGAAGACATACAAGACCACTGATAATCTCCCTCAATCTTGGGCTCCACGCAAGATCTGACCCCGTGGGGTCAAAATGATCACAAGAACGGTGAGCAAAAATCCCAGGACCACACGGGGGGACCTAGTGAATGACCTGCAGAGAGCTGGGACCAACGTAACAAAGGCTACCATCAGTAACACACTACGCCGCCAGGGACTCAGATCCTGCAGTGCCAGACGTGTCCCCCTGCTTAAGCCAGTACATGTCCAGGCCCATCTGAAGTTTGCTAGAGAGCATTTGGATGATCCAGAAGAGGATTGGGAGAATGTCATATGGTCAGATGAAACCAAAATAGAACTGTTTGGTAGAAACACAACTCGTCGTGTTTGGAGGAGAGAGAATGCTGAGTTGCATTCGAAGAACACCATACCTAATGTGAAGCATGGGCGTGGCAACATCATGCTTTGGGGCTGTTTCTCCCAAAGGGACCAGGACGATTGATCCATGTACAGGACAGAATGAATGGGGCCATGTATCGTGAGATTTTGAGTGCAAACCTCCTTCCATCAGCAAGGGCATTGAAGATGAAACGTGGCTGGGTCTTCCAACATGACAATGATCCCAAACATACCGCCCGAGCAACGAAGGAGTGGCTTCGTAAGAAGCATTTCAAGGTCCTGGAGTGGCCTAGCCAGTCTCCAGATCTCAACGCCATAGAAAACCTTTGGATGGAGTTGAAAGTCCGTGTTGCCCAGCAACAGCCCCAAAACATCACTGTACTAGAGGAGATCTGCATGGAGGAATGGGCCAACATACCAGCAACAGTGTGTGCCAACCTTGTGAAGACTTACAGGAAACGTTTGACCTCTGTCATTGCCAACAATGTATAACAAAGTATTGAGATGAACTTTTGATATTGACCAAATACTTATTTTCCACCATAATTTGCAAATAAATTCTTTCCAAAATCAGCCAATGTGATTGTCTGGATTTTTTTTCTCATTTTGTCTCTCATAGTTGAGGTCTACCTATGATGCCAATTACAGGCCTCTCTCATCTTTTTAAGTGGGAGAACTTGCACAATTGGTGGCTGACTAAATACTTTTTTGCCCCACTGTATGTGCTTTTTTTCACACAAATAGAGCTTTTTTTTTTGGTATTTGGTCACCTCTGGGTTTTTTTATTTTTTGAGCTATAAACAAAAAAAGACCAAAAATGTTGAAAAAAAATATTTTCTCATTTCTTTTATATTAAATATCCAATAAACTCAAATTTCATCATACATTTAGACCAACATGTATTTTGCTATATGTCTTTGGTAAAAAAAAAATCCCAATAGGTGTATATTAATTGGTGTAAGGGATTTCTGGCAAGACGAATTGCGAATAGAAGTGCATATGCACAGAGGAACGTCCAGAGAAGAGTGGTCGGTTGTGCGCAAGCGCGCAGAAATGCGCGATCGTGCACATGCACGGCGAAGATTGGCGCCAGACGGGCTATTTAAATTGTCTCTGCCCATGTTAGGTGCTTACTGGTACTGTCACGTACCTGATGGGAGACTGAAATGACGAGGTCAGCCTCACTTGTGTCACTAGCCCTGACCACACTGGAGTTGGAACAGAGGGAGTCTAGGGACCAGGGGGACAAGAGCTCCAGTAGTTGTTGTTTGCAGCTCTTGCAGATGATGACCTTGGAGGACAGATGATCTTCTGATTCAGGCACAGTAGTAACAAGCAGAGCAGGTCTTGTAGATTGCCAGGCGTGCACCAGAACAAGGCAGGTAGTGGGGTAAAGAGACAGGAGCAGTGTCATAGGAATAGCCAGGGTCATCAACAGTCGGGCAGCACAATACAGAATCAGAAGGAAAGCCAAGGTCAGGAGCAGAGCTGAAGTCAGGAACCAGTATCAATCAGGAGAGCAATCAGAGTCAGGTCAGTAACAAGACGGGTCAGCAACAAAGGAATCACACAGGAACAAGCAGGACACGGGGGAGCTGAAGACCAGTCAGCGAATTATGGAGTCTGAAAGGGAGGCCTCTGCATTGGGGGACATTTGTCAATCAGTATCTGCCTTATTTTACTTGGTGCAAGATTTGCAAAGAAACCTTGAGCATCTGGAGAGTCAACTACTACACGACTCTAATGACCCCACAGCCACGGACCTCTCTGCAGTCTCAGATGTAACTACTCAAACAGAGTTCAGTATGATTCTTGGAACTCCTTCCCTACCAGAACCCCGGGTGCCTACGCCTGAATTTTTCACGGGAGACCGCAGGAAGTTCCGAACTTTTCTCAACTCCTGCGAGCTTTATTTTTCCTTGCTTCCAAGAACCTTTACATCACCAAGCACCAAAGTGGGGTTCATTATCTCACTCCTTAAGAATGAACCCCAATCCTGGGCACACCACCTTTGTGAGCAACACGATCCGGCTCCAACTTTGGTGGACTTTTTTCACAGCAATGGCACAACTCTATGCAGATCCTTACCTGTGTCAGACTGCTGAATCTATGCTTAACAAGCTACAGCAGGGCCAAAAGGCCTATTGAGGAATATGTTACCGATTTCCGCATATGGAGTTCTGACACTCAATGGAATGAGTCCGCTCTCCGCTACCAGTTCCGTCTTGGCCTTTCTAATACCCTGAAAGATGAGCTTGCCCGAGTGGGGGTACCTGCCCAGCTAGAGAACCTGATAGACTTGGCTATCCACATTGATTGTCGGATCCGAGAGAGACAGGATGAGAAGACTAACGGGGCGATCTTGATATGTTCAGAGGTGGGGACCCCTGTGCCCTCTATGACTGCTGTCCCATCAGAGTTACTTATCAAAGGAGAAAATCTTAATTCTTCTAGAAGGAGCTTTTGGAGACCACCGTTGTCCTCTGCAGAACGTCTTCGACGACAGAAGTTCAATCTCTGTCTCTACTGTGGTGACGCAGGTCACTATGTATTGACGTGTCCAGTAAGACCTCATAAGCCCTCTCCTAGCTGGTTCTATATGATGCATCCCCAAGGAGCAAGTTGAACGCACCTCTCCTTCCACCTTCATTTACAACTGGCCGAAATGACGATTACGGTCCCGGCCATTATAGACTCTGGTGCCTGTAGTTGTTTCATGGATGCAAACTTCACTACCCAAAATAAGATTCCTCTTCGTACTAAGGTACAAAGACTTTCGGTCCATCTAGCTGATGGCTCCGGTATCAGTTCTGGTCCTGTGACACAAGAGACCATTTTTTGCCACTCCTCCTCAGGACACCTTTTTTTGTCTGGATATTATTACTTCTCCAATATTTCTGGTTATTCTCAGCGTGCCCTGGCTAAAAGCACACAACCTATCCATCAATTGGTTGTCTGGAGAGATCCTTTTCCCTTCTGAATGCTGTCTGAATCACTGTATTCCTAAAGAACCAAGCGCAGCAACTCCTCTCCTTAGTATCCACCCTGATCCCGAGACAATGAAACTCGTTCCTGTTTACCATGGTTATCTGGATGTATTTAACAAGAAGAGTGCCAATACTCTTCCTCCACATCGCTCTTATGATTGTCCTATTGAGCTTCTGCCCGGCGCCAAAATTCCTTTTGGGTGAATTTACCCTTTATCCAAAGTAGAATTAGAGTTCCTCCGGGGTTATATTGATGAGAGCTTGGAAAAAGGGTTTATTCAGCCCTCTACATCACCAGCAGGAGCTGGCATCTTCTTTGTTGAGAAGAAGGATCACACCCTCAGACCTTGTGTGGATTACCGTGATCTGAATAAGATAACTGTCAAAAATCGCTATCCTCTTCCTCTAATTCCTCAATTATTCCAAAGGCTACGAGGGGCGTGTATCTTTTCAAAACTGGATCTGAGGGGCGCTTACAATCTAGTTAGAATTCGTGAAGGAGACGAATGGAAGACGGCCTTTCGAACTGGCTTTGGGCATTTTGAATACCTATTGATGCCTTTTGGTCTCTATAATGCCCCAGCAACCTTCCAACATTTTGTAAACGATATATTTCGGGACTATCTGGATCTATTTATTATCATTTACTTGGATGACATCCTAGTTTTTTCCAGTCCAATTGAAAGGCATTGGAATCATGTAAAAAAGACTCTGGATAGATTACGCCAACATCACCTCTATGCTTCTGAGAACGCTGTGGAAGCCATTTTGTCACAACGACGGACTCATATCCCTTCTGCACCCTGGTGCATTCTTCTCCAGAAAGCTAAATGCCTTGGAAAGGAATTATTATGTAGGAGACAGAGAGCTGTTAGCCATCAAGGCAGCACTTGAGGAATGGCGCTACTTACTGGAGGGAGCTTCCCATCCTATTCTCATTTACATGGACCACAAGAATCTTGAATATTTGAGAATGGCGAAATGTCTAAGGACACGACAAGCAAGATGGGCACTATTCTTTTCCCACTTTGTCTTTCATTTGACATACCGTCCAGGATCAAAGAACGGTAAGCCGGACGCACTCTCCCGTATGTTTCATGATCCAGTTGTACAGTCTGAACCTGACACGATTCTGCCAGCCAAGAACTTTTTACTTCTGCAGACAGATCTTGTAACACAAATAAGAGAAGTGGAGGACGATCATCCACCCCCCACAGAGATGCATCTTCAGCTAAGAGACGATCTGTATCTTCATAAGGAACACATTTTTGTGCCAGAACAACTCAGGACTCTTATCCTCAAAAGGTGTCATGATCACCCCCTAGCTGGTCACTTCGGGATCCACAAGACCTCAAATTTGGTCTCCGTTTCCTTCTGGTGGCCAAACTCAATGAAAGATTGCCAGAACTATCTTGTTCAGTTTGTCTTCGAAACAAGTCTGACAAAGCCAAGACCTGGGGCCTGTTGGAATCTTTGCCCGTACCTGAAAAACCAGGGAATATGATCTCTATGGATTTTTTTGTGGAACTTCCCCCATAGGAGGGATTCACCACTATTTTTGTAGTGGTTGACCGCCTATCAAAGATGGCTCACTTCATCCCCTTGAAAGGAACTCCTTATGCCGCTGAAACCGCTTCTGCCTTCCTCAAAGAAATAGTAAGATTGCATGGCATTCCTATCAATATTGTGTCCGATTGAGGAGTACAGTTTACATCCAAGTTCTGGAAAGCTCTGTGTGAGGCACTAGAGATTGAATTGCGCTTCTCCTCTGCATACCATCCACAAACAAATGGACAAACAGAGAGAACAAACCAAACTCTGGCACAATGTCTCCGATGCTTCTCATCTTATTCACAGGATGACTGGGTATCTATTAAACTATTAATAGGGTAAACTATTTCAGAAGCTCAAGCGAGAAGAAGGGGCAACTTAAATCTGAAACAAGGAGATAAAGTCTGGTTATCCACGGCAAATCTAAAATTGAATTGTCCTTCAAGAAAGCTTGGTCCAAGGTACCTGGGACTATTTACTATTAGGAGAAAAGTTAACCCTGTAGCTTTCGAGTTAGAACTACCTACAAATATGAAGATTCATCTGGTGTTCCATTGCTCCTTGCTAAAACCACATATTCCAAGTGGATTTCCCAATCGAGATCCAGAGACTCCTGCTCCACTGCTGGTTGAGGGAAATGAAGAATACGAGGTAGAGGCTATCCTGGATTGTAGAAATAGGGGAGGACAGACCCAGTTTCTCTTTAAATGGAAAGGCTACGGTCCAGAGGATAATTCCTGGGAGCCATCCACTAATGTCCATGCTCCACGGTTAGTTCAAGCCTACCTCCATCTTCGCCCTGAAAAACGATCCCTAGTTGGCATCCGTAGGCTGCCCCTAAGGGGGGGGGGCAATGTAAGGGATTTCCAGCAAGACGAATTGTGAATAGAAGTGCACATGCGCATAGGAACGTTCTGGAGAAGAGTGGTCGGTTGTGCACATGTGCGCAGAAATGCGCGATCACGCACACGCACGTGCACACGCACGGCGAAGATTGGTGCCAGACAGGCTATTTAAAGAGTGTCTCTGGCCATGTTAAGTGCTGACTGGTCTTCGGCTCCCCCGTGTCCTGCTTGTTCCTGTGTGATTCCTTTGTTGCTGGCACGGCTTGTTCCTGACCTGACTCTGATTGCTCTCCTGATTGATACTGGTTCCTGACTTCAGCTCTGCTCCTGACCTTGGCTTTCCTTCTAATTCTGTACCGTGCTGCCCGACTGTTGATGACCCTGGCTATTCCTATGACACTGCTCCTGTCTCTTGCCCTCACTACCTGCCTTGCTCTGGTGCACGCCTGGCAATCTACAAGACCTGCTCTGCTTGTTACTACTGTGCCTGAATCAGAAGATCATCAGTCCTCCAAGGTCATCATCTGCAAGAAATGCAAACAACTACTGGCGCTCTTGTCCCCCTGGTCCCTAGACTCCCTCTGTTCCAACTCCAGTGGGGTCAGGGCTAGTGATACAAGTGAGGCCGACCTCGTCATTTCAGTCTCCCATCAGGTACGTGACAATTGGTCTGTGTGAATGTTATAGCGTCTACAAATGGTGGTATAGATATTGTAATTTACGCCATTTTTTGCTATACGGCATTGTGCTAGTTTACCTGACAATTGGGCGCTTATGAAATTTTATACATAAATTAAATTTATATAATTATTTTCACACAAATAGAGCTTTTTTGTAGCATTGATCAACTCTGGATTTTTTTTGCACTATAAACAAAAAAAGACTGAACATTTTGAAAAAAAGCTATATTTTCTAATTTCTGTCATAAAAAATATCCAATGAACTCACATTTTGTCATAAATGTAGGCTAAAATGTATTTTGCTACATGTCTTTCGTAGAAAAAATCTCAATGACTGTATGTTAATTGGTTTGTGTGAAAGTTATAGCGTCTACAAACTATGGTATAGATACTGGAATTTACACACCTTTTACTTTCTGACTGCCTATCACATTTCTTGAGGTGCTAAAATACCAGTGCAGTAAAAACACCCCCAAATAACCCCTTTTTGGAAGGTAGACACCCTAAGCAATCTGAGAGGCATGTTGAGTTCATGAAAGATTTATTTTTTTTCCACAAGTTTTTAGAAAATGACAAAAAAAAATATTTTTTACACAAAGTTGTTATTTAAATGGTATATTTCTCACAGATGCCATGGGTATATTTGGCATTACACCCCAAAATATATTCTGCTACTTCTCCTGAGTATGGGGATGCCACATGTGTGAGACTGTTTGGGAGCCTAGCCGCATACAGAAGCCCGAAATCCAATTACCCTTTTGAAAGCCTGATGGTGCGTACATTCCTCATTTCACTTCTTCACTACCTATCACAGTTTCAGAGGCTCTGAAATTCCAGAATAACATAATTCCCCCACAAATAACCACTTTTTGTAAAGTAGACATCCCATACTATTTGCTGAGAAGCATGTTGAGTCAATTGAATACTTTATTTTTTAGCACAAGTGTTTGGATAATTACAAAAAAAAGGTTTTTGTTTTTTTTCTTAACACACAGTTGTAGCTTAAATTATTTATTGCTCACAAATTCAATGGGTATATGTGGAATTACACCCCAAAATACATTCTGCTACTTCTACTGAGTATGTGGATATCACATGTGAGACTTTTTGGAAGCCTAGCTACATACAAGAGCCCGAAATCCAATGACTACTTTGAAAGTCTCATTTCACTTCCTCACTACCTATCACAGTTTTGGAGGCCCTGAAATGCCAAGATAACACCACCCCCCCCCCCTTCCCAAATGACCCCTTTTTGGAAAGTAGAAACCCCAAGGAATTTTAAAAAAGGTGTGTACGTATTTTGCAGATGTAATTTCTCCTCACAAGGTTTTGCAGTATAAAAAAAGAAAAATGTTTTCGTTTTCTGTATTCGTTTTCCAAAAACTTGTGGCAACAAATGTGATCTGCAAAATACCCACCATGCTTCTTATTAAATTCCTTGGGGTGTCTACTTTCCAAAAAGGGGTCATTTTGGGGGGGGGGGTGTTGTACTATTCTGGCATTTCAGGGCCTCCAAAACCGTGATAGGAAGTCTGGAAGTGTAATGAATAAAGCTCTTTAAAAGCCTAAAAGGTGCCTATTGGATTTTGGGGTACTGTATGTGGCTAGACTGCCAAAAGTTTCTCATGTGGTATCCCCATACTCAGGGGAAGTAACAGGATGTATTTTGGGGAGTAATTCCACATATATCCATGGCATGTGTGAGCAATAAATCATTTAATTGACAACTTTGTGTAAAAAAAATTTTTTTTTCTCATTTTCCAAAAACTTGTGGCAAAAAAAATTAATTCTTCTATTGACTCAACATGCCTCTCAGCAAATAGTTTGGGGTGTCTACTTTCGAAAAAGGGGATTTTTTTTGCGGGGGGGGGAATTTTATGCCCAGCATTAGATGCCACACATCACTTACTCTTCTAACCACCTGAAGACCAAGCCTTTTCTGACACTTTGTTCACGTGAAAAAAAAAAATCACTATTTTTTGCTAGGAAATTACTTTGAACCCCCAAACATTATATGTATTTTTTAAAGCAGACACTCTGTTGAATAACATGGTAGGTACTGCAATTTTTTATGCTACACAATACTCGTGCAGTGATTTTTGAAATGCAAATAGTTTTTTTATACTGGCCAATTGTTTGGTAAGTTATAAAAGATGGTGGTATGTCGAGTAAAAATATACTAAACATGACATGCGCACACCCCGTGCAATGGCGACAAACTACATACATTTTTGTATTTCTTTTACAGTTAATTTTATTATAGACAGCACAGCAACAAAAACTGTTAAAAACAAGCTCATTGACAAAAAAAATAAGGTGTATAGTTCTGTTTATGAAGGACATAACAAATGCACTGAAGTATTAACAAGGAGAGAAACGGAGTACAAACATACAATTTATAAAAGGATGGAATGAATCACTATAAATTGCGTTAACAACAAACAAGTAGTGACCAATAAGCTAGTGGGCAAAGGCCAAGTATAGTCACCAAAGTCGCATACAGATGATAGGAAAAGCTTAGCATGGAGTTTCACAGGACACATATCTGAACTCTACACCAAAGACTCTTCAGAAAGTCCGGTAGGTGTATAAAACATTACAGGCACAATTCTCTAGGGGTATCACATTCAGCGCATGTAACAAAAATTAACAGAAACAGAAGAAAAAGGGAGAGAAAAGCAGAGAAGGGAGAAACAAGAAAAGTAAAGACAAAGAAAGGGCTCCAAGTGATTGTGCCAGGAGAATCTTAGATCAACAGGAGGGCCTGGTCAAATCTAGACAGTTGAGCCACATCAATCCAGAGATGACAGATCTTCAGAAACTTTGTGTGGGTGTCTAACAGCATCGACATTATCTTCTCATTAACCATTCTAAAATTCATCTGATTCTTAACGGCTTCAAAGCTAAGAAGAGGGGTTTTCCAAGCTCTCGCGATCGTCAATTTGGTAGCCATAAATAGATGCAATGCTAACTGCTGCTCAGCACGGAGTAGGCCTACTAGTGGTTTAAATAACATTGCCTCATATGGGTTACACTTAATATCTGTGTGTAGCATAATGCGGAGAAGGGCATAGACCCTAATCCATACCTTGGGGTAAATCCACCAAATATGGGCCATGGTACCTATTTGTTGACATCCCCGAAAGCAAGTCGGAGAATATGAGGGAATAAAACGAGCCAGTCGGGCAGGCGTATGATATCGTCTATAAAAAGGACCTTGTAGGCATTTTCTAGTATAATAACATTCCTCGAGCATTTAGACAAATGTTTGAGTCATGATCTGCCAGTCTTGCTGATCTAGACAACCCCCGAGTTCCGATTTGCCAATGCTGATAGCGAACCGGGGGTGTCCTATAAGAAATAACAGTGGAGTAGACAAGGGATATCAAGCCTGGTGCATGAGGCCTGTGCCTGCAAAAACTTTCGAAGGGGGTCAGCATATAGGGACCTGAATGGGCTCGTAATAATGTAGCCAGAAAGTCTCAAAAGTGAGTATCCGAGTAGGAGAGAGCAAGGAATGTACGTCATTGAAGCCATGGGCTGGCCACCACACAAACTGCCCAGGATTGTCAAGGCCCGGGGGAAAAGCTGGTTGTGGAATAGGCACATCAAAGGTAAGTGAGCAGAAATAAGACCAGTAGAATATTTAATGGAGTCCCAAATTTGAAGTGTTAATATCGGACTAAGAGGTGAAGGGCGATGAACAGGGGGGAGCCACGGCAAAAAAGAAAGTGGTTTCGGGTGGGAGTCCATCAGATCCACTGTGGCCCACAGGGGAATATTGCGAGAAACGTGAAGATGGGCTAGTGGAGCTATATTCGCAGCTAAACAGTATGCATGAAGATTCGGGACAGACATTTCATCACCTTCGTTCTTAAGAGCAAATAAAATTATTTTATTAATTCTAGGGCGTGAGGAGCCCCAGATGAAAGACAGAAGCTTCCGTTGATGAATGCATAAGATATGCAAAGGGACAGGGATCAATAAAACCTGAAACACATAATTTTGGGAGATACATCATATGAATCACATTAATTCTACCAAACAAAGAAAGCTAAAGATGAGCCCAAGAAGACAACATTTCTGTTAAATCCTTAAAGATGAAGGGGAACTTAGCCTGATACAGTCCTTCGTAAGACGGGGTGATCTTAATCTCCAGGTATGGCAAGACCGAAAGCCATTGAAAAGAAAATGATTGTTTCAGTGTTGCCAGCAGCGTGGGGGAAAGGGTAATAGACATGGCTTTAGATTTAGCGGGATTGACATAGAGGCCTGAAAGAGCAGTGAAGGAGTCCAGAACCGCCAGTAGGTTGGGCAGAGTAACCCCTGGATTAGTAACAGACAGCAATATATTGTCCGCAAACAACAACAGCTTATGCTGTGAACCGGCTACGGCCAGCTCCGTAATATCGAGATGCATACGGATAGCTTCTGCTAGGGGCTCCAAAGTCTAGATAAATAATATGGGATAGAGCGGGCAGCCCTGTCTAGTTCTTCTACCAATTGGAAACGTCGAGGACTCAAAACCATAGTATTTAAGTTTTGCTCGGGGGTACGTATATAGCGACGAAATCCAATGCAGGAACGAGGGACTAAAACCAAAATGGTGAAGGACGGACATGAGGTAAGGCCAGTATAAGGTGTCAAAGGCCTTATTAACATCCAGGGATAAGAGCATCATTTCAATTTTGCGAGTGTGAGCCTGGTGTTGTAACTGTAAAATTCGTCTGATTGCGTCCCCTGCTTGCCTATGAGGGACAAAGCCCACGTGGTCTTTTTTGATCAGAGGAGAAAGGAAAGAGTTCAAACAGGTAGCTAAAAGTTTTGTAAGGATTTTCATACTGACGTTAATAAGAGAGATTGGCCAATAATTTGCCCAAGAGGAATGGTCCCGGTCCGGTTTCGGGATCATGACCACATTAACAGTCAGCAAGTTGAGGGAAAAGGCTGAACCTCTTTTCACTACATTAAACATGGCTGCGAGGTGAGGGGCCAGAACATCAGCCAGTTTCTTATAGTACAAGGCTGTGTAGCCATCAGGTCCTGGACGTTTGCTAGTCTTCAAATTGGCGATACAGCGCAAGACTTCCGATACTTGAATATCACGGTCCATCAAATCTCTATGAGCTTGAGTCAGAGTAGGCAAAGACAGTCGAGATAAAAAGTTGGAGATAGCATGGGGTTCTGCCTGAGTGGGGTCTGTGTAAAGTTTAGCAAGGAGGTACCGAAACTCCTCCAACACCTTTGCAGGATTACTTGTTAGGACAGTGTGACGAGTACGCAAAGAGATCGGTTTTGGATTGTGCATAAAAGAACGCAACCTACGCACTAGCATAGAGTCTGGTTTATTTGCTTTGCTGTACCACTTCTGACGTGCGTAAGGAGCGCTTGGCATCATCTGTTAAGCAAAGATCCAATTCCAGGCATGCCTGGTCCAACAACCTTCGCTTGGAGGGAGTCGTGATTGATTAAATTGAGATGACACAGTAGCTAATTGTGTTTCAAGCTGATGCTGTTTATGTTGCCTCTCCAGTTTGCGCTTTGAGGCTACTTGGATAATATGACCTTAAAGGACTGCCTTGTACACTTTCCATGGTGTCACTGAAGAAGAGATAAAACCTGAATTGAGCTGAAAATATTCCACAGACTTGCGCAGAAGATCCTCCTGAAAGTCTTTCAGAGACAGCAGGGAGTCATTCATACTCCAAGTAGAGCAGGAAGACTTGCAAAGAAGGGATTGACAGACCACCAAAATGGGGTCGTGATCAGACCACAGCACAGAAAGAATAGAGATGGAGCACACAAGAGGAAGATGTTTTCGTTAGACTAAAGCATGGTCAGTTCTAGAGTGGAAGTAATGAGGGTGCGAGTAATATTATTATTATACAGCATTTATATAGTGCCAACAGTTTGCTCAGCGCTCTACAATATAATGGGAGACAATACAGCAACAATACAGTTCAATACAAGAGGGATAGGAGGGCCCTGTTCCTTGTAGCTTACAATCTAGGAGGGAAGGGCTAGTGGTACAAAAGGTAGTAACTGTGGGGGACGGACTGGTTGGAAGAGTAGAAGATTCCATTATTAGCTGAGGGCAGGATAGGCTTCCTTGAAGAGAGAGGTTTTCAGAGATCGCCTAAAAGTGAGCAGAGTAGGCGATAGTCTGATAAATTGGGGTAGAGAGTTCCAGAGGATGGGGGAAGCTCTGGAAAAATCCTGGAGATGAGCATGGGAGGAGGAGACAAGGGAGCTAGAGAGTAGGAGGACTTGCGAGGAGCAGAGAGTACGGTTTGGTTGATATTTAGAGACAAGATAAGTGATGTAATTTGGGGCAAAGTTATAAATGGCTTTATATATTATTGTTAATGTTTTGAATTTTATCCGTTGGGCAATGGGAAGCAAGTGGATGGATTGGCAGAGAGGGGTGGCAGATACAGAACGGTTAGTAAGGCAGCAGCATTCATGATAGACTGAAGAGGGGATAGCCTGATATTAGGTAGGCCAATGAGGAGGGAGTTACAATAGTCAAGGTGAGATATAACAAGGGAGAGAATAAGTTGCTTAGTGGTTTCTGAGGTTAGGAATGGGAGTATCTTGGAGATGTTATGGAGGTGAAGTCTACAAGATTTGGACAGTGAATGGATTTGGGACTGAAAGGACAGATGGGAGTCTAGGATTACACCTAGTACCCTGGTATGAGGGGAGGAATGATGATTGTGTTATTGATCTTGATGGAGAAGTCAGGGGAAGGGGCAGGGGCTGGGGGGAATACTAAGAGCTCAGTTTTGGAAAGATTGAATTTGGTTTGAGGAAGTGGAGTCACATCCATGCTGATATGTCACTTAGTAGGTTAGTAATGCAAGAGGAGACTGAAGGGGTGAGGTGAGGGGTAGAAAGATTGATTTGTGTGTCATCAGCATAGAGATGGTACTTAAAGCCATGGGAGTTTATCAAGTGACCAAGGGAGGAGGTGTAGATGGAGAAGAGAAGGGGTCCAAGGAAAGAACCTTGAGGGACCCCTACGGAAAGAGGGAGTGAAGAGGAGGAGCCAACGTTATAGGTAACGCTGAAGGAGCACTGTGATAGGTAGGAGGAGAACCAGGAGAGAGCAGAGCAGGAGGGGATGGTCAACTGTATCAAAAGCCGCAGAGAGGTCAAGAAGTAAGAATATGGAGTAGTGCCCATTGGTTTTAGCTGTTAGTAAATCATTAGTGAGTTTTAGTAGGGCAGTTTCAGTGGAGTGTAGTGAGCGAAAGCCAGACTGTAAAAGGGTCAAGAAGGTTGTTGTTGTCAGTGAGGTAGTAGCTCAGGCAATTGTAGACTAAACGTTCTAGGAGTTTAGAGGTAAATGGCAGCAGGGAGATGGGTCTTAATTTGTTCAGGTTGGTGGGGTCCAGGGAGGGCTTTTTAAGTATGCGAGTGATGTGTGCATGCTTCAGAGGGGATGGGAAGGCACCAGTAGAGAGGGAAAGATTGAAGATGTGAGTGAGGGAGCATAGGATGGAAGAAGAGGGTGCCTGTAGTAGTTGTGAAGGGACAGGATCCAGGGGGCAGGTAATGAGACGGACTTCTGAGAAAACCTTAGTGACCTCTTCTACTGCTACTAAGCAAGGTCAAAAAGGAAAAGTGTTGAGGGAGGTTTAGTATAAGGTATGCTAAGTGGGATGGATGTCTGTGCAGTGGCGATGCCCCTACGAATTGCGTCAATCTTGTTTTTGAAATGATTTGCAATCTCGTGAGCAGTGAGCAAGGTACTGGGTGGAGGTGGAGAAAGTAGAGAGTTAAAAGTAGAGAAGAGACGATGAGGACTGGATGACAAGGTATTAAAAAGAGTGACAAAGTAGGCTTGTTTGGCAGCATGAAGGGAGGAATTGTATGTTAAGAAAGCAGATTTATATAGGGTGTTTTACACCACGATCGCTTCAGCGCACGACTAAGTTTTCTTGTGTCGTCAGTCTGCCAAGGTTGTTACGGTCGGGGCCTGATGCTTCGTGTTGTTCGAGGAGCAAGTAAGGTCTAATGTGGATGAAAGCGAACTGTTGTAGACAGCAATGGCCAGGTCAGGGCAGGACAGGGGAGAGATTCTGTCATAGAGTTGGTCAGTTGCAGAGTGGAAAGGAGCAGGGTTCAAGTTGTGAAGGTTTCTGCGGGTAATTGTTTGCTGGTTGGAGGGATAAGTGTTTGAAGACCAGGACACTGTGAAGGTGATGAGATTGTGATCAGAGAGAGAAAAGGGGGTGTTTGTGAGGTTGTAGGGAGTACAAAGATGGGAGAAAACAAGGTCTAATGTATTCCCATCAGAGTGAGTGGAGGACTGTATACATTGTGCTATTGTGAGATGGGAAAACAGCTCTCATTGTGAATTAAGGGTTTTGAAATGTTTTACTGACGTTCTGCGATTTAGCCACAAGATGTCACTGTTTTTCCTAACACAGCCTCAGACTGCATAGATATTTCTATATTCAGGAAGGGGTGGGGTTTTACACATGGGACCTCAGTGAACAGGAAGAGAGACTGCAGCCATGTTTTGATGATGGTGAAGGAAAAGAGCCATGTGAGCAGGGAATCCGTTGGCATCCAAGTGCGAGAACTGCACCTAGTGAAGCTGATGGTGTTCGAGACGCTGATCCTGTTCAGAGAAAGGAAGATCGCTGCCAGGAAGGCTGATGAGATCGCATGCTTGTTGGAGAGACATTTGTTCTGTTCTTGTCAGGACAGGAACGCTGGAATGGTCAGGCAGGCCTATTAACAATGTATCGCACTGACTGATGACAACCACCACCCACAGACCGAAGTCCCTCAGGGCGCGGAGTCTAAGTCCCAGGCTGCCCTTCACCAGGGCCCCTGATGGTGGGGATGGACTTGACGCAGCCAGGAACCAGGTCGCGGCCCCCGAGACACCCCAGTTGCGGTAATGGCCGCCGCCAATGGCGTGTAGCTGGTGGAAAGGACAATAGAGTAGTCGGGCGGGCCGGGTCGACAACAACGGGACAAAATGGTACAGGACAGCAGACGAGAATCACAGGTCACGGGCTGGGATCAGCAACGGAGGGTCAGATCAAAGGAGAATACAAAGAATGGTCGAGTCACAAGCCAAGTCAGATTCCAGGAGAGTCACGAGAGTCAGAACAGAGTTATAGCAACACCAAGACACAAGACAAGTGCAAAGAGCATGTGCGGACCACAGGCTTATGTGTAATCAGCCACACCCCTCTGGGGGATGGACCTCAGAGACCTGAAGGCATAAAGGATTCCCACCATGCTCTGCAGAAATCCAAGATGGATGCCAGCACATGGACTAACATAACCTCTGGGACATCCACGGAAGGAACCCAGGAACGCTCCTCGGGACCATAACCGCACCAATGAACCAGGAACTGTAATCGACCACGCATCAATCGAGAGTCCAGGATCCGGCTCAGCTCATACTCCTCATGACCATCAACCCGGATGGGACGAGGCCGAGGCAGAGAGGTAGTGAAGTGCAGATCAGAGGTTTCAACAGGGATATATGAAAGATATAGGAGATCCGCATCCCAGGAGGAAGTGCAAGGGCATAGACCACCGGATTCACCTTGCAAAGAATGCAAAAAGGGCCAAAAAAACGGGGAGCTAGTTTGGGTGTGGGCACCCGAAGATTGAGGTTGCGAGTAGACAACCACACCCGATCGCCGACCTGGTATTAAGGAGCGGGCAACCATCTGCAATCAGCCTGGAACTTCTGGCGCTAAGCAGAGTCCCTCAAGGCCCTCTGGATCTGCCCCCATGAAGAACACAGGGCAGAAAGATGGTTCTCCACAGCCGGAATGTCCTGTGGTGAGAGCCTCTCAGGTAATACCGCGGGTTGGAACCCATAGTTGGCCATGAAGGGAGACATCCTGGAGGAGGAGTTGACAGCAGAGTTTGCCTGGAACTCGGCAAACTCTGCCCAAGGCAGGAGATTGGCCCAATCATCCTGATGGTCCGAGATATAACACCGAAGGAATTGTTCTAAGGCCTGATTGGAACGCTCCGCAGCCCCATTGGACTGCGGGTGGTAGGCTGAGGAAAAGGAGAGACTAATACCCAACTGGGAGCAGAAGGCGCACCAGAATCTGGACACGAACTGACTCCCACGGTCCGAGACAATCACCTTGGGCAACCCATGCAGGCGAAAAATCTCCCTGGAAAAGACCGTGGCCAGTTCTTGCGCTGTTGGTAATTTCCTGAGTGGAATACAATGACACATCTTAGAAAAACAATCGACGACCATGAGAATGACCGTATGACCCCGAGACACCGGGAGGTCTACAATAAAGTCCACACCCAGGTGTGACCAAGGACGCTCCCCATTGGGAATGGGTTGCAGGAGACCCACTGGGAGATGCCGTGGAGATTTATTCTGGGCACAGATCGAACATGCCGCTACATAACAGGCAATGTCGGCAAGGAGAGTTGGCCACCAGAATACACGAGAGACGACCCAGCACAACTGCCCGGCAGTTTTGGAGTTATGGTAGGTACGCAGCAGGCGGGTGCGCAATCCCTCGTGTACGAAACATCTACCCTCCGGCCTCTCGGAAGGAGCGTAGGTTTGAGCCACCAAAATCTGCTCCCCAAGAGGAGAAGTCCGACTGGTGCGAATGGCAGCCAGGATCTGATCCGGAGGTATAACCGAGGTTGGCTCAGAGTCCTCCCTGGACAACTCAGAGTATTGCCGTGATAATGCATCAGCCCTGACATTCTTGGAACCAGGCAAATAGGAAACCACATAGTTGAAGAGTGACAAGAACAGGGCCCATCTGGCCTGGCGGGGTGTCAATCTCTTGGCCTCCGAAAGATAAGTCAGGTTCTTGTGATCCGGTCCTCATTCTGACCGATCGGTCAGAATGAGGACCGGAACCGCGGAGCCCTCGAGAAGGTGCCTCCATTCCTTGAGAGCCAGAATGATGGCCAACAACTCCCTATCTCCAATCTGGTAGTTGCACTCTGCAGAGGAAAGCTTCCTGGAGTAGAACTCGCAGGGAAGTAGGGGTCCATCGGGTGACCGACGCTGAGACAGGAGAGCCCCTACTCCTGTCTCGGAAGCATCAACCACGAGGACGAAGGGCAACCCAGGATTGGGATGAGAAAGAATCGGAGCCGACGCGAAGGCGGATTTCAGAGCCTCGAAAGCTACGATGGCCTCTGATGGCCACTCGTGAGGGTTACTCCCTTCTTGGTTAGATCAGAGAGAGGCTTTGCCAACGTGGAGAAGTTCCTGATGAACTTCCGATAGTAGTTGGCAAAGCCCAGAAAGCGCTGAATGGGCCGAAGACCATTGGGATGAGGCCCCTGCAGAACCGCCGCAACCTTCTGAGGGTCCATGGAGAATCCCTCCGCGGAAATGATGTAACCCAAAAAGGCAACTTGGGATTGATGGAACTCGCACTTCACGAGCTTACAAAAGAGCTCGTTCTCACGTAATCGTTGCAGCACCTGCTTGACATCCTGGATATGGGACTCCATGGAGGTAGAGTAAACCAGGATGTCATCCAGGTAAACCACCACGCACTGCTGCAACAAGTCACAAAGGACATCGTTTATGAGTTCCTGAAAAACCGCGGGCGCGTTACACAACCTGAAGGGCATCACCAGGTATTCATAGTGCCCGGTTCTGGTGTTAAACGCGGTCTTCCACTCATCCCCCTGTTTGATCCGTACGAGATTGTACGCCGCCCTAAGGTCGAGCTTGGTAAAGACTGTTGCTCCCTTAAGGCGGTTGAACAACTCAGAAATCAAAGGCATCGGGTAGGCATTTTTGATGGTGATCCGATTGAGACCCCTATAATCGATGCAAGGCCTCAATTCCCCACCTTTCTTCTTTACGAAAAAAAAACGTGCTCCTGCTGGGGAAGTAGACTTACGAATGTGCCCCCGAGAAAGCGCATCCGCAACGTACTCCTCCATGGACTTATTCTCCGCAACCGAGAGAGGGTACACCCTGCCACGTGGAGGAGTGGCACCGGGTTGCAAGGATATGGCGCAGTCATAAGGACGATGCGGAGGTAAGGCACCAGCGCGTACCTTATCAAACACGTCCAGGTACTCCCCATAGTCGGTGGGCAACGCAGAGTCCGAGGTGGCACACAACACCTTAACCGGCCCTCGATGCACCTGGCCCCACACTGCGGAGACCATGAGAGAATCTCGGCTGTTCGCCAATTGAAGGTTGGATTGTGCCTCTGGAGCCAGGGATACCCCAAAACCACCGAATAGTGTGGGGAAGAAATCACCTGAAAACAGGCCAACTCCCTGTGAACAGCCCCAATAGCTACCTCAACCGGCAGAGTCTCGTGGGTAACCTGCGGCGGTTGCAGGGGCCTGCCATCTATTGCTTCGAGAACCAATGAGGTGGCACGAACCTGCAGGGGAATGGAGTGCTGTGCAGCAAACGAGCTGTCCAAGAACAACCCACCGGCCCCAGAATCTACCAACGCCTGGGCCATCACCAAGCCCTCCGCCCAAGAGAGGACAATTGTGATCAGTGGCTTATCCTTGCGGAATGCCGGGGACGAGGAAACTCCACCCAAGATCTGTCCCCGACAGGATCTCAGGTGCGAGCGTTTCCTGGACAGACCGGACAAGACTACCGAAAGTGCCCACCAAGGCCACAGTACAGGCAGCGACCCTCCGAGTGATCCGCTCTCCCTCGGAAAGGCGAGCAAACCCCAGCAACCGCCGCAGGTTACCCACGAGACTCTGCTGAATGGGCTCACCACCAGACAAGCTATCCCCAGGAGGCGTGGGAGGAGAGGGAGGAACGGGTGGGACAGAAAATGCAGGTGCCAGTCGATTGGAGGGCCTCCGCAGGTGTTCCTTGAGTGAAGGCCTGTCCCTGAGCCTGGTGTCAATCAGGATCAGGAAAGAGATGAGCTCCTCCAACTCCCCAGGCAGTTCCTTAGCTGCAATCTCTTCCTTCAATGTGTCAGAAAGACCATGGGAAAACGCAGCCACCAGAGCCTCATTGTTCCAACCCACCTCTGCCGCCAGGGTATGAAACTCTATGGCGTACTCGGCCTCGGTCCGTGAACCCTGATGCATGGTCATGAGCAGCTTGGCCGCCGATGCGGAGCAAGCCGGTACGTCGAATACCCTACGGAAGGCATCGACAAAACCGGAAAAATCGTGAATCACCGGGTCATTCCTCTCCCATAAGGGGTTCGCCCAGGCCAAGGCCTTGTCTGAGAGTAGGGATATTAGGAACCCCACCTTTGACCTCTCGGACGGAAAAGCGTGGGGTATTAGTTCAAAATAAATACCCACCTGGTTGAGGAACCCAAGACACTGACTTGGCTCACCCCCAAAGTGCTGTGGAAGAGGGGCAGAACCAGTCATACCTCTGGGCACCACCGCGCAAAGCAGAGTAACAGTGGGAGCGACCACCGGAGTGACTACTGGCCTAATAGCACCAGGAGCAAGGTGCGCAGTGCATGCAAGCAGAGTTTGCAACGCCTGAGCGAACTGATTCAACAGGTGATCCTGTTGATCAAGTCTGGCGACTAACGTTGGGAGCGAAGGCGTACCTGCACCGTCAGGATTCATGGCACTTGTGTAATGTCAGGACAGGAACGCTGGAATGGACAGGCAGGCCTATTAACAATGTAACGCACTGACTGATGACAACCACCACCCACAGACCGAAGTCCCTCAGGGCGCGGAGTCTAAGTCCCAGGCTGCCCTTCACCAGGGCCCCTGATGGTGGGGATGGACTTGACGTAGCCAAAAACCAGGTCGCGGCCCCCAAGACACCCCAGTTGCGGTAATGGCCGCCGCCAATGGTTTGTAGCTGGTGGAAAGGACAATAGAGTAGTCAGGCGGGCTGGGTCGACAACAACGGGACAAAACGGTACAGGACAGCAGACGAGAATTACAGGTCACAGGCCGGGTTCAGCAACGGAGGGTCAGATCAAAGGAGAATACAAAGAATGGTCGAGTCACAAGCCGAGTCAGATTCCAGGAGAGTCACGAGAGTCAGAACAGAGTTATAGCAACACCAAGACACAAGTGCAAAGGGCATGTGCGGACCACAGGCTTATATGTAATCAGCCACACCCCTCTGGGGGATGGACCTCAGAGACCTGAAGGCATAAAGAATTCCCACCATGCTCTGCAGAAATCCAAGATGGATGCCAGCACATGGAGTAACACAACCTCTGGGAAAAGGTAGGACCTTGACAGTTCTGAGTCACCAGCGGATGCAAGGCAGGCCCGGGTCGGTAAGATCGTGCACGCACCTCATTTCAGTGTTGGCGCCTCCAGAGACTGAGACAGGCCTATAGTTAGTTATTTAGGGTCTCTGTGTCAGGCTGCAAGTGTTGTTACTGATCATTGGAAGGACTCCACAACTTAAAGTGACATTTCACATTAGAGAGCTGATAAAATCCCACAAACTCAAGCCAGATTGGCGTTTTGCTCAGAACGAATACTCAGGCACGTGCTACAGGACCAGTTATGGGAGGGGGAATACTGTAGATTTGTGTAAGATTGTAAGCGGTTGTGCTGCACCGCAGGCTAGCCCATACCGTACACCCATACACTGATTCTTGCTCTTTTATAACAGGTAAGGTGTGGCAGCTTAGTTGTGCCCGCCAGTAGGTAAATTACTTCACTTTCTACCGTCATCCATCAGAAGGCGCCGTGCTGTGCAGCACAAGGGTCTCAGCCTTTGGGCTGGGTGTATATAAATTTATTGTATGTTCCCAGCATTTGTGGTTGTGTTTATTTGCCACATCTAAGTAAAATTCTGTTGTGGCAAAACCTGGTGTTGGGGTTGCCTTCCTCATTCGTGACTTCACTGTATCCTGGGGAGCCCACCCCGGTACACAGCTTACACTATTGCAAAAGATGAGGTTAAGTTGAAGAGTTGGGATGTAGCCGGGTTGTTGACATTAATAGGGATGTTAAAATCTCCAAGAATGATAACGGTTAGTTCAGAGGAGAGAAATTAGGGTAGCCAAGCGGAGGAATCATCAAGAAAGTGGGACACCGGTCCAGGAGGCCAATAGATCACTGCAATCCTCAGAGAAATGGGAGAAAACAGCCAGATGCAGTGAGTCTCAAAAGAAGAGAAGGATAGAGAGGGAGGATTAGGGAGGACTTGAAAGGTGCTCAGTGGGGATAGAAGCAAACCAACTCCACCACCTTTCCGACCACTGGGTCTGGGTGAGTGGGTCCAGAGAAGGCCTCCATAGGAAAGTGCTGCAGGAGAAGCAGAATCTGCTGCTTGAAGTCAGGTTTCTGTAATTGCTAGTAGATTAAGGGAGACAAAAAGGTCATGGACAGAGCTTATTACAGGCAGAGTGGGCATTCCAGAGCGCACATGAAAAAGGGAGGGTGGTTTTTGGGAGCACGGGGACTGATATTAAATTGAGGAGATTGCGGCTATTCCCGGAACAAAGAGGATGCCTGGTGTGGGGGTGAGATACTGGAGGACCGGGGTTTGGGGAGATATCCCCAGAGGTTAGGAGAAGAAGGGTGAAATAAATCACATGGGAGCGGGATGTACACGAGTGTACATGCCTTCCAGACCTGGTGTTTGGGTCAGCAGGAGAGTAAAGTATCAACAGGAGATGATGAGAGCAGTAGTAGGGAGATGCTAGCAGTGAGGGTGAGATGTACAAGTTTTGGGGTGGAGCAGAGGGGTAAAGAAGTGAGATTTTGGGAACTCAGGATAGTAATATGAAAGGGAGGAGTAGAGGGGACATATTAAAAAGGTACACGGAGTGGGACTCAGATTTGTAAGAGATGTTTCTCGGGGTGTTTGCTTGAGTCCATCCAGCATGCAGTAGAGTTCTTTGTTGTATCTTCCTGCTGCTTGAGTTATCCTGCTTTAGTTAAACTGCTGTGTTCAACTGCTTTTTAGCACTCTATCAAAACAGCACTCATGCAGAAACAGCACCCCATCTGTGACTATGCCCCCCGATCTGTGAGCACCCCCCAATGAGCTGATCTAAATTTATAGGCAGATGGTCAAATGAGCACTCTTCTCCGCCCCAATTAGGAACTGATAAGGATCACATGAATTGGGGGGGACGTTTCTCAAATACAGACCAGACACAGGCCACAGTCATAAAAAGAGTGCAACTAGAGGTGAGAACTAATCAACATAGACAAAATATATATGCACTATTTGTTCTGAAATTAACAGGAGTCTGTGCGTTGTTGCAGTTTACAGTGGAGAAAGCAGCAGCATGTACCCAAAGATAGCAGGAGTCTAGGCGTTGTTACAGTTTACAGTGGAGAAAGCAGATAATAAGTGTAGTCTTTCCCCCCAGGGTGGGGCTCACGCCACAAGTCTACCAAATCATGAGTCTGTAAGGTTTGAGCAAAAGATTTGGCTCAGTGGAAGGATTAGAGTCCTCTGGGGGAAACTTATCAAGGACAGGATTCAGAACTAATTTAGAGTCCCCCGCTACCAGAAGAGTGCCTCGTTGGTGAACTGCCAAAAGGGAGAAGACATGCGATAAGAAAGGTCCAGGATTAACATTGGGAGCATAATAAGTCAAAAGTGTGACGTCTACGTCCTGAATTGTACCCTGTAATAAAAGATACCTACCATTTGGGTCCGCAATACGCTTCACACAAACAAATAGGGTTTTCTTATGGAAAGCGATGAGGACTCCCCTTTGTTTTGTAGGGCCAGTAGCCTGAAAAACCTGAGGTCAAAATACTTTGGGCTAGAAGTAGCAGAAAAATGAGATTCCTGTAGGCAAGCAATATCCACTTGGTGATCC
This sequence comes from Staurois parvus, assembly GCF_062004578.1. NCBI lineage: Eukaryota > Metazoa > Chordata > Amphibia > Anura > Ranidae > Staurois > Staurois parvus. The sequence goes on from NW_028317828.1 coordinate 1,758,126, forward strand.
CGGAGGAGCTTAAATATTTTCATTCTCTTTTGGGGGGAGTTCTTACCCTGAACATTCAGGGATAACCAATTCAGCGACATGGTAACCAAAAAAGAAGAGGATAGCCTCTGTCACGATACCTGGGAGACCTGAAATAATAAGGAGAAAACACGAGGTACACAGAACAACAGACCAGGAAAAAGAAAAAAAAGGCAAGGAAGAAAGAAGAAGACATAAAACCATTTCATATGCAGGCAATATACATTTGATACAATAAGATCAGCAAAAATAGCATAACAACCAGTTGTGGGGGATAAACCCACATGTAGGCTGGGTAGTGGGTAGGACAATGGGCCAATCCACACACCAGCTCAATTGGGGACACAATGGTCCTTCAGACTACTCGGCTTAACTAAAACATAAAATTATTCAGCAAACAACATAGACTAAGTTACTCCACTATCTAGTAATCATCAGATGGTGACTAAGGCCATATGAACTGCAGTCAACGAACGACACAGAGGCAGGAAAAAAAACCCAGGATAGCCATATGCGCGAGACCGCTCTCGGGTCCAGCCTAATAAGCAGGGTCATGCCCATAGCAGAATATCCACCTCAGGTGTCGCCCATCGTCTGCAAGAGAAGTGGGGACAAGTTAAGCAAAGCTAACATGTCCACAAGGGCCTAGGCCCCAGTAAAAGAGGTAATATATCACGTGACCACATAGAAGCTGGAGATTAACAAAAAAGAGCGATCAAGGGCAATGTCGCCCTTGCTGCTAAAATGGAAAAAAGTAGGAAATGAAGCAGGATACACATTATCAGCTCGCGGAGACTTCCTGGAATCGTTGAACCTGAAGGGTTTGAAGAGCTTGAGAGCTGTTTTAACTCAAGGGAGGTGAATTGCGTGAAGATTGAGATTCCTGCAAAAGTGCAGAGATAGAGGCCTCCTCAGCCTGGGATGGTGGCAAGTCAAATTACAGTTCCTGGAAGTGACAACGAAGATCCACTGGAGACGAAGCCTGTAACTGATGACCTTGGTAGGAGAAGGAGAGCTTAAATGGAAACCCCCATCTATATTTGACATCAGCTGACTGTAGAATTTGTAGTTAGGGTCTCAGGGTACGGCATTTTGCTATTGTGACTGGAGACAAATCAGCAAACAGCTGAAGGGAGTTACCCTGGAATTCAAATGTTGGTCAGTTTTGAGCCACCTGCAAGAGGCGTTCTTTAGTGCGCTAATAGTGGAACTTATTAATAATGTTCCTTGGGGGGCCCTCCATGGGTTTGGGGGCTAGAGCTCTGTGAATACAATCAAATTCCAAACGTTCCAGAGGGATCTCAGGAGCCAGTTCCTGAAAGATGGCCGTAGCAGTACCCTGTAGAACAGTTACCACTTCAGGTACTCCACGAATGCGGTGGAACCTGTACTGGTAGGGTACAAAAATAATATAGTAGTTTGGGCAAAATAGTCATTTTCACTGAGTGGATATGACCTATCCAGGATATGTGTGGAAACTGCCAGGATTGCATGAGGGAAGACAAAGAACGAAGCAGAGGGTGATAGTTCATAGCGAATAGAGGAATAGGAGGGAGTCAGGTGAATGCCCAGATACTCAAGAGAGCAGGAAGCCCATTTGAAGGGGAAATGGGACTGTAGGAAATTGACTAGGTCTGGTATCAAAGTAACATTGAGAGCAACAGTCTTATTCAAATTAATGCGGATACCCGATATCGAAGAGCAGTGAGCAAGTACTTGTAACTTAGGGAAAGTAACTCTTGGCCTGCATAAGTGATACCTGTTACATTGCGATCTGCACATAGAGCCATGGCCAGCAGCTCAAGTGCAAGGACAAAAAGTGCCAGGGACAAGGGGCATCCTTGCCTCATCCCCCTCCAGACAGGAAAGGGATTGAAGAAATACCCCACATACTTGACCGAGGCTGAAGGAGAGGAGTATAGAGCTTGAAGCCAAGTTGGAGTCCCTGAAGCCTCCACGGGCGAGCACAAATCGTAGGTATTCCGAGGACAAAGAATCAAAGGTTTTATAAATGTCCAAGGACAGCAGGAAACCTGAGATCTTTCGCTGGTGTAAAAGATGTATAAAATGGATCACCTTATGGACATTATCGCCGTCCAGAAACAAAGGCCACCTGATCTCTATGGACCAAACAATGCAAATACTTATTGATACGAAGGCTGATAATCTTGCCCCTGATCTTTAAGTCCTCACTGGAAAGAGAGATGTGGGCCTCGAGTGCTTCAGGAGAGGGCAGAGAGTAGAGATGAGCGAAGTATTCAAAAATTCGATTCGACTGATTCGGCGAATTCGAGGAATAAATTCGATTCGAGGCGAATATATTCGCTGCGAATTTAACTTATAAAAGGGTGTTTCTAGGCTTCAGAGAGCCTTTATATTAGTGCAGAACACTGTACCTTTAATTTAAATGCCCTTGGAGTCTGCTGGGGAAGAGAAATAATACTGTCAGTTAGTATGACATGCAGATGAGTGCCGTCGATCTTAGAATCACCGCACACTTCACTCATTTGGGCAGTCACGGGGCCAAAACCAGAGTGTGGAGCCACAGTGTGGCGGTGGAGGCAGCAGCAATGGGAGGCCATACAGCACCCTATGACAAAAATGGAACCCACCAGCAGTGTGAGGAGACCTGAAAGTGGCACATGGCAGAGTGTGGCGATGGAGACAGCAGCAATGGGAGGCCGTACAGGGACCCATGACACACTCTGGACCTGGCAGCAGCATGAGGAGGCGGTACAGGGGCCCATGACAGATTACGGGCCTGGCAGCAGCATGAGGAGTCGGTACGGGGGCCCATGGCAGATTACGGGCCTGGCAGCAGCAATGGGAGGCCACACAGCACCCTATGACAAAATGGAACCCACCAGCAGTGTGAGGAGACCTGAAAGTGGCACATGGCAGAGTGTGGCGATGGAGACAGCAGCAATGGGAGGCCGTACAGGGACCCATGACTCACTCTGGACCTGGCAGCAGCATGAGGAGGCGGTACAGGGGCCCATGGCAGATTACGGGCCTGGCAGCAGCAATGGGAGGCCGGTAATCTGCCAGCACCCTATGACAAAATGGAACCCACCAGCAGTGTGAGGAGACCTGAAAGTGGCACATGTTTGGGGCATGATTCATGGCGGATTTAGTCAGTTGTGTCAGGAACTGGTGGTTTGAAATCCAGACTAATCCACGCCTGATTCATTTTCACAAACGTGAGTCTCTCCACACTTTGGGTGGACAGTCGTGTCCTCCGCGGAGTTACAATACCTCCTGCCGCACTAAACACGTGCTCCGATGCCACGCTACTGGCCGAGCATGACAGCCTTTCAAGGGCAAATTCAGCTAGTTGGGGCCAAAGGTCAAGTTTCGTTGCCCAGTAGTCAAGGGGATTGTCTACCTCGGTTGGCAGGGTGCTGTCCAAGTAGGCCCAAGCCTGTTGTTTGAGGTCCTGCTCCAGGTCCACCTGATGCTGCTGCTGCTGCGGCTGGTTAGTAGTTTCCTCACTGCGCTGGTGAAGAAAGCTACTCATCATCGACCGCAGACTGAGGCAGCCGCTGCTGGTGGAGCTGCCACTGCTCCTACCACCCCACCCCTCCCCTGCTGCCATGGCAGCGGAACGCGAGCGCACAGGGCCCACAGTGTCTGAGGATGGACGTTGGCGCACAAAGGCAGAGACCAACTGACTACATAGGTGGTTTTTATAGTACTTTATTTTGGCCTCCCTCTCAGCAGGTGTGAAAAAGGCCACCATTTTTGAACGGTAGCGAGGGTCCAACAAGGTGGACAGCCAAAAGTCATCCCTCTGTCTGATGGTTATTATTCGGCTGTCGCTACACAAGCAACCGAGCATGCTATGGGCCATTTGTGCCAAGGAATGCGAGGGACTCCCTGCCTCCATCTCCACAGCATACTGCCACGGTGCGTCTGGGTCCTCTGTCTCCTCCTCTTCCTCCTCTACCAGATGCTCCTGCTCCTCCACTCCTGTCCGCTGAGTGGAAAAACCACCCATTTCACTCAATAATTCCTGAGCACCAATGTCCTCCTCCTCTTCTTCCTGTCCTGCCCCCACAGGGGTCATGTGGCGTTGAGATCTGTGCGCCACGTCTACCGCACCCTGACCAGCCATTGTTAACAGCATTTGTTCCAGGACGTGCAACAGAGGAATGACGTCGTTCATCCCATAGTCCTGCCGACTCACGAATAGCGTGGCCTCCTCAAAGGGCCTGAGCAAGCGCAGGTGTCACGCATGAGCTGCCAATGGCTGACATCGAAGTTACACAGGGGAGTACCTTTATCCGCTTGTAACATCAGGAAATCGGTGATGGCCTTTCGCTGTTCGTAAAGGCGGTCTAACATGTGTAGGGTTGAATTCCACCTTGTTGCAACGTCGCAGATCAGGCGATGCTGTGGAATTCCGTTCTGCCGCTGCAGCTCAAGGAGGGTGTGCTTTGCGGTGTAGGAATGGCTGAAATGCATGCAAAGTTTACGTGACATTTTAAGGATGTCTTGCAGTGGGATGGTGGATTTTAGGAACCGCTTGACAACCAGATTGAACACGTGAGCCATGCATGGCGCATGGCACAACCTTCCTTGACGCAGAGCAGACACCATGTTCTTTCCGTTGTCGGTCAACATGGTTCCGATTTTCAGTTTGCGCGGAGACAGCCATCTGTCGATTTCTCTGTTCATTACACTGAGAAGTTCCTCCCCTGTGTGACTACGTTCGCCAAGGCATACCAGGTGCAGCACAGCGTGACACCGTTGCGCCCTGCACATGTGATATGCCGGTCGGGTAATGGGACTTGGCACGGGGGTGGCGGCTGAGGACACGGCGGAAGAAGAGGTGGTAGAGGCGGACATCTTTGCCGGACCAAGGACGTGCAAACGTGGAGGCAAAAGCGGCGTGACCTGTCCAAGTTGCTGGTGCGGCTGTGCCGGCACCACGTTCACCCAGTGGGCTGTAAATGACATGTACTGTCCCTGACCGTAGTTACAGCTCCACACGTCGGCGCTGCCGTGCACTTTGGCAGAGACCGACATGCTCAAAGACTGGCCCACCATCTCTTCTACATGTGAATGCAGGGCTGGCACTGCCTTTTTGGCGAAGAAATGCCAGCTTGGCACTCTCCACCGCGGCGCGGCATAAGCCATCATTTCTCGGAAAGGTGCTGAGTCCACCACTTGGAAAGGGAGGGACTGCAGCACCAGCAACTTGGACAGTAGGACGTTCAGCTTCTGCACCATCGGGTGCGTGCTCGCAAACTGTTGTCTCTTGGAAACGGATTCCAAGAAAGACTGCTGACGGAATCCGTGAAGAGGAGTAGCAGGAGAAGGAGCATCTGAACGAGCGGAAGATGCCAACGAGCGACAACTCCCCTCAGCAGAGGTGTTGGAGCCTTGACTGGCTGATAGAGGGCGATTGACGTCGGGTGACGGAGCAAGTAACGGAGTGGGTGATGGAGCGGGGGCTGGGGCAGGCAGAACCGCCGTATCTTTATCACGGTTTTCCCAGGCCACCAAATGGCGACACTGCATATGCTGCCGCAATGCTGTAGTCCCAACATGGGCCCCCTGGCCACGCTTGACTTTCTGGCCACATAGTCGACATACGGCTACGTTTACTTCCTCGGGCGGCTTGACGAAAAATTGCCACACCGCCGAGTAGGAAACTTTGCCCCCGCTACTCATCACTGGCTGACTGCTACTTCCTCCGTGCACACCGGCACCACTACTGGCCGTGGTGGTAGGCTGCAGTGGAGCTGGTGCTCTACTCCGTGGCCGTTTGCCTCCACTGACACTGCTGCGACCCTGCTGCCTCCTGGGCAACCCACCGACTCTTTTGCTCGCTGCCAAGCTGCCACCCTCTTCTCCTGATGATGCGGAAGCAATAGCCTGATGACGACGAGGCTGCCAAGTGCGATCAGCCTCATCATCATCAATTAGGGTCTCCGCCTCACTACTAGCCCCCTCGGCTGCGTGTGGGTCAGGAGACAGACCTGTCTCTAGACCGGCTACCGAGCCACTCTCCTCGCCAGTACTTCTTCGCCTGGCTGCTGAAGAGGCGGATGTCTCCCCCCGTTCCTGACCGCCCTCTGTTAGCTCTTCCTCACTGTACAGTGGGGCTGAGCCCACAGCATGCGATACTTCGCTTGGTGAGGGAACACCAAAGGACAGGGGCAGGTAGAGGACACGTGATTTCAGTGGGCTTGCTCCCGGGCCATGCCAACTAACGGTTGTGTCTGACGTACCCACCGACCGTTGGCTGTAGGTGTCAGAGGTGACCTGGGAAGAGGAAGACGACCGAGCCAACCAATCGATGACGGCAGGGTTGTCGGTGGAGACACGACCGCTGGATGACACCGGGAGCACTGGCCTCTGGCTGCGACTAGTGCTGCCTCGACCCCTTCCTCTGCTGCCACGTCAGCTCTCTCCTAAAACATTGCCTCCTCTGCCACTCCTCTGCATGTTCTCTGACACACTCTTTAATTCAACGATTCTGTGTCCCTCAGTAACAATTCTGTGTCCCTCAGTAACAATTCTGTGTCCCTCAGTAACAATTCTGTGTCTGTCCCTCAGTAACAATTCTGTGTCCCTCAGTAACAATTCTGTGTCCCTGAGTAACAATTCTGTGTCTGTCCCTCAGTAACAATTCTGTGTCCCTCAGTAACAATTCTGTGTCCCTCAGTAACAATTCTGTGTCTGTCCCTCAGTAACAATTCTGTGTCTGTCCCTCAGTAACAATTCTGTGTCTGTCCCTCAGTAACAATTCTGTGTCCCTCAGTAACAATTCTGTGTCCCTCAGTAACAATTCTGTGTCCCTCAGTAACAATTCTGTGTCTGTCCCTCAGTAACAATTCTGTGTCCCTCAGTAACAATTCTGTGTCCCTCAGTAACAATTCTGTGTCCCTCAGTAACAATTCTGTGTCCCTCAGTAACAATTCTGTGTCCCTGAGTAACAATTCTGTGTCCCTGAGTAACAATTCTGTGTCCCTCAGTAACAATTCTGTGTCCCTCAGTAACAATTCTGTGTCCCTCAGTAACAATTCTGTGTCCCTCAGTAACAATTCTGTGTCTGTCCCTCAGTAACAATTCTGTGTCTGTCCCTCAGTAACAATTCTGTGTCTGTCCCTCAGTAACAATTCTGTGTCTGTCCCTCAGTAACAATTCTGTGTCCCTCAGTAACAATTCTGTGTCCCTCAGTAACAATTCTGTGTCCCTCAGTAACAATTCTGTGTCTGTCCCTGAGTAACAATTCTGTGTCTGTCCCTGAGTAACAATTCTGTGTCTGTCCCTGAGTAACAATTCTGTGTCCCTAAGTAACGGTTCTGTGTCCCTAAGTAACGGTTCTGTGTCCCTAAGTAACGGTTCTGTGTCTCTAAGTAACGGTTCTGTGTCTCTAAGTAACGGTTCTGTGTCCCTAAGTAACGGTTCTGTGTCCCTAAGTAACGATTGTGTGTCCCTAAGTAACGGTTCTGTGTCCCTAAGTAACGGTTCTGTGTCTCTAAGTAACGGTTCTGTGTCCCTAAGTAACGGTTCTGTGTCCCTAAGTAACGATTGTGTGTCCCTAAGTAACGGTTCTGTGTCCCTAAGTAACGGTTCTGTGTCTCTAAGTAACGGTTCTGTGTCCCTAAGTAACGATTCTGTGTCCCTAATACAGAGAGATCTGTCTCTCTTGAATGACCAGAGGCAAATGGAGAATTGTAAGATGGCCGCAATTATAGCTCCACCATTACACAGTGCTGGCTGGCTGCTGATTGGCTAATGCGATCACATGTCATGAATGAATGCATTATGGGTCAGCGCGCCTTGTCTGCGCGCCTTCCCAGAGATCCCCGCTCCGTCGCCGCACATGTTGCCGCCATTTTTGGAAAAATTTCGATTCGCGCATCCGAAGTCTGCTAATTTTCGGATTCGGCGCGAATCGAAATTTTCCTAATATTCGAAACGAATTCCACTTCGCCGAGTTCGATTCGCTCATCTCTAGCAGAGAGCCTTGCCGTAGGGCATTGAAGTAGTTAGCTAGATGAGGCACCAGCAGAGTGGCAAATTTCTTGTAACAGAGACCAGAAAAGCTGCCGGGGTCTGGGGCTTGTGGGCTGGGGATAGGCAACCGGGATATATGCTTCTTGGGGTAAGCAGTCTTTCAGGCACAGATACCAAATCCAGTGAGATTAGTGGCAAACAGCGAAGGTGTTTATTAGTGCTATTTACAAAAGACTATATACAAAGTGCTGTACAGTGTTTAACCAAAATGAACAGGGCAGGAAAATATCAAACAAAAAAAAAACCCTAGCTGTGTCCCGGCTCTCACTACACAGTAATGCAGGTCCTAACTACCAGACTGATCAAGCCTACCACTTGTCAGCCACAACATACACAGCTAGTTTTGATCAACCTTTCAGCTCTCCAGACAGGACTTGTCTGATCCCCAGGTCGAGAGCCTTGGCTACAGGTTCCAGGTGGATTGAATTGCCCATGGAGAGAGAAACCCTGAACTGGACCTCGTATCAGAGATCCCTAAAAAGGTATAGGTAAGAAACCTGGGAGGTCTATAAACCCCGAACAGGACTCGCTCTGCCACATATCCGCCCCCCCTAGTTTGAACCCCAGGGTTGGAACACCTGTGGCCCAACAGGAATGAGCCCAGAACAAGGCATCAACATTCCGCATCTTCAGCCTTGACCTGTGCTTTACAGTGAAGGCATAGTCCTGTGAGGCCAAAAACCTCCTGTTCACCCGTCTATTTGTTTCCTTCTTTTGAGCCATCCACTTGAGGGGCGCATGGTCAGTTATCAACTTAAACTGGCATCCTAACAGATAATACCTTAGTTCATCTACTGCCCACTTTATGGCTAAGCATTCCTTTTCTATGACAGCATATTTTTTCTCATGTTCATTGAGCTTTCTGCTCAGGTAAACCATAGGGTGTTCTTCCCCATTGCGTACCTGCAACAATACCGCTCCAATGCCAACATCAGATGCATCTGCACCAAAAAGATGCAGTCTGCACCAAAAAATCTTTAGAGAAATCGGGGGAGTATAACACTGGCTATGAACAAAGGGCCTTCAAGATTTTAAAAGACTCCTCTGCTTCTGTTGACCATTTCACCATTACTGAGTCTTTCCCTTTTGTCAGGTCAGCAGGAGCTGCTAGGGTGGCAAAATTTGAGATGAACATTCTATAGTACCCCGTGATACCCAGAAACGCCTTGACCTGCTTCTTATTTGCTAGACATGGCCATTCTTGGATGGCTTCTACTTTGTTTAATTGGGGTTTTATTTTATTTTTTTATTAATATTTTATTAAATTTTTACATTTCATCTATTCCATCAATAAAAACAACATCTGTTATTCGACTATTTTCATCCCAATACATAAATGCAAAAACTCCCCTTTACCCCCGCCCTATCCCAATTCATACCTCCCCTTCCCTCCCCACCCCCCACCCCCCCTCTGCCACCCCCCCCCTCCACTCAGCATCATTCCCCTCTCTTTTATAGTCCTAGGGTTTTCTTCCATTCCATATATATATATATGCGTTCAATTATTATAACCTTCTTAAACTCCTCCCATTTTTTCCATTTTTCAATGGAAAATGGAGTGGTTTACTCCATTTTATCCTCATCAATATGGTATAGTTCCTCCATTCTATATATTAGATCTACCTTTCTTATCCAATCCATTGTTTTTGGTACTTCTTGTCCCCTCCAAAATTTAGGAATCAAACTTTTTGCTGCATTATTATATTGCAATAACCCAGAATTTTTATATTTTTCAACCATTAGCTCTGTTCCATGTAAAAGACATATCTCTGGTTCCTTTGGTATTTTTATCCCAGTTATTTCCTGTATCTGGTGGATTATTTCTTCCCAATATTTTTGGATCATATAACATTCCCACCAAATGTGACCTACTGTGCCCTGTTCCCCACATCCCCTCCAACATAACGGTGATTTATCCCTATTTTGTTTGTGTACTATATTTGGTGTCATATACCACCTCGCTAAACATTTATAATTCATCTCTACATCCTTCATACTTATATTGCCATGTGTTAACTTATAAATCTTTTTTGTTTCTCTTCCTCTATCTTTAATCCCAATTCCCTTTCCCATCTCTCCATATACAGTATGCGGGGACCGTGTTTGTTGCTAACTTAGTAAAAATTTTATATATTTTCGAAGTTCCGTGCTTCCCATCCCCCCATGTACTAAACAAAAGTTCAAATGGATTCCAATTTTCTTTCTTCCTTAAAGGCCTAGGGAGTTTTTCTACAAAATGTTTAATTTGTAAATGCCTCCACTCATCTACTTTAATGAACAGCTCCTTATTCTTTTTCATTTCCGCTAGGGGACAGATTTCCCCTCCTTTCATTATATCTCTCAATTGTGCATTTCCTTTTTTTATCCACCTTCCAGCAACCTTTTCATTCCCGGGCAGGAAGAAATCTGTGTTTAAGATAGGTCTCAACAATGAGTTAAATTCCCATCCCATCTGTTTGTGCATTGTGTCCTACACTTTCAAAACAATTCTAGTGAATATACTTGTGCTGTCTTTCATTCTACGACAATGAGGTGGTAACCATATTATCCTACTCAAATGTGTTTTACTTAATGTGTTTTCTATACTTATCCAACTTTTCCCCTGTGCATTGTGTGTCCAGTCAAAAATTCGAGCTACCAATATTGAATTATAATATCTTTTAAAATCAAACACCCAATCCACCATTTTCTTTGTCTCTAGTTAGAACTTCATAACTTATTCTAGGTTTTTTTATCTCTCCATATGAACTTTATCATTTTTTTCAATACCCTAAAATATAGACCTGGCAGCTTTATTGGGGTCATCTGGAATTTATATAGAATTTTTGGAACAATTACCATCTTAATTAGGTTTATACATCCTATCCAAGATATTCCACCTGTCCCAGGTTTTCTCATTTTGTCTTTGATTTCATTTAATAATGGGATATAATTTGCTTTATATAAATTCTTTAAGGATATGGTTAAATTTATTCCCAAATATTTTAGTTCTTTTTCCTTCCAAGAAAAAGAAAACTCCCTTTGTAAACCCTTTTTCTCTCCTCTTGTAAGATTTATGTTCAAGATTTCTGTTTTAGTTGGGTTAATCTTTAGGTTAGACAGCTCCCCATATTCCTTCATTGTTTTTATTAAATTGAGTAATGTTATCCTTGGGTTACCTACATAAAACAGCAGATCGTTGGCATACGCCGCTACATTATGCTCTGTCTCTTCTATCCAGATTCCCTTAATATCTATATTTTTCCTTATTTTTGCTAAGAGGGATTCTAAGGACAGGACAAAAAGCAAAGGTGACCAAGGACATCCCTGATGGGTCCCATTGTACATCTTAAAGCTCTGATATTTCCCTATTTACTTTTATTGCCGCAGATGGTTGACTGTACAATTTCCCTAAACATATTCTCACTCTAGGGCCCATTCCCAGAAATTTTAAATGTATCCATCATATACCCCCAATCTAATCTATTGAACGCTTTCTTAGCATCCACCGACAACAGCAAAATAGGGACTTTTTCTCTTTTACTTTTTTGTTTAAGCAATAATGATCTTAATCCATTATCCCTACCCTCTCTCCTAGGGACAAACTCCACTTGATCTATATGGATCCACTCCGGCATTAAATGCTTTAGCCTATTTGCTAACACTTTTGCGTATAGTTTAATGTCTATATTTAGTAAGGATATCGGTCTATAGCTGGAACACTGTCTTTCCCTTCTTTTAGTATTATTGTAATATGCGCTTGTAGGGATTCCTCTCTCATTTCCATCTCCCCTCCCAGTACATTCATATATAAACTCAATTTAGGTATTAATTGTTATTTAAATTTCTTATACTATCTCACAGTATACCCATCCGGTCCCAGACTTTTCCCTGCCATAGTACTCTTCAATGCATATTGTATTTCTTCTGCTGATATTGGTCTCTCAAGGGATATTAACTGATCTTCTCTCAATTTCCCTGAGGATTGATACTATATAACTTACTATAATAATCTTTTTTTTATATTAACAATTTTTATTGGTTTTCAAAGAAATCATATGTTACAGAAAACATAGGAGAGAAAAACAAAAAAGACAAGCAAAACAGAGAAGTACATCGATGGCAAGGATTACATTTAGTCAAGACCAATGGAGTCATATAATAACAGTGCATTAATAATCAGGGTCTTACATTTCGGGCCAGCATAGAGGAAGAGAAATTATCCCACGGGAGCCAGATCATCTCAAATACAGCAAACGAACCACTATGTGAAGCAGTCAAACACTCCATCTGTCTTACATCGGCAATAAGTTTATACAAAGTTGGCAATGAAGGTGGAGTAGAGGATAACCAACACATAGAAATACTTCTCCTGGCCGCTGTTAGCACATGTGCAGCAAGTTTTCTGGCTAGTTTAGGTAGACCCGGGAATGGCAAGCCCAGCAAAAAATGCAATGGGTCAAATGGGAGAGAAACATGCAGCAACGATTGCAACAAGGAGCGGACCTCTTCCCAAAAAGGAGCAATGGAGCTGCAGGTCCAAAAAATATGATAAAGAGCCAGAAGCTCTACTACAGCGCCAGCAGGCAGAAGAAGCACTCGGATTATAAACATGAAGAACTTCTGGTGTTTTGTACCACAACATCATAATCTTGTATATATTTTCCTTAAAAACCACACAAATAGAGGATTTAGATGCATTGTCCCATATTTTCTTCCATGACAATAAGTCAATATCACGTTGTATAAATTGAGACCATCTACGCATATAAAGGTGAGCGTCATTGGACAAAGGGGGGGCCTCCATAAGAAGTTTATAGGTGCTAGAGACAATACCCCTTTGGTGGGGACCTTCCATACATAGACGTTCGAAGGGGGTAGGTTTCCCTAAGCTCAATGAGGGTGATAGAGTAGAGAAAAAGTGGCATATTTGAAGGTATATATACAGATGGCGAGAGGGTAGAGAGGCTTTCCTCTGGAGATCCGAGAATGAATGCAACTTACGAGTCACCGGGTGTACCAAGTGACGTAGTTGAAAAAGGTTAGATCCTACCAGAGAGACATCCGGGACATGGCCATATTGTCTGGAAGATTAGGGTTATAAAGGATATTTGTCAGTGGGGAGCAATCAGAGGCCAATGTGAATTTAGCCTTACATTTCTGCCAAACAGTCAATGAGAAAAGCATGGGACCTAGGAATAAGTGGCGAAAAGAAAGGACTTCCACCGCTGAGGTCGACCAGAGAAGGGAACACGGATGAACAGGGGACAATTGCAAAGACTCAATCTCAGTCCATGTATTGGGAGGGTAGTGGGTGGACCATGACCTGAGAAAGCGAAGGTGGGTTGCAAAGTAGTATGTTATTATATCCGGCGCTCCCAAGCCTCCCCTAGAACGTGGGGAAAGCAGAACCGAACGAGCAATCCTGTGCCGCCTGTTGTGCCAAATAAAGTGTAAGAAAGATTTCTGAAGGGAGTGGAGCTTGGACATAGGAACGGGTACGGGCAGAGTTGCAAACAAATATAAAAGTTTGGGTAGGACGGTCATTTTTAGGACATTAATACGACCGAGGAAGGAAATGGGCAAGGCATCCCAGTGTTTCAGAGAGCGAAAAATTGCTATAAACAGTGGGGGAAAATTGGCCTCATATATGGATTGGTAAGAGGAGGTGAGGTTGGTACCTAAATACTTTAAAGAGTGGGTGCACCATCAGTAGGAAAAGGCTGCCTGAAGGGAGGAAAGAACGTCAGGAGAAACATGTATTGGAAGTGCCTCAGTTTTGGACGTGTTGACCTTATAGCCCGATAAAGCCCCAAATTGTTTCAAAGTTTTGTGCAAAATCGGTAAAGAGGTGTGGGGACTCGTAAGTGTAAGGAGAATGTCATCTGCAAATAACGATAATTTGTACTCATGAGAATGGGATTGTATTCCCCGGATATCCGGATTCGACCTAATGGCAATAGCCAATGGCTCCAGGCAGAGAATGAACAACAGGGGAGAGAGTGGACAGCCCTGACGAGTGCCATTTGACATCTGAAAGGGGGGTGAGAGAAAGGAGGCTAATCTGACCTGTGAGAAAGGGGATGAATAAAGGACCTTCAAAGCTGCTACAAATGAACCCCTAAAACCAAATCTCTCCAGAACCATGAACATATAGGGCCAGCTTAAACGGTCAAAGGATTTTTGAGCATCCAGGCTCAATAACACAGCAGGGGTAGAGGAACGATTGACCAAATCAACCAGATCAATAGATCTCCTGGTGTTATCTGCAGCCTGTCTGGCAGGTACAAAGCCCACCTGATCCCTGTGTATGAGCTTGGAGATAATACCGGAGAGTCGATTGGCCAAGATTTGAGTAAAATCTTATAATCGGAATTAAGTAGGGCAATAGGGCGATAGTTATCTACGATAGAGTGATCCTTATCAGGCTTAGGGATAACCGAGATATATGCACGGGAGAAGTCAGTCTGGGGTATGATTCCCTTAAAAAGATCTCGGTAAAGGGAGAGGAGATGCGGGGCCAAAATACCAATAAAAGATTTATAGTAGGAGTAAGGCAATCCGTTCGGTCCCGGGGCTTTACGAGAAGGGAGGTGTTTAATTGTGTCCAATAATTCCTCTAGTGTAATGTCTGCGTTAAGGGCGTCCATGTCTGAGGATGTTACTTTCGGAAGTGACAAGGGGTCAAAAAAATTGTCAAATGATGACTGTGTGAGAGACGGGTGAAGGTCCGGGGTCAGACAATTATATAATTTCCCATAAAATGAGCCAAAAAGTGTTGCCATGGCCCGAGGGTCATAAGTAGGGCTTCCATCTGGCTGTATTAGAAGGTCGGGCATCGTAGAAGGGGACTGAGCTTTGAGACGGTTGACTAACATACGGTGTGGCTTGTTAGAAAATTCGTAAAATTTCTGTTTAACCCAAAGGAGGGACTGTGCAGTCTTACTGGAGTCAAAAGCTTTAATTTGGGCACGTAGAGATGCCACCCTCTGAAGCCCCGAAATAGATGGCCTATTCAGTAACCGACGTTCCGCCACCGAGAGCTGTTGTATGAGAGAGGCCCTAGCACTCGCCGAGGACTTTTTTTAAACGAGAACCCATGGAAATACAAAGTCCACGAAAAACCGCCTTGTGGGCCTCCCAAAGAGATGAAGAAGAAGCTACGGAACCGACATTAAGAGTGAAATATGAATCGAGTCCCCGTGACAATTCATCCCTAAAATGATCTGTGGAAAGAAATGTCTCATTAAGGCGCCAGTGACACGGTTTGGACACAGCAGGGGGAAAAAAAAGATTTAAGGTTAAAGAGGCATGGTCAGACCAAGTGATGGGATTGATTTCAGAGGAAACCAGAAGTGGGAGCAATGAGGCAGAAATGAAAAAATTATCTAGGCGGGAATAGCTACGGTGAGGGTTGGAGTAAAATGTAAATTGTTTATGAAGAGGGTGTTTAATCCGCCAAGCGTCAAAGAGACGATGCTCCCTAATCAATTTACGAAACGATTTTGAAGAGGAGCATTGCCGCTTCGAGGGGGTGGATTCAAAAAGCACTTTCCTATCTTTATGAGGGGAAACAATCAGATTGAAATCTCCCCCTACAATCACCTGTGAGGTAGTAATGGAGTCCAGATTAGCGAGCTTTTGGGACAGGAATTGCAGTTGACCTGTATTGGGAGCATATAAATTCAACAGAACAAGGGGAGTCTCGCCAAGCATACACTCAAATAATATAACGACCCTGACGGTCAACTTTGGAGGAAAGAACCCAAAGGGAGCAGTGTGACCCAATAAGGATTGCCACCCGGCCTTCCCAGAGGGATCAAAGGCCGAGTACGCTTGGGAAAAAAATCGAGGCAAAACGGAAAGAGCCAGTCGATTTGAAATGGGTCTCTTGGACAAAAATAACGTCTGCTCCTGAGGATCGGAATTCCTTCAAAGCCATCCACCGTTTTTGAATGGAGTTGAGGCCCTTGACATTATATGACAGAAACCGCAAAGCCATTATAAAATAACAACAACTGTTTTACATGTAATAACATGAAAAATGAATGGAATACCATTGATGTAATACAGTAAAAAACAAAAAACATCAAACAGTTGAACACAATACTTTGCAAAGCAATAGTGTAAAGAACAAAAAACAGAGAAATAAGTATCCGCAAGGATATAAACTCGGGAGCAACAATGTGACCCAAGTCGTCTAGGCCTATGGCTAGACAAAATCGGGAGCAGCACGACAGCCAGAACATCGTAGAGGACGTCAAGCCCGGCCAGGAAAGAAAAAGTAATCAAAAATGAAAAAAGTACCCAACACAATTTGGCTGGACAGATAAGGGAAACCTGTGGGAAAATTACGTAGAGAAAAAAAAAAAAAAGAGAGAGAACCAAAAACCCAGGAGGAAAAGGTTCATCACCGGATCCAGAAGGTCGCCCCAGAGATTCGTCAAGCAGGTGGATCAGTTGACCGAGGATGGCGCGGACGTTGTGGGGTACGTGAAGGTCTCTTCCGACCTCTGCGAACCGGGGTCCAAATCCCGCTGGGGGTGGCGGACGGACGAGACGGAGTTGGTGGCAGAGGACACATCTTCTGACAGAGGCGGAAGTCCCAGGCGTTTTAGGAAGGAGTCCGCCTCATGAAGATCACGGAGCACAACTTGGGTATTGTCCCTGGTTACAATCAGCCGAAAGGGAAACCCCCAGCGGTAAGGGACACGGTGTTGTTGAAGGTGCATGGTAATCGGCTTCAGGTCTCGTCGCTTAGCCAGCGTAATCGGGGACAGGTCGCAGAAGAGTTGGAGTCTGTCACCCTCAAAATCCACCGATGATTTATGGCGAACAGCAGAAAGTAGAGCTTCTTTGCTTTGAAAAAAATGAAAGCGAACAATAACGTCGCGTGGTCTGGTGCCTTCAGCAGGTTTTGGGCCCAAGGAGCGGTGAGCCCTATCCATACGCCAATCTGCTTCTGGAACTAAGGGGGCAGTGGCGGTAAAGAAGGACAGAAGATGACGGTGCAGCTGTGCATCTGCAATAGACTCGGACATACCGCGAATACGGATATTTTGGCGCCGTTCCCTGTTTTCCAGGTCCTCTTGCTGGAGCTGCATTTGGGACATGGAGTGCTTCAGGTAAGCATTATCTTCTTCCAGTACGTGGACGTATTGTACCAAATTATCAAACTCGTTTTCCAATCTGTCCGTGCGGTCTCCAATCTGGGCAATTTCCCCTCTAAGCTCCAAGGCCAGCTTTCCCACCTCCATGGATATGGACGCAGTAATGTTGCGCAAAAAATTTTGTATCTTATCATCCAACGCTGACAATGTGAGGGAAGCTGATGAGGTGGCCTGCTGAGGTGCCTGGATGGAGGGAGGATGCTTCCCTGATGCAGAGTGCTCCGCAACCCCCCCAGTAGCATGCTGGGGCTCATAGTCCTCCAGCAGGGATGGAGTCAGGGCAGAGGCTGGAACATCTGAGGGTGCAGTACCCTCCGCGACCACTGGGGGGCCGCGATCCCTTCCTGGGCTCCCAGCCATACTAGAGGCCGGGGATTGCGGCCTGGAAAGGAACCGCCGGAGCGGCGACGGCCGCGGGTCACGTGACTGCGGGGAGGGGGGCCTCCAGCACCCTATCTTCCCCATCAAGTCTCCTCTCAAGTGCCGGGCCGGGTGCGGGGTACGTAGGACTCACCCGCAGCTGAAGAGGAGTGGAAGCGGCTGTCGGGTGAGTCTATACTGGCCGGGGATGAGCGGAGCTCACTTAAAGTGCGGCCGCCATCGTTCCTGGCCGCGCATGCGCCCCACTATAATAATCTTTAAACACTTTTGCAATATTTTTGGTAGAGTATTTTAGTTCTCCTTTATTATCTCTTACTTTCCCACTTTCTTACTTTCTCCGTTCTTTCTTTCCCAAGGATTCTCCTTACTATTTCTATCTCCTCTTTTTTTTTTGCTGAGTTTCATCCTTATCCCAATTCAGCAACAATCTGAATATTTATTTCTCCATATTTAATTACTGTTCTTCCTTTGATCTTCTTCCATATCTCTTCTCTATCCCCATAATTATGGAATTGTACAATTATATCTCTTGGCCTTTCTTTACCCTTCTCTTGTTGGGGGCTTTCCTATTCTATATACACTGTCCAGTTTAAGAGTCTCTGATACAGATCTATCCATTATAGTGTTCAACATTTTACATATTATACCCATTAGATCTTCTCCATGTGAAATTTCTGGTACTCCTCGAATCCTTAGATTACTTCTCCTATCCATGTTTTCTTGATCCTCTATTTTATATAGCAGCTTTCTTTGTTCTTTTCTCATTTCTATCGTCCATTTTTCTAATTTCAGAATATTTTGGGCATTTTTATTCACTCTTCCCTACGTCTCTTCCATTCTTGTTAACATTTGCTCCAAGTCTTTCTGTATTATCGCCATCTCTTGTTTTATTGATTTTTCAAGACCTTTAAACATTTCTACTATTTCTCTTTTATTTGGCATCTGTAGATCACTTTCTTGGTCTCCCACCTCCACTCTTTCACTTGTTGACCACTCTTAGCCATTCCCAGGGATAGTCTAGGATTGTCTTCTACACTAATTTACAGCTCACTCCTTTCACTTATTCCTTGTTGTCTTTCTGGGGTCAAATTCCCCTGTGAGGATATATATTTTTTAATTGTACCTGTTAGGGAACCCTCGGGCCCACTTTCTTTAGCCACTTTATTTTTCATGCCACTGTAAGAACTTAATTCCCTTATCCAAGTTCTGGGGGGGGGTTTCTCTTACTTTATTGTCCCACAACTTATCACTTTAAATTTCCCTCTGCCCACTTCTATGGGTCTTTTGGGGTTTTATGATTCCCTGACCAATAGTGTAGCGCAGATACCTAGCTTCCTCTAACCCAATGGCACATTTCTTTGGATTGGCTGTAAACCCTACCTTGAAAAGGGAATCCAAAACCGCCTGGACACGGGGCAAGTGAGACTCCCAATCAGTGCTATGTGTTACAATATCATCCAGATAGGCAGCTGCATATTGTTGGTGAGGTCTTAGGGTTCTTTCCATGGCCCTCTGAAAGGTTGTAGGGGAATTTTGCAACTCAAAAGGCATCTTTTCATACTGAAAAGAACCCTCCGGGGTCACAAATGCGGTCTTTTCTTTGGCGCTATCAGTCAGGGGGATTTGCCAATATCCTTTGGTCAAGTCTAATTTGGTCAGATAGCAGGCCTTACCAAGTCTGTCTATCAGCTCATCTACCCTAGGCATTGGGTACTTGTCAAATGTTACCGAATTCAGTTTCCTGAAGTCATTACAAAACCTCCAGGTGCCATCCGGTTTTGGGACCAATACAATGGGACTAGACCAGTCACTATTAGATTCCTCAATTATGTCTAACTCCAGCATCCTTTGGACTTCATCCCTGATGTCCTTTCTCCTAGCTTTAGGAATTCAGTAGAATTTTAGTTTGATATGGACCCCAGGTTCAGTAACAATATCATGCTGAACAGCTGAAGTTGTACCAGGCAATTCTGAAAATTTCTCTCTGTTTCTTATCAGGAAGGCTCTAGCTTCCGGTTTTTGGGAAGGAGACAGGGTGTCGGGAATAGTGACCTCAGGGACCAGAGGGAACTCAGTACCCCTAGGAGTTATAGGAATGGCCTCCATAGTCAATGCCAGTCTATCTTTCCAGGGTTTTAACAGATGTATATAGTATATCTGCTCGGGCCTTCTTTTACCTGGTTGATATACTTTGTAATTTACCTTTTCGACTCTTTCGATTACTTCAAATGGCCCCTGCCACTTTGCCAGGAACTTGTTTTCAACTGTGGGAACTAACACCAGGACCTTGTCACCAGGTGAGAAAACACAGAGATGGGCCCCCCTGTTATATACTCTTTGTTGGGCTGCTTGGGCCTGAAGTAAGGTTCTTTTACAGTAGGCATAATTGCTGCAATCCTGTCCTGCATCTGCACAATATGCTCAATGACAATTTTGTGGGGTGTTTGCGCCCCCTCCCATGATTCCTTGGTACCTTAGGGTGTCTCCCATAGAGTAACTCAAATGGAGAGTACCCCATGGAGGACTGGGGAACCTCCCTGATGGCAAACATTAAGTATGGGAGAAGAAAGTTCCAGTTTTTCCCATCCTTATTAACAATCTTTTTCAACATCTGTTTTAACATTTTATTAAAGCGTTCAACCAAGCCATCTGTTTGCGAGTGGTACACAGAGGTTCACAACTGCGTCACCTTAAACTATTTGCACATTTCTCTGGTTACCAGTGACATGAATGGGGTGCCCTGGTCTGTAAGGACCTCCTTAGGGACCCTAACATAACTGAACACCATGAACAACTCTTTAGCTATGTTTTTAGCAGAGACAGTGTGCAAAGTAACTGCCTCAGGGTAATATAATCCATAATTATGAGGGTATATTGATGGCCCCAGGCAGACTTGGGCAGTGGATCCACAAGGTCCATGGCAATCCTCTCAAAGAGTTCTTCAATAATGGGTAAGGGTACTAAAGGACTTCGGAAGTGGGGCAGGGGTGTTGAGATTTGACACACATGACAAGATTGACAAAAACAAAAACAAAGGGGGGGCGGGCTTCACAGTGACTAATCACTGTGATAGCCAATCCAAGGCTATCACAGCGATCATGTGACCCGGAGTCGGGAGTCCCAGCTCCCGGTCGTTAGAACAGGACCCAGGGCTCTCAGTGACACCCCCTGGTCTTTGCACTGAGAGTCCGCTGTGTGGTGCACTCCCAACATAAAGACAGGTACGCAAATATGCAGCCCCACGGAAAAGATTCCAGTTCTGCAAGGCCACATATTTGTGTGACGTAGGTGTCAAGGGGTTAACCAAAATAAACAGGGCAGGAAAATATCAAACAAAAAAAAAAAAAAAAACTAGCCATGTCCCGGCTCTCACTACACAGTAATGCAGGTCCTAACTACCAGACTGATCAAGCCTACCGCTTGTCAGCCACAACGTACACAGCTAGTTAGTTTCCACCAACCTTTCAGCTCTCCAGACAGGACTTGTCTGATCCCCAGGCTGAGAGTCCTGGCTACAGGTCCCAGGTGGATTTAATTACCCATGGAGAGAAAGAAAGGGAGTAAGGCAGAAGGAAGGGAAGGAGGGTAAGGAAGGGACGGGAAAGGGAAGCAGGGAAAAGGGATTTATGGGAGATATACAAAACTGTTTATCACATGTCAATAAACAACACGACAACTGCAATTTGAAAAAAAAAAAAAAACCCCTACAAATTATCAGAGATTACGACTATTATTGATGGAAACAGGTGTATGAGTGCAGGGGGGCTGGCCACACTACAGGTCAGCTATCCCCTGGGGAGTCCAGACTCCAGCTAAACCCAAACGGCCCACCTCCAGCCCCAGGGTCAAAGGCCATAGACAGCAATGGATAAACAACAATGCACAGCTCAGGTGATTCCCCCGGCGCCCCAGCGGAAGGCACACAACAGGGCCCCCACAGGGAGCCAGTCACCGGGGCACCAAGTGAGGGACGCACCACACCCAATTATCTTCAGCCAGGCCCCAAGGACCCGTGAGAAAGTCAAACACTCATAAGTATGGGGCAATTTGGGCTCCAAAGACTATTGGTCATACATACAAACATAAAGACTGAAACATTAAGTCCAGTCAAGAACAGCAGGCCACCCCCGACCCAGGGAAGACTCCACCAGTGCCAATCGATGTAAGGAGCTCATGCCTAGGAGCAGTCAAATGGAAGCAACTAGGGAATGCATCAACCCCTCAGCCTCAGGCGGACCCACACAGGGGCTGGGACCCATACGAGCGTGGCCAGTCCATAAACAAAGTAGGTCTCTGGTAGAAGGAAGAGGAGGATGAACCAGCAAAACAGGGTCTAAACATAACATTATAACACAACTGTAAAATGGCCTGGCAGCCTAAACTCACAATTCCAGATATATGTTCCAATGTGGAAGTGCGGCAGAAGAAGTCCAATATTGGTATCAGCCCAGAGAGGAGTGCGCAGGACTGGAACGCAGAGGGGTCTGAGGGAGGGATCGTTTTTGGCTGGATACCTTCTCCCAGAGGTGCCCAAGTTGAGAAGAAGCCAACTAAGATCCAGAAGGGCACACTGGGCTCTGTGCAATGCCTCCTGGTGGTAAAAGGTGTAAGGATTCCAGAATAGATTGTGCTTCCTCCGGAGTGGTGATAGAGTGGCTGCGGCCTTAGTAATCAAAGGAGAGTTGAAAGGGGAAGCCCCACGCATATTTGATACGCCGATTCACTAAGACAGAGGTGAAAGGCTTCAGCTGGCGGCATTCCTGAAGAGTGATCAGGGAAAGATCAGAGAAAAGCTGATAGCAATGCTTTCAGCTGAGCTCTGGCTTGTTTCTGGCCACCATGAGGAGCATCTCCTTGGTACAATAATATGTAAATTTGATGATAATGTCCCTTGGGGCCCGTCAGGCTGTTTTAGTCCCAAGGCCCGGTGTATACAGTCGAAGTCAAGCCGGTCCATTGGGATAGCAGGAACCAACTTTTGAAATAAGGCTGTGGCAGTAGAAGTGAGATCCGTGTCGGTTTCTGGGATACCTCTCAGGCGTAGATTGCCGCGGCGAGAACGGTTCTCAAAGTCCTCAAGCTGTAGTAACGTATCTGTCAGTTCCTTCTTAAGGTCGGACAAATCTTGTTCTTGATTTTCAATTACTGTAACCACGGCATCCATCTTATCATCGAGGTCATTCGTGTGGTTCCCTAGCTCCCGGATGTCCCTGGAGAGATGCTCTGCAAGCCTAGAGGTAGCGGTGGATAACTCATTCTGTAGAATGGTTTTGAAGCAGCTCAGAAGCTCAGCATCCCTCAGGGTTGGAGGGGGGTGGCAACGGGGTGTCTGTCACATTATCTGTGTCAGAGGTAGGATACAGATCAGCGGTGGCAGCAGCTCTAAACTCGAGGCCTGGGCTTCTGGGGAGTCTGCAGACTCTGGCGCGGCCTGCCGAGCGCTAAAGGCACGGGAGGCTCCCATTTTTTTCCCCAATTATGCAGGTGAGCATCAGTGACCAGGGGAGAGGTAGGGGGAAAGTGCAGTGCCCCCAAGGAGGCTGGCAGAATGGCCGATGTGTCCGGTGGGTGAGGAGTGCGATTACCGGGTTACCATCTTGGATCGCTGCTCACGAGGGCCCCCCAACTGCATACATTTTTAATATCCATAGGTAACATTTCAAAAGCCTTTACAGGCTACACTTTTAGATTTAAACAGGAGGTCTAGTGCTAGAATTACTGCCCTCAATCTGACGTTTGCGGCGATATCTCACATGCATGGTGCAACCGCTGTTTACATACCAACACGGGTCAACGCCTGCAGGCGCTCGCATGTGGGGGGGGGGGGGGCAATGGTGCTTTTTTTTTTTTTGTTAGTTATTATGATTTTTTCAAATATGTTTGCACTGTCCCTTTCATTTTTTGATCACTTTTATTGTTATCCAGAGAATGTAAATATCCCCTGTGACAGCAATTGGCATTGACAGGTATTCTTTTCTGAGAAATCTAGGGTCAATTAGACTCACAAAGATCAGTGTGATCAGATACTTTCCCAATTTACAAATGGCGCTGTTTATATCCTGCAAAACTGAAGTGATGAAATGCTTGCAGCTTCCGATTTCTTAGACTATAGAGATGATTGGCGTTATTCTGGGTTCCCCTAATGGCATGGGACTGCCCAAGAAATCTTTGGAAGGCAATGGGGGGGAGCATCTTCTCTCACTGCTTGTAAAAACAATCCTGCAGCTAATTACCCACTAGGTTTTCTTTTACATGAAAGTCGATCGCCAGCTGAAAAAAACGATATCAGGATGATGCCTGCAGCTGCAGGCATCATCCTGTTATAACCACTCAAAGTCCAGTGCTGTACCAGTACGTTGCTGGTCCTTCTTGGGTATATATGCTGTGTACTTTTTTTTTATGCAGTCTGTAGGCTGTATGAAAAAAAGAAAAGGAATCTCTGCCAGAAAAAGTGTTGTATGCCCACAATTAGAATATACTGCCCTGCGTCCACTCACTTCCAATGGTGGGCACACATGAAATGTTCTCTCTTTTGTTCAGCCTGTGGGCTGAACGAATAAAAAAAAAAGAACCTAACAGATTCCTCTATTCACATCGATCGATGTGGATGTAGAAATATCTGCCAAAATTTTTTAAAAAACATATGCCTAATCATAGGGGCCATCCACACACTGGACATCCCAGACTCCCATGCTTGGGTATATTTACTCTTTTTTTAACTGCGGATGAAAAATCTCATCCAACAGCACTGCACATGCTGCAAGACCCTGTTGCTGTCAGAATAAACAGATTGACGCTGCAGCTGAATGGCATTCCTGCAAAGAAAACAGCAATGGTTAATAATAAGACATAAACAATAAAACAGTAACAGTAAAGCCATAACAGTAAAATATTAACTCAACAACAATAAAACAACTATTTTTGGTTTTTAATTTTTTTCTTTTTTTAACTTCCAGATATTAGGGTCTCTCAAAATGCGATAGCCAGTTTCCTGACTACCTAGCATCTTTCAAGACCCTGTGTAAATGTGTACCCTAGACTGTGCCTTGCTGTACCCTATACAAATAGTCCACTAGTGTATGGTAGCGATGCAAGCAGTCCTTGAGGCAGAGAATTGGTTGGCCAAGACAGGAGGGACTAAAAACCGGGTGCCACACCTAATTCCATGTCTGCTACAGACACGACATCTTTTTTGTGGTGCCTCTTGGGTTGGGGTACCAGGAATGGCATCGGGAAAATTCCTCTCATGCAGCCAGCTAACTGCATTTGGATTGGGGGTCTTGGCCACAGCATCTTCTGGATACAAAAGGGCTGTGATGATCTCACCCTGGAATTTTAGGAAGGATCTACTACATCCAGTTGCTTTGTAAAGCACAAAAGAGTTAAATAGAGTCAACTGAGATAAACACTTTTTTGTGCCAGTGTCTGGCTTTTCAGGAAACTAAGTACAGCTTCATTATCTGGTTGTTGAAGTCCACCCCTCCCATGTCAAGGTTATAGTTGTGGACACAGAGTGGACACAACACCAGCTGTCATGGAAATTTGAATGGTTGTCCTTCCACTTCACTGTGAGAAATTCATAATATTTTCAAGCAGACTTTTTCCCCTTTTCTAAGATGCCATTGGGGGAAGTCCCAGTGTCACAGTCCCCCCTCTCACTTCCTCGCTTTCCCCCTCCCTTCCTCATTACATGTCTCTGCGCCTGCACAAGGCCACATCAAAGTGGTGTGCTGGATGCCAGGGATCTGCCCCCTGCAATGCGGTTCGCACCTCTCCCTGGCCACCTGAGTGTCTCCGCGCACCCCCTTCCCCTTGTCTCGGCGGGCACAGCGCGGCCCTGAGGTTCCCGTGCTCTACACTCGCTCCCTGTGCATCGCCGGAGTGAGGGGGCGGGGCTTGTTGCCCCAGAAACCCGATGCCGGTCTGGCCATTGCCGGGGCAACCAGGAAGTGTCCTGCTCCAGCGATAAAGAGACAGGAGCAGGACCCGAAGAGTTAGTTCATCCCCTGCTCGGGGCAGAGTGCTGTGAGGGGTCTGAGTTGTGGCCAGACCCCACAGCCAAGACCCTGCAAGCCTGTCTACTGAGCACCCCTGCACCCTGCCCGCTGCTGGGTGCCCCTGGAAGCTGCCGCTGAGTGCCTCTGCACGCTGCCTGCTGTGGGTGCCCCTGGAAATTGCCACTGAGTGTCCCTGCATGCTGGCCGCTGTGAGTGTCCCTGGAAGCTGTCCGTTGCCGAGTGTCCCTGGAAGCTGTCCGTTGCCGAGTGTCCCTGGAAGCTGTCCGTTGCCGAGTGTCCCTGGAAGCTGCCCGTTGCCGAGTGTCCCTGGAAGCTGCCCGTTGCCGAGTGTCCCTGGAAGCTGCCCGTTGCCGAGTGTCCCTGGAAGCTGCCCGTTGCCGAGTGTCCCTGGAAGCTGCCCGTTGCCGAGTGTCCCTGGAAGCTGCCCGTTGCAGAGTTTCCCTGGAAGCTGCCCGTTGCAGAGTGTCCCTGGAAGCTGCCCGTTGCAGAGTGTCCCTGGAAGCTGCCCGTTGCAGAGTGTCCCTGGAAGCTGCCCGTTGCAGAGTGTCCCTGGAAGCTGCCCGTTGCCGAGTGTCCCTGGAAGCTGCCCGTTGCCGAGTGTCCCTGGAAGCTGCCCGTTGCCGAGTGTCCCTGGAAGCTGCCCGTTGCCGAGTGTCCCTGGAAGCTGCCCGTTGCCGAGTGTCCCTGGAAGCTGCCCGTTGCCGAGTGTCCCTGGAAGCTGCCCGTTGCCGAGTGTCCCTGGAAGCTGCCCGTTGCCGAGTGTCCCTGGAAGCTGTCCATTGCCGAGTATCCCTGGAAGCTGTCCGTTGCCGAGTATCCCTGGAAGCTGTCTGTTGCCGAGTGTTCCTGGAAGCTGTCCCTTGCTGAGTGTCCCTAGAAGCTGATCGTTGTGAGTGTCCCTGCACACTGCATGTTGCGGAGTGCCCCTGCAGCCCCCTGCTGTGTGCCCGGATTATCCTTGCCTGAACTGCCCCTATCGTGTGCCCGAACTGTCTTTGCCTGAACTGCCTCTATTGTGTGCCCCGATTATCCTTGCCTGAACTGCCCCTGCTGTGTGCCCAGACTATTTATGCCTGACTTGCCCCCTATTGTGTGCCTGGACTACCTTGACCTGAACTGCCCCTACTGAGCACTCGGATTATCCCTGCCTGAACTGCCCCTGCTGTGTGCCCTGACTTGCCCCTAATTCTGTGCCCGGACTACCTTGGCCTGAACTGCCCCCTGCTGTGGGCCTGGATGATCTTTTGCCTGAACTGTCCCTCTGTTGTGTGCCCCGGACGTTACCCTTGTTCAAGTGTCCCACATCCCTCAATAAAAAAACCTTGTGTGCCCACTGCTCTCCGTGTGCGTTCTGTCCTGCCCACACCTCCATCACACCTGGCAATTAGGTCTCACAGTGCCACATGTGCCAATTCCAAGACTGTGTAAATGTCAGGGCCTGGACTTGAACCTGGGACCTCGACTGTGTCAGGCAGTGACTCTTCTCACTGAGCTACCTGGGATGCTGAAAAACAATCTGCCTGATCTATTGGACATCCCTGCCTTGTTTTCTGATGAACCTTGAACACCTTGTTCCTCCCATGAACTTCCTGATTTAAGTCATGTCTCTGCATTTCCTGTTTGCCAGATTATTATGCCTTCTCCAGCCAGTATCTCGCTTTGTCTCTCCTGCTGCCGTCCATGCTTTCACTACCGACCTTTGGTTTGTTCCTTGACTAAGATTCTTCCTCATCCCAACCTGCTACCACTTGTTACCGACCCTTGGCTTGTTTACTGACTACGCTTCTGCTAGATCCCTACCTGCCATATCAGTTACTGGATTCTGGCTTGCTCACTTCCTGGTGGGGTGATCCTGAGCACTGCGACCTGGTACTAACACGCAGCAAAATCCATCTCCACCATCAGGAGCTCTGCTGAATACAGGTTAGTGCTTAGACCCTACACCTCAGGTGAGCCTGCGTCATTTCCCAGAGTGACCTGCTTGTTTACCTATCCTGTTGGTTGGTCTGCTGCTATAGCTACTGGTCTCTGAACCTGACCTCACACCGTGACAATAAATATCTAAATAGTTGCACGCTTGAATAAAAATTGTCCATGTATAAGTGCTATCCCATATGGAAAAAGGGTGACACCAAGTCCATCTGGGAGGCTCCACATGATTATCTTTTCCCTCGTAAATCCAAAACTTACATGTATAGCCTGTTGCCCTCTCACAGGTCTTATAAACCTTGACCCAATATCTGGAACGCTTGCTGGGGAGAAATTGTTTGAATGCAAGGTGGCCATAAAAACTAATGAGGAACTCATCAACACAGATGTTTTGCTGGGGAATATAGACATCTGCAAATTTCTGGTTAAGGTGATTTACGAGGGTCCGACCATTTTTGTGGTGCTGGTCAAATTCAGGGTCACCCCAAGGACAACAGAGTGTACTGTCTTTGAAATGCATAAATTACATTATATTCTCATATCTATGCCTAGCCATAGCAGCAGAGAACACGGGCATATGATGAATCAGGTCTGTGGACCAATAAAACTGCAATAAATTTTTTTAGTAATGCCCATGTTGAGCGTTAGGCCCAAAAAAACTTTGCATTTGGAAACCATAATAGATTTCCATGCAAAAGGTCTGGCAAGGTTTGAATTTGGGTTGGCGGCGATAAACTGTTGTGCATATAAATTGCTTTGATCCACATTCAATGCATACAGATCTTCTGTGAAAAACAGCTCCAAAAAAAGGGAGGTAGTTAAATTTTTTGTTTCCACCTGAATTGGGCAGTGAAAGGGGAAGTACAGGTGCTGCAGAATTTGTGGGCTGCCAATCAGGATTTGCAAGCACATCCAGAAGGACACTAAGGGCTCTATGGGCCTGTGTTTGAGTTCTTGGTGGCTGCGGGACACTGCTTGTGCTATCCACTGCACCAGGTTGAGCTGCACTTATAGGACTCGCTACATCAGCAAGTGATACTGCAGTGCTGGTATGTATAAGACCAGGATGTACTAGGCCGCTGGTGTTCGCCAGTTCACCAAAAGGTTGAGCGGAACTACAGTGGGGATCGAAAGTTTGGGCACCCCAGCTAAAAATTTGTATTAATGTGCATAAAGAAGCCAAGGAAAGATGGAAAAATCTCCAAAAGGCATCAAATTACAGATTAGACATTCTTATAATATGTCAACAAAAGTTAGATTTTATTTCCATCATTTACACTTTCAAAATAACAGAAAACAAAAAAATGGCGTCTGCAAAAGTTTGGGCACCCTGCAGAATTTATAGCATGCACTGCCCCCTTTGCCAAGCTGAGACCTGCCAGTGTCATGGATTGTTCTCAATCATCGTCTGGGAAGACCAGGTGATGTCAATCTCAAAGGTTTTAAATGCCCAGACTCATCTGACCATGCCCCAACAATCAGCACCATGGGTTCTTCTAAGCAGTTGTCTAGAAAACTGAAACTGAAAATAGTTGACGCTCACAAAGCTGGAGAAGGCTATAAGACGATAGCAAAGCGTTTTCAGATATCAATATCCTCTGTTCGGAATGTAATTAAGAAATGGCAGTCATCAGGAACAGTGGAAGTTAAAGCAAGATCTGGAAGACCAAGAAAAATATCAGACAGAACAGCTCGCAGGATTGTGAGAAAAACAATTCAAAACCCACATTTGACTGCACGATCCCTCCAGAAAGATCTGGCAGACACTGGAGTTGTGGTACACTATTCCACTATAAAGAGATACTTGTACAAATATGGTCTTCATGGAAGAGTCATCAGAAGAAAACCTCTTCTACGTCCTCACCGCAAAAATCATCGTTTGAACTTTGCAAATGAACATATAGACAAGCCTGATGCATTTTGGAAACAAGTTCTGTGGACCGATGAGGTTAAAATTGAACTTTTTGGCCGGAATGAGCAAAGGTACGTTTGGAGAAGAAGGGGCACAGAATTTAATGAAAAGAACCTCTGTCCAACTGTTAAGCATGGGGTTGGATCAATCATGCTTTGGGGTTGTGTTGCAGCCAGTGGTACAGGGAACATCTCACGAGTAGAAGGAAAAATGGATTCAATAAAATTTCAGCTAATTTTGGATGGTAACTTGATGCCATCTGTGAAAAAGCTGAAGTTAAAGAGAGGATGGCTTCTACAAATGGATAATGATCCTAAACACACCTCGAATTAACTAGTCAGCATATGCCCTATAAAAAGCACTACACTGCAACTTCACTGCACTATTTTTCTTGCTAGCAACAGCAAAATGTTATTTTTCAGAGACCAAAAAAAAATTAAAAGGACATAGTCACAGTCCCCAGGAATCTGCCAGTAGTTAGGCCAGTTGAGCATTTTTTTTAGGGAAGCAGTTGACTCTGGTGAGCAGAAAAACACACTTCCAGCTCTGCAACTGCCCAACCACCCTACTGTGAGACCAGGGGGGGATCATCAAGGGGGCCCATTAGATCCAGAAGCCAGAGTTATTGCTTCTCTATAGAGCAAAACAAGCCTGTTATGGAGACCTATGCTTGTCCTCCTACACCTCTTCAGTTATATATAAGAGGCTCCGGGAGGAAGTTACGAGTAGATTTAATGCAGTGGCAATATCCACACACCATAAAGCAGGTTAAGAAGAGTGCGTCAGATATTGTTTGTATGACAAGCTTGTGCTCTGTGACAAAGCCATTGGGTAGGGTCAACATGCATCCAAACATCTGGGACAACTCATGCAGTACCAACTAACAGTGTTGCCAATCCTCAAGTGGGAAACAGTTTCAGGTGTCAATTACCAGCATTTTACAAATGGTTGGCAAACCAGTAAGAAATACATACACAAGAAAACATTTTACCGAGGGATTGTTATGCGTTCTCTCACTTGACATGATCTAATTGAATCTTATGCCTATTTCTGAAGATTATTAATGTTTTCAATTGTTTTACTTTTAAATATGTTTTGAAAATGTATTGTTCCTTTAACCTAGGCAACCAGCCAAAAGAGCACACTCCTGGGGATGTGTTACTGATGCATGTGTAGCTATGATGACACCATCCTTAATCTTAGCATTACAGAGGTTCAAAGCAAATCATAATTCAACTTGCAAACCGACCTCAGTGCACTCTTTAATTGGGCAACTATGTGGCAAATGAGTTTTAATGTTGATAAATGTAAGGATATGCACTTGGGGGCTAAGAACATGCATGCATCATACATAATAGAGGGGGGTAAAACTAGGGGAATCGATAGTGGAGAAGGATCTGGGAGTTCTGGTAGATCACAAGCTTAATAATGGCATGCAATGCCAAGCTGCAAATTCTAAAGCAAGCAAAATCCTCTATTGTAATAAAAGAGGTATAGACTCCAGAGAGAGAGATATCATATTACCCCTGTACAAATCATTTGTAAGAGCTCATCTGGAGTATGCAGTTTAATTTTGGGCACCAATTCACAAAAAGAACATTGGGGAACTGGAGAAAGTACAGAGAAGGGCAACCAAACTGATAAGAGGCATGGAGGAACTCAGCTATGAGGGAAGATTAGAGGAACTGAATTTATTCTCTTGAGAAGAGGAGATTAAGGGGGGATATGATCAACATAAATACATCAGTGGTTCATATAGTGAACTCGGTGTAGAGTTATCACCCTGAGGTCATCACAGAGGGCAAGGGGGCACTTTTTATGTCTGGAGGAAAATAAATTTAATCTCCAAACACAGAAAGTTTTCTTCACAGTGAGAGCTGTGAAAATGTGGAATAGACTCCCTCAAGAGTTGGTTCTGGCCAGCTCAGTGGATTGCTTTAAAAAAAGGACTGGATTCTTTCTTGGATACACAGAATATAATTCTGGAATCTTTTTAACATTTATAGGTAAAGTTAATCCAGGGAATATCCAATTACTTCTTGGGGGATCAGGAAGGAATTTGTTCCCCTGCAGGAGCAGGAACAAATTAAATCATTGATTTTTTGCCTTCCTCTGGATTAACTGTGGGTGTAGGATTATAACTTTTTTTTTTAATGGTTTAACTGGGTGGACTTTTGTCTTTTTTCAGCCAGACTAACTATATAATTAAAGTGTATATCTAGCCTTTTATTAATTGTTTTAAAGATTAGAACTAGAGATGAGCGAATTATTCAAAAATTCGATTCGACTGATTCGGCAAATTCGTGAAAAAATTTTGATTCGAGTCGAATATATTCGCTGCGAATTTAACTTATAAAAGGGTGTTTCTAGGCTTCAGAGAGACTTTATATTAGTGCAGAACACTGTACCTTTAATTTAAATGCCCTTGGAGTCTGCTGGGGAAGAGAAATAATACTGTCAGTCAGTATGACATGCAGATGAGTGCCGTCGATCTTAGAATCACCGCACACTTCACTCATTTGGGCAGTCACGGGGCCAAAACCAGAGTGTGGATCCACAGTGTGGCGGTGGAGGCAGCAGCAATGGGAGGCCATACAGCACCCTATGACAAAATGGAACCCACCAGCAGTGTGAGGAGACCTGAAAGTGGCACATGGCAGAGTGTGGCGATGGAGACAGCAGCAATGGGAGGCCATACAGGGACCAATGACACACTCTGGACCTGGCAGCAGCATGAGGAGGCGGTACAGGGGCCCATGACAGATTATGGGCCTGGCAGCAGCATGAGGAGGCGGTACAGGGGCCCATGGCAGATTAGGGGCCTGGCAGCAGCTATGGGAGGCCCGTAATCTGCCAGCACCCTATGACAAAAAATGGAACACACCAGCAGTGTGAGGAGACCTGAAAGTGGCACATGGCAGAGTGTGGCGATGGAGACAGCAGCAATGGGAGGCCATACAGGGACCAATGACACACTCTGGACCTGGCAGCAGCATGAAGAGTTGGTACGGGGGCCCATGGCAGATTACGGGCCTGGCAGCAGCAATGGGAGGCCGTACAGGGACCCATGACACATTCTGGACCTGGCAGCAGCATGAGGAGGCGGTACAGGGGCCCATGACAGATTACGGGCCTGGCAGCAGCATGAGGAGTCGGTACGGGGGCCCATGACACACTCTGGACCTGGCAGCAGCATGAGGAGGCGGTACGGGGCGCATGACAGATTACGAGCCTGGCAGCAGCAACTTGGACAGGAGGACGTTCAGCTTCTGCACCGTCGGGTGCGTGCTCGCAAACTGTTGTCTCTTGGAAACGGATTCCAAGAAAGACTGCTGACGGAATCAGGGAAGAGGAGTAGCAGGAGAAGGAGCATCTGAACGAGCGGAATATGCCAACAAGCGACAACAGGGGCCCATGACAGATTACGGGCCTGGCAGCAGCATGAGGAGTTGGTACGGGGGCCCATGGCAGATTACGGGCCTGGCAGCAGCAATGGGAGGCCCGTAATCTGCCAGCACCCTATGACAAAAAATGGAACACACCAGCAGTGTGAGGAGACCTGAAAGTGGCACATGGCAGAGTGTGGCGATGGAGACAGCAGCAATGGGAGGCGGTACAGGGACCCATGAGACACTGTGGACCTGGCAGCAGCATGAGGAGGCGGTACAGGGGCCCATGGCAGATTAAGGCCTGGCAGCAGCAATGGGAGGCCCATAATCTGCCAGCACCCTATGACAAAATGGAACCCTGGGCTGGGGTAAGCAGAACCGCCGTATCTTTATCACGGTTTTCCCAGGCCACCGAATGGCGACGCTGCATATGCTGACACAACGCTGTAGTCCCAACATGGGCCCCCTGGCCACGCTTGACTTTCTGGCCACATAGTCGACATACGGCTACGTTTACTTCCTCGGGCGGCTTGATGAAAAATTGCCACACCGCCGAGTAGGAAACTTTGCCCCCGCTACTCCTCACTGGCTGACTGCTACTTCCTCCGTGCACACCGGCACCACTACTGGCCGTGGTGGTAGGCTGCAGTGGAGCTGGTGCTCTACTCCGTGGCCGTTTGCCTCCACTGACACTGCTGCGACCCTGCTGCCTCCTGGCAGCAGCAATGGGAGGCCGTACAGGGACCCATGAGACACTGTGGACCTGGCAGCAGCATGAGGAGGCGGTACAGGGGCCCATGGCAGATTAGGGGCCTGGCAGCAGCTATGGGAGGCCCGTAATCTGCCAGCACCCTATGACAAAAAATGGAGCACACCAGCAGTGTGAGGAGAGCTGAAAGTGGCACATGGCATGAGACACTGTGGACCTGGCAGCAGCATGAGGAGGCGTTACAGGGGCCCATGGCAGATTAGGGGCCTGGCAGCAGCTATGGGAGGCCCGTAATCTGCCAGCACCCTATGACAAAAAATGGAACACACCAGCAGTGTGAGGAGACCTGAAAGTGGCACATGGCATGAGACACTGTGGACCTGGCAGCAGCATGAGGAGGCGGTACAGGGGCCCATGGCAGATTAGGGGCCTGGCAGCAGCAATGGGAGGCCCGTAATCTGCCAGCACCCTATGACAAAAAATGGAACACACCAGCAGTGTGTGAGGAGACCTGAAAGTGGCACATGGCAGAGTGTGGCGATGGAGACAGCAGCAATGGGAGGCCGTACAGGGACCCATGAGACACTGTGGACCTGGCAGCAGCATGAGGAGGCGGTACAGGGGCCCATGGCAGATTAGGGGCCTGGCAGCAGCTATGGGAGGCCCGTAATCTGCCAGCACCCTATGACAAAAAATGGAACACACCAGCAGTGTGAGGAGACCTGAAAGTGGCACATGGCATGAGACACTGTGGACCTGGCAGCAGCATGAGGAGGCGGTACAGGGGCCCATGGCAGATTAGGGGCCTGGCAGCAGCTATGGGAGGCCCGTAATCTGCCAGCACCCTATGACAAAAAATGGAACACACCAGCAGTGTGAGGAGACCTGAAAGTGGCACATGGCAGAGTGTGGCGATGGAGACAGCAGCAACGGGAGGCCGTATAGGGACCCATGAGACACTGTGGACCTGGCAGCAGCATGAGGAGGCGGTACAGGGGCCCATGGCAGATTAGGGGCCTGGCAGCAGCTATGGGAGGCCCGTAATCTGCCAGCACCCTATGACAAAAAATGGAACACACCAGCAGTGTGAGGAGACCTGAAAGTGGCACATGGCATGAGACACTGTGGACCTGGCAGCAGCATGAGGAGGCGGTACAGGGGCCCATGGCAGATTAGGGGCCTGGCAGCAGCTATGGGAGGCCCGTAATCTGCCAGCACCCTATGACGAAAAATGGAACACACCAGCAGTGTGAGGAGACCTGAAAGTGGCACATGTTTGGGGCATGATTCATGGCGGATTTAGTCAGTTGTGTCAGGAACTGGTGATTTGAAATCCAGACTAATCCACGCCTGATTCATTTTCACAAACGTGAGTCTCTCCACACTTTGGGTGGACAGTCGTGTCCTCCGCGGAGTTACAATACCTCCTGCCGCACTAAACACGCGCTCCGATGCCACGCTACTGGCCGGGCATGACAGCCTTTCAAGGGCAAATTCAGCTAGTTGGGGCGAAAGGTCAAGTTTCGTTGCCCAGTAGTCAAGGGGATTGTCTACCTCGGTTGGCAGGGTGCTGTCCAAGTAGGCCCAAGCCTGTTGTTTGAGGTCCTGCTCCAGGTCCACCTGATGCTGCTGCGGCTGGTTAGTAGTTTCCTCACTGCGCTGGTGAAGAAAGCTACTCATCATCGACTGCAGACTGAGGCAGCTGCTGCTGGTGGAGCTGCCACTGCTCCTACCACCCCACCCCTCCCCTGCTGCCATGGCAGCGGAACGCGAGCGCACAGGGCCCACAGTGTCTGAGGATGGACGTTGGCGCACAAAGGCAGAGACCAACTGACTACATAGGTGGTTTTTATAGTACGTTATTTTGGCCTCCCTCTCAGCAGGTGTGAAAAAGGCCACCATTTTTGAACAGTAGCGAGGGTCCAACAAGGTGGACAGCCAAACGTCATCCCTCTGTCTGATGGTTATTATTCGGCTGTCGCTACGCAAGCAACCGAGCATGCTATGGGCCATTTGTGCCAAGAAATGCGAGGGACTCCCTGCCTCCATCTCCACAGCATACTGCCACGGTGCGTCTGGGTCCTCTGTCTCCTCCTCCTCCTCCTCTACCACATGCTCCTGCTCCTCCACTCCTGTCCGCTGAGTGGAAAAACCACCCATTTCACTCAATAATTCCTGAGCACAAATGTCCTCCTCTACCTCCTCCTCTTCTTCCTGTCCTGCCCCCACAGGGGTCATGTGGCGTTGAGATCTGTGCGCCACGTCTACCGCACCCTGACCAGCCATTGTTAACAGCATTTGTTCCAGGACGTGCAACAGAGGAATGACGTCGTTCATCCCATAGTCCTGCCGACTCACGAATAGCGTGGCCTCCTCAAAGGGCCTGAGCAAGCGGCAGGTGTCACGCATGAGCTGCCAATGGCTGACATCGAAGTTACACAGGGGAGTACCTTTATCCGCTTGTAACATCAGGAAATCGGTGATGGCCTTTCGCTGTTCGTAAAGGCGGTCTAACATGTGTAGGGTTGAATTCCACCTTGTTGCAACGTCGCAGATCAGGCGATGCTGTGGAATTCCGTTCTGCCGCTGCAGCTCAAGGAGGGTGTGCTTTGCGGTGTAGGAATGGCTGAAATGCATGCAAAGTTTACGTGACATTTTAAGGATGTCTTGCAGTGGGATGGTGGATTTTAGGAACCGCTTGACAACCAGATTGAACACGTGAGCCATGCATGGCGCATGGCACAACCTTCCTTGACGCAGAGCAGACACCATGTTCTTTCCGTTGTCGGTCAACATGGTTCCGATTTTCAGTTTGCGCGGAGACAGCCATCTGTCGATTTCTCTGTTCATTACACTGAGAAGTTCCTCCCCTGTGTGACTACGTTCGCCAAGGCATTCTAGGTGCAGCACAGCGTGACACCGTTGCGCCCTGCACATGTGATATGCCGGTCGGGTAATGGGACTTGGCACGGGGATGGCGGCTGAGGACACAGCGGAAGAAGAGGTGGTAGAGGCGGACATCTTTTGTGGACCAAGGACGTGCAAACGTGGAGGCAAAAGC
Organism: Staurois parvus; assembly: GCF_062004578.1. Lineage (NCBI taxonomy): Eukaryota > Metazoa > Chordata > Amphibia > Anura > Ranidae > Staurois > Staurois parvus. The sequence continues at coordinate 1,794,723 of NW_028317828.1, forward strand.
GGCGTGACCTGTCCAAGTTGCTGGTGCGGCTGTGACGGCACCACGTTCACCCAGTGGGCTGTAAATGACATGTACTGTCCCTGACCGTAGTTACAGCTCCACACGTCGGCGCTGCCGTGCACTTTTGCAGAGACCGACATGCTCAAAGACTGGCCCACCATCTCTTCTACATGTGAATGCAGGGCTGGCACTGCCTTTTTGGCGAAGAAATGACGGCTTGGCACTCTCCACCACGGCGCGGCACAAGCCATCATTTCTCGGAAAGGTGCTGAGTCCGCCACTTGGAAAGGGAGGGACTGCAGCACCAGCAACTTGGACAGGAGGACGTTCAGCTTTTGCACCGTCGGGTGCGTGCTCGCAAACTGTTGTCTCTTGGAAACGGATTCCAAGAAAGACTGCTGACGGAATCCGTGAAGAGGAGTAGCAGGAGAAGGAGCATCTGAACGAGCGGAAGATGCCAACGAGCGACAACTCCCCTCAGCAGAGGTGTTGGAGCCTTGACTGGCTGATAGAGGGCGATTGACGTCGGGTGACGGAGCAAGTAACGGAGTGGGTGATGGAGCGGGGGCTGGGGCAGGCAGAACCGCCGTATCTTTATCACGGTTTTCCCAGGCCACCAAATGGCGACGCTGCATATGCTGCCGCAACGCTGTAGTCCCAACATGGGCCCCCTGGCCACGCTTGACTTTCTGGCCACATAGTCGACATACGGCTACGTTTACTTCCTCGGGCGGATTGACAAAAAATTGCCACACCGCCGAGTAGGAAACTTTGCCCCCGATACTCCTCACTGGCTGACTGCTACTTCCTCCGTGCACACCGGCACCACTACTGGCCGTGGTGGTAGGCTGCAGTGGAGCTGGTGCTCTACTCCGTGGCCGTTTGCCTCCACTGACACTGCTGCGACCCTGCTGCCTCCTGGGCAACCCACCGACTGTTTTGCTCGCTGCCAAGCTCCCACCCTCTTCTCCTGATGATGCGGAAGCAATAGCCTGATGACGACGAGGCTGCCAAGTGCGATCAGCCTCATCATCATTAATTAGGGTCTCCGCCTCACTACTAGCCCCCTCAGCTGCGTGTGGGTCAGGAGACAGACCTGTCTCTAGACCGGCTACCGAGCCACTCTCCTCCCCAATACTTCTTCGCCTGGCTGCTGAAGAGGCGGAGGTCTCCCCCCGTTCCTGACCGCCCTCTGTTAGCTCTTCCTCACTGTACAGTGGGGCTGAGCCCACAGCATGCGATACTTCGCTTGGTGAGGGAACACCAAAGGACAGGGGCAGGTCGAGGACACGTGATTTCAGTGGGCTTGCTCCCGGGCCATGCCAACTAACGGTTGTGTGTGACGTACCCACCGACCGTTGGCTGTAGGTGTCAGAGGTGACCTGGGAAGAGGAAGACGACTGAGCCAACCAATCGATGACGGCAGGGTTGTCGGTGGAGACACGACCGCTGGATGACACCGGGAGCAATGGCCTCTTGCTGCGACTAGTGCTGCCTCGTCCCCTTCCTCTGCTGCCACGTCTGCTCGCTCCTAAAACATTGCCTCCTCTGCCACTCCTCTGCATGTTGTCTGACATACTCTTTAATTCAACGATTCTGTGTCCCTGAGTAACAATTCTGTGTCTGTCCCTGAGTAACAATTCTGTGTCCCTCAGTAACAATTCTGTGTCCCTGAGTAACAATTCTGTGTCCCTCAGTAACAATTCTGTGTCCCTCAGTAACAATTCTGTGTCTGTCCCTGAGTAACAATTCTGTGTCCCTCAGTAACAATTCTGTGTCCCTCAGTAACAATTCTGTGTCCCTCAGTAACAATTCTGTGTCCCTCAGTAACAATTCTGTGTCTGTCCCTCAGTAACAATTCTGTGTCCCTGAGTAACGGTTCTGTGTCCCTGAGTAACGGTTCTGTGTCCCTGAGTAACGGTTCTGTGTCCCTGAGTAACGGTTCTGTGTCTGTCCCTGAGTAACAATTCTGTGTCTGTCCCTGAGTAACAATTCTGTGTCTGTCCCTGAGTAACAATTCTGTGTCTGTCCCTGAGTAACAATTCTGTGTCTGTCCCTGAGTAACAATTCTGTGTCTGTCCCTGAGTAACAATTCTGTATCTGTCCCTGAGTAACAATTCTGTGTCTGTCCCTGAGTAACAATTCTGTGTCTGTCCCTGAGTAACAATTCTGTGTCTGTCCCTGAGTAACAATTCTGTGTCTGTCCCTGAGTAACAATTCTGTGTCTGTCCCTCAGTAACAATTCTGTGTCTGTCCCTCAGTAACAATTCTGTGTCTGTCCCTCAGTAACAATTCTGTGTCTGTCCCTCAGTAACAATTCTGTGTCTGTCCCTCAGTAACAATTCTGTGTCTGTCCCTCAGTAACAATTCTGTGTCCCTCAGTAACAATTCTGTGTCCCTCAGTAACAATTCTGTGTCCCTCAGTAACAATTCTGTGGCCCTAAGTAACGATTCTGTGGCCCTAAGTAACGATTCTGTGGCCCTCAGTAACAATTCTGTGGCCCTCAGTAACAATTCTGTGTCCCTCAGTAACAATTCTGTGTCCCTCAGTAACAATTCTGTGTCCCTCAGTAACAATTCTGTGTCTGTCCCTAAGTAACGTTTCTGTGGCCCTAACTAACGTTTCTGTGGCCCTAAGTAATGATTCTGTGGCCCTAAGTAACGTTTCTGTGGCCCTAAGTAACGTTTCTGTGGCCCTAACTCTCTCCCTCAATACAGCCAGGTCTGCCTCTGTTGAATGACTGGAGGCAAATGGAGAATTCTAAAATGGCCGCCATTTATAGCTCGACCATTACACAGTGCTGGCTGGCTGGCTGCTGATTGACTAATGCGATCACATGTCATGAATGAATGCATTATGGGTCAGCGCGCCTTGTCTGCGCGCCTTCCCAGACATCCCCGCTCCGTCGCCGCACATGTCGCCGCCTTTTTAGAAATTTTCCTTATATTCGAAACGAATTCCACTTCGCCTAGTTCGATTCGCTCATCTCTAATTAGAACCCCTGTATGTTTTTGACTGCTCTCTGGAGTCTCATTAACGAGTTGTCACCTCACTTCCTGCCTTGCTATAACAATAAGAAAAAAAATTTTTCAAGGTAAGTAGGAAAAGGCCAGAACCCCTGTCCAAAATTTCTGGCTGTGTTTTTGACCCACATTATGCTGAGGTTAAACATGGTCAGCAGAACAGTAAGCAATGGGCAATCTCTCTATCAGAGCCCCAGATAGTAGTACAACCTGGCAAGGTTTAACCATCTTTAAAGTTGTAAGTTTTTATCACAATTTTTTGGAATATGAAAGTCAAATAAAATGTGCTTATTTTTACAATTTATATTTCAACATAATGTTACCAGTGCATGACAGTGTCATCTGGTGATCTGCAATCACTGGTGGGGCAGTAATTGGGGATACTGACTAGTGACAGTATGTAAAAAAAAAAAATTTAAATAATTTATTAAGTGGCAATTGTTTTAACTGTCATGAATGGTTTGTGATGCTGTGATTAGCTGTAGCTATTACATGTTACAAGGCCGCTGTGAATGGCCTTGTACTATGTAATAACTGTTGATATGAGCTGTCATGAATGGCAAGCTGTTATGAATATAGTGATCACATGATACCCCAGCTGCTCAAAGTGGCCAGGTACCCAGCACTACGTTCTGCTGTTTCAAGCAGACACATTGGCTACAGGATTGCGCCACTGCACACGAGTGGGAGGATGTCCTTGGATATCTTCCCAGAACTACAAAACCACCCCCTAGCCATATATTGACTATACGGCAGGCGTGAAGCGGTTAATTCATTTCCTCACTCCATCTTGAACATCTCAAACAAACATGTCACAAAGAAAGACAAACCTCATAAACAAAATGTGTAATTTCAACACATTCTCTACATGTGAAAATATCCTTACAAAGCGAACATGCTTTACTCTTTTATTCACCACCCTCCCCCATTATCTACTTGTGATATGTCCAAAATAATTTCCTGTAACTTTTTCTTACTTGAGCCCACATTGGATGCAGCTAGATCCTCACACCAATGTGTGCCCAGCTGACTTTTAGATGTAAGTGAAAAGCTTAAATTTACGGTCTTAGAGATAGTTACTAAGGATCCACATGGTGGCAATTGGTCAAAAATTACTACGTAAGGAAACTATGCGGATTGAATGACTCCATGCAATCCATCCCCCAGGCCTTAATGAGGTAATATCATATAAATCATTTTATAAGAAACTGATAATGGTGATATGTGGTTGCTAGGTTTTGTTTTGGACCCATTTTTGATTGAGCTGAATATACATGACATTCATAGTAACTATTAGGGGTTCTCTTCCTAGTGACCTCCATTGCCATCTTGTAAGATACACAAGCTCTAGCTAGGTGGGTAACCCTCCTAAAAACACATTATGATATACTGCGGTTCCATGAATTTTTTTATGATTCTGTAATTTTCTCCAAGCCATTGTTTCAATACAGTGACTATTTTGTGGGAATTATTGCAATTCTGTGTGATGCTTCCCCTATCTATATAGTTCTCAGCCTTGCCATAGTCTATGTCCGCTTTATGTTTTGGTATTGTATCTATTTTGCATAATAACTCTGTATGTTATGCTGTTGTAGCATATGCTGTGTGATTACCAATTGGTTTATATGCATTTTTTTGTGTGCACCTTGCTACTGTTTCCCCTCCTGGCCATTGGGGGCTGGACCTGTTATTGCTCCCCTACTGTTCCGGTGGGTTGGTGGGCCGTTCAGTTGGGCCAGATGTGCGGTGTCCTTTGTGACCCCTCCCTTAGGGGCCGGACTTCCGCAGCTTGGTTGGGACTATTCGTCCCTCCCTGTGCACCTGAGCAAGCCGAGCCTGCTGCGCCGGTCCACAATCTCAGAAAATTAGAATATTACATGCAATCAATAAAACAAGGATTGTACATAGAACAATATCGGACCTCTGAAAACTATAAGCATGCATATGTACTCAGTACTTGGTTTGGGCCCCTTTTGCAGCAATTACTGCCTCAATGCGGCATGGCATGGAAGCTATCAGCCTGTGGCACTGCTGAGGTGTTATGGACCAGGATGCTTCAGTAGCGGCCTTCAGCTCTTCTGCATTGTTCGGTCTCATGTCTCTCATCTTTCTCTTGGCAATGCCCCATAGATTCTCTATGGGGTTCAGGTCAGCCGAGTTTGCTGGCCAATCAAGCACAGTAATCTCATGGTCGTTGAACCAGGTTTTGGTGCTTTTGGCAGTGTGGGCAGGTGCCAAGTCCTGCTGGAAAATGAACTCAGCATCCCCATAAAGCTTGTCTGCGGATGGAAGCATGAAGTGCTCCAAAATCTCCTGGTAGACAGCTGCGTTGACCCTGGACTTAATGAAGCACAGTGGACCAACACCAGCAGATGATATGGCTCCCCAAATCAACACAGACTGTGGAAACTTCACACTGGACTTCAAGCATCTTCCAGTATGTGCCTCTCCATTCTTCCTCCATACTCTGGGTCCTTGGTTTCCAAATGAGATGCAAAAGTTGCTCTGATCAGAAAAGAGGACTTTGGACCACTGAGCAACAGACCAGGTCTGTTTTTCTTTAGCCCAGGTAAGACGCTTCTGACGTTGTTTGTTGTTCAGGAGCGGCTTGACAAGAGGAATACGACATTTGAAGCCCATGTCCAGGATCCGTCTGTGTGTGGTGGCTCTTGATGCACTGTCTCCAGCCTCAGTCCACTCCTTGTGAAAGTCCAACACTTTTGAATGGCCTTTTCCTGACAATTCTCCCCAGGCTGCGGTCATCCCTGCTGCTTGTGCACCTTTTTCTTCCACACTTTTCCCTTCCACATAACTTTCTATTAATGTGCTTTGATACAACACTTTGGGAACATCCAACTTCTTTTGCAATTACCTTTTGAGGCTTTCCCTCCTTATGGAGGGTGTCAATGATGGTTTTCTGCACAACTGTCAGGTCAGCAGTCTTTTTCATGATTGTGATTCCTACTGAACCAGACTGAGACCATTTAAAGGCTCGGGAACCCTTTGTAGGTGTTATAGCTTAATTAGCTGATTAGAGTGGGACACTTTGAGCCTAGAATATTGCACCTTTTCACAATATTCTAATTTTCTGAGATTGTGGATTTGGGGTTTTCATGAGCTGTAAGCCATAATCATCACACTTATGACAAATCACAGCTTGAACTATCTTGCTTTGCATGTAATGAGTCTCATATATTAGTTTCACCTTTTAAGTTGCATTACTGAAATAAATGAACTTTTGCACGATATTCAAATTTTTCGAGTTTCACCTGTAGTTACTGTACATTTTCAGACCTGCCTTCCATTAAAAGGCTGGGCTTACTTTCCGGTAACTTTTACATTTTTGATGGGCTGGCCCAGGTGTACTATCTTGTTGCACCATTGTGACTGGGAGTCATCTTCTCACAGTTTGGTATGTTTTTGTAGCTACTCTGGGGAGGCATGTTTTCTACTCTCTCCCCCTCCCTCCTTTTTGGATAGGTGTCATGTGCTAATGATATATATTGTAATGTTATAGGGGTCCTTCTATCCATCCAACAGTGATATTTTCTACCTTTTTCAGCCTTTAAATATTTGAGGGCATTCCCCTTTTCCTTTTTAAATCTTCCGCTTAGGAGGAGAGGACCATTTTCCTGCAAGAAAACTTGACCTTTGACATAAATACTCCTGCTAAAGTTAATATAGTTAGTATTACTAATATTTAGATGGCCTAATTTAAGGCAATATTCAGTGTTTACACACATATATACATATGTTGTGTTTCTTGGGTTGAGTCTTAGTACATACTTTTTTTTTTTTTCTCTCTTTTCTTTACTGGTTGGTCTAGACCAGTGATGGCGAACCTATGGCATGCGTGCCAGAGCTGGCACGCAGAGCCATCTCAGTGGGCACGCCAGGAAGAAGAGGAAGAACGTGCTCTCCTGCGCACCCCCGGGGGCGCGCACCGGGCGATCTCCGTGATCACTGTGTCCTACGGACACAGCTGATCATGTGACGTGGTAAAAGGCCAATCACAGCTGCCTTTTACCACGTGATCAGCCATGTCCAATGACACGCTGATCACCGGGAAATGCAAATGCCGGTTCTCGGCTGCACTTTCCTCACGCTGTCAGATCGTGAGGAAAGTACTGCTGAAAACCGGCAGTTGTCAGAGCGGGGATCGGCACCGATCATCAGGGTCACTGATCATCAGTGCCCTGATGATCGGTGCCCAGCAGTGCCACACACAAGTTCCGCCCACCAGTGCCCAGCAATGCACCCACCTGTGCCCAGCAGTGCGCCCACTTGTGCCCAGCAGTGCGCCCACTTGTGCCCAGCAGTGCGCCCACCTGTGCCCAGCAGTGCGCCCACCTGTGCCGCCCAGCAGTGCCCAGAAGTGCCACCTACCTGTGCCCAGTAGTGCCACCCACCTGTGCCATCCACCTGTGCCCACCAGTGCCACCCACCTGTGCCCACCAGTGCCCATCAGTGCAGCCCAGCAGTGCGGCCAGTCAGTGCCACCAGTCAGTGCCCAGCGGTTGTGCCAGTCAGTGCCCGTCAGTGCCCAGCGGTTGTGCCAGTCAGTGCCCGTCAGTGCTGCCAGTCAGTGCCCAGCAGTGATGTCAGTCAGTGCCACCTATCAGTGCTGTCTATCAGTACCCATTATCAGTGTCGCCTATCAGTGCCACCAATCAGTGCCACCTATCTGTGACACCTCATTAGTGCTGCCCATCAGTGCCACCCATCAATGATGCCCAGCAGTGCTGCCGGTCAGTGCCGTCTGTCAGTGCCTCCAGTTGGTGCTATCAGTCAGTGCCGCTTATCAGTGCCCATCATTTCCTGCATATCAGTGCATCATCAGTGCCTCCTCATCAATGCTCACCAGTGCTGCCTCATCAGTGCTACCTATCTGTGCCGCCTCATCAATGCCCATCAGTGCTGCCTATCAGTGCAGCCTCACCAACACACATCAAAGAAGAAATATTACCTGTTTGCAAAATTTTAGAATAGAAGCAAAGAAAACCTTTTATGTTTTTAATTTTTTGCTCTTTTTTCATTTATAGTGCAAAAAATAAAACACCCAGTGGTGATTAAATACCACCAAAAAAAGCTCTATTTGTGTGAAGAAATGCTAAAAATTGCATATGGTTACAGTGTTGCATGACCGCACAATTGTCATTGTTAAGTGCAACAGCACTGAAAGCTGAAAATTGTCCTGGGCAGGAAGGGGGTAGAAGTGCCCGGTAGGCAGGAAGGGGGTAGAAGTGCCCGGTAGGCAGGAAGGGGGTAAAAGTGCCCGGTAGGCAAGTGATTAATTCCAGTGTTGGCACTTTGAAATAAAAAAAGTTGGTTTTGTGTTGCAGTTTGGGCACTCGGGCTCAAAAAGGTTCGCCATCACTGGTCTAGACCATTGGGGTTCGGGACTGTCGGCCATGGTTTGTGCCCACATATCTGGCTTTCCAATTGACCCCTTGCCTCCTGGAAACACAGAGGAGGCCTACCCCTTATGCATGGAGGGTTTTGATGCTGTATGGTGCATACTGATATTATATGCAAGTCATATTATGTTATTTTATGACCTCTTCCTTTTCTTGTATTTACATGTTGTAAATTGATATATTCAATATATGTATATATTTTTTTAGATTTTACTACTAAGCCCCTGAAGAAGCGATCATTGTCACGAAACATGTTGGGCCATTTTCCTGCGGCTTAATGTCTCTCACCCCCCCCCCCCCCCCATAGGATCCATCTGGTGGATTTTGTATCCCTCATCACTAGTGTGTTCCTTGTACATGTGGGTCATTGTCTGTGGGGACAATATAACTATGATCTTTTAAACGGCAAGATGTTTTTTTATGACTTATTGTCATAATAAAGTACAAATTATTTTACTAATATGTGTTTGAAATTTCTATGCCTCTAAAGTCCATTTGCAACTTCTCTCCCATTTCCTTCCCTTCAATTTTTGACTGGTTAATGGAAGGCTGGCTTACCATAATGATGGATCTGAGTAGGCCGTCCAATGAATCTCCCAATTGGGAACGGATGTTTAGGCTCCGACAGGAAACTCTCAGTCAATGTAGTCTGGACTGTGAAATGTATCAACAGTGGGCGAATATGTTTGGGCTCCTGTGATGAATGCAGAGAATGTCAGTGGTCAACAATAGATGACAGAATTACAACAGAAATAAGACAATTACACTAACAAACAGCATTACACAGGAAGAATCTGATAATGTCTGATAATGCATACAGCTGATCTCCCATATCTGTAACACATCCTATTAAAGTTTCAACAAAACAACCTACTTTTCAGGGGTGTTTTTCAAGCCCAAGGTGTGAAAATCCAAATACCAACAATGTCACAGAACCTACACAAAGAACAACAAACATCTGTGCAAGAAGCACCTATTAGTTTAGAAACTTCTACCCACTCCTCCACTTCTTCCAACCTTTACAATACCCTTCCATCCACCAACAACTTTCTGTTAACGGCAACCCTCCTCACCACCCCTCCAAAACACAGGTCATACTAACTATATCTATCTCTACATATTATCACCATCCTTCTACAATTAACATCATTACCACAAAAATCTTCCACTTACTTCAAAGCCCTTCACACCCCCCTAACAATTCCAGCGTGATCCAGCCCATTTCTTGCCTCACTATTCCTCCTTCTCCTTTGCCACTCACCTCTCTTCTGGCCCCTCTCACAATCTTCACCCTCTTCCGTCTCCTATCCCCAAACTCCTCTACCCACTAACCCCCATCATCAGTCTGTCTCTGTCTCCCATTACTATTGCCTACTCTCCTCTTCCCCCTCCTACTGTGTGCCAACTTCTGCCTCTTCCAACTTTGTGCCAGCCTCTGCAGCCACTCTGTTTTGCCACTCCCTTGTTTTTCCAGCCTCTCTCTCCTCCTCTTCCCCCTCCTACCTTGTGCTAGTCTATGGCTCCTCCCACCTTGGCCTACCCACCTCCTGCAAGCAACTCCTCACTGTCCCATCAGTCAAACTGTCAATATTTTTTGCATGCATAATTAACTTTTTCCCCTTTTGATTTAAAAAAAAAAATCCCTTTGAAATATTTACCAAACGTGTATGTTATCTCATTGATAGAAATGGTTGAATGCGATTTCTTGACCAAGAAATCAGTGTTCAGATTTACATTGAGTTTTGACTTTTTTTGGCTAAAAGAAAGTAAAAAATCTCTTCCACAATAATACCCAATCATGCTAAAGCAAAACCTAAAGGACAAGTTCACCTTTTAGCAAACAATAATAAATGGGTAAATATGTATGTAACACCCTCCTAGTCAGGTGCTAGGATGTGAATAATTAGGTTAAGCATAGCTGTGTTTCTCTGCTTACTAGAGAGGCTGTCAGGTAAATTCAGTGTGGTATTCTGCTTAATAGAGTGCTGTGATTGATTTGTTAGGTCTGCTCATGCTGCTCTGGTGCTGTTGGAGTTTGAGTTCTGCCCACCTTCAGGAAGCTATGAGAGCCTTCCAGAACATAGGTAAGGGCTAGGCAAATGAACAGCATGAATATAGATACAGCCCTGGCCAATTGCAGGGGAAGGCAGTCCCATTGCATGCTGGGAGTGGTATTTATAGTCTGAAAGCACATGTTTTCAGTGTCTTTCCCGGGAGTGGATTGCACAAGTCAGGCTGGAGGCAGGCTGCCTCACTTGGCACTTGCTGCCATGTGGCCTCAGGTGGGTCAACCTGGAGGAATGAAGTTAGAGAGTGACCCTGGTTCTACAGTAAGCTGACTGAGGGGAGTTGTCTGCCAAAGCTCTGTCTGGTATTAATGGAGGGTTTCGCTTGGATGATTGGAAGGAGGCAACCATTGTGTCCCTGGGCCTTGTGAGTACTGACATTGAGGAATTTGGGTACTCTGTTCTTGCTGCCTCCCCTGGTGTTTGACAGTCAGTGTGGGTCTGGAAAAAGGGAATACTGGCTAGTGTTCTGAAGAGCTTGTCCAAGTGTTGCTACTGCAAAGGACTTTGTTCAGCTATGTTACCTTCGGGCTGTCGCATTATGTCATGACTGGCTTTTACCTGAGGAGCTCAGCCCTGTAACTACTACTACTGCAAAAATGGACTTTGCTCACTCCTAAAAGTTGCTATATGCTACGAGATAAGTCTGCAATCTACTGTCATCCAAGACTTCATAAGTGTTTAACTAAGAGATCAGCTATGTCGTCCTCAGTGTGAATAGTTCTAATTTTGGAGTATCCTACTACAATTCCCCATCCCTATCCCCAGTTCAATAAACTCCAAAATCAAAATATCCAATAGACTGGTCATTGAAGACAATGAGCGAAAGTGTGTGTTTGTATTTGGCAGAAGAAATACACTGTGCCTGGCTGCGAGCTGGAGAAAGGAGAGCCCATGGAAAATATACAAGTGGATCCTTCGGGGGTAGCGCTACAGGTAAAAAAAAATGTGCATTTACTATTTTTTTAGAAGCCTGGAAAGAATTGCACCAGCAATCATCAGATCGCTGTTGCCATTCAGGTCTCCTGCAGACTGTCAGTGTAATCTGTGTGGTTGTGCCTCATACGGGCAGACAGTTTTACACAGACAGGAAGAATCAATAAACTACCACGGCGCTCCACAGGGCTGTGGTAGTTCACTGAGGTCTACAAGCCGACAGCCACAAAGGCTGTCTGGACTTGTAGTTTTCCCATTTACTGAACACTGTGAATAGATCATGCGGCGGGGCGGGCAAAAAGAATGGAGGTCAGTACAATTGTACATGTTACATGTTACACCCTGAATATGGGCATGTAACACCCTGCCGTGATACTGCTTGCAGGATGTTCAATGAACACAATATGGCAGTGTCTTGCAGCCCAATTCTGCAGGCCCTGTTGCAAAACTTTGTAGGATTCATAGGCTGACTGCAGGACTTTGCTGGATTCATAGGCGGGCTAAGGAACTACATTTCCCAGAGGAGCTGGGGTGTAGGCAGAGGCAGGTAAATACAGAAGCCTGAGAACCTGGGACAGAAAGTGAGGGGTGAGCGCTGGGGAAAAGGTGTGGAGGAGAAGGCTATGAGGGACATTGGAGGACTGGGCCAGGGTAAGTCGGAGAGAGAGAGAAGGAGAAGCTTCTGACACCGCTGATGAGTCTGGTGAGCTGTCCTGGGATCTGGTGGTCCAGAGTGATCTCTGAACGAGGAACTGCAGTAAACCTGGGAGCCCCCATCTACAGAGAGATCATCAGCTACCTGACGGGTACCATGGATCGGTTGAGAGGGTTCCATTCTCAAGCCATTAAAGTTGCCAATGACATTATTCAAGTCTGCTGCTTTCTGCTTAGTTTACCTGACACTGTTCACAACTTACTCATGTTAAGTCCTAGTTCATCCAGCCTACCGATTACTACACTTTCAGCATAATCCAATCACAAGAGCCCACTGCCGTGTGTTGCCCTCTGCAAGTTAAGCCACACCATTGCTTCCATTGCAGTCAGCCCTCAGTCACCAAAGAGCTCTTGTATTGCTGAAGTTTGCCACTGAGGAATAAATCCCTACAGAAAAGGCTTCTGCAAATTCTTTATTCCCTGCCTAAATTTACATCTTACCCTGTGTATGTGTTAAAGAGGTACCGTCCAGGCTACCTACTGCTTAAAGGGGCAGCTCCTTTCTTTTGTATTCACACCTTATTAAGGAACTTCTACATTTGCTTTCAGAGGGATTTGAATCCTAAAGTGCACCATCTTGGGCCCCATCAAGCGTGCAGATCTTATACTGTAGTTTAAAGGGACAGTGACCTACTCAATCCACTCTGTCCCCTGCTTCTTAGAGCCCAAAGTGAGCTAGCTGGTCTGCTTGGTAGTTTTTCTTGCTCACTGGGGAAAGACATCTCAGGACTGGAATTACTGGCTAAATTCTGAATTGCAGGATGTCAATAACTAATTGAGATTTTGCGGTGTTTGACTTTTGCTTGAAATTACTCCAAGTGATAGCTATTTTTACACACAAATGTTTCTGGTTTACTGTTCTTACATTTAATCTCAATACAACCAAGATATCAGTTCACTCTAAATTCTCTGAGTCTAATTTGTGGTTGTAGCCAGAGGGTCCCTACTGACTGGAGGTTTAAGATGATGTCAGCAAGGGTTGGGATTTCAGAGTGGGGTCAGGCAAAACAGGGAACCTAAAAATTTCTCAGCGACCCCTGAGGGGGTAGTGCTACAGGTGTATTATGTAACATGTTACAGAATATGAACTTATCCTTTAAGGAATTAAAATTAAGGTATGTTAAAGTCTATGTTTACTTTTTCAGGCAGAATTTCACTTTTTATAATAAATAGAATCCTTTTAACCTCCTTGGCGGTATTCCCGAGTGTAGCTCGGGGTAACATTTCAGTACCAAGAGCGGTAACTCCGAGCTACACTCGGGAATACCATGCGGCACTGCTCCGGCATTTGTTCTTCACTTACCTTACCCTGCGCTCCCGCGATGTGTCCCCTGCAGCATCCCCGGCCATCTCCTCCGGCTGATGCCGGCATCCGGCTTCTGTGTCCTGTCCCTGTGACGTCGGGACGTACGGGCGCCGCCGTCGGGAAATTTAAAAATTTTTAAAAAAAATATCATTTTTTTTACATTTTACATAGTAAAACATTGCTGTCTCAACCAATTTCACATACATTTTGTCCCTACCGCTTTGTCCTGTGCCCTGCTTGCATTTTGTCTGTTCTTTCTGCCTGGAAACTGAGAAACGTCCATGGCATCCAAAAAGTGTCCCTTTAGGTCAAAAGCGGTTTAGATCAGCTAGAGAACAGCGATAGTAAATCAGAACCACTTGCAGAATTGAGTGATAATGATTCGTGGGGGAAATTCGTCATCAGACACTGAAAACGATTTTGCGACTGAGCTCAGCAATGTGCGAACTTGGCGCTATATTTCAAATTTCAGTGTTTTTGGTTTGATTATATTATTGAATTAAATTTATTATTATTATATTATTATTTTTTAAGAGTATTTATTAAATTATAATTTATGATTTCGTGTTTCAAATTTTATCCTACCCGGGATGTTTACTAGACTCTTGTTCGAACAGATTTCAGTGAGTTATTCCTAAAAACTACAGCCTACAATAAAAAAACTACATATTTCCATGCAAAAAAATGGTACCGCTTTCAGCACCAAAAATCGGAAAGAATCATACCGCCAAGGAGGTTAAGATATAATTTCCAGCCCAGCAATCCCAATGTTTTTATCTCTCACTTACCTCATTCCCAAAGAGTCTGAAATTTCATGTTTCTGTCTGAGATTTAAAACATTATTTCAGCTTGCATCACTTTCTGTAGATCACTTCCCATCATTCTCTATGTTTTTGCATCACAAAAAATGGCGTGATAGGGCATGTATTACCAGTCTGAACCACACCTCCCTCATTACTATACTACCACCTACTTACAATCTAGTTGAACTAGTTGTGCTTTCAGTGCCATTACTTGTTAATGGTACCTGGAACATGGATGCAAACACACATTTGAAAAAATGAGTGTCAAATGCAGCAAAACACAGTGAAAAATAAGCAAAGCGCAAAACATCAAAATGTCCCATGAGTTACTTTGCTGGATGTAGGAAAGCCATTGAAATCAATGGGCTGTGCTATGCATGTTGTAGGAAAAATGAGCCAAAAAATATATGATCCCACTAAATTAGGTGTGAATAGGGCCTGAAAGTGAAATTGGTGTGTTTATACAAGAACAATGAGGCTCCATTCACATGTAACCCCTTGAAATTGTATTACTCGCAATACATTAAAACAGACATTAGATGGCAGTGGCCTGCTATTCAGAATTATTCACATTGATAGAATAGCCCTATGGAACTTGTATTTCTGAACAGCAGGACATGGCTGAGAAGCAGAGTGTCTGGGGCTACATTTTCCAGGAGAGGTAGCGTGTGGGTGGGGGCATATACATATAAAAACCCGGGAGATTGGCCAGGAGAGTGCAGAGGGAGATTGAAGGAGAAGGAGGTGTGCTCTCAGCTGAAGTGCTGAACTAGGCCACAGAGCCAGGATTGGAGAGAGAGATTTGAAAGAACTTACAGACCGCCCAGCCCGTTACACTGCCAAGCAGGCCACTCTGACAGCAGGAGACAGAGCGGAACCTAAAATCTGAACCAGGCTGTCTTTATCCATCGGGAAAGATGGATCGCGGCAATCCGCTGATCCACATTGATCGGTGAGAGAGACCTATGCATCTACTATCAACGTCAGCATTATTAGCTCACCCCCTCCGTTATCTGCTTGCACATAGTTGTGAACATTACATACAACGGCCCGGTTTGTGGCCCAGTTATACCAGGGCTATTGTTGCAATATGACTGCAGTACAGTTGTTTTAGCTGACCGCAGGACATACAGTTACAGACCAATATACAGCAGTGCCAACTAAATCAACAAGTCCATTTCCCTCTCTGAAGAGCAGGATTCCTACTACTGTTCATCTTTTGCCTTTGACATTCAGAGGGCGTTGTCTTTGTCTATAGACATTTATGTCAATTGTTGCTATTTACTACATCCAGCTCAATTCATGATCAGAGCTCTTAAAGGGAACCTTGCACTGATTCTTTACCATCAGCCAGAGAAGTGTGGAATCTATCTCTGATGTGACCACCCTAAGGAGCTATCATTCCTCCCTTGATGCAACTTCACATCCATTGGGCCTCAACAGGTGTGCAGAAGATATTATAGAGCTCTTAAAGGAGACAGTGCCAATTATAACTGAGAATTCTCTTTATTTCACATTTAATCCTTGTTATCTAGTTCTGAGGACTCAGTGAGTTTATCTGTTATTGATAGTCATTCCTGCTCACTGGGGATTCAACCATCCCCTCAGACTGGAGGCAGTGGATTATTTCTGAAAGCAGGCCTGCTAACAGATGCTGTTGCTTTATTGTGAATATTGTTGCTTTTGCTCACAGGTGCCAAGAGTGATCAGATTTGCTGCCAATTTCAGAGTTGTTTTGTTATTCTTGTTTCAGTTACCTCCAAATCCAATATAAACTTCATTTTGGTTTATACTATTCTGTGTGTGAGTCCATTCTACAAGTATGATTTATCTGGATCACCAGAGCACAGTGGTGTCAGCAGAGGTTGGGCTTTCAACAAGAGGTCTAGATTGACAGGGAATCCAAAAATGACTCCGCAATCCCTAAGGGGGTAGTGCTTCACACATCTGCGTGTTTCTGAACAAAAAATGTATGCTTTGCTGTGCGTTTCAGAAATGTGCTGGAAATGTTAATGGCACCCCAGGCATGGTTAGCTGGCGCATATTTGCCATGCATTTTGTTGCACAACAAATGTGCTGTAAACGCACCAAAAAGACAGGTAAAGAAAAGCACCCCACTCCACTCTAAAAAGAGTTCTGGAGCTTCTTTGGAGCATTTGTCATGCTTAGGACATCCATTCAAGTGAATAGGCTGCCCTGTGTGCTAAGAATAGAAAAGGTCCAAAATGCCCTCAATAAAAAACGTACCTGATAGGTGAGTGTCTCTGTCTACTCCTTCCTATGTACATGTATAACAGTGGCCATATACTATACAATCTGATTGTACCATCTGTGTACAATGTCCGTTACCAAAACTATGGAATAGGAGGACCCATCTATCTATCCATTCACTCTGTATCCAATCAGGCAGGCCCTTGCACTACACCAGGGGTGTCCAACCCCCTGTGGCAACAGAGTTTAGCATGCAGCACAGGTCCATCTGCAGTGAAGGTCAGCTGGCAAACCCCTTCCTGTGTGTTACTGGTTTCTCCGTCCCAAAACTACATATCAGAAAGTGATGAAGCTTTCTAAGAAATACAGAAGGGCTAAGATAAGGCATTGTTCTCAAAATCCAAAAAAGCTTTTATTTTTTTGCAACAGAGGTACACTAATGGTATAATGGTACATAGAGGAGCTGGAAATTAGGTGAACTAAGCCTTTAAGGTATAAAAGTTAATGTACAGATACTGCCACAGTAAATTCCTGATAAAACTCTTATTTACTATTATACACATATTAAAAAGGAGCAAGGTGGAAAGGTGTGTGTGTGTGTATATATATATATATATATATATATATATATATAGTCAGCCACCAATTGTGCAAGTTCTCCCACTTAAAAAGATGAGAGAGGCCTGTAATTGGCATCATAGGTAGACCTCAATTATGAGAGACAAAATAAGAAAAAAAAATCCAGACAATCACATTGGCTGATTTGTAAAGAATTTATTTGCAAATTATGGTGGAAAATAAGTATTTGGTCAATATCAAAAGTTCATCTCAATACTTTGTTCTATATCCTTTGTTGGCAATGACAGAGGTCAAACATTTCCTGTAAGTCTTCACAAGGTTGGCACACACTGTTGATGGTATGTTGGCCCATTCCTCCATGCAGATCTCCTTTAGAGCAGTGATGTTTTGGGGCTGTCGCTGGGCAACACGGACTTTCAACTCCCTCCAAAGGTTTTCTATGGGGTTGAGATCTGGAGATTGGCTAGGCCACTCCAGGACCTTGAAATGCTTCTTACGAAGCCACTCCTTTGTTGCCCGGGCAGTATGTTTGGGATCATTGTCATGTTGGAAGACCCAGCCACGTTTCATCTTCAATGCCCTTGCTGATGGAAGGAGGTTTGCATTCAAAATCTCACGATACATGGCCCCATTCATTCTGTCCTGTACATGGATCAGTTGTCCTGGTTCCTTTGTGGAGAAACAGACCCAAAGCATGATGTTGCCACCCCCATGCTTCACAGTAGGTATGGTGTTCTTTGGATGCAACTCAGCATTCTCTCTCCTCCAAACACGACGAGTTGTGTTTCTACCAAACAGTTCTATTTTGGTTTCATCTGACCATATGACATTCTCCCAATCCTCTTCTGGATCATCCAAATGCTCTCTAGCAAACTTCAGACGGGCCCGGACATGTACTGGCTTAAGCAGGGGGACACGTCTAGCACTGCAGGATCCCTGGCAGCGTGGTGTGTTACTGATGGTAGCCTTTGTTACGTTGGTCCCAGCTCTCTGCAGGTCATTTACTAGGTCCCCCCGTGTGGTCCTGGGTTTTTTGCTCACCGTTCTTGTGATCATTTTGACCCCACGGGTGAGATCTTGCGTGGAGCCCAAGATCGAGGGAGATTATCAGTGGTCTTGTATGTCTTCCATTTTCTAATTATTGCTCCCACAGTTGATTTGTTCACACCAAGCTGCTTGCCTATTGCAGATTCAGTCTTCCCAGCCTAGTGCAGGTCTACAATTTTGTTTCTGGTGTCCTTCGACAGCTCTTTGGAGAGGGGAAAAAAGTTGATTGGAGAGGGGAAAACATATAAAGAAGTGCAGAAAATGATAGGCTGCTCAGCTAAAATGATCGCAAAGGCTTTAAAATGGCAACCAAAACCTGAAAGACGTGGAAGAAAGTGAAAAACTACCATTCGAATGGATAGAAGAATAGCCAAAATGGCAAGGACTCTGCCAACAATCAGCTCCAGGAAGATCAAAGAAGGTCTAAAGTTACCTGTGAGTACTGTTACAATTAGAAGACGCCTATGTGAAGCCAAGCTATCTGCAAGAAGTCCCCGCAAAGTCCCACTGTTGAAAAAAAAAAAAGACGTGCTGAAGAGGTTACAATTTTCCAAAGAGCACATTAACTGGCTTAAAGAGAAATGGCGCAACATTTTGTGGACTGATGAAAGTAAGATTGTTCTTTTTGGGTCTAATGGCCGGAGACAGTTTGTCAGATCACCCCCAAACACTGAATTCAAGCCACAGTACACTGTGAAGACAGTTAAGCATGGTTGCGCAAGCATCATGATATGGGGATGTTTCTCATACAACGGTGTTGGGCCTATTTATCGCATACCAGGGATCATGGATCAGTTTGAATACATCAGAATACTTGAAGAGGTCATGCTGCCTTATGCTGAAGAGGAAATGCCCTTGAAATGGGTGTTCCAACAAGACAACGACCCCAAACACACCAGTAAACGTGCAACATCTTGGTTCCAGACCAACAAGATTGACGTTATGGAGTGGCCAGCCCAATCCCCGGATCTTAATCCAATAGAAAACTTGTGGGCTGACATCAAAAATGCAGTTTCTGAGGCAAAACCAAGAAATAGAGAAGAACTGTGGAATGTGTAGTCCAATCATCCTGGGCTGGAATACCTGTTCATAGGTGCCAGAAGTTGGTTGACTCCATGCAACACAGATGTACAGCAGTTCTCAGAAACAGTGGTTATACAACTAAATATTAATTAAGTGATTTAAAGGAAAGCAAAATCTTCAAACATTTTTCAGTTTATATAGTGAATGTTTGAGTTTGTAAAGAAGAATACAAACACTATTTCTTTGAACAGTCTAATATTCACTTTTCTTCAATTTTTTTTTAGAGGAACAACACAAATTTGATATATATTTCTTCATGTTTTGATTTGGAATAGAATGTGTAGTGTTCCCAGTGGATTTGTGTGTATGGAAATAAAAGCTATTAGAAGGATTTTGAGCTTTATGCACTTTTTTCAACACACTGCTATTATTTTGAACACAACTGTGTGTGTATATATATATATATATATATATATATATATATATATATATATATATATATATATATATATATATATATATATATATACATATACACATATATACACATATACACACAGTTTCAAGAAAAAGTATGTGAACACCTTGGGATTACGTGGAGTTTTGCAGGAATTGGGCATAAAATGTGCTCAGAATGTCATCTAAGTCACAATGGAAAAACACAGTCTGCTGAACATAATACTACACAAATATTAGATGTTGCCATGGTTTATTGGACATAACATGTAAACATTCACAGTGCAGGGAGGAAAAAATATGTGAGGCCCTAGCTTAATGACTTCTCCCAGAGCTAATTGGAGCCAGGAGTGAGCCAACCTTGACTCCAATCAGTGTGATGATATTGGATGTGTTGCTGACAGCTTTCCTGCCCTTAAAAAACACACACCTGTTTTGGGTTTACTGGTTTCAAGAAGCACTGTCTGATGTGAACCATGCCTTGCAGAAAAGAGCTCTCAGAAGACCTACGATCAAGAATTGTTGACTTGCATGAAGCTGGAAAGGGTTACAAAAGTATCTCCAAAAGCCTTGATGTTCATGTGTCCACGGAAAGACAGACTGTCTACAAATGGAGAAAGTTTAGCACTGTTGCTACTCTCCGTAGGCGTGGTCGTCCTGTAAAAATGACTGCAAGAGCACAGCGCAGAATGCTGCATGAGGTAAAGAAGAATCCCAGAGTGTCAGCTAAAGACCTACAAAAATCTCTGGCACATGCTAACATTTTTGTTGACACATCTACAATAAGGAAAACATTAAACAAGAATGGAGTACATGGGAGGACACCATGGAGGAAGCCATTGCTGTCCAAAAAAGAATATTGCAGCACGTTTGAAGTTTGAAAAAGAGCACCTGGATGTTCCACAGCACTACTGGCAAAATATACTGTGGACAGATGAAACAAAGATTGAGTTGTTTGGGAAGAACACACAACACTATGTGTGGAGAAAAAAAATGGCACAGCACACCAACATCAAAACCTCATCCGCACTGTAAAACATGGCGGAGGGAGCATCATGGTTTGGGGCTGCTTTGCTGCCTCAGGGCCTTGACGGATTGTTGTCATTGATGGGAAAATGAATTCCAGAGTTTATCAAGACATTTTGCAGGAAAACGTACGACCATCTGTCCGCCAACTGAAGCTCCGCAGAGGATGGGTGATGCAACAGGACAATGACCCAAAGCATACAAGTAATTCAACAAAACAATGGCTGCAACAGCACAGAATACGCCTTCTGGAGTGGCCCAGTCAGAGTCCTGACCTCAACCCGATTGAAATGCTGTGGCATGACCTTAAGAGAGCGATTCACACCAGACATCCCAAGAATATTGCTACAATGAAACAGTTTTGTGAAGAGGAGTGGCCCAAAATGCATGCATTTTGCAGTACATTGTCATTTGACAAATACGCTATCAACGCACCAAAATGCGTATTGAAAAAACACACAACACTCCATGCCCAAAAAAAAGGCTCAGTTTGGCTTTTTGGGGCCTTTTTAATGCACATTTTTTAACAAATGTGAGTTGTAATTTTTATGTGCATTTTGGTGCTTTTTTAACGTGTTTTGGATCATTTTGTACTTCGTTTTTGTGTGTATTCTAGAAACGCATGCAAAATGCATGTCATGTTTGCGGTGCCATTATTTGCACATATGCTAGCCACTGTTGGGTGCCATTAACAGTTTGCCAAAATATGCATACAAACCAAATCAAAATGCACTTTAAAAAAGTGCCACAATACGTGCTAAGAAAAGTGCATTACAAACCACACCAAAATGAGTGTTAAGAGAACCTGTGCAAAAATGTGCATTAAAGTGCTTATATGTGTGTTTAGAAAAGTTTCAAAATGCACATTAAAAAAACCCACGTCAAAATGCGTGTTAAAAAAACACAGCATGTTAAAAAGCGGCAAAATGAATGTAAATAATGCTAAAATGCGCAACAAAAAAAAGGAGCCAAAATACACATTTAAAGAATGTGCAAAAATGTGCGTTAAAAAATACCAGTGGCTAGTGTTTATTATTTTCATGTAATTACATGGTCTTTGTAACTTTGGTATTACTGTTTAACCACTTGCCTACAGGGCACTAATAACCCTTAGGTGCCCAGGCCAATTTTCAGCTTTCAGCACTGTTGCACTTTGAATGACAATTGTGTGGGCATGCAACATTGTACCCATATGAAATTTTTATAATTTTTTTCACAAATAGAGCTTTCTTTTGGTGGTATTTAATCACCAGTGGGTATAAATGAGGTAATTGCAAGCGCAGATAAACGTACAAGCAGCTAGCATATAAAAGGCAAAACTCCACACCTCAAGTGGACAATAAAAATACTGAATATGCAGCGCTAAGACAATTGACATAAAATAGTAATGTTGATAAACTCTAATCCAGAAATAAGTGAGCGCAACTGGGGCGCATAAATAGTGGGGTGAAAGTTACGTCCTGTTAGGACGTTCCAAAATGTCAATAAAACATAGATGTTGGTGACATAAGTGAATATTAGCTAAAATGACAGTCCTTAAATGAGGGTGATCCGTGCTGGTAACTTCAGGTGCGGTACGCCAATGAGACTATGCACTTACCAGAAGCACATATTACATGCGCAAAACAGAGAGGATTATCCTATAAAGGCCATCAAGGTCTGGTCTAGGGCTGCGAGGTCATCAGGGTCAGTAATGGCTCCCAAGGATGGTACTGCTCACACTCAGGGGTCATACACCACTAACATAACCATCCGAACTGCTCCAAGAAAAAGATCCAGGTCCAAATAGAGTTCCACCTTGTAAGGCTCAAAATAGCCAAGGAACAGATAGATGCTGATAGTGTAGTAAGCCTTTATTATGTGACAAACTAAAATTCCATATAGTAGAACTCACATGCATGTAAACAGCAAACTTGCAATAAAGATGGCCGCCGGCCTTGCTCGCGGCTATCTGCGGTGTGACGTCACTCCGGTGGGCTCCTCACTGATGCGTTTCATGCACCAGCATGTTGTCAAAGCGGTGAGCCCACCCAGAGGGCGTCTAAACTTAAATAGTGTATTGCGCACATGTGGGCGCAAGCGTGCGTCACATAAAGCGATATGCGCATGCGCGAACTCACGTCACATTACAGTTGCGCGCATGCACGGGCAAACGACAGGGAAGATGGCGATACGTCACTTCCTGTCTCGAGGCACCACAGGTGATACGGAAAACATAACAGATTGCCAATTAAACATCTTAGGTGATTTCTCTAAAAAAGATAGCCCATAAGCTGAATAGTTACTGTATGGGAAAATATTATAATGAAAACATAAACTACTCTGGACGCTATCATATTGGAGACCGAACTCCCAGTAAACAATATGAATGAGTAATGAGAGGAATCCATTTTCTTGTAGTTCAAAACCAGTAGAGTGATTGGCGCCACAATAATGGAGGCCAACATTCCAATAAGACATATAAATAGATAAGGGGAGGAATCCCATTATTGTGGACCAGAAATAGATGATAAAGTATAAGACTGATAGTCATAAATTTATGATTTATGATAAAGTGCAACTAGTATAATAAATAGTAAAATGGTAATAATCAGGAGAAATTAAATTGACAATCTATTGCAACACATAATGTTAAAAAATTATTAAAAATGAGTGTAAATAAAAACAAATGGAAAAAAAATGAATACAAAAAATTACAGATATGCATACAAATACCAAAAATACATATAAAAGCCATTATCAAGAATAAGCAAATAAAGTAAAATACATCAAAACATCTAAGATTATAAATCCAGGCTGATGTACATAGATGACTGTGCCTCTCAATGGCTCCATAGGTAATGAAGTTGATATATGACCAAACTGAATGTAAGGTAAAAAAGGTGTACAAATACTAAAAAATATAAAAATTTAAAAAATATATAAAAAAATATATAAGAGAAATGAGATAAAAAAAGTACCAAAAAAGTAATAAAACCACCACGATCTTAAAAAGGGGACCAAAAGAAATGGTAATAAAATAATCAAAGAGGAAAATAACATAGATTAAAAAAAGGAGGAGATCAGCTATTGTCGATAAAACAATTTAAATCCAGGTCTATGTTAAGGCCATATGGGTACAAGGATTTAAGCTCTACAATCCATTTTGTTTCCAGTTGGGAAACAGCTCTCCTTTTGTGTGTCCCCCTCCATTGTGGTTTAATAAGATCAATACCGGTGAATATGAGGTCAGTAGGATCTTTACCGTGATAATCTCGGAAATGTTTGGAGAGCGAGTGCTCTTTATAATCCTTCTTAATGTTATAATAGTGTTCCCTGAGCCTATCTCTCACTCTCCTTGTGGTTCTGCCCACATACTGTTTATCACAAGAGCATTCTAACAGATAAACCACGTGCGTGCTGTTGCAAGTAATAAGCAGATTAATTTTGTAACTCTTTCCTGTGATATTAGACTTGAAATCAGCAATCTCTTTCTTTTATGCGAGCCATTATATCGACAGGCTATACATCTGTTACACGGGTAGAAACCACTTAATCCAAGAGATGACGATAAATTACTGGGGGGGTCAACCACATTCGGTGCCAGTGTGTGTCTTAGGGAGGGGGCTTTCCGGAAAGTGATTTCTGGAGGTTAGGGCAGCACTTCCAACACGGGGTCATTTTTCAAAATGTCCCAGTTCTTTTTAATAATTTTTATTACATCCTTGTACTGAGTAGAAAAATTAGTAACGAATGGACAGAACCGTTCAGATCTATTTTTGGTCACTGATGTTAAAAGATCTGATCTATTTAGGGCACCAACCTCCTCAATCGTTTTGTTCAGGACAACCGTTTTGTATCCTTTTTCCAAAAACCTGGTTTTAAGGATCTCTGCTTGATTTTGATAGTCTGATAAATTAGCACAATTTCTGCGTAATCTTAAAAATTGTCCCTTTGGTATATTGTTTAGCCAGACAGGATGATTCAACTGTCTATAGGTAGAAAACTATTTCTGTCCGTGCTTTTGAAATAGGTTTTTGTTTGTATATAGGTGCCATCATTTATTAAAACCAGATCGAGGAAGTTAATTTCTTTAAAATCATATTCAAAAGATAATTTAATGTAAAGATCGTTGTGGTTAAGAGTAGTAAAAAAGTTAAAGAAAATTCATCACCTTGCCATAAAATGTCATCTATGTACCTCCGATAAAATATTAGGGAGGGCCAGTCACGTGAATAAATAAGGTCCTCCTCCCATCTTGCCATAAACAAATTTGCTAGGCTGGGAGCAAATTTCACTCCCATCGCAACTCCTGTAACTTGTAAATAAAATGCATGGTCAAACCAGAAGTAGTTTCGATCCATAGAAAAATGAAGTAGGTTAACCACTTGAGCTCCTGAGGATTTACCCCCCTTAATGACCAGGCCTCTTTTTGCTACTCGGCGCTGCACCAATTCAACTGATAATTGCGCGGTCATGCAATGCTGCACCCAAACAAAATTTACGTCCTTTTTTTCACACAAATAGAGCTTGCTTTCGGTGTAATTTGATCACCTGTGCGCTTTTTATTTTTCACGCTATAAACAAAAAAAGGCCAAAAATTTTGAAGAAAAACAATATTTTTTACTTTCAGCTATAAAAAATATATAGTAAACTCAAAGTTAGTTATAAATTTAGGCCAAAATGAATTCTGCTACATGTTTTTGGTAAAAAAAATCCCAATAAGTGTATATTGATTGCTTTGTGTGGAAGTTATAGCATCTACAAACTATGGTATAAATACTGCAATTTATGCCATTTTTTTGCTATACAGCACTGCGCTAGTGTAACGGACAATTGCGCGGTCATGCAATATGGTACATAAATGAAATTTACATCCTTTTTTTCCCCACAAATTGAGCTTTCTGTCGGTGGTATTTGATCGCCTGTGCTGTGTTTATTTTTTGCGCTATAAAAAAAGGCTGACAATTTTGAGGAAAAAAAAACAATATTTTGGACTTTTTGCTATAAAACATGTCCAGTAAAAAAAAATGCAAAAATCAAATTTAGTCATAAAATTTCTGCCAAAATGCATTCTGCGACATGTCTTTGCTAAAAAAAAATCCCAATACGTGTAAATTAATTGGTTTACGTGAAAGTTATAGCGTTTACAAATGGCGGGAAAGATACTGGAATTTTTAATTTTTATTTATACTAATAATGGCGCCGATCAGCGACTCATGGCAGGACTGCGGTGGACATTTTGACACTGGGGGGGGGGGAACTGACTTGAGGTCACTGACATCCCCAGTGACACCAATACAGTGATCAGTGAAAAAAAACCACTGAAACTGTACTAATGTCACTGGGGAGGAAGGGGTTAACATTTTTAGAATTTGCTGTGTAAGGGGAGTGTTTTACTAGGGGGCGGGGGTGTGTACTGGACGGGGGGGAGGGAGGGGGGAGCTGATTGAGGGAGAGAAACTCTGCATCTTCTCACTAGCTGTCAGAGAACTGACACAGAACAGGGCTGTGTGTAAACAATGCAGCCCTGCTCTGCGTCAGCGATCACCGGCAATCGCGGGAAAATGGCCGGTAAAAACCGGCCGTGACTCGTCGGCTGACACCCGCTGCTGACAGCTAGGGCGGGCGCGTGCCCCCTACCTGTTTTAAAGGCAGCCGTTTTAAAACATGCTTTTGACTACGAGTGCCGCCCTGCCACCGTTTATATGCGGTGGCTGGGCGGCAAGTGGTTAAAATAAACATCTTTTGTCGCCTGGGAATATCTGTGGAGGTTTCAAGATAAAATTTAACTGCCTCCATACCATCCTCATGTTTTATGTTACTATACAAGGCAGAAACATCAGCAATAACTAAATATGTCTCTTTCGTAATTTTAAAATCTTTCGGGTCTACCAATATTTGTTTTGTATCCCGCAAATTAACAAGAGGTTGTAGGAAGAAGTCCACATATTCTCCTATACGGGAACATAATGACTAGAGATGAGCGAATCGAACTAGGCGAAGTGGAATTCGTTTCGAATATTAGGAAAATTTCAATCGAAATTTTTCCTAAAATGGGGGCGACATGTGCGGGGATGTCTGGGAAGGCGCGCAGACAAGGCGCGCTGACCCATAATGCATTCATTCATGACATGTGATCGCATTAGCCAATCAGCAGCCAGCCAGCCAGCCAGCACTGTGTAATGGTCGAGCTATAAATGGCGGCCATTTTAGAATTCTCCATTTGCCTCCAGTCATTCAAGAGAGGCAGAGCTGTCTGTATTGAGGGAGAGAGTTAGGGCCACAGAAACGTTACTTAGGGCCACAGAAACGTTACTGAGGGACACAGAATTGTTACTCAGGGACAGACACAGAATTGTTACTGAGGGACAGACACAGAATTGTTACTGAGGGACAGACACAGAATTGTTACTGAGGGACAGACACAGAATTGTTACTCAGGGACAGACACAGAATTGTTACTGAGGGACACACAATTGTTACTGAGGGACACACAATTGTTACTGAGGGACACACAATTGATACTGAGGGACCCAGAATTGTTACTGAGGGACAGACACAGAATTGTTACTCAGGGACAGACACAGAATTGTTACTGAGGGACAGACACAGAATTGTTACTGAGGGACAGACACAGAATTGTTACTCAGGGACAGACACAGAATTGTTACTCAGGGACAGACACAGAATTGTTACTGAGGGACACAGAATTGTTACTCAGGGACAGACACAGAATTGTTACTCAGGGACAGACACAGAATTGTTACTCAGGGACACAGAATTGTTACTGAGGGACAGACACAGAATTGTTACTGAGGGACAGACACAGAATTGTTACTGAGGGACAGACACAGAATTGTTACTGAGGGACAGACACAGAATTGTTACTGAGGGACAGACACACAATTGTTACTGAGGGACAGACACACAATTGTTACTGAGGGACACACAATTGTTACTGAGGGACACACAATTGTTACTGAGGGACACACAATTGATACTGAGGGACCCACAATTGTTACTGAGGGACCCACAATTGTTACTCAGGGACAGACACAGAATTGTTACTGAGGGACACAGAATTGTTACTGAGGGACACAGAATTGTTACTCAGGGACAGACACAGAATTGTTACTGAGGGACACAGAAGTGTTACTCAGGGACACAGAATTGTTGAATTAAAGAGTATGTCAGACAACATGCAGAGGAGTGGCAGAGGAGGCAATGTTTTAGGAGCGAGCAGACGTGGCAGCAGAGGAAGGGGTCGAGGCAGCACTAGTCGCAGCCAGAGGCCATTGCTCCCGGTGTCATCCAGCGGTCGTGTCTCCACCGACAACCCTGCCGTCATCGATTGGTTGGCTCGGTCGTCTTCCTCTTCCCAGGTCACCTCTGACACCTACAGCCAACAGTCGGTGGGTACGTCAGACACAACCGTTAGTTGGCATGGCCCGGGAGCAAGCCCACTGAAATCACGTGTCCTCGACCTGCCCCTGTCCTTTGGTGTTCCCTCACCAAGCGAAGTATCGCATGCTGTGGGCTCAGCCCCACTGTACAGTGAGGAAGAGCTAACAGAGGGCGGTCAGGAACGGGGGGAGACATCCGCCTCTTCAGCAGCCAGGCGAAGAAGTAGTGGCGAGGAGAGTGGCTCGGTAGCCGGTCTAGAGACAGGTCTGTCTCCTGACCCACACGCAGCCGAGGGGGCTAGTAGTGAGGCGGAGACCCTAATTGATGATGATGAGGCTGATCGCACTTGGCAGCCTCGTCGTCATCAGGCTATTGCTTCCGCATCATCAGGAGAAGAGGGTGGCAGCTTGGCAGCGAGCAAAACAGTCGGTGGGTTGCCCAGGAGGCAGCAGGGTCGCAGCAGTGTCAGTGGAGGCAAACGGCCACGGAGTAGAGCACCAGCTCCACTGCAGCCTACCACCACGGCCAGTAGTGGTGCCGGTGTGCACGGAGGAAGTAGCAGTCAGCCAGTGAGGAGTATCGGGGGCAAAGTTTCCTACTCGGCGGTGTGGCAATTTTTTGTCAAGCCGACCGAGGAAGTAAACGTAGCCGTATGTCGACTATGTGGCCAGAAAGTCAAGCGTGGCCAGGGGGCCCATGTTGGGACTACAGCGTTGCAGCAGCATATGCAGCGTCGCCATTTGGTGGCCTGGGAAAACCGTGATAAAGATACGGCGGTTCTGCCTGCCCCAGCCCCCGCTCCATCACCCGCTCCGTTACTTGCTCCGTCACCCGACGTCAATCGCCCTCTATCAGCCAGTCAAGGCTCCAACACCTCTGCTGAGGGGAGTTGTCGCTCGTTGGCATCTTCCGCTCGTTCAGATGCTCCTTCTCCTGCTACTCCTCTTCACGGATTCCGTCAGCAGTCTTTCTTGGAATCCGTTTCCAAGAGACAACAGTTTGCGAGCACGCACCCGACGGTGCAAAAGCTGAACGTCCTCCTGTCCAAGTTGCTGGTGCTGCAGTCCCTCCCTTTCCAAGTGGTGGACTCAGCACCTTTCCGAGAAATGATGGCTTGTGCCGCGCCGCGGTGGAGAGTGCCAAGCCGTCATTTCTTCGCCAAAAAGGCAGTGCCAGCCCTGCATTCACATGTAGAAGAGATGGTGGGCCAGTCTTTGAGCATGTCGGTCTCTGCCAAAGTGCACGGCAGCGCCGACGTGTGGAGCTGTAACTACGGTCAGGGACAGTACATGTCATTTACGGCCCACTGGGTGAACGTGGTGCCGGCACAGCCGCACCAGCAACTTGGACAGGTCACGCCGCTTTTGCCTCCACGTTTGCACGTCCTTGGTCCGGCAAAGATGTCCGCCTCTACCACCTCTTCTTCCGCCGTGTCCTCAGCCGCCACCCCCGTGCCAAGTCCCATTACCCGACCGGCATATCACATGTGCAGGGCGCAACGGTGTCACGCTGTGCTGCACCTGGTATGCCTTGGCGAACGTAGCCACACAGGGGAGGAACTTCTCAGTGTAATGAACAGAGAAATCGATAGATGGCTGTCTCCGCACAAACTGAAAATCGGAACCATGTTGACCGACAACGGAAAGAACATGGTGTCTGCTCTGTGTCAAGGAAGGTTGTGCCATGCGCCATGCATGGCTCACGTGTTCAATCTGGTTGTCAAGCGGTTCCTAAAATCCACCATCCCACTGCAAGACATCCTTAAAATGTCACGTAAACTTTGCATGCATTTCAGCCATTCCTACACCGCAAAGCACACCCTCCTTGAGCTGCAGAACGGAATTCCACAGCATCGCCTGATCTGCGACGTTGCAACAAGGTGGAATTCAACCCTACACATGTTAGACCGCCTTTACGAACAGCGAAAGGCCATCACCGATTTCCTGATGTTACAAGCGGATAAAGGTACTCCCCTGTGTAACTTCGATGTCAGCAATTGGCAGCTCATGCGTGACACCTGCCGCTTGCTCAGGCCCTTTGAGGAGGCCACGCTATTCGTGAGTCGGCAGGACTATGGGATGAACGACGTCATTCCTCTGTTGCACGTCCTGGAACAAATGCTGTTAACAATGGCTGGTCAGGGTGCGGTAGACGTGGCGCACAGATCTCAACGCCACATGACCCCTGTGGGGGCAGGACAGGAAGAAGAGGAGGAGGTAGAGGAGGACATTTGTGCTCAGGAATTATTGAGTGAAATGGGTGGTTTTTCCACTCAGCGGACAGGAGTGGAGGAGCAGGAGCATCTGGTAGAGGAGGAGGAGGAGGAGACAGAAGACCCAGACGCACCGTGGCAGTATGCTGTGGAG
Organism: Staurois parvus; assembly: GCF_062004578.1. Taxonomy (NCBI): domain Eukaryota; kingdom Metazoa; phylum Chordata; class Amphibia; order Anura; family Ranidae; genus Staurois; species Staurois parvus. The sequence continues at coordinate 1,825,083 of NW_028317828.1, forward strand.
ATGGAGGCAGGGAGTCCCTCGCATTCCTTGGCACAAATGGCCCATAGCATGCTCGCTTGCTTGCGTAGCGACAGCCGAATAATAACCATCAGACAGAGGGATGACTTTTGGCTGTCCACCTTGTTGGACCCTCGCTACCGTTCAAAAATGGTGGCCTTTTTCACACCTGCTGAGAGGGAGGCCAAAATAACGTACTATAAAAACCACCTATGTAGTCAGTTGGTCTCTGCCTTTGTGCGCCAACGTCCATCCTCAGACACTGTGGGCCCTGTGCGCTCGCGTTCCGCTGCCATGGCAGCAGGGGAGGGGTGGGGTGGTAGGAGCAGTGGCAGCTCCACCAGCAGCGGCTGCCTCAGTCTGCAGTCGATGATGAGTAGCTTTCTTCACCAGCGCAGTGAGGAAACTACTAACCAGCCGCAGCAGCAGCAGCATCAGGTGGACCTGGAGCAGGACCTCAAACAACAGGCTTGGGCCTACTTGGACAGCACCCTGCCAACCGAGGTAGACAATCCCCTTGACTACTGGGCAACGAAACTTGACCTTTGGCCCAAACTAGCTGAATTTGCCCTTGAAAGGCTGTCATGCCCGGCCAGTAGCGTGGCATCTGAGCGCGTGTTTAGTGCGGCAGGAGGTATTGTAACTCCGCGGAGGACACGACTGTCCACCCAAAGTGTGGAGAGACTCACGTTTGTGAAAATGAATCAGGCGTGGATTAATCTGGATTTCAAACCACCAGTTCCTGACACAACTGACTAAATCCGCCATGAATCATGCCCCAAACATGTGCCACTTTCAGGTCTCCTCACACTGCTGGTGTGTTCCATTTTTCGTCATAGGGTGCTGGCAGATTACGGGCCTCCCATTGCTGCTGCCAGGCCCGTAATCTGCCGTTGGCCCCTGTACCGCCTCCTCATGCTGCTGCCAGGTCCAGAGTCTCTCATGGGTCCCTGTACGGCCTCCCATTGCTGCTGTCTCCATCGCCACACTCTGCCATGTGCCACTTTTAGGTCTCCTCACACACTGCTGGTGTGTTCCATTTTTTGTCATAGGGTGCTGGCAGATTACGGGCCTCCCATAGCTGCTGCCAGGCCCCTAATCTGCCATGGGCCCCTGTACCGCCTCCTCCTCCCCATTGCTGCTGCCAGGAGGCAGCAGGGTCGCAGCAGTGTCAGTGGAGGCAAACGGCCACGGAGTAGAGCACCAGCTCCACTGCAGCCTACCACCACGGCCAGTAGTGGTGCCGGTGTGCACGGAGGAAGTAGCAGTCAGCCAGTGAGGAGTAGCGGGGGCAAAGTTTGCTACTCGGCGGTGTGGCAATTTTTCGTCAAGCCGCCCGAGGAAGTAAACGTAGCCGTATGTCGACTATGTGGCCAGAAAGTCAAGCGTGGCCAGGGGGCCCATGTTGGGACTACAGCGTTGCGTCAGCATATGCAGCGTCGCCATTCGGTGGCCTGGGAAAACCGTGATAAAGATACGGCGGTTCTGCCTGCCCCAGCCCAGGGTTCCATTTTGTCATAGGGTGCTGGCAGATTACGGGCCTCCCATTGCTGCTGCCAGGCCTTAATCTGCCATGGGCCCCTGTACCGCCTCCTCATGCTGCTGCCAGGTCCACAGTGTCTCATGGGTCCCTGTACCGCCTCCCATTGCTGCTGTCTCCATCGCCACACTCTGCCATGTGCCACTTTCAGGTCTCCTCACACTGCTGGTGGGTTTCCATTTTGTCATAGGGTGCTGTATGGCCTCCCATTGCTGCTGCCAGGCCCGTAATCTGCCATGGGCCCCCGTACCGACTCCTCATGCTGCTGCCAGGCCCGTAATCTGTCATGGGCCCCTGTTGTCGCTTGTTGGCATATTCCGCTCGTTCAGATGCTCCTTCTCCTGCTACTCCTCTTCACGGATTCCGTCAGCAGTCTTTCTTGGAATCCGTTTCCAAGAGACAACAGTTTGCGAGCACGCACCCGACGGTGCAGAAGCTGAACGTCCTCCTGTCCAAGTTGCTGCTGCCAGGCTCGTAATCTGTCATGCGCCCCTGTACCGCCTCCTCATGCTGCTGCCAGGTCCAGAGTGTTTCATGGGCCCCCGTACCGACTCCTCATGCTGCTGCCAGGCCCGTAATCTGTCATGGGCCCCTGTACCGCCTCCTCATGCTGCTGCCAGGTCCAGAGTGTGTCATGGGTCCCTTTACCGCCTCCCATTGCTGCTGTCTCCATCGCCACACTCTGCCATGTGCCACTTTCAGGTCTCCTCACACTGCTGGTGGGTTCCATTTTGTCATAGGGTGCTGTATGGCCTCCCATTGCTGCTGCCTCCACCGCCACACTGTGGCTCCACACTCTGGTTTTGGCCCCGTGACTGCCCAAATGAGTGAAGTGTGCGGTGATTCTAAGATCGACGGCACTCATCTGCTTCATACTGGCTGACAGTATTATTTCTCTTCCCCAGCAGACTCCAAGAGCATTTAAATTAAAAGGTACAGTGTTCTGCACTAATATAAAGGCTCTCTGAAGCCTAGAAACACCCTTTTATAAGTTAAATTCGCAGCGAATATATTCGACTCGAATCGAAATTTTTTCACGAATTCGCCGAATCAGTCGAATCGAATTTTTGAATAATTCGCTCATCTCTAATAATGACCCAATCCCACTAATTACACAGGTCTGCAAAAAAATTTTCTCAAGAGCTGTTTTGGTTATTCCAAGTAATCTTTATGTTTTTTGGTGTGCTGAATCCGAAAATGACCTCCATTTTGTCATAGGACATCATGTTTCCTGACAATTTAGGTAACTATGTTAAATAAGGCAATACCTCAAAATAAATGGAAATACAATTAAAGTTTTATTACAATTTTTTCATGAAAATCCTTTTTTGAACTGAAATGAGCTCACCTACACACACTAAACTCGATTCTTCTTCCCTGTGAGGCTCCTCTTGGTGCATTTACGCTTGCGAGTAGCATCTGGAATGTCTCTCTGAAGCATCCAACAGTAGTCTGCCATCATTGTAATAATCCATTTTCCCTGGTATCTCCTTTCCATCTCTTTAATGTCTTGGTGGAATCGTTCACCTTGTTCCTCACTCACAGCTCCCAAATTTTCAGGAAAGTCAGGGCCTGGACTGAGCTAAGCTAAAAGGGAGGGCCAGCATGACTGGGGCTTGCAGACAAGGCAAAGACTGGATTTGAGTGGGAGTATAGGAGATGGGGGATGGTTACTCACCTGATTGGAGCAATTGGGCTGGAGGGTGGTCTTGCTAGGATGAGGAGAGGGGCTGGAATTTGTTGGGGGTTAGTCAGAGCTTGTGTCAGCATGGGTGAGGTTTCTCAGCACATAGGCAAGTCTCTGCAGCTTCTCCTGTGACACCTATTAAGCAGAAAAACAGCTCTATCTTACTGCATCCTGTCTCCCCTGCTTTCTCTACTTCTTCTATTGAGAGCCCAGCAACATCTAAACATACAATGACAGATATTAACCCACAGCATGCTGTAACAGATTCTCACACTAATACTTCACATTCTGCAAGCAATTTCTCAGATTGCTGGGGCCTCCACGGCTGAGGATGGCGTCACTCCCGTGCGCCTGCTTCTGGAGCAGTATGGGGCTTCGGCTGCTGGGCCTTCCTATGGGGCTCGGTGAGCCTGACATGGATGGGGAGGAGCTGCGGCTCTGAGCTCTGAAGATGCGGGGGCGGTGGCTGAAGACGTCACCCCCGTGCGCCGCCCGGGCTTGGGAGCCGGGTATCACCTGGCACAGGAAGGGTCTTCGGGTGCTGGGAGTTCCTCTGCCTCCCAGCGAGCCCAACGAGGGATGAATGCTGCAGCAGCTCTGGGCTCTCGTGAGGTGGCTGCGGACGGCAACTTCAAAAGTAGTCAAGGTGGGACTGGAGGAAATGCACTTTCAAACTCATCAGGCAACCTAAAGCTTGAAATGCTTTCAGCATTCGTCCAACGATCTTTTTGTAGTGAGGATCTTTGTTATTGCCTAAAAATTTCTGTACGACTTCTTTAAATGCAATCCACCCTTCTTTTTGAGGATCCGTCATGGTATTGACAAACTCTTGATAAACTATAAGCCTTCTAATACTGGTCCGACAAACACACCTTCCTTCAATTTTGCCTCCGACAGGCCTGGAAACTTGGTGACCAAGTATTTGAAGCATTCTCCATCTCTTGGAAGTGATTTTACGAATTGCTTCATCAATCCCAATTTTATGTGGAGAGGTGGTAGAAGAACTTTATGGGAAGGTACCAAAGTTTCTCGGAGGACATTTTTTTTCACTGACTGTTAGCACCCTCGGCTGCCAACTCTTCTTGGTCCAGTGATTTTGTCGGTCTCGATCGTCCCATAGACAACCCCTTTAGGTTTTTTTTGCCATTTTATATCTTAAATGCACTTATGTGAATTAATTAATAGTAATTTGGACTTTAAATTTGGTTAAAAACCCATAATATAAAAAAAAAAATACCAAAAATTTAAAAAATTTGATAAATTTGAAGACAATTTTGCATTTTGTGGCAAATCATGACGTCTAGGAGTTTTTAAATATTTTATTTGTTTTCAGCACACCAAAATACATGGAAATTAGATGAAAATAATCAAACAGCTTTTTATTCACAGACCTGTGTTATTGGTCTTCCTGGTGGACATACAGGATCCTTATGGATCTTGGGGAGACAATATAGAACGGGTAATCTTGGGGCTGCTGGACATAGAAAGGCATTCTCTTTTATTGATCACCCCTCTATCAAAGCCTTGTTTAATTAAATTCTTAAGTTCTTTTTTGTAAGTGATTCTTGGGAGTGGTTTATAAGTTACAGTATCATCTAGGATCTTATGATCTTGAATCATATAGTCCTTTTTGTCCATTACAACCACTCCACCGCCTTTGTCTGCTGGGAGATCTTTATTAGATAAAAGTGACTAAATACTTTTATTAATCATATGTTGATTGTTAAAATTACGCACCTTTATTTTTTCCAAATCGCTTAAAACCATGTTCTTAAAAATGTTAATATGAGAGTGTGCGGGTGGGTTGAATAATGTGGCATCCTAAGATTAGGAGCCTTGATGCCTCCACAGGAACTATTGGTTATATCACGAGTGAGAGGGGTGTTATGCTAGCCACTTTTGGCTCGCATATTTGAAGTTTGCCAAAATATGCATACAAACCAAATCAAAATGCACTTTAAAAAAATGCCAAAATACGTGCTAAGAAAAGTGCCAAAATGTGCATTACAAACCACACCAAAATGCATGTTAAAAACCTGTGCCAAAATGTGCGTTAAAGTACCTAAATGTGTGTTTAGAAAAGTTTCAAAATGTGCATTAAAAAAACCCACGTCAAAATGCGTGTTAAAAAAAACACAGCATGTTAAAAAGCAGCAAAATGAATGTAAATAATGCTAAAATGCGCAAAAAAAAAAAAGGAGCCAAAATACACATTTAAAGAATGTGCAAAAATGTGCGTTAAAAAATACCAGTGTTTATTATTTTCATGTAATTACATGGTCTTTGTAACTTTGGTATCACTGTTTATGTCACGGTGTAAGGTCAGGTTCAGAGACCAGTTGCTATAGCAGTAAAAGGCTTACCTGGAACCAGCAGGATAGGTACACCAGCGGATCCCCCTGGGAATGACGCAGGCTCACCTGAGGTGCGGGGTCTAAGTATTAACCGGTATTCACCAGAGCTCCTAATGGTGGAGATGGATTGGGCTGCGTGTTAATACCAGGTCGCAGATCTCAGGATCACCCCACCAGGGAATGAGCAGACTGGGAACCAATAGCGGATCAACAGGTTAGGGATCAGACGAAAGCAGAGTCGGTCACAAGCCAAGGGTCGATCACAAATGGTAGCAGATCAATCGTGGTCAGGAACAAGCCAAAGGTCAGTAGCGGAGGTGTAGACAGCAGCAGGAACAGTAGCAGGATATTGGCTGGAAAGGCACAATAATCTGGCAAGGAGGAAGTCCAAGGACATGGCTTATATAGGAAGTTCATGTGAGGAGCAAGGAGTTCAAGGTTCAAGAGCAAACAAGGCACAAGGCAGGATTATCCAATAGATGAGGCAAAGTGTTGTCCAGCATCCTAGGTAGCTCAGTGAGTAGAGTTACTGCCTGACACAGTAGAAGTCCCAGGTTCAAGTCCAGGCCCTGACAGTTTAACCACTTGCCTACAAGGCACTAATACCCCTTAGGTGCCCAGGCCAATTTTCAGGTTTCAGCGCTGTTGCACTTTGAATGACAAATTGTGTGGGCATGCAACATTGTACCCATGTGAAATTTTTATAATTTTTTTTCACAAATAGAGCTTTCTTTTGGTGGTATTTAATCACCAGTGGGTATAAATGAGGTAATTGAGAGCGCAGATTTAATCACCAGTGGGTGTTTTATTTTTTGCTCTATAAACAAAAAAAGCAAAAAAATTTGAAAAAAAAAAGTTTCTTTGTTTCTATTATAAAATTTTGCAAACAGGTAATTTTTCTCCTTCACTGATGTGCGTTGAGGAGGCTGCACTGAAAGGCAGCACTGATAGGCTGCACTGATGAGGTGGTACTGATGAGGCGGAGCTGGTGGGCATTGATGAGGAGGCACTGATGATGCTGCACTGATAGGTGGCACTGACTGAAGGCACTGACTGACAGCCCTGACTGGCGGCACTGATGGGCACTAATGGGTGGCACTGCTGGGGGACACTGGTGGGTGGCACTGCTGGGGGACACTGGTGGGTGGCACTGATCAGTGCCCTAATGATTAGTGCCGATCTTCTCTGACAGCTGCCGGTTATCGTCACTACTTTCCTCACACTGTGACAGCCGAAGTAAAGTGCTGCCGATAACCGGCAACTGTAATTACTCTGTAATCTGCTGTTTCATTGGACACAGCTGATCACGTGGTAAAAGGCCAATGTGATTGGCCTTTTACCTCATCATGTGATCAACTGTGTCCATAGGACAGAGGTGATCACGGAAATCACTGGGTGTGCACCCTTAGGGGCGTGCGGGAGGGCGCATTCTGGGAGGATGTCATATGGCACTAACGTACATGTAAGATTTGAGTAGCTGAGATGTGATCTGTAGAAATATGACAATGTAGGTTTAGCTTCAATCCATGTTATAATAATATTAGATGTGTTCAGAATTAAGTCAGAAACATATGGTCACCAATTAGTATCTGAAAGGACAGAGTATCCTCTAGAGTGGAGGTGACACCTGGATGCCAATAAGATTTGTCACCTTCTGGAAATCTGGAAGGAAAAAGGCTCTAGACAGTTTGGCTTCATGACATAACGGGAGACCAGAAGTGGTTCCGATGTGTCTGGGAGCTTTGACATATATACACAGATCAAAGGAATATATTTCATCTCTCTGTATTTGTAGCCTATGTAGAATCTCAGAGAAATGCAGAAAACGGTTATATGGTGCCCGATTGCGACAGCTGAATAGTGATTGGTACTGTCACAATTGGACTGATACGCTGGTGTTTGAAATTCAATCCTTGACGTGGTGATTCAAACCGTTCCTGGTCCAATCGACTTTGGGCATTTGAGTACCAGAATGTCATGTGGGCTGGTACAGGAACATCCACCAGAAGTTGATTGGCCAAGGGCTAATGTCAAGCCTACGTCCATATTTCAATAAATTGAGGACCCTGGGATATGGACGGTGTGATTCGTACGGAGCCGGTTCTATTGACTGGTGGATCGCGGACTTTCTCTGACTTGCTCCAGTTGCAGGATAACTCTTGGTAAAAGTTTTATTTCTGTTTTTATTCCCTTTTATTTTATAGTCAATAGCCAATTGTGTGTCTTTGTATTTTCTGTAACTTTTTATACTTTGTACATATTTTATGCACTGCTCACTTTCGGGATATTAAATTATAAAATAATTAGTGACTTCTGGGTACTTAAGCTCGGGCTCATATATCCGGAGAGATTGCATTGTATTGCAGTGTCTTTATACGCTTGGTCAAGTTCATTGCCTATCTGTATGCAATTGCATTGCATGTTGGCAGATTGCATGCAGATTGTAAAGAAGGATATCTGTGTGTGTGTGGTGGCCCAGAAGACCAGTCTGCAGATAAACTGTTGGGTGGTGGCAAGCTACCGTTTGTTGTGTGTCTGGTGTGGGGGTGTGTGGACAGCGGAAGAGTGATTAACACCGTGGTTCTAGCTTTTAGGATAGCTAGAGGAATCCTAGAATGGTGTGCCAATTGCTAGACTGCTCCCCAATCCTTAGCGTGCACCAGATTGTATATGAGATTCGTATCTGCCTGTGTGTGTGGTCAGCCAGCTGGATTGGAGTGGAGTCTCCCTCTAGTGGTGGTCATAGGTAGTGCGGGCTGTGAAAGTATATCACGGCCAGTCTTATATATTCAAGGAAGTCCCCCTCATTCCCTCTTACCCCAAGTCACGGCCGGACGTGCACGCCTCAGTTAGCTAGTCGCTGTGGGCGTGTGCGTGTGGGTGGGATCCGTGACAGACGCCTTCCCAGAACTGGATAATCACGCTGTAGCCGTCATTCGGCTATAGCGTGGTTACCAAGTGGTTAAACTCATGTGATCGATAATCACACAATTATCGCAGGAGATCACATGCAGCCCTCCCCCATCTACACAGATCTCAGCTATTCTCAGAGGAAAAACTTCTCCTCTCTTCTCCTTCTGAGAACAAATGTTCTCTGCTTCATAAAACAGGGGGACAAATGAGAAGATGTTTCCCTAAATACTGCAGAGAACTGAAATTAGATAAATTCTCTGCTTAAGAAACTTACACCTATAGGAGGTTTGCAGGTGTGAAATCTGAACTAGGCAAAAATGTTGTACATTAATGTTTTAAAAAATGTTTCAGAAGCTTCTAAAAAATAGATCAGTTACTCTTGAAATAGAAGTTTCCTGATAATTCAGAAAATAAATTAGTTTGTTTTCATTTCAGCCTTCACCTTGATTTACAGGCTTTTGAGGTGTTAACTGATTCTTTAATCTGCTCTGAATTCTATCTATAGTAGGTACAGTCATATCTGTAAGGTCAGCCACAGTCACACGCACTGAGCCATTCCGCACAGTCCAGGTGTGTTACTCATATTGTTCTTGCACAATACAAGAACAATGACATCTAGGGAGAAATATTGTCAGCTATGGTGTCAGAACACAAATGGATTACATTGCTTTCACATTTGTCACTACGAGTCAAAACAAACCTTAAAAAGAAGGACATTCTTGAAATGTAACATATGCATTTACATTTCACATAGCATATGAAAAGTATATTAAGGTTAAAGACCACTTTCATTCCATATTTTCCATAAATTCCACTCTTTTTCCAAAATTTTTTTAACCACCTCCTGCCCACCTTATAGGGAAATGACGGACGGGCAGGAGCTCTCCTGTTCTGGGAGGATGTCATATGATCTCTAGCTGTGCATGCGTGCCCCCGAGGGCACACAATTGCTGGTGCGCTGTGTCCCTAGGACACAGAGGATCACAGATTGTGGTAAAGAGCTGATGACACAGGCTCTACAATGTGATCAGCTATGTCCAATCACAGCTGATCACATGTAAACAGGAAATGCTGGTTATCAGCAGTCCTCTCCTCATGCTGACAGCTTGTGAGGAGTGGAGAGCCAGTAAGTGGCATTCCTCAAAGGGAACATCTACACTGATATTCAGGGCACTGATCAACAGTGTATCCCCATCAGTGCTGCCTTTCAGTGCCTATCATTGCTGCCAATCAGTGCCCATCAATGCCAGATATCAGTGCCACATATCAGTGTCCATCGGGGCTGCCTTTCACTGCCCATTAGTGATGCCTGTCAATGCCCATCAGTGCCACCTATCAGTGCCTCCTCATCAGTGCCACATATCAGAGCCAATCAGTGCCACTTATCAGTGCTGCCTATCAGTGCCAGTTAGTACCACCTATCAGTGCCCATCAGTGATGACTGTTAATGCCCACCAGTGCTGCCTATCAGTGCAGTCTATTAATACCCATCAGTGCCACCCATCGGTGCCAGTTAGTGTGGCCTATCAGTGCCACCTATCAATGCCCGTAAGTGCCACCTATCAGTGCCACATATCAGTGCCCATCAGTGCTGCCTTTCAATGGCCATCAATGATGCCTGTCAGTACGCATCAGTGCAGTCTCATCAGCACACATAAGTGAAGGAGAAAAATTACTGATTTATAAAATGTTAAGACTAAGAAAATTTTTTTAAAATTTTGTCTTTTTTAGTTTGGTTAGCATAAAATAAAAATCAGTGGTGATTAAATACCACCAAAAGAAAGCTCTATTTGTGTCGAAAAAATGATAAAGAATTTGGTTTGGGTGCATGACCGCGCAATTGTCATTCAAAGTGCAACAGCACTGAAAGCTGAAAATTGGCCTGGGCAGGAAGGGGGTGAAAGTGCCTGGTAGGCAAGTGGTTAGAAAATATGTGCCTAATCACGATTCGGTAATTTCGTTGTAAAGGCTTTTGGCTTCTAAATGTTTCATAACACACTGGAATTCATTGTCAAATAATGTTTCAACTAAACAAGTATTATCTGGTAAAGTGTGTCATCTTACTATAATTGATCATCTAGATATACAGGGTGTAAGCTGATTGTAGATTTGGGGGTATAGGAGGCAGAGAAGGAACTGATCATAGACCTCTGGGAAAAAGAGCACTGTGGGAGCTGATCATAAACTATGAACAAATAAGCAGAAAACAAAATGGTGTCTAAATATGGACTTGGAAGGTAATAAAGGTGGGTGCATGACAACTGGCAAGGAAGGCATAGAGGAGTAAGAATAGAAGCTAAACTTGCAGGATTGGAGGAGAGAGAGAAGCAACAGCCAACCACTAAACATTGGATGATGGAGATTAGTCAGAGAAGGAGCCAATCAGGTAGATAAAAGAGGAGGCAGAACAAGAACTAATCAAGTAGCAGGAATGGTTAGACTGAGCAAGTAGAACAGTAGCGTAACAAGACTCGTTATCTAACGAATGATCCAACAGAGGGTGGTTTTAAACTTGAATATTACTTATTTATGTTAAAAGTAGAAACTGACAGTGCCAACAGAGACAGAGTGGCAAAGAGATACACATATAACATACAGTATTACAATACACAACAGAGAAAGAAGATATTGCAATAGGAGGGCTGCCTAGGAGCAGTTACCATAAAGGGTTATTAGGTGGCAGCACAGACTATAGACCCTCAGAGACAGATACGCGTTCAGTTTTAAAGTATATGTAAACCCACAACTTGTAAAACAACCCATTCCGTTTAAAATAGAACAGAAAGGCAAAACATTTATGTATAAATATAAAAGAAACATTATAAATACCTTGTTTTCCCTTTTTTACTAATGATCAAATACCCTTGGTTCTCTGCATAAGGAGCTTAGGGGAGGAGAAACAGCAGCATGCTAATCTTCCCAATGAATGGCTGTGCAGGGGGGGGGGGGGTGTCAGTTATTAAATGTTACAAGAGAAATTTGTCAGTGCAGCCACAAAAGGATATTTTTCAAAAGACCCTGCATGCCAGTGAGGCTCGTAGAAATGCGTTCGTAGTTGGACAAATATCCAAACAGGGAGAAAGCTCTGCATAAGAAGTGCAGTGCTAAAAAGTATATACTACAATAAAATATGTTATACTCAGTATGTTCTCCAAATCATATGGATAATAAAGTAACACATTAAGAAAATATTAAAAGTAATGGAAAATAAATAAAATAGTGACAGTTCATGATGAGTGATCTATACAGGAGTTGCTAGTGACTTCCCGATCCTGTGGTCTGGTGACAAATAGTAAAAACGCGCACTCGCCAGATGCGTATTTTCAATACGCATGTGATACATAAACCAGAGGTCCCCCTCATGGGATGGGGTGGACGAACTGGGCCGTCTTAGCGGACTCTCCTTACTCTGGGTGTAGAGCAGCCAAACCGTTGTCTCCCTCTAGGAAATGAACAGGGTACTGGGCAGCCTACATCAGGGTGTGCGTCATCCTTAGGGTGGTATCATGTGTCACAGACTCCTGATGCTTGGGCTCTGGAACGAATGTAAGGCTCACCAAGGAGCCAGCAAAAAATAGCCCATAGTGTAGTAGTTAAAAAAAATTGGCGTTTATCAATCCACGTGGTAAAATAACTCAAATGTAAATAAAAGCAAGTAAAACCAATTACTGACCAAAGTGCAAAATAGACGTCACGTCGTGCAGGTCCCTTTACCGCGTTTCGTGTGATAGCACTTCATCAGAAAAGGCACTATGGGCTATTTTTTGCTGGCTAATAAAAAAGAGGGGTAGAGAGAACCTTTTGGGGAAATTCCCTGGAACTAGTGATGGGCTTGATGTTTAGGTCGAGACACCTCAGAGTGCACTGTGCTCTGACAGTGCATTGTGATTGGCCAAAGCAATGCACCTGACCACCCTCGCAGACCCCCACAACCCCTGAAGAGGCCCTTGTCCCCATCAACATAGGGACAAGGTGCTTTTGGGGGGAGCCCCCTACCTCAAAGCACCCCCCCATGTTGAGGGCATGTGGCCTGGTACGGTTCAGGAGGGCACTCATTCGTCCCCCCTTTTCTGGCCTGCCAGGCCTGTACTGTACTTGGACAACGGTCTGGTAGGAATTTAGGGGGGATCCCACGTGTCCCCTCCTTTTTTGGGGGGTGGGGTTTCCCTAAAGTCTTACCAGGCCTAGAGGGCGTGTTGGCCCCACCCACAAATTCTTGCCCAGTCACAAAACACAGCCTGTAATGTAACTGCGACTGTGCTTGTGAATGAGTAAGTATATACTGGGGAAGAGACATGACGCTGCACTGGTTTCAATCTTAGCTGCAGCCCCAGTGTCAACAAGGGTGGTAAAAGTACAGTTGGAGCTGCATAAACAAGCACAACTAAAAGCCAAGTTTTTATGCCAAGGTAAGGAGCTAAATACACATCTAAAAATATTGAAAGTAAGTAAACTGTGGAACGATCCATCGCATAGTAATAGATACATTTACAAAAGGAGCTGGATGATTTTTTTTAAACTAATAATATCCAAGTTATAACTCATTGGTGGAATAAAACGCATTTTATTTTGTATTGTTTGAAATACATAAGAGCAGAATATTTCCTCTTACAAGTCCAAATATGTATATCATGTGCTTCCCCATGGTGCAAAAAAAAAAAAAAGTAAAATTTATTTGGCATATCGCTGTATCGCAAAAAATGGCCTGGTCAGGAAGGCGGGTAAATCCACTCGAGGGCAAGTGGTTGAAACAAGCTCAAATTGACCTCTGTAGCTGAAAGCATTTTTTAAGTATTCCATATTTAAAATTCTCAACAGGGGCACTAAATTCACTTGGAAATTGACTTGGAAGCCCGCCAGCTTCTAATATAAACAAACAGTTGATGTGAATGTCTGACAAAACCCAGACTGAATAGAAGGCATATGGTTTTGTATGTAGTATTTTTACAAACTTTGCAAGTTAACAACAAAACAATCAGATTTAACTTTTGTGTTTGTATGGCCAGGCATAGAGCTGACACAATTTCATAACATTTCATAACTAAAACAATTAGCTCCAGCAGATCAAGTGGAATAAACTTGGCCAGGGTCCTCAAAAAGACTTCCAGTTCCTTTCTTGGATTCAGGCCTTGTATTCTTCCCCTTCGGCGTCACTTAAGTATGCAGAGTATTTCTTGGATCCCTTTCCCATTTGGTGAGGGATGAGACAGGGAGGTCCCCTGTCTCCGGCGCTCTTTGTCCTGGCACTTGAGCCGTTGGCTTTGGTGCTCCAGGCTGATTGTAACATATTGGGGGTCTCTCACGCGGGACAGAAATTTAAGTTGAATCTTTTTGCGGACGATGCCCTCTAGACCCTCACTAATCCCTTCATGACGCTCCCAAACTTGCAACAGGTTCTTGCTTGTTTCTCTCTTTTCAGGTCTCCGTATAAATCCAGATAAGACTGTCGCTCTCAATATCACCCTGGCTCCGGATTTGGTTTCGCTCCTACAGCCCCACTTCCCTTACAAATGGGCTTTATCTTCACTTGAATACTTGGGCATTCACCTGACCCCCAGCTATTGCTCTTTGTTAGCTGCCAACTATTTTCCTTTGCTTTGCTCCGTGTCCTCTGTCATACTCTCTTGGCACTTCCCATTCCTATGTGTTCTTAATGACTAACCTGCTGCAATTGTTGTATTTTCACATCCTCCCTCTTATTTCCTCCTGCTGATTCAGGCAAGGATTATGCAAATTATACCGGCGCCCCAGAGTCTCCAGAACTATGCTTTCCATCCATAGGCTGCAGGGATGTCTGGGGGTGCCTAATGTAGCCAAGTACTACCAGGCAAGTCAGATTGCCCCACTGTCTATGTTGCATGCCTCCTCTGATGTTCCTCTCTGGGTTCTTTTGGAACTGCCTACCTGTGCCCCTATCGCAACATCAACACTTCTATGGCTCCCCCTGCTCTACACCCAATGACACTGAACCCAATTTTGCTTCATGGCCTGCGTGTATGGGACTCGGTTCACTCCTCTGGTGGCTTGATGTCACCCTTTCTACCTCTGCTCCCAATTACTAATAACCCTCTTTTCTCACCAAGCTTAGATCAACCTGGGGTGTTCTCCTGGTGGGTGGCCAATGGTTTTTCGCAGGTGCGACACTTCATGACTTCTCTGTCTTTCCCTACCTGGAATTCTCTTTGAGAATAACGGGATGTTCCCCAAGTGGAATTTTTTTGTTATCTTTAATTGCGGCATTGGCTGACCTCACTGCGTGACTCATCCACCTTTCCATACCAGAAATCTGCCTTTGAACAGATTTGCCAACAGCATCCTGGCATCCCAGGTCTTGTTTCCCTACTCTATGCATCTTTGAATAAGCCCTTGACACGTGCTTCCCTATCGTATGTCGCTCAATGGGAGCGTGATTTGGGGGCAGTCGTGGATCTGGAGGACTGGAATAAGGCCTGGTCGTTTTTTTCTTTTTAGCAGTTGTGTTTATTGAAATCGTACATAAGTATAACTAATCAAGGTACATAAGAACAAGCAAGCTTACGGCAGTCAGTAGATATACAATACACATGAGATTCCAGCACTAATGATTCCACAGAGTCAACCGGTCATTCTGAGTCAGATCGGGAGAAACAGAAATATTACACTGTAAATAGTCATCTCCCACCAAATAACATGTAGTACAAAGATCTAATAGGATGAGCTGGAGCGGAACAGAAAAGAGTGAGAAAGAAAAAAAAAAAAGGGGGGAGGGGGGGGGCAAATAGGAAAATCAAACCATATAAACAATAACCAATCAGATAAACAATACAACCTGACATACCCACAAGATAAAAACCCAAAACGTTAGACCGAAAAGACCCTGAGCCTCCACCCACCCAGCCCATATTCTATCAAATTTAGCCGGACAGTTACAAAGACTGTTGGTGGGGCAGATTGTTTCCATTTCAAAAAAATTGCTCTTCCAGCATAATAGAGAGCATAGGAGACAAACAATCTACTATGCTTAGACATCTCCACGAGGTCCAGGAGACCCAACAACATACTCAGTGGATTCATGGGAATAGACAACTGACTAACAGCGTTAACAGTATCTCACACCCCGACCCAATAGGGGAGAAGCTTGGAGCACTCCCAAACCATATGGTAAAACATGACCACCTCCATATCACATCGAGGACAGGATATATCACAGTCAATCGTCACAGGGTGTAATATACTCTATGCATACATTTTAGTTGTATGAAGCAGTCCCTGGCTGAGATCATGGTAGAGAGGCACTATAAAAGACAATCCTCCAAGTCATCCTCCGACAGAGAAGGGAGGTCTGTGTGCCATGTATCATAAAGCAACTGTATTCCAGGGGTAGATAGAGGTAGCAACAGGGAATGGAGAGAGGACAACGATTTTGTCAAGTCCTTCATTAACAACAATTGTTCTAAAGGGTTAGTCTGAATGGTAAGTGAAGAAGGAAATTGAGTGGCCACCGCATGACGCAATTATAAAAACATCCGGTTATGCAGGCCATGATTACGTTTGAGTTTGTCAAATAGAAGCAGGACGCCACGAGGCATAATATGGTGCAGCTTTTTAATGCCCTATTGAGCCCACACCAAAGGATCCAGTATCATATGCAGATAGGGGAGGGCAGGGTTGCCCCAGAGCGGCGTGTGAGGGGATTATGAGTTTTACCCGAAACGATGCAGATTTTCCCATAGATACTCCCAATCTACCAAATCGAAGGCCTTCTTGGCATCCAGGGACAGCACCACACTAGTGTCATCCCTGTCACAAGCCACAGAAATATGAGTGAACAATCTCCGTATGTTAATATCAGTACCCTTCCCCGGCATAAAACCTGTCTGGTCATGGTACACTACCTCCGAAAGAACAGAACCCAGTCTCCTAGCAAGCACCTTAGCGAGTACTTTTGCATCAGTGATTAACAGGGAGATTGGACCGATAGGAGGAGCAGTGAGTCGGGTCTTTCCCAGGCTTCAAAATAACTTTCACCACTTGAAGCATGTCAGAGGGCAGAGTTCCTGTCTCAAGTAGTGCGTTAAAAAGTGTTTAACTGCCTCCCGCCCGCCATATAGTAATATGACGGACACAAGGTGGTTCTCTCATTCTGGGAGGACGTCAAATGACGTCCTTCCATTCTAACTGAGCATGCGCGGCTCCCGAAGCACGGCGATCGGCAGTGCGCTGTGTCCCTCGGACACAGCGAATCACCAATCCACAGAAAGAGCCAAAGATGTCGGCTCGGTCATGTGATCAGCTGTATCCAATCACAGCTGATCACATGTAAACAGGGAAATGCCGGTTATCGGCATTTCTCTCCCCACGAGCTGTCACGCTGACGGAGAGCCGGTAATCGGCATTCCTCAGAGGGGACATGTATACAGATCAGAGCACTGATGATCAGTGTGCCCTCATGATCTGTGTAGCCCCAACAGCGCCACCTGCCAGTGTCCATCAGTGCCAGCTCTCAGTGCTCATCCATGCCACCTGCCAGTGCCCATCAGTGCCACATATCAGTGCCCATCTGAGCTGCCTTTCAGTGTCACCCATCAGTGCCGGTCAGTGCCACCTATCAGTGCTGCCAATCAGTGCCACTTATCAGTGTCGCCTATCAGTGCTCGTCACTGCTGCCTATCAGTGCCACCTAACAGTGCCAGTCAGTGCTGCCTAACAGTGCCAGTCAGTGCCATATATGAGTGCTGCCTTTCAGTGCCCATCAGTGATGCCTGTCAATGCCCATCAGTACCACCTACCAGTGCCTCCTCATCAGTGCCACTGATCCGTGTCCATCAGTGCAGCCTATCAGTGCCCATCACTGCAGCCTCATTAGCGCACATCAGTGAAGGAGAAAAATCACTTATTTACAAAATTTTATAACAAAAACTAAGAAAAAACTTTTTTTTTCTTCAAAATTTTCAGTGGTTTTTAGTTTGTTTAAGAAAAAATAAAAAACCCAGAGCTGATTAAATACCACCAAAATAAAGCTCTGTCACAAAAAAATTATAAAAATTTCATATGGGTACAGTGTTGCATGACCACTCAATTGTCATTCAAATTGAAACAGCGCTGAAAGCTGGGAATTGGCCTGAGCAGGAAGGGGGTACAAGTGCCCTGTAGGCTAGTGGTTATAAAATGGGGGACTGTTTGCTCAATATATGTTTTATAAAATTCAATTGGAAAGTCATCCAGGCCCGGTGCTTTGCCAGATTGGAGAGCGCCAATCGCCAGCTGGATCTCCTTCAAGGAAATCGGTGCCTATAGCTACTCCCTCTGAACCACAGAGAGACAGCAGGTGAACACGATCCAAATAACGGGACAAATCCTGCAGCGTGAAAGCATCTTTGGAGGAATATAAACTCGCATAATAGTCAGCAAAACGTCGGTTAATTGAGATTGGATTAAGGATCCTAGAACCGTCTCCAGCCTGTATAAGAGCAATAATAGATAAGGCAGATTGTTCCCTAGCCAACTAAGCCAGCCGGCTTTATCTCCCTGTTCAAAAATATGCAGTTTTTGATGCAGCATAGCCTTCCTGGAAATCGCTGCGTAACAATAAAGCTTCTCTTATAGCCAATTGTAAGTCGTCATGATGAACAGGATCTGGATGGAGCACATAATTGGATTCAGCTTCCTGCACCCTCCAGTCCACCAAGTCCACTTCTTCCTGCCGTCTTACCTGCAGCCCCCTATCAAGGTCCGATACTGGCCCCTAAGAGTAGCCTTACAAGCCTCCCAGGTAGGCACAGCAGTATTCTCATTAGAGTCCCAATAATGCTCCAAGACCTTCCCCATAGGGGGTTTCACCTCAGGATCAGTAATCCAATACCAAGATAACCTCTAGACTTTTTCCTCGGGGCATCAGTAATAGTTAATTGAAGGAGTGGAGCATGATCAGAAATCCCTCGTGGAAGGATGGAAAAGTGCCTTTCACTCCAGTGTTTGGCTTGTTGCCAGATACTGCTAGCCATGATCCTGTTTGTTAGGTTGACCAGTTAGATATTCTGTCAATAGGTTTTTGATTCACTTATATTTTTGTATTTTTTCTACCCCAAAGGAACCACTGTGATTTAATCGGTTTTGACCCAATATTAGTGTAGATGTAGCCAGGCACACAGCAACAGTTTGCTCAATATTCAATCCAGGGCATGTCCTTTTACATTTTTTATTGCTGATGAACTTGATGGGGTGTCGGGTGACATGGGATACTCGTGACTTCCTGAAGATCAGAAGGACACTTCACGTTGATAACTGTCCCTAAACAGTCTCTATGCAGAAGCAGGTACAGATGGCAGAACTAAGTCCCCTTTTTAGAAACTTCCCAGTCAGGAGTACTACTGGCTTTTCCACCCAAAGGATACAGCACAGAGTTTCTGGGATCTTAGGCTCAGGTCACTACTTACAGTGTCACAGGTTTTATTTATTTCAGGTACTTATATCGCTCCGTCAATTTACGCAGTGCTTTACATATATATTGTGCATTCACATCAGTCCCTAACCCTCAAGGGGCATACAATCTAAGGTCCCTAACTTACATTCATACATACACATACTAGGGCCAAATTAGACAGGAACCATTTCACCTACGAGCATGTCTTTGGAGTGTGGGAGGAAACTGGAGTACCCGGAAGAAACCCATGCAGGCACAGGGAGAACATGCAAACTCCATGCAGGTGGTGCCATGGCTGGGATTCAAACCAATGACCCTAGTACTGCCAGGCGGCAGTGCTAACCATATGGCCACAGGATGCCTCCTTCCAGTATCCACCAGACACTCTTCAGTAATGGAGAGATGAATTCCCACGATGCCATAGGATAGCCAATCCCCTTCTAACTTCCGCCGGGCACTCTTTAGTGAGCTCTCCAGACCAAGGTCCTAAGGTGAGGGTTAACTTAATTAGCTTCAAAAATGGATTTGTAGGAGTAGGTCCCCCAGCTATGCCACAGCTGGGACCTCGATGAGTTATCAGCAGAAATCAGGAGAACTGCTGCAGATAGGGGTAGCCACCCCCACCCAGATGGGTGGAATCTCTCCAACAGGGAAATTATTTCTGCTATTCTGCTGTTCAAAACTTCAAACTATTTATGTGCCTCTCCAGCTACCTACCCAGTGATTGGCTGGAATGCACTACATATTCAGGCTGCTCATTTGCCTTGCTCAGCCTCCTATGTTCCAGAAGCCTCTAGAAAGCAAGGGAGAACAATCACACCTGCAGCCTGTGAGATCCATTACATCCAGGGGCGGACTGACCATTTGGAAACTCGGGCACTGCCCGAGGGCCCGGGGTCAGTAGGGGGCCCCATGAGATGCCCCTGGTACCTTTTTCATAGGCTTTTTTGAGTTTGGGCAAGGACATAGGGGCCCCATGATCCCCTATTGCCCGGGGGCCCCATGAGTTGTCAATCCGCCCCTGATTACATCTAAAAGCAATCAACAACTGCTCTCCTGATTACAGATGAGCTAAAAAGAACTAAATTTGCCTAACATCCTAGCAACCTAACTAGGAGGGTGCTAAACAAATGTAAGTTGCCCGGCTGTCATAATTGCTTCAGAACCACAGCAATATCACTAACAAATATGAAGACGTTTGTGAAATAAGCTGCAGGCTGATGTCCCCAGGCCACAGCCTACGTTACCTTTTTGTAGGTCTGGGTTTAAAACTGGCCACAGATGGATTGATATCTAGTCTGGGCTGAAAAAAGATAATACTGTATATAATGTAGTGTGTTGGTATAATGTCACATCCATGCATGTGCAAATTTTTCAGAGACAAGGAAGTCAGATTTTAGAGGCACCGGCATACAACAAAATATCAATAATTGCAATTTTATTATAAAACATATAAAAATATTTTGCCATAAAACATGTAAAAACGTTTTGTGAGGAAGGATTACATATAATTTACTAACACCCTCATTATTGTATTCGCTCCATATACCACCACCTTGCTAAATGTAATAAAGTAGTTTTAATCAATCATGTATACGGCACATTATATATTCTTACATGAAGAGTGAAGTGTGAGGATCATCACAAATTATCGTATTACTATTATTATATCATTTTGGACTTTTTGAATTGATTATTTGTTCACTAATTTTGTGCACCAGTATACATATTGTTTCACAATGTGCAAATAGGAGTGTGTTTGTCACTTTTTTCACTAAATATTCCCCGTGGGGGAATTCACGTATGACACAACTATTTTATTATTTATGTATTGATTTATCACCTTGGATATATATATGTAGGGGATGTATATAGAGTTTGTGCATTTTAACATGTAATTTGTTAGTATTATTAGCGCTACACTATTTATTTTAATTAATCAATCATATTAGTGGTGCGTGTTTCCCAATATGCCATAATATATTATTGAGTGCACAGTGGATTGAAGATGACATGACAAGCTTCTCAGTCAAACAGGTCTACTTCATCAGGAGAAAATAGCAGTAGATCTAAAATGATCATTCAGAAATATTGTGAGAACAAAAGCATGATTAATACAAGGTGGAGATATCATAACAACGTAACCATTTATTTCTATACATACGTCAAATGAATTCTGAAAATTGTAAAATGTCCCTCAGGCAGGCACAGAGACATTTAAGGACAAGACCAACCACATGGAATTCCAATGCAGGACCATGATAACTGAATGAAAATACACACTCGTAAGATTGTATATCATACGTTTATAACCCATACTTACACATTCCACAAGAATTATTTTCCTTCGCATACTGGTGCACATGGACATTAAATTCAGCTAAGAGGAATTTGACAGATTCATGGTTGACACAACGGTCACATCCCCAGAAAAGCTCAAGCTCTCTGGGATCAATGATCATAGATGAAATGGAAATACTTGCATGTGAATATTTGCATTGAGACTGCAAAATAATCAAATACATTACATCAAATGAGGTCTAAAAATGCAAATATTGGATTGTAAAAAATTATTACACACTTAGGATGGCTCACCAAAGGTCTGCTACATGCTTCAACACAGCCCTCAGATATATACAGTTGTGTTCAAAATAATAGCAGTCAGACATCACTAACCTGATCAATCACTGTTTTTGGTAGAAATGATATTTCTACATGGCAAATAATTTACTAGCAGGTGTAGTGGAGTAATAGAAATCCAACAGACCCAACAGTCATGACATGCATGCTGCTCATTCTGCGTAATTGAATCACTAATTGAAAGGGGCTGTCACGGTCTGGGTCAGGTTCAGAGACCAGTTGCTATAGCAGTAAAAGGCTTACCTGAAACCAGCAGGGTCGGTACTCCAGCAGGTCGCCCTGGGAAATAGCGCAGTCTCACCTGAGGTGCGGGGTCTAAGTATTAACCGGTTTTCACCAGAGCTCCTAGTGGCGGAGATGGATTTGGCTGCGTGTTAATACCAGGGCGCAGATCTCAGGATCACCCCACCAGGGAATGAGCAAGCTGGAAATCAATAACGGATCAAACAGGTTAGGGATCAAACAGAAGCGGAGTCAGTCACAAGCCAAGGGTCGGTCACAAATGGTAGCAGATGAGGATGAGGCAAAATCGTAGTCAGTAGCAAGCCAAATGTCAGTAGCGAAAATGAAGACGGCAGCAGGACCGATAAGCGGAATATTGGCTGGGAAGGCACAATAATCTGGCAAGGAGAAAATGCAGAGGCATGGCTTTTATCAGGAAGTTCATGGGAGGAGCAAGGTGTTCAAGGTTCAAAAGAAAACAAGGCATGATTGTCCAATAGATCAGGCAGAGGGTTGTCCAGCATGCCAGGTAGCTCAGTGAGAAGAAACATTGCCTCTCACCGCAGAAGGCCCAGGTTTGATCCCAGGCTCTGACAGGGGCATGTTCAAAATAATAGCAGTGTGGAGTTCTATTAGTGAAGTCATTCATTCTTTGAAAAACAGGTGGCAATTATTGCCCTTATTTAAGGAAGTAAGGCAGCTATTGTTGTACAGGCTGGTTACATTGCATTTCTCTCTGAAATTCTGAGGAACATGGGTCGTTCCAGACATTGTTCAGAAGAACAGCGTACCTTGATTAAAAAGTTGATTGGAGAGGGGAAAACATATAAAGAAGTGCAGAAAACGATAGGCTGCTCAGCTAAAATGATCGCAAATACTTTAAAATGGCAACCAAAACCTGAAAGACGTGGAAGAAAGCGAAAAACTACCATTCAAATGGATAGAAGAATAGCCAAAAAGGCAAGGACTCAGCCAACAATCAGCTCCAGGAAGATCAAAGAAGGTCTAAAGTTACCTGTGAGTACTGTTACAAATAGAAGGCGCCTATGTGAAGCCAAGCTATCTGCAAGAAGCCCCTGCAAAGTCTCACTGTTGAAAAAAAGACATGTGCTGAAGAGCACATTGACTGGCCTAAAGAGAAATGGTGCAACATTTTGTGGACTAATGAAAGTAAGATTGTTCTTTTTGGGTCTAGTGGCCGGAGACAGTTTGTCAGACGACCCCCAAACACTGAATTTAAGCCACAGTACTCTGTGAAGACAGTGAAGCATGGTTGCGCAAGCATTATTATTATTAATATATTATTATTATTATACAGTATTTATATAGCTCCAAAAAGGTTTGCTTAGCACTGTACATTATAGTGGGGGACAGAACATGAAACAATACAGCAACAAACAATACACAAAGGGTTCGAGGGCCCTGCTCTTTCGAGCTTACAATCTAGGAGGGAGGGGATAGTGGCACAGGAGGAAGTGGCTGTGGGGGATGGAGTGGTAGGAGGAGTGGAGGAGATCGGCAGTTAGGTGAGGGTGGGGTAGGCTTCCCTGAATGGGTTTTCAGGGTGTGCCTAAAGGTGAAGTGGGAAGGTGACAGTCTGATGGATTGGAGTAGTGAGTTCCAGAGGATGGGGGAGGTCCTGGAGAAGTCCTGCAGTCGGGCTTGGGAGGTGGAGACCAGGGAGCTAGAAAGTAGGAGGTCTTGTGAGGAGCAAAGATTACAGGTTGGGTGGTATTTGGGTATCAAGTCGGTGAGGTAGTTTGGGACAGCATTACGAATGGCTTTGTATGTCAGTGTTAGTAGTTTGAATTTGATGCGTTGGGCAATTGGGAGCCAATGGAGGGAATGACAGAGGGGGGTGGCAGAAGAGGAGCGGTTGGTAAGGTGGATGAGTCTGGCCGCTGAGTTCAGGAAAGACTGAAGCCGGGATAGTCTGTGATGAGGTAGGCCGGTGTGGAAGGAGTTGCAGTAGTCCAGACGTGAGATAATAAGGGAGTAAACGAGTTGTTTAGTAGTGTCTGGGGTTAGGAACGTATATATTTTGGAGATGTTGTGGAGGTGGAGCCTGCATGAGCTTGCTAACAATTGGATATGGGGTTGGAAGGACAGGTTTGAATCTAGAGTGACACCTAGGACTTTGGCTTGCGGGGTGGGACTGATGGTGGCGTTGTTGGTCGTGATGGAGAGGGGGGGGGGCGCGGGCTGGGGGGAAAATTAGGAGCTCGGTTTTGCAAAGGTTCAGTTTGAGGAAGTGGAGCGACATCCAGTCTGATATGTCGTTCAGCAGGTGGGTGATACGGGTGGAGACTGAAGGGGTGAGTTGAGGGGTGGAGAGGTAAATTTGCGTGTCATCGGCGTAGAGGTGATAGTTGAAGCCATGGGAGTGTATCAGTTTGCCGAGGGAGGAGGTGTAGATGGAGAAGAGGACAGACCCCAACAGAGAGGGGGAGAGAGGGGGAGGTGGTAGCATTATAGGTAACGCTGAAGGAGCGTTGGGAGAGATAGGAGGAGAGCTAGGAGAGAGCGGAGTCTCTGATGCCGAGAGAGTGTAGTTTATCAAGGAGGAGGGGGTGGTCAACTGTGTCGAAGGCCGCGGAGAGG
Source organism: Staurois parvus (assembly GCF_062004578.1). Lineage (NCBI taxonomy): Eukaryota > Metazoa > Chordata > Amphibia > Anura > Ranidae > Staurois > Staurois parvus. The sequence continues at coordinate 1,849,439 of NW_028317828.1, forward strand.
TCAAGGAGTAAGAGGACTGAGTAGTGGCCATTAGCTGTGGCGGTTAGCAGGTCATTAGTGATTTTGAGTAGGGCGGTTTTGGTGGAGTGTAGGGGGCGGAAGCCAGACTGTAGTGGATCGAGGAGGTTGTTGTCAGTGAGGTGGGCTCTTAGGCGATTGTAGACTAAGCGCTCAAGGAGCTTGGAAGTGAATGGCAGCAGGGAGATGGGTCTAAGGTTGTTCAGGTCAGTGGGGTCCAGGGAGGGTTTTTTGAGTATGGGGGTGATGTGCGCGTGCTTTAGGGGGGAGGGGAATGCGCTAGTAGAGAGGGAGAGATTGAATATGTGGGTGAGGGAGCATAGGATGGAAGGGGAGGGTGCCCTGAGGAGTTGTGTGGGGACAGGGTCAAGGGGGCAAGTGGTGAGGTGGGCTTCTGAGAAGACCTTGGTGACCTCCTCAGTGGTGGCAAGGCTGAAGGAGCGGAGTGTTGGGGAGGTTATAGTGTGCGGCATATTAAGTGTGGTGGGGGGCAGGGCGGTTTCGAGGTCACAGGAGGGGAGAGTTGGAGGGGTTATGGTGGGAGGGAGGCTAGGTGGGGAGGTAGGCATCATGATATGGGGATGTTTCTCATACTATGGTGTTGGGTCTATTTATCACATACCAGGCATCATGGATCAGTTTGAATACATCAGAATACTTGAAGAGGTCATGCTGCCTTATGCTGAAGAGGAAATGCCCTTGAAATGGGTGTTCCAACAAGACAACAACCCCAAACACACCAGTAAACGTGCAACATCTTGGTTCCAGACCAACAAGATTGACGTTATGGAGTGGCCAGCCCATTCCCTGGATCTTAATCCAACAGAAAACTTGTGGGGTGACATCAAAAATGCAGTTTCTGAAGCAAAACCAAGAAATAGAGAAGAACTGTGGAATGTAGTCCAATCATCCTGGGCTGGAATACCTGTGCACAGGTGCCAGAAGTTGGTTAACTCCATGCAACACAGATGTACAGCAGTTCTCAGAAACAGCGCTTATACAACTAAATATTAATTAAGTGATTCAAAGGAAAGCAAAATCTTCAAACATTTTTCAGTTTATATAGTGAATGTTTGAGTTTGTAAAGAAGAATACAAACACTGCTATTTTTTTGAACAGTCTAATATTCACTTTTCTTCAATTTTTTTAGAGGAACAACACAAATTTGATATATTTTTCTTCATGTTTTGATTTGGAATAGAATGTGTAGTGTTCCCAATGCATTTGTGTGTATGGAAATAAAAGCTATTAGAAGGATTTTGAGCTTTATTCACTTTTTTGAACACACTGCTATTATTTTGAACACAACTGTAAGTAAAGATATCCAAACAATATTATCAATGCTGGACTGCATTTGATAATGACATAAATATAACCCATTTGAGTACAACCAAAATTTCAAGATTGTATGTATGAAGATATATAAACATATTAGTTGAAGAAATAAAGACATAAGATGTCTTACCAAGTTATATTAAAGTGACATTAAACAATATCTTATTTATCGAAAAAAGAACCATAAACCATCACTTAATAGACCTGTAATCTATTTTTCATGAAAGTGTTTCTTACTGTGCTTTTTGCCTCCTTTTAACATTCCCCATGTACTCCCTCTCCTTTTGTAACTCACTTCCATTTATTTGGAATGAACAGTGCATGTTAGTTGTGGTTATGCGTACTGTTCTATGCACACTACAAAGTCCCTAGTCCATCTCAGAAATGAAAAAGTGAGGGTGGCTACGTTCCTATAAACATTGGAGCCATGGAGAATGAATGAAGCCACCCTCTAACAGGAAGTTAGGTTACAGAAAAAGGAATTTGAAGATATAGAGAAGGCTGAGAGCAATAGAAGGTGCTTTTTTGAGTTAACAATACATACTTGAATACTTTTTTGTAAACCAGCATTTAGTGTAATTTTAAATATTTATTCAGACAGCCTGGCTAAACGTTGATTGAGCATAAATATCTCCAAAGCAATGCACTACCTCAAAAGCTGTAATCAATATTGCGATACATTTAAAATATTGATTTGAATATGAGATATGTCCAAATGCAAAGCTTACACATAAAACAATGATTTTACATCGTAAAGGTTCACTGGTCCTCACAGCAAGGAAGCAAAGGTGGGGGCACAATAGGCAGCATACGAACTTGCCTTAAATGCTCCCGCCATGTGTGCAACATTGGCTCTTTAAACAGTGGTTTGTAATAGCATTATGACATGGAGAGTATCTACTGCTTAAAAGAAAGTAAGTTCAAGTACAAAAGGAATTTGCAAAACCACTGATTAGCTTGCAAATGCTCATAAAAGGGCCCTCCTATCCCTCTTGTACTGAACTGTATTGTTGCTGTATTGTCTCCCGTTATATTGTAAAGCGCTGAGCAAACTGTTGGCGCTATATAAATCCTGTATAATAATAATAATAATAATAATAATAATAATAATAATAAAACTGTTTTTCCAGGAAGATAGAAAGTCATTCTTGTCAGCTGTTAAGAAGAGAAGGTATTAGAGCACAGAACTGTACAAAATAGAGGGAAGTGCAGTCACTGCAACATCTGTTAACATTCCACCTTATCACTAACACATAAAAAGAAATGAAAGCTATGTTATGAACACAATTATTGCACAGAGATTATTTGCATTTTGTATCATTATCATGATATTTCAGATCATGTAGAGATCATTTTTTTGATGAATTTTTGTCTCATCAGACAAAAACTGTCTAGTCTATGACTAGCCTAATATTAGTATTTAGTTTAAGAGTGATTCCAAAAAGAAAGAGCAGGGCCCTCGAACCCCTCGTGTATTTTACTGTACTGTATTGTCTCATGTTCTGTCCCCCCCGCTAATGTACAGCGCTGAGCAAACCCTTTGGCGCTACATAAACACTGTATAATAATAATAATACACTTGTATGTGTTTTGCATTGGTAGAGAATACAATTTTACAGCTGGTTGAACCAGTCTGACAAGAAGAGGGAGGAGTACATTGCATTGCACTAAAAGTTCTGCAATAAAGACAGTTAACACTTTAAAGACTGAGCAATACCACATACCTGGCATTCCAATCATGCCCTGCCCTATGAGGCATGGTATCTGCATGACAAAAGAACATCTCATGACTTACACAAAACCAAGCTGCTTTGAGAAAACAAGTTCAACAAGTTATGCATCCTACATGTGGAAGAAAGAAAAAATATAACCAGCAGGTAACTGGACACATACAAGGCAATGTACTATGTGTTATAGACACAGATTTCTATAATTTTCAATAATATCCTAAAAAAGACAACTGGCTGACTGCTGTCTTCAAACCTAATATATACAGTATATATAATTTTAACAAATTGTGTCCGTACATATATATCTATAGATTATTTTAAATAATACTATGTTAAAACTGTAGGTAAAAACATTAAAGAAAAAAATATCATATTACTGTTTTGTGTAAATTATTACATTGTGGATAATAAATATATATATACAGTATATATCTATAAAAACGAACCATAACACGAATATTAGGAGTGTGAAAAGCGCTCACGCCTGCCACCCAGTTGACAGGTAATGGAGATGACAACCCTCTGCACCCCTCTCAAGGCATCCTCATTGCTATGCAGCTCCTTCTGTCTAGCCTGCTAAGTGGTGATTGGCCTTCAGCCACACACCCCTACCTCTGGGTTCTTACCCTGACTGGTTCCAATGCTATGGCACTTTCTTTAAGCAGCACAAGTCCATGGCTTGTGAAAACATGTAGGTACCCAGCTCCTGATCCTTTCCTAGTAAGTTGCTGTTTGGATTCACATAATACTGACAATAGGGTTGATATCCCTGGAGGTGTATGTAACATGGAACATGATTTGGCATTACTGGAAGATTGGTTAAAAAAGTGGAAATTGCAGTTCAATGTTTCTAAATGTAAAATAATGCACCTAGGGAAAAAGAATCCCTAGAGAGAACAACATTGGGGGGTAGAGTGTTGGCCAGCACTACAGAGGAAAAGGACTTCATTATTCATTATTTCAGATGATTGCAAAATGAGCAAACAGTGTAGCCAGGCAGTGGGAAAGTGAATAGAATTGTAGGATGCATCACTAGAGGGGTCACCAGCAGGAGAAAGGAGGTCCCTGATTCCCTTATAGAAATCTTTAGTTAGGCCTCATTTAGAATACTGTGTCCTTTTCTGGAGATCTCACTTACAAAAAGATATCGATAGGATAGAATGAGTCCAGAGACGGGTAACAAAAATGGTGAAAGGTCTGGGGGATAAAACATATCAAGAGTGACCTCAGGATCCTAATATATACAGTCTGGAGGAAAGAAGGGAAAGGGGAGACATGATTGAAACATCATGGGGGTGAATAACGTTCAGGAGAGCAGTATTTTCAACATGAAACCAAAAATGAAGAACACGGGGACATGACCTTAAATTAACTGGAGAAAAGTTCAAAACTAATCTCAGAAAGTAAGATTTTACTGAAAGAATAGTTGATGCTTGGAATAAACTTCCAGCAGTGGTACTGAGCCAGTCAACAGTAAATAGCTTCAAACCCAAAAAAGAAACAAACGGGCAGACTCGATGAACCACTCGGTCACTTTTTGCAGTCACTTTTCTATGTTTATATTGTAAAGCGCTGAGCAAACTGTTGGCGCTATATAAATCCTGTATAATAATAATAATAATAATAATGTTTCTAACTACAGCCAAAGCTTTATTGGCTATTCTTCTCCTGTAGGTCACAGGAGTGCAGTTTTTTTCTGTACTCCTGTGACCCATTTTCAATTGACAGTGGTCTAAAGTCCGCTGTCGGCTGACGTCACTCAGCTGGTCTAAGCTATGAAAAGATTGTAACTATATGGTCAGGATCCACCCAGATGGCTGGCCCAGCAATCAGCAGAGAGCCTGAGCCAGCCCCTCCACAGCTCATACTTCTCTTTTAACTTTCGTATTCAATGATAATGGTAAACCCAAGAAATAGAAAGGGTAAATCTCCCTAATGGGGGCACAGACAACAATAAGAACTCACAGGTGTCCTAATCCATCTCCATTCTATCCAATGTTAGTGTAATGGTTTAGGAAACACAAAATTTCAGTAAAAAAATTCACTAAAGGTAATTTTAAAACACACAAACGCAATGTGTTTCCTAATTTTGTTGTATATAAGGTGAGGTTGCACAGAGTAAATGGACATCCAACGTGCTAAACCTTAAACTTGTGTGTGCCTGTGACATGGCAACAAACTATGAGTACCCTATTTTATTCCATAGGCAACGCTTTAAAAGCCCCTTCAGTTCATGAGTTTAGAGTTAACCAGGAGTTCTGGTGCTACAATTATTTATCTCTCACTCTGACATGCGCATGTGTAGAGCAATTAACTTTTTCTTGTTTAGGTGCCCCTGAAGCATGCATTTATGTTCATACAAGCGTATATGCAGAGGTGGGGGGGGGCTCAAAAGTAGTTTGGGGGGATTTTAAGTGCTCGCTTTAATTTTTTACAATTATTAAAATCATTTTTTTGCAGCCACTGGGAGTGTGTGAACAACCCTCCACTGCTATAAATTTAGGCAGTGGTGGCAGCGAAATATTTAAGGGAATGAGACCCACTAAAGGCAGAAGAAAAACTCACCAGCTATAGTTTCTGACCTAGGCATTTGGGAGAGCTTTAAAACCTCTGGTATTTATAAGAAAATTTGGAGGAAAATTAAGAAAATTTCAAAGTCGTCACTAGAGCAAAAGATGTGAGAAAATTCTGCAGTGAGACACCCTCACCTTCACTCTCCAAAATGTGAATGCCATTCACTTCGAGGAGATCTCCTCTCACTTCCTGTTGCGCTAGTACAGGAACTAAAGGGAAATGTCCTTAGGTGGGAAAACCTGATTAACATGATGAGGATTTTACCCCTTCCCTTATCTATTTTTTTAATGTATATACTGCAACTAACCCACAAGCAATCTTGTAGCAGATGCAGATCTCAGATTTTATAAAGATATCTGGCTACAGGCTACTACTGCCTGCAGAGTCTACAACCATAAGTGCCCCCTTTGTGCAACAGTTTATATAGATTGTATTCCAAGAGAAGGGAGGAGGGGATACAAACAAAGATAAAAAAGAGGAGAATGAACTCCTTATTGAAGAAAAAAAGTTAACGGTACTTTAAAGGTACCAACAATAATGAGAAAATAGTGACTAAAAAATATAACATTTATTTCAATCGTTTAAAAAGTTCACAAATATGAAACATATATTTGAGTATCCAAACTTGGTGATAATGCTTAATCAATAATCAATATCTTATGCGTTATTTCTCAACATGTTTCACCTATTTTAAGGCTTCTTCAGGAGATATTAACGCCTACCCGCCGGCGCCTCCCGCCCTTTAAGAGTTTCAGAAGCTGGGAGACGGGATGGGCGGGGCAGGGTCTAGGGATCATGTGACCGCCGTGACGCGTCATCACGGCGGTCACATGATCGAGAAAGGTCCCGATCGAAAGATCAGACCGGGCCTTTCCGTGAGTACCGGACATGTGTGCTGGGAGCGCGCTCTCAGCACATATGTTTTTTGTTAATTGCACGCAAATGTGCGGCCGCTCGGCGTCTAGGCCCAGACACCGGGAGGCCGCACATTTGTGTGCTGACGGCGTGAAGAGGTTATATAATTATGCTTACTTCCTTTCAGCCACTATCTTGTTTGTAGTTCAGTTATATTAACTGTATATTGTTTCTTATGACCAAATATTTCTTATTGACGATTTAGTTAAGGGAAGGTTTCATGCTCCCTCTACTGGTTTTTTCATGTATTGATTTTTTTTAATGTGCATTGATTTAATTCAGTCCATATTGGATTGTATTTGGTAGCCATTCATTACTTTTATAGATATATATATATATATATATATATATATATATATATATATATATATACACTTTATAGAACAATATCTTTGAGGCCTTCAGTATCCTTTTTATAACCATTTTTGTGTGGTTTCTGTGCTCCGTGGTTATCTTTTCCTTGTTTTACTAGTCTGTGTGTGTGTATATATATATATATGTATATATAGTGAAGGAAATAAGTATTTGATCACCTGCTGATTTTGAATGTTTGCCCACTCACAAAGAAATGATCAGTCAAAAATCGAATGGTAGGTCTATTGTAACACTGAGAGAATAGCAACAAAAATTTCAAAAGAAATGCATGTCTAACAAATTATGCAGTGATTTGCATGTTCATGAGGGAAATAAGTATTTGATCCCCTTCACAAAACATGACTTAGTACTTGGTGGCAAATCCCTTGTTGGAAATCACAGAGGTCAGATGTTTCCTGTAGTTGGCCACCAGGTTTGCACACACCTCAGGAGGGATTTTGGCCCACTCCTCTTGGCAGATCCTCTCCAAGTCAGTAAGGTTTGGTGGCTGAAGTTTGGCGACTCGAACTTTCAGCTCTCTCCACAGATTTTCAATCAGATTAAGGTCTGGAGACTGGCTAGGCCACTCCAGGACCTTAATGTGGATCTTCTTGAGCCACTCCTTTGTTGCCTTGGCTGTGTGTTTTGGGTCATTGACATGCTGGAACACCCATCTGTCACAATCGCGGCGTCAAACCCCAGCCCTTCTCATCAAACTCGTTACCAAAGGACTAGCCGATCTAAAACCGCAATGTCACGTGAGTAACAATGCCACACCCAGCTGCACCCTGCACAACAATTTTCCAGCTAATTGGACCACAATCGATGTACCGGCAGCCTGAGCGATTGTTACTGGGTCAGGTTAATTACACGATTAACCCTTCACACTGCCATCACCTCCTTTTTGTACAGAGAAAGAGGAAACTCAGCGATATCAGTTATAACAGTTGAGGTAATCATCTGTATAACATGGTTATACGGAGGTTTAAACAAACACAGTAGCGTTCTCTTTAGAGGCAGGAATTCGTAAGTTGCAATAAAGCGCTATAGAAACAGTTCAACACTTTCAGAAGGAAAGATTTATTACTAAAAGGTCAAACGGTGCAATAAAAATATTTACAGAAAAGATGTAACTAAGATATATATATAAACATACAGAGACCAACAGCACAGCAAAGAGATATCAGAGAGAGGTGAAAGGGTTAAGGTACTTGCCAAAGTCCTGGGTTAGCAGATCCAAGTTTCAGAGCAAAAGGGCATGGGTCTCCCCAGGTGGTATTGATGTTAAAATGGGAGAAGTCTTCAACTTCGACTCTTAGGCCTGACAGCCTATTTTGTAGTCCCCAGCAGGGGGTGTCTCTGAAGTCAAGGACCAATACCCCGCTTAGGGTGTGGAGGTATGGGTGGATACCTCAACTAGAGCCAAAATCTCCCATAACTCATATTTTGGCCCATATTTTGGCCCATAACTTTCCAGCTGCACAAGTGACATTCCACCCGCGGGTAGATTAATATGCAGACACGTCTGAGGATTGATTAGATATGAATTCACGAGATCTACTTTTCTGTTTTCCTATGTATCCGAGACAATGCGAGTGACCTATCAAACTGTTCGCCTTCTCGTGGCCAATCTGACGATAGGTCCGGTTTTTATGTCAGTCTCTCATATTCCAAGATATGAGACATAGGGGAGAAATGGATTTTGAAAAGTGTTTTATCTGATTCTGTCACCTACGCTGAGTTAGGTTTATTAGGTTAGAATCTCTTTCAACTCCTGGGAAAGCTTGCCTTATCTTTTACGAGGTGTTACAATTTGCAGGTTCTTTGGACAGGGAGGCCCCGACTCCCTTGGGGGGCTTTCTAGCTCCTATGACCCTCCTGTGACATTCCCAACTCACACACATACTGGCCAAATGTCGCTGGGCCTCTCTAAGGAGGGAGGAGGAGAAGAATGAAGGAGAAATATATTTTTCAGGATGGTTAATCCCTTTGCCAAGATGGAGGTTGAAGACAAAATGGTTGAAATGCATCCATCTCCGGGTATATGCTGTTACACCATCCACGACCCATTTTCAATGCCCTGGCTGAGGGAAGAAGGTTGTCAGCCAAGATTTGACGGTACATTGCTCCGTCCATTGTCCCTTTGATGCGGTGCAGTTGTCCTGTCCCCTTAGCAGAAAAACACCCCCAAAGCAGAATGTTTCCACCACCATGTTTGACAGTTGGGATGGTGTTCTTAGGGTCATAGGCAGCATTCCTCCTCCTCCAAACATGGCAAGTTGAGTTGATGTCAAAGAGCTTGATTTTGGTCTCATCTGACCACAACACTTTCAATCAGTCCTCCTCTGAATCATTCAGATGTTCAGTGGCAAACTTCAGACGGGCCTGGACATGTGCTTTCTTGAGCAGAGGGACCTTGCGGGCACTGCAGGATTTCAATCCTTGTCGGTGTATCGTGTTACCAATTATTTGCTTGGTGGCTGTGGTCCCAGCTGCCTGGAGATCATTGACATGATCCTCAGGTGTAGTGCTGGGATGATTCCTTACTGTTCTCATGATCATTGACACTCCACGATGTGAGATCTTGCATGGTGAACCAGGCCTAGGGAGACTGACAGTTTTTTTGTCTTTCTTCCATTTGCAAATGATTGCACCAACTGTTGTCACCTTCTCACCAAGCTGCTTGGTGATAGTTTGGTAGCCCAATCCAGCCTTGTGTAGGTCTACAATCTTGTCCCTGACATCCTTGGACAGCTCTTTGGTCTTTGTCATGGTGGAGAGTTTGGAATCTGATTGTTTGATTACACCTGTGAACAGGTGTCTTTTATACAGGTAACAAAATGAGATTAGCAGCACTCCCTTTAAGAGAATGCTTCTAATCCCAGCTTGTTACCTGTATGAAAGTCACCTGGCAGCCAGTAATCCTGCTGAATGATAGGGGTTCCCTCATGAACATGCAAATCAGTGCATAATTTGTTAGACATGCATTTCTTTTGAATTTGTGTTGCTATTCTGTCTCTCAGTGTTACAGTACACCTACCATTTGATTTTTAGACTGATTATTATTATACAGGATTTATATAGCGCCAACAGTTTGCTCAGCGCTTTACAATATAATGGGAGACAATACAGCAACAATACAGTTCAATACAAGAGGGATAGGAGGGCCCTGCTCCTCGGAGCTTACAATCTAGGAGACTGATCTTTTTTTTTTCAGTGGGCAAACATTCAAAATCAGCAGGGGATCAAATACTTATTTCCTTCATTATATATACTCCCTTTGGAGGGAGTTGAAAGTTCGTGTTGCCCAGCGACAGCCCCAAAACATCACTGCTCTAGAGGAGATCTGCATAGAGAAATGGGCTAACATACCAGCAACAGTGTGTGCCAACCTTGTGAAGACTTACAGGAAACGTTTGACCTCTGTCATTGCCAACAAAGGATATATAACAAAGTATTGAGATGAACTTTTGATATTGACCAAATACTTATTTTCTACCATAAGTTGCAAATAAATTCTTTCCAAATCAGCCAATGTGATTGTCTGGATTTTTTTTCTCATTTTGTCTCTCATAGTTGAGGTCTACCCATGATGCCAATTACAGGCTTCTCTCATCTTTTTAAGTGGGAGAAGTTGCACAATTGGTGGCTGACTAAATACTTTTTTGCCCCACTGTATATATATATATATATATATATATTGTGACAGTATGAACGGCAAAGTGATGGATGGACGATATGTGTCACCTCGCATGAGGTCATACTGTGAGGTGTAAGGTGGAGTCCACTCCGGGTTTTCGGGGCCACAATGGCAGAGGTGGTTCCGGACCGGATTTTGTGCTCCACTGATGACCACCAACTGGTGGTATAAAGGAGGCAGGGCTGGAGCAAGGAGTTGCTCGTGGCCTGGGACTCAGAGGTATTCTGAGAGAGCTGTGTGTGCGCGCACTATACCTACAAGAAAAGGTTTGCTTTTGTTTGATTTTTGGGTGACAGGGAGAAGCCCTTCACCTCTGAGAGAGGAAACATCTCATGTTTAGTTAGTACCTGGATGGCAAGGGTTTATTTTGATGTTTGTTTATTTTTGATATGTTGCAAACCTTTTAAATAAAGCTGACAACCCGTCAGATTTTAAGAAAGCCTGCAGTGCGGTCTACCTTTTTCCCAGGGAAGGTGATCCCCCACCTGAGCTAACCCCACATATGGTGGATTTGGCGGGCAACTTCCTGAGCAAGTGGGAAGATGGAGGAAGTTATAAGAGCCTTGCTGAAGGCCAATGCAGCACAACGGGAGGCGAATCGTCAGTTTGCGGAGGCTCAACAAGCACAACAGGAAGTGAATTGCCGGTTGACGGAAGCCCAACAAGCACAACATGATGCCCAACAAGCACAACTTGAAGCCCAACAAGCAGACCGAGAGCTCCTTAAGCAGATGGCCCAACACCTACTGGAATTAAAGAAGGAATCTGCAGATCCGCTGCCAGTAGAGCAGAAAATGGCGCGGGCCAGCTATTTTTTGCAAAAGTTGACACCTGCGGATGATGTGGAGGCCTATCTCACAACTTTTGAAAGGGTTGCTGTTCGGGAAGGATGGCAAAAAGAGCAATGGGCAGGACTGCTTGCACCATTTCTGACAGGTGAATCCCAAAAAGCCTATTATGACCTGGAACCAGGGGATGCCCAAGACTATGAGAAACTGAAGGCTGAGGTCCTTGCACGCCTGGGCGTCACCATTGCAGTTCGGGCTCAACGGGTGCATCAGTGGCATTACAGGGCTGACAAACCACCCAGATCCCAGATGTTTGATTTGATACATCTCACCAAGAAGTGGCTCCAGCCAGAGGTATTGTCAGGCCCTCAGATTGTGGAGCGTGTGGTCATGGATCAATATTTACGTGCGCTCCCTGCCACTTTGAGGAAGTGGGTTGGCCATGGAGACCCTAAATCTGCAAACAAGCTGGTGGACCTGGTGGAGAGATATGCAGCCGCTGAGGACTTTTTGCACTCACCTGGGCCGTATCCCAATGTTACTAGGGGTGGAAAACTATCCGGAGGATCAGGTAAGACTGTTCCATGGGTCAAAGGCTCGGGAAAATTGATAAGACTATTGTGTCAGATAATGAGACTGTAGGCTTAGGACCTAGAGACTGGCCAAATAGGTCAGAAAGGTCCCCAAAGCCTTTAGAGGTTTAGGTACTGAACATATAAAATGTTATCGGTGTCATGCGTTAGCTCATATTGCTGCAAACTGTCCTTTAAATGATGAACCTATGCAATGTGAAAATGCGTATTTTGGAAAACGCATGTCTCTTTTTGCACAGGTGGTATGTACTGCAGCATGTCAGAAACGCATGGAAAAGCAAATGTGTGTGATCGCAATTGATGAAAAGCCAGTAACTGCTGTGCTAGACTCGGGTAGTGTTGTGACCTTAGTTAAAAGTGATTTGGTAAACCCTGCAAGGTTACACCCTAGCACGATTAGGTTTATTTGTATTCATGGTGATACACGTAATTACCAGACTGCTATGGTGGAGATTGATACTCCCTGGGGCCCTGTGACCCATTCAGTGGGGGTGGTGCCCTCTCTGCTTTATGAAGCCATAGTGGGGAGAGATTTTCCCCATTTCTGGAGGTTATGGGACAAGGAGAGGTGTCAGGAGGACCGAGCCCCCCCTGCTGGGGAAACACCAGAAACTCCTGAACTCACTCCTAACCCCTTTGACTGCAGAGTGGAAGAGGAAACTGTGGGTGTGTCCGAGGAAGGCATAGATCTTTTCCCTTTCTCTGTAATGGCTGGGGAGCAGGAGGAGTTGGATCCAACCCCAGACACTGAGGATATGGAACAAGAGATTATCTCTGGCTCTAATGAGAGTGGACAGAATGTGGTGCCTGACCTAGAGGTCAGAAAAGAGGATTTTTGTATGGAACAGCTGAAAGATTCCACACTTAACAGAGCCTGTGAAAACATTAAAATAATTGATGGGGAACCAGTTGAAAATGATGTAGGGGTGTCTTTTCCCTACATGGCTCTTAACAATAACTTGCTGTATCAAGTGGTAAAGCAAGGGGAGGAGGTGGAAGAACAGTTAGTGGTCCCCAAACCCTTTCGCCGGATGGTACTAGACTTAGCCCATGGGCATATAATGGGGGGACACTTGGGTGTAGAGAAAACAAAGGAGAGGATAACCCAGAGATTCTTTTGGCCAGGCTTACATGGAGATGTCAAAGCGTATTGTGAGTCATGCCCGGAATGTCAATATTCTGCGCCCTCACCCCATTTTCGCAGTCCGCCAGTACCTCTACCCATAATTGAAGTACCGTTTGAAAGAGTGGGCATGGATCTAGTGGGTCCAGTAGTAAAGTCTGCCCGGGGCCATCAGCACATACTGGTGATACTTGACTATGCCACCCGGTATCCAGAAGCCATTCCCTTGCGTAATACTTCCGCTAAAACTATCGCCAAAGAGCTTGTCCGGGTGTTTAGTCGTGTAGGTATTCCAAAGGAGATATTAACGGATCAGGGCACGCCATTTATGTATAGAGTTATGAAAGAACTATGCAAATTGTTCAAAATCTCCCATCTCCGTACCTCGGTCTACCACCCCCAAACCGATGGGCTTGTGGAGAGGTTTAACAAGACCCTTAAGAACATGTTAAAAAAGGTGGTAGACAAAGATGGGAGAAATTGGGATTTTTTTGCTACCATATCTCATGTTTGCTATACGAGAAGTACCTCAGGCATCTACAGGATATTCACCTTTTGAATTACTGTATGGTCGACATCCCAGGGGATTGCTAGATGTTGCAAAAGAAACCTGGGAGACAGAGTCCACGCCCTATAGAAGTGTCATCGAGCATATCACACAGATGCAGGATAGAATCGCAGCTGTCATGCCACTTGTTTGGGAACACATGGAGCAAGCCCAGGAGGTCCAGAGAAGGGTTTATAACCGGGTTGCCAGGATCCGTACCTTCAACCCTGGGGATAGAGTGCTGGTGCTAGTCCCCACCGTGGAAAGTAAATTCCTCGCAAAGTGGCAAGGTCCCTTTGAAATTAGGGAGAAAGTGGGGGAAGTAAATTATAAAGTCTACCAGCCAGGGAAAAGGAAACCCGAACAAATCTATCATGTTAATCTCTTAAAACCTTGGAAAGACAGGGAAAGTTTGTTGGCAGTACCAAGCCCCCAAAAGGACGTGGCCCCTCAGGTACCTATAACTGAAACCTTGTCAGTAGCCCAACAAAATGATGTTAAGGAGTTTGTAAGGAAAAATGGAGATTTCTTCTCTCACCTACCTGGACTGACGACGGTCATACAGCATGACATAGTTACCCAGCCAGGGGTCCGCGTAAATGTCAAGCCCTATAGAATACCCGAGGCCAGGCGGGAAGCGATGGCAAAGGAAATAAAGGACATGTTAGAGTTGGGAGTGATTGAGGAATCTCACAGTGAGTGGTCGAGTCCCATAGTGTTGGTCCCAAAACCAGATGGAACAATTAGTTTCTGTAATGATTTCAGGAAACTGAACAGTGTGTCTACATTTGATGCGTACCCGATGCCTCGGGTGGATGAGCTCATTGAGAGGTTGGGAACGGCTCGGTACATAACCACCTTAAATTTAACCAAAGGCTATTGGCAGATTCCTTTAACGGAAGCTGCAAAAGAAAAGACGGCATTCTCTACCCCCGAGGGGTCCTTTCAGTATAAGCGGATGCCGTTTGGTTTACATGGTGCTCCGGCATCATTCCAACGAATGATGGACAAAACGCTAAGACCACATCGCCAATATGCAGCTGCCTATTTGGACGATGTCGTCATCCACAGTCCAGACTGGGAGCCTCATTTGTCCCGCTTGCAAGCGGTAGTAGATTCGCTGAGGGAAGCAGGTCTTACCGCCAACCCCAAAAAGTGTGCCATAGGCTTGGAGGAGGCCAAATATCTTGGCTACATTATTGGTCGAGGTCTCATTCGGCCTCAGATAAATAAAATCGAGGCAATTCAAAAGTGGCCCCAACCGGTAAATAAAAAGCAAGTCCGGGCATTTCTTGGGATCACAGGATACTACAGGTGGTTTATCCCCAATTTTGCCACCATTGCAGCCCCACTGAAAGATCTAACAAAAGGTAGGGGGTCGGTCATGATTAAGTGGAATCCTGAGGAGGAGACCACATTTCAAAGGCTGAAACAAGCTCTCTGTGCCCAACCTGTGCTTGTGACCCCAGATTTCACAACAGAGTTTGTGGTACAGACTGATGCCTCTGACGTGGGACTAGGTGCTGTACTGTCCCAAATCAGAGATGGGGAGGAGCACCCCGTGGTCTGCCTAAGTAGAAAGCTCAACAAACATGAGAGAAACTATGCCATTGTGGAGAAGGAAGGTTTGGCCATCAAATGGGCCTTGGAGGCCCTGAAATATTACCTGTTAGGAAGACAGTTCAAGTTGGTTACTGATCATGCCCCGCTCAAATGGATGTGTGATAACCAGGAGAAAAATGGCCGAGTGACAAGGTGGTTTCTTGCGCTACAAGCGTTCAAATTTACGGTGGAACACAGAGCGGGGAAACTGCAAAGCAATGTAGATGCCCTCTCCCGGGTCCATTGCCTGGTTGGGACAGTTGCTCAGCCGCAGGGGCTTGAGCAGAGGGGGGGAATATGTGACAGTATGAACGGCAAAGTGATGGATGGACGATATGTGTCACCTCGCATGAGGTCATACTGTGAGGTGTAAGGTGGAGTCCACTCCGGGTTTTCGGGGCCACAATGGCAGAGGTGGTTCCGGACCGGAGTTTGTGCTCCACTGATGACCACCAACAGCTGGTATAAAGGAGGCAGGGCTGGAGCAAGGAGTTGCTTGTGGCCTGGGACTCAGAGGTATTCTGAGGTGTGTGTGTGTGCGTGTGTGTGTGTGCGCGTGCGTGTGCGCGCGTGCGTGCGTGCGTGCGTATGTACGTACGTACGTACAGGGAGAAGCCCTTCACCTCTGAGAGAGGAAACATCTCATGTTTAGTTAGTACCTGGATGGCAAGGGTTTATTTTGATGTTTGTTTATTTTTGATATGTTGCAAACCTTTTAAATAAAGCTGACAACCTGTCAGATTTTAAGAAAGCCTGCAGTGCGGTCTACCTTTTTCCCAGGGAAGGTGATCCCCCACCTGAGCTAACCCCACAATATATATATATATATATATATATATATATATATATATATAGACACACACTATATTGCCAAAAGTATTAGGATGCCTGTTTGTACACGCACATGAATTTTAATGGAATCCCAGTCTTAGTCTGTAAGGTTCAATATTGAGGTGGCCCACCCTTTGCACTTATAACAGCTTCAGCTTTTCTGGGAAGGCTGTCCATAAAGTTTAGGAGTGTGTCTTTAGGAATGTTTGACCATTCTTCCAAAAGCGCATTTGTCATATACAGTTGTGTCCAAAATTATTCAACCCCCAATGCTGTAAAGGGGTTTAGGGACTATAGTGTACATTTGGAATTGTATTCAGAATCAAATCCTACAAGGACGTTGTAACTACCCAAATGCAACTAAAATGACATCAATTGTTTATGTAATACAGTAGTAAATGGTTCTTATGTGGTTTCTTCATTGCCACAATTATTCAACCCCTTAAAGACTACCACTCTGAAGAACAGAGGTTCATACAGGTGCTTTCCATCAGGTATTGAAAACACCTGTGGATGTCACCGAGCAGCAATCAAGCATAATAAGCACCAATTAGGCAGCTTTAAAATGACTGTGATACTCAGCTCCTTCTAGACATTTACTGGTGTGGTTACAAACATGGTGAAGGCAAGAGAATGGTCCAGGAAGACAAGAGAAGAGGTGATTTCTCTTCACAGGAAGGGCAATGGCTATAAGAAGATTGCAAAGATGTTAAACATACCAAGAGACACCTTAGGAAGCATCATTCGCAAATTCAAGGCAAAGGGCACTGTTGAAACGCTACCTGGTCGTGGCAGAAAGAAGATGCTGACTTCGACTGCTGTGCGCTACCTGAAGCGTAGAGTGGAGAGAAGTCCCCGTGTGACTGCTGAGGAACTGAGAAAAGATTTGTCAGATGTGGGTACAGAAGTTTCAGCCCAGACAATAAGACGCACACTGCGTAATGAAGGCCTCCGTGCCAGAACTCCCAGGCGTACCCCCTTGCTGTCTCCAAAGAATAAGAAGAGTCGACTGCAGTATGCCAAAAGCCATGTGGACAAACCACAAAAGTTGTGGGATAGTGTTCTGTGGACTGATGAAACAAAATTAGAACTGTTTGGGCCCATGGATCAACGCTATGTTTGGAGGAGGAAGAACAAGGCCTATGATGAAAAGAACACCTTGCCTACTGTGAAGCATGGTGGAGGGTCAATCATGCTTTGGGGCTGTTTTGCTTCTGCAGGTACAGGGAAGCTTCAGCGTGTGCAAGGTACCATGAATTCTCTTCAGTACCAGGAGATATTGGATGGAAACGTGATGCAGTCCGTCACACACCTGAGGCTTGGGAGACGTTGGACCTTTCAACAGGACAATGATCCCAAGCATACCTCCAAGTCCACTAGAGCATGGTTGCAGAGGAAAGGCTGGAACATTTTGGAGTGGCCATCGCAGTCACCAGACTTAAATCCGATTGAGAACCTCTGGTGGGACTTAAAGAAAGCAGTTGCAGTGCGCAAGCCTAAGAATGTGACTGAACTGGAGGCCTTTGCCCATGAAGAATGGGCGAAGATACCCGTAGATCGCTGCAAGACACTTGTGTCAAGCTATGCTTCACGTTTAAAAGCTGTTATAACTGTAAAAGGATGCTGTACTAAGTACTAAGATTGAATGTCACTTGGGGGTTGAATAAAACTGATAATGCTGTGAGCACAGAAAAGACATTTGTGGTTATTTCATTATAACTGTTATGTTATATTTGTCTGACCTACAAGTGCCTCTTTAATGTAAATGTAAGCAAGATGACTGAATGATCAAAAGCAATGTCAAACTGGCCAAAACACTCAATTTCAGTGGGGGTTGAATAATTTTGGACACAACTGTATATAAAAAATTGGATTGCTGCACATAAAAAACTTTTATTGTTGAAAAATCACCATACAAAAGGGTGATCCAAAAAACTGGACAAAGCCATACATCATAGTGTTATGATATAACCACAAATTGAATGCAGATCAGATGAACAGCTTCTATTAACCACTTGCCTACCAGGCACTTATACCCCCTTCTTTACCAGGCCAATTTTCAGCTTTCAGCGCTGCCGCACTTTGACAATTGCGCGGTCATGCAACATTGTACCCATATGAAATTTTGATCATTTTTTTCTCACAAATAGAGCTTTCTTTTGGTGGTATTTAATCGCCACTGGGCACTTTACTTTTTGCGCTATAAATTAAAAAAGTGCAAAAAATTTGAAAAAAGAAAAAAAGTTTCTTTGTTTCTATTATAAAATTTTTCAAACAGGTATTTTTTCTCCTTCACTGATGTGCGTTGATGAGGCAGCACTGATGGGCACTGATAGGCAGCACTAAAGGGCACTGATAGGCAGTACTAATGAGGTGGCATGGATAGGCGGCACTGATAGACATCACTAATGAGGTGTCACGGATAGGCGGCACTAATATGCAGCACTGATAGGCGGCACTGGTAGGTGACACTGATGATGGGTACTGATAGACGGCACTGACTGGCATCACTGCTGGGCACTGACTGGCGGCACTGACTGGCACAACCCCTGGGCACTGACTGGTGGCACTGGTGGGCTGCACTGGTGGGCGGCACTGGTGGGCGGCACTGGTGGGCGGCACTGGTGGGTGGGCACAGGTGGGTGGCACTGCTGGGCACAGGTAGGTGGCACTGCTGGGCACAGGTAGGTGGCACTTCTGGGAACAGGTGTGTGACACTGCAGAGTGGCACAGGTGGGTGCACTGCTGGGCACAGGTGGGTGCACTGCTGGGCACAGGTGGGTGATCTGCTGGGTACAGGTGGGCGGAGCTAGTGGGCGCACTGCTGGGCACAGGTGGGTGGAACTTGCGGGTGGCATTGCTGGGCACCGATCATCAGGGTACTGATCATCAGTGCCCTAATGATCGGTGCCGATCCCCGCTCTGACAACTGCCGGTTCTCGGCAGTACTTTCCTCACGATCTGACAGCATGAGGAAAGTGCAGCCGAGAACCGGCACTTGCATTTCCCTGTGATCAGCGTGTCATTGGACACCGCAGATCACGTGGTAAAAGGTCGGTATGATTGGCCTTTTACCACATCACGTGATCAGCTGTGTCCGTAGGACACAGCGATCACGGAGATCGCCGGGTGCGCGCCCCCTGGGGCGCGCAGGAGAGCGCGTTCTGGGAGGACGTCGTATGACGTCCACTCAGAACTGGCCGGCCGCAGTTTAGCCGTCATTCGGGTGGTGGTTTAAGAGTGAAAATTCTGTCAGGAAGAAACGTCCCCATATTAAAGATGTGGAATGTAGACATAAATACCTATTATAAAAAGTGTGTGTATATATATATATATATATATAATATGGAAAAAACAAGAAGTGAAAAACTACATATGTATATATATATATACACACACACACACACACACGTATATACAAAAGCCAAAAAATAAAAAAAAAACACAAAATAATTATTTTAAAGAAATAAATACAGATCAAAATCTGAATTTAACCCTATAGAAGTTAATGTATCCAAACGATGGATCCATTGAACCTCCCGTTGTCTAAGTTGTAATTCCCTGTTACCTCCATGTCTATTTCTAGAAATTCCATCAATGACTATAAATCTGAGTTGA